>NC_092381.1:33623742-34294526 GCF_030028105.1 Mobula birostris
TCAGGCTCTGTACTTCCTTTCAGATTGTAGTAACAGGAAGCTGGAGGATGAGGATCCTTAATGATGGATGCTACCTTCTTGAGGTACCACCCCTTTAAGATGCCTTGATGGCAGGGAGGGTTGTTTTGTGATGGAGGTGGCTGAGTCTGTAAACCACTATAGCTTCTTTTGATCCTGTGCGTTGGAGTTTCCATACCATGATAATCTGCTAACTGGAACCCTCTGGTGGCAATAACTGAAACATTACAGCCTAAGTTGTTACGAAGTTATTTCTTTTTGGGTTCTTATAATTTTTAAGAATCTTTGTATTATAACAGTTTGTGTCAGTGAGCTCAATGCTCAGCTTTTCAGAAACCCAAGACTCATTTAAAATTGTCATTCTAAGACAGACATATTTCAGTCCATTGATTACACATGCTACAAATCTAGTTTACAGCAAATGTATTTTATATTACCATTCTCTCACAGTAGCATCCACCTAAGAGAGATTATTATGCAATACAGATTTCATTTGTAAAAATCAATATTGTTGTGTTCCAAGAATCTAAAACGCTTTTGTAGAATGAAAACTACAACGTCTTGGAGAAATATTTAATGTCTGATTAATCAAAATACATTTTGCTTAACTGAATATCCATTGAGTGATGAGAAGTGTTTGTGATCTGTTTCATGAAATCTCTGTTTAGTTGGTGCATAATTCTGGGACCATTAGAACCTCAGTGGATTTGGAATTTATATTGCATACTATTTTTTTTCCCCACAGTCAAAGCAACTTGGTGAAAGAACATCTGGGAAGAGACCTGGTTTCGCTAAACATAAGGTACGAAGTATTTCATCCCTTGAAATTTTGTTCTATGCAGCATTACATATAATAGGCAATTGTAAGTGTCCCTACAGATAATTGTTCAAATATTACCATCGTGTTGGTTGAACCAAGCGATTTAATTGCAACATTTCAATATTCTTGTGGTACTTCAGCTCTATGCGATTTGAACTATGAAGGCTACGATTTCCTCTTTAAGTAAAATGCAGCACTCTTAATATCATTGCTAAAGTAGGCACAATTTTCTATGTTAGCTAGGCTAAGGTGTTCACCTTGGAGCTGTAAATCTGAGTTGGATAACTATGATATTGTATTTTATCGATATTTTAATTGTTATTTTAAGCAACTGAAGTATTTATATACGCTAGCTAACAAAGTGCAGACTTGAATTTTCTTCATTCCATGATGAGTGGACATGTGCTGCTTTCCAGAGTGAAAATGAAAAATTCTCTAAGCTCTTTATGGATCAGTAGATATTTTTTGCATAGGTTACCATGCCCTATCAACTAAGAAATGACGTACTTCCTTGAAAATAGCAATAAAAATTACATTGTTTTTAACTTAGAAAAGCTTCTTTTGCATTTAGATTGTTGATGCTTCCTCCAAGCTCTCCTTTGCTAAATTATTTATTCTATAACAGTGGTCCCAGACCACTGGGCTGCAAAGATGTGCTACTGGGCTGTGAGGAAATGATATGATTTGGCGATATGAAACAATATAAGTCAGCTGCACCTTTCCTCATTCCCTGTCACACACTGTTGAACTTGAACACCACCCCCCCCCCCACCCCCCGGGTTGGCCAGTCTGCAAGAATATTATCAATATTAAACCGGTCCGTGGTACAAAAAAGGGTTGGGGACCCCTGTATAAGATGCCAGTCTGAAGTTTGAAGTAATTGCTCCTGATTACTATGTGCAAATATTTTCAGCTCCAGTAGCTTATTTCATCTGTTTTTTGTGCTTCAGACACTCCAGTCAATACTCAATCTGGATATGGTGAAAGATAAAACTCCAGATGAAATAGCACAAGTGAGTATTTCAGACATTAAATCAGCTATTTAAAGCTGCAGTGAGTTTCTTGTCTGTTGATCACTAATAAGCACCATTTCTTATTTTGCTGGCATGTTAACTGTTTTGTGTCAACTCTTATTAAGATTCTTGATGCAACAGAAAATGCATACTGAAATGGGTTAAAGGCATCAATAAGTGTAACGTAATATTTTGAGTTGAGTGGATGGGAAGCTCTTCAACCTGAGCAGACTTCAAGCTGTTACCAAAGTGAAGGAGACTGTTCTGAGAGACTTCCTCTTTGCCGATAACTGTGCCCTGTATGCTGGCTCGGAGCCAGAGTGCAAGTCAATATGGACAAATTCTCCATGGCTTGTGACAACTTTGGACTCACCATCAACATCAAAAAGACCCAAGTCATGCACCAGCCTGCCCCTGATGCACCGTATACAGAACTGAAAATCACATTCAAAGGACATAAACTACAGGCAGTTGACCAGTTTACTTACCTTGGCAGCACCCTCTCCTGAGCAGTGACTATTGATACAGAAGTTAACTGCAGAATAGCGAAGGCAAGTTCTGCCTTCGGTAGACTGTGCTCCACTATATGGGAACGCCGAGGAATCAGCCCAGCAACAAAACTGAAGGTCTACAGAGCTGTGGTACTCACTACCCTCCTGTATGCCTGTGAAACGTGGACTGTGTGTCGAAGGCATGCAAGACAGCTCAACCATTTCCACATGACTTGTCTTCATAAAATATTAGGCATCAGATGGCAAGACAAAGTACCAGCCATTGAAGTTCTCTCTAGAGCAAGTCTACCATCAGTCCACACACTGCTGATGAGAGCACAGACCCGGTGGGCAGATCATGTCATCCACATGCCGGACAAGCGCATACCCAGGCAGCTCCTTTTTGGGGAACCCTCTGCTGGAAGACGCTCGCATGGAGGACAGAAGAAACGTTACAAAGACACACTAAAGACCTCCCTGAAGTCGCTTGACATAGACACGACCACCTGGGAAACGCTGGCACAAAACCACCCTACCTGGCACGGCCTCATCCACAAGGGCTGTCAAGCTTATGAAGCAAGGCGCATTGCTGAAGCACAACATAGAGCGAGCTGCACAAGTCCAGACCCACCAGCACAACAACTGCAGTGCCTACACATGTCTGTCCAACATGTGCCAGGACATTTCGTGCCCAAAATGGCCTGACCAGTCATCTTCAGACACACCACATTCAGTCTGAAAGTGACTAGTGGTGTCGAGGTCTTCATCGACGACGACGATGGACGAACAACAATTGTAATGTAATATTCTTTGAGTTTATATATCATAACAAATGTGGTGCAATTAATGTTTGGATGATGTATATTGCCTATTGAGGTTGACAAAGATTTGGCTTGAACTGGAGTATTTTAGGGTTGTCAGAGCATCAAAGATATGAATCCTCACTGTTATGTTCTTTGTGATAAGAATTTTATCTGCTGGGATGTCTTGAGGTCCCAAAAGATTCTATCTCTCACATTCCTTTTGTTGGGGACAGAGGAATTGATAGTCAAGAAAATAACAAGGTTGATTTAACTCGCGTTTTGGTGTCATTCTAGTCCTATGGGTCAAAGATTATGGATTTATTAACTGGTCATACACCCTTATGAGGAAAATACTAATGGTAGAGAAGTTTGAAAATCTAATTTAGTGATCATAATGTTTTTATTAACTAGCATAACCCTGAAATATTTTATTTCATCTAATTTTTGTTCTTCAGACTCTTCTCCTTTCATTTCATGGAACAAATTTATGTTGACATAATTATTAGTCACTGATAGCTTTCTGTTTTCGTGCCTTTTGGCTTTTCGTCACATCTGAAACTGGATAACAAATGTCACGTGAGAGAGACAGAGTTGCCCCATTCCATTCCCACTGAGGATTACTAGAAGCTGCTATGGGTCTCTATAGCTCAAAGTTAAAGCAGACAATTAAAAACCAAGTTCTTTAAGGTCACAGCAGAGCTTTCTTTACCTGTACAGTTTAATGTTTCAAGATTTGGTATGTCATCTAAAACTTTGACAAACTTCTATAGGTGTGCAGTGGAGAGTAAACTGACTGGTTGCATCACAGCCTGGTAAGGAAACACCAATGCCCTTGTACAGAAAAGCCTACAAAAAGTAATGGATATAGCCCAGTCCATCACAGGTAAAATCCTCTCCACCATTGAGCATATCAGTAAGGAGCCCTGTAGCTGGAAAGCAGCATCCATCATCACCAGTCTCTAGGAAGATGGCAACATGTTCAGATACAGATTGACTCTCCAGGTCTAACCAAAAGTGTAATTGTTGTCATTTATGTCTATTTTACGATCACAAAACACTACTGGATATTAACAATGTCAGGTACTACGGGTCTACCCATCAGGGAGTTGCTTGATCATGATGGAGCTGGGCTTATTATGTACCATTGTTATGGTTCACGACTTGTGCTGAGGTGGTGCGTGTACCAACAAAAGGTGTGAGTCTTGGATGTTTTTCTTATGATCGCAAGACCCCGTTGGACATTGGTAATGTAGAATACTACAAGTCCGGTTCACTGGTTCTTGATGAGACCAATGGCAGGGGAGCTGTGTTGCCTTAGTTGTGGTGTGGACCAGGCCCTCATGCCACAAGGTTATCTGTTGCATTCGCCCAGCAGAGGAGATGCTGAGATGGTGTGGGAGAGAGCAGAGGCCAGAGGCCTCTGTGTGCGCGCTGGAGTGTATACTGGGTTAGGGGCTGGCCCTTCCCAGCAGGGCTGCTGTCCAATATTGGCTCGGTGGAAAAACAAGCTGGACCAGGACAACATCCCATGCACCATCAATCTACTGGCACTGCTTCTCAGGGGCTTTTTTTTTTGTGTGACTGTATGTTTCCCTGCTGTTGTAACTAGATACGCTGTGTGTGTGAGGAGGAACAGCATTTTGTTCGGCTAATTTCATGTGTGGTTGAATGATAATTAAACTTGAACTTGTAGGACCCCCACCATCCAGGCCATGCTCTCTTCTCACTGCTGCCATCAGGAAGGAGGTACAGGAGCCTCAAGTCCCACACCACCAGGTTCAGGAATAGTTATTTCCTCACAACCATCAGGCTCTTGAATCAGAGGGGATAACTTCACTCGGCTTCATTCACCCCAGTACTGAACTGGTTCCGCAATCTATGGACTCACTTTTGAGGACCCTACAACTTGTGTTCTCGATATTGTTTATTTATTTATTTTCCTCTTTTTGTATTTGCACTGTTGGTTCTCTTTTGTACTTTGGTTGTTTGTTTGTCTTTATTGTGAGTGGTTTTTTATTGATTTTTCGTTGTGTTTCTTTGTACTTACTGTGAATGCCTGCAAAAAATGAATCTCAGGGTAGAAAATGGTGATATACGTGTACCTTGAATATAAATTTACTTTGGACTTTGATCTTGTCTTAAGAGATGTAGGTCTCCTTTACAGTTACCTTTTCTGCCAGTTTCTTTCACTTTAGAAAGTGAATTAACCGGCAAGAAGATAAACGAGGCCAATATCTTATGTGAAATTTTAATGTGTGCTGTATGAAGGAGGTGTTTAAAAATTGCGTATGTGGGTTTAACTGTTATAAAAAAAAATGTTATTTGTTAATTTAAAATGAAATCTAAACTCTGGTAATGCCCTTGATTTGCTTCATCAACATCTATATTTTTCAGATCTGGAATATGTACTTTGCTTCAAAGAATACAATTTCTGCCGTGATTCCTGTGAGTATGGCAGTGGGTTAAGCATTGAATGATAAATTAATTTTAACTTTTAAAATAACCATTTGTGTAACAGATTCTTTTTCCTTAAAAGGGCACTACATTTGAGCTGATGTACAGCAGGTCACAGAGATGTCCCACAGTAAGTATAAAGGGATCAGTGAATTCTGTAATGAAATATGAGAGTTGAATTGTGGTCAATTATTTAAATGTCATGTTCCATATGTTTTTAATGGAAGTCCATCCTTAACCTTTTTCCAAACTGTTGTGCTTAGTTTGTAAAAGCCATGGCAAACAAAGCTATTTTAAGGAACTGGTTTCGGCAAGAAAGGAAGAGAAGCTGTATATTTGTAGCTAAGAAAACAAAACAAATAAGAAAGGAAAATTAAGTACCAATGCAAACAAGTCAAGGAGATTGTGTTGGCTGAAATTGAACAAGGGAAAAAAAATGAGAGATATAAATTACAGGTGAGATTAAGCCCTGTTTTGTTTTGTATCCTGACCAGGTATGCAGATAGTTATTTTAGCAAAACTTCACCAAATATTGGAATATATTTAATCCTAAAGATTACTTGATACAATAAAAAGGAATATTGTGCTTTTGGTATTGATCAATGGAGCAATTAGTGAGTCCAAATAACATTTAGAAGCAATCCAGTAATTAGGATGCACTTTTTGTTCGGTGCCGTTTTCTTATGTTTCTCCTATGATGCAGCCCAGGTATGAAAGTTCATTTAGTCCAAGTCCAGATTCATGAATCCCAATCTCTTGGCACTTTAAAGCAAAACATGACAAAATAAGTACAACTGATTTCTATAAAGAGTCTTGATGGTAAGAGTTGCCCAGTCTAATTGGTGTGACTTGTACATTTGAGATAATTTGTGTTTGTTGATTATGTTCCATGCCGCAATACAGATATCACTGCGCAGGATTTCTCATATAGTTGCTACTTTTAACCAAACGTTTCGTTCCAGTTCCTGTACGCTTTGCCAAGGCAATCAGGCTATGAGTTCTTCGTGGGTCAGTGGTCTACAACTGAGCTTCATTTTTCCTCATTAATAAATCTTCAGGTATGTGACCAAATGATTAAGAGGAGCTTTAGAATAATAAACTGAGAGCAGTTTTAGCAGTTCAGTGGTGTACTGATGATGTATTTTTGTTAATGATGAAACTTGCACCCATGTAACCTGCTCTATTGCAGTTGCTCAAAATAACTTCTCCCTTTTAGAATATACTTTAAAAAATACAGTTACAGGCTACTGCTGAAATGATTTCCTTCTTGAACCTTGGCATTCCCTCTGCCATGTAGCTGAGATTCCTTGACTGCATCTCAACTATATTTTTATATTTTTTATTGACATACAGCGTGGAATAGGTCCTTCCAGCCCTTTGAGCCACGCCACCCAGCAGTCCCCCAATTTTAATCCGAGCCTAATCACAGGACTATTTTCAATGACCAATTAACCTACCAACTGGTACATCCTTGGACTGTGGGAGGAAACCCACACAGTCATGGGGAGAACATACAAACTCCTTACAGGCAGTGGCAATTCCCACATCTCTGCTTTCGGCCCGTTTCCTCCCTCCTGGACGGAGTAAGAACAAGGTTCGCCTGGTCCTCACCTTCCACCTCACCAGCCTCTTAATTCAGTGGATCTGTTTTCACAGTTTACAACAGCTCCAATAAGATTTCACTACAAAACAGGTATTCCCATCCCTTTCAGCATTTCAAAGACATTGATCTCTTCGCATCTCCCTCATCCATAGAAGTGGCCAGGAGCTCTCAGTTGCCTGATATTTTAATTCCACATCCATCTCCCACTCTAAAGTCTGTCTGTGACCTCCTGAACTGTTACAGTGAGGCCCTGTGTAAGCTTGAGGTACAATACTTCGTATTTTATTTGGGTATGTTGCAGCCTGTGGGAATCTATTAAATTCTCCAACTCCCAATAACTTGCTCTTTCTTTCTGTTTGTAAAATAACTGGATGTTTGTGCTTATGTTTCCACTTTTATGTATCCCAGCCTGCTTAACACATCCCAATAGGCTGGGCTGTTAAAATTCAACCAGTACACAATTGTAGTAGTTCCACACAGGTAAAGCTGAAGTATCCCCTAGTGGCTACTTAATTTCAACATATTACAGAATCTTAAAAGATGGAAATCTGTAATAAAAACAGAAAATGATGGAAATGCTCAGTTGGTCAGGTAGGATCTGTAGGAAGAGAAATAGAATCAAAGTTTTAGATTGGTGACTCGCTCCCACAGATCCAATGTGACCCATAGGGTTTTTCCAGCAATTTCTGTTCTTATTACAGGCATTCCCCTGATGTAACTTGTTGCGCTTCCCCTCCTTCTCTGCCACTTAGACTAAGTTGTTCTCTCTCTCAGTTCTGATGAAACATTTTCAACTTGTGTCATTAACTGTTTCTGTATTTAATCTGTTTGCACAAATGCTGCTTGACCTGACTTTGTCCAGAATTGGTTGTTTTTATTTTATAGAAACGTAGAAAACCTACAGCACAATACAGGCCCTTTGGCCCACAACGCTGTGCTGAGCGTGTACTTACTTTAGAAATTACCTCGAGTTACCCTTAGCCCTCTATTTTTCTAAGCTTCATGTACCTATCCAGGAGTCTCTTAAAAGTCGCCAGCAGCCCATTCCACACACTCACCACTCTCCATGTAAAAAAAACTCACCCCTGACATCTCCTCTGTACCTACTTCCAAGCACCTTAAAACTGTGCCTCTCGTGTTAGCCATTTCAGCCCTGGGAAAAAGCCTCTGACTATCCACACGATCGATGCCTCACATCATCTTATACACCTCTATCAGGTCACCTCTCATCCTCTGTCACTCCAAGGAAAAAAGGCCAAGCTCAGTCAACCTATTCTTATAAGGCATGCTCTCCAATCCAGCAACATCCTTGTACATCTCCTCTGCAACCTTTCTGTAGTTTCCACATCTTCCTGTAGCGAGGTAACCAGAACTGAGCACAGTACTCCAAGTGGGGTCTTACTAGGGTCCTATACAGTTGTAAGTTACCTCTCAGCTCTTGAACTCAGTTCCACAGTTGATGAAGGCCAATGCACCGTATGCCTTCTTCAGAGCAGTAGCTTTGGGTGTCCTATGGACTCAGTCCCCAAGATCCCTCTTACCTTCCACACTGCCAAGAGTCTTACCATTAACATTATATTCTGCCATCATATTTGACCTACCAAAATGAACCACCTCACACTTATCTGAGTTGAACTCCATCTGCCACTTATCAGCCCAGTTTTGCATCCTATCGATATCCCACTGTAACCTCTGACAGTGCTGCACACTATCCACAACGCCCCCAACCTTAATGTCATCAGCAAATTTACTAACCCATCCCTCCACTTCCTCATCAGGTCACTTATAAAAATCACGAAGAGAAGGGGTCCCAGAACAGATCCCTGAGGCACATCACTGGTCACCAACCTCCATGCAAAATATGACCCGTCTACAACCACTATTTGCCTTCTGTGGGCAAGCCAATTCTAGATCCACAAAGCAAGGTCCCCTTGCATCCCATGCTTCCTTACTTTCTCAATAAGCCTTGCATGGGGTACCTTATCAAATGCCTTGCTGAAATCCATATACACTACATCTACTGCTCTGCCTTCATCAATGTGTTTAGTCACATCCTCAAAAAATTCAGTCAGGCTCGTAAGGCACAACTTGCCTTTGATAAGGCCATATATTACAATACGATCATGATACTTGGCCCCTCAAGTCTGCCTGACCATTCAATATAATCATGATTGACCTGCCTCAGACTTCATCCCTTCTGTGCTAGTTTCCCATAAATCTGTATCACTATAATGGACAAGTTGGTCTAAAAAACCAGTTTCTGTGCTGTATTACTCTGATTCTTAATTAATTGCTAATTTCTAACCATGATCTATGATCTATACTTAAATTCTATGGATTATACTTGGATGTTAAATGTGATTTATTGATTATTTCTTCTGAAGTTACTGATGCACACAATTTGCTTTTAACATATTTTGCACAATTGGTTTAAAGTTAAGATCCTAGAAAGTGTAATTTGTGGAGTGTCAGTCAATCACATAAAGAGTAATGATAATAAATGATGGTGATAGAATGCCAACTTTTCAGATTTATTTGCTTAAATATCAAAGACTTTGCACTAATATTTTGTGTGATCCAGTAAAGATACATAGTGAAGAATCAGTTGCATGTAATTGCAATATAAATGTAGAATTGCTGAAACTGAGACATTTTATGAAATTCTGCAGATTAGGAAAAAAAATGAACATTTGATGTTAGAGTTAATTTAACTTTGGGTGCACATGTTGATATTTGGTAGGTTCTATTTATGTTTGTTCTGTAGCGTTAGTTCAGATATTGGTGCCTAATTCACATGCCCTCAAACATTTTTATGTTGTATCCATGACAAACATTCATAATTTTCAATCTTGCATTAGATATGGTAGGCGATTCATGATAGTTGCTGTATTTCTCTGATTTCTCTTATTAGCTGATGAGGGGAGACAGACCCTGTGTTACAGCCATTTGGGTTACAGAAATTCCCTCTTACAGAATTCACAACTCCTTGTCTAAGTGTCCAAGAAACAGAATAAAATTTGTTCTTACAGAATTTGTGTGGAGGAAATAAACACAATGCAAAAGAATCAACAAATATTGTTGTTTTTAATCAACTCTCATTTCTTGACCAATGCACAAATAAGGTGGCTTTTTCAGCACAGTAGGTTCACTTTGCTGCCCAGAAATATTTTTTTCAAATGTTTCCGTATTTCATGCAGTATTAGCAAAATCTTACTGCTGGTGTAAGGTATCTCACTTTCTGCCCATGTGTAACAGCTGAGGTGTTGATGTGATCCTGTCAATATAATTCAAAACAATGGAATCTGTTGAAAGCTATGTCACTTGGGTAAAGAATGATGGTAAAGGCAGATACAATAAGGACTTTCAAGAGACATTTAGATAGGCATATGAATGTGAGGAAAATGGAGGAATGTGGACATTGTGTAGACAGGTTTAGTTGGCCATTTGATTACTAATTTAATTAGTCTGGCACAATATTGTGGTCCGAAGGGCCTGTTCCTGTGCTATACTGTCCTATGCTCTAATAATGGATAGGTAGGAGTGAGAAACGGACAGAAATCCAATTAAAGGATTATAGAGCTTTATATATTGGATAACAAGTAACCAGGAATGAGTTCCACGTGGATCTAATTAAGAGATTCTGAGGGGTTACAATATATATTGAATGAGTTACAGTCTGGTTTACAATCGAAGGTTATAGGTATATTCAGGGAATAAGTCTCAGGCTAGAATTCAATAAGAAAGTTTGGTAGAGGTAGGAAGGATTTATATAAAATGTATTAGATAGCTGGGAGTGAACTATTGTGTACCTTCAGGATGTCTGAAACAGGACTATCAACTTTTAAGTGCAAGGTGTAAACCTAAACATCCACTATTAGTTGTTGTGCATTATATCATGTATCTTGCCTCTGCACCTGGAAGCAATCCAGAGATTACTACCTTCAAGGTCCTGCTTTTGAGCCTATTTCGTAACTTCCTGTTGTTACTACACAGGCCACCTTTACCCTTCTACCTATGTCATTGGTGTCAATGTGTACTGTGACCTCTGGCTGCCACCTTGAGAATGTTCTGCACCCACTCTGAGACATCCTCGAACCCAGCATCCAGGAGGCAACACACCATCCTGCTGTCTTTCATGACCATTGAATCTTATCTGTACCTTTAATTATCAAGCATCTTATTACTATTGCTCTGCCTTACTTTGCCCTTTTCTGCTGAACCACAGAACTCGTCACAGTACCATCGAATTGCCTGATGCTGTTGTGCCCTGATAGGTAATCACCACTCCCACCTCTCTCTCTCTCTCTCCTCCCCCAGCAGTGCTGAGAGGAATGGCCACAGGAGAATCCTGGACTGTCTTGCTCCCCCAGCAGCTTCCGTTGCATCCAGGAGAAGGTGGAGCACGAGGAGTAGCTGCTAGTAGTCCTGGCAATGGCCCATAATTATCAAGAAGGCCGGGATGCAGTCCTGAACCCCTGCCTTAGCACAATACATCCACCCACTTGTCCCATCATGACCAGCACCAGCCCGCACAGACTGCCACTACACATTACCTCAGTGGCTCACTCTACCTTGAGCTACAAAGTGATGAGATCTCTTTGATCATTTCACCATTGCAGAATCAGTAATTGAGTGCTGAGTCCTCAGCCAGGTTTCTGGTAGAACAGCATTGTCAGTAACACACCGCTCATTATAATGGCCCTTCTAGTGCTGACTATTCTGAATGTTAGTTGAGGCACCAGTGTACGTTTTTGTTTGTTCATCTATGCACTTTCTGTGTACAGATTATTCATTTTACTCTGGCTTTCTTTCTAGTGCAATGAAGGGCTTTGGCCTGAAATGTCATCTGTTCATTGCTCTCCATAGGTACTGCCTGACTTGCTGAGTTCCTCCAGCATTCTGTGTATGGTATAATGAATTTCTTCATTCTCTCTAATATGATTTCACTTCTGCTTTGCAGTCTTTAGGAGAGAATTCACCAAGCCAGCTCATAATATATCATTACCCTGACCTTCAGAAAGAAAAGGGCATCGTTCTTCTTACCGCAGAAATCGACACAACTTTTCTGGTAAGACATTATGTAATATTAAATAGACTAAATCTTTCCTAAAAATAATGGTTGCTAAGGCAAATTGAGTCTTTTCTAGATAGCCTTTTGCAAGTGGATTTAAAAATTATAGGGTCAGGAACAGATGAGGATAAAATTGTATAGAAATAATATGTTGGAGTTTTTTTTATTTATGTATTAGAGGAATGGCCGGCTGGTGGCGTAGTGGCATCAGTGCTGTACTTCGGGCTGAGAGGTCCCAAGTTCGATTCCGGTCAGCTCCCAGTAAGAGCTGGTGATCTCTTTAAAAAAAAAAACTCACCTGGCAGAAGGCAATGACAAACCACTGCTGTAACTTGCCTCGTACATGATTTCCCAATACGTCAGAGCGACGTGGAAGGAAATCGTCCACTAACTGGAAATAATTCTGGATGTGACATGCCTATTACTATATAAGGTGGTGTCGACCAAATGTGTATAAAAATGTGAATAGAATTCATCAGTATAGAATTTAATGATTAGAGCCAGATAGAGAGTAGAAACAGACTCTTTGGCCTGCACATCTGTGCGGACCACCAGTCACCCGTTTATGCTAGCCCTACATTAATCCCATTCTTTCTATTCTCCCTATTTTCTCATCAGACAACTGCCTCCCCGATATATATATATACATACATACATACATACACACACACACACACACACACACACACACACACACACACACACACACACACACACACACACACACCCATCCACACACAAGGGGAAATTTGCAGTGGTCAGTTAATTTACCTACCTGTATGTGTTTGTGATGGGAGGAAAACTGAACATCTGGAGGAAACCCATATAATGACAGGAAAAATGTGCAACCTCCACACAGCATCCTCGGGAATGAACCTGTGAAGCAGAGGCTCAATTAGCTGCACCATGGTGATGAAATAAATGTAAGACTATTTAGAAAAGGGAACAAGTAAATTGTAGAAACATTTTTCAAATGGAAGAGTAGTAAAGATCTGGCACTCAAAGCCTTGGATGCAGTGCCAGAAATTCTTATTGCATTGAAATGTACCTGGATGAGCATTTGAATTGATGTTACCAGCAGGGCTTTAAAGATAGCTGGGAAGAGATATTAATCTAGATTTCTCTTTGTTAGCCATCGTGGGGGGGTGGGGGTGGGGAGGAATGATGGGACGAATAATCTCCCACGTAACTGTAAATTACTATTTCTGTAATATTGTATGGATGTGTTAGAGCAGGGTTTCTCAACTGGGGTTCCACGAAAGGCCACCAGTGCTTCTGCGAGAGATTGTGACTAGTACTCGCAGTAGTGCGCAGTTACCAAGCAGCCTGATAGCAATCTTGTTAAAGGCCTCAGCCCAGTATGGCAGTGTGCAGTAGAGTTTATTTAGTTGAGTCCATTCTCAGTTTTTGATGTGAGATAAGGGAGGCCGTTGATAATTGATGAGTGCTGTATTGCACAGAGGGAAGGACGGTAGGCTGATGAGTGTGAAGTGCATTTTCCGAGCATTGAATGGACTCGTTCAACTTGGGCTGTGATGTCAGCTTCTCCCTCCTGAATCACCTGCCCCAGCTGTGTGCCACCAACTGACTTATGGGAGCAAACAAACTCTAGAAAATTGGAGGGAAATTTTTATTCTAAAGAAATTTTTACACGCCATGACTCACCTGCTCAGTCTCAAGTCTTATCGAAAACCACCTGGAAGAACTGCAGAACAAAACTGAACAGTATTTTTTCCTCCCGTTCAATACAAGTGTATGACTCGTTGAGGGACCCTTTCTCTGAATCTTCAGCTGAGCCTGAGAACGTGACTTTGAGAGAAGAAGAAAAACTTTATGAGTTGTAGTCTGATTATGCACTCAAAATGAGATTTACTGACCTGCTCCTGGACCAGTTCTGGATTTCTGTGAAAGAAGAGTATCCTACCATTCATAGGAAAGCAATGAACATTTTGCTGCAGTGTTCAACTTCTTATGTGTACGAGCAAGCTTTTCCTTGTTTAACAAGCATCAGGAGCAAGGATAGAAATGGTCTCATTTCACTTGAAGGTGAAATCCCTGTGTGCCTACCTCAAGTTCAACCCAGAATTGAGTATTTGTGCAGCAAAAAACAAGCACAGGTTTCACATGCTAGGCCTTTATTTGAGCCTGATCATGACACTTAGTACAAAAATGTTTTTTCTCAAAGTCTTGTATAAAATTGTGTCTTAGGTTATATTTTTATTCATATTGCTTTGGCTTACAGTTTTTAGTAACTTTATGAATTCAACATTGTCAATAAATTTTCATGTTGTAAATAGCATTACTTAAAATCAATTTACAACTTTTATTTAAATTAAGTCTACCAAGCCTACCTTTAGAAAAATTAAATTCCATTTTGGCTTAAGCCAGTTATTTAACAGAAATTTATTATGTTTGCCTTATGAATTTGTAAAATTTATGAAAGGGAAAGAAAGATTAATGTTACGAAAGATAGCTAAGCTGAACTACCTATTTTTTCCAAGAAAGGTTGGATAAAAATTTATTCTGTACTCAAAAGGGCATTGACAATTATTTTTGGATTATTATATCTACAATTTAACGATCATACGAATGTGCCGTAAGTTGTAGATATAATAATTTTTATGCAGGGGTTTCCTGAGACCTGAAGATTATTTCAAGGGTTCCTCCAGGGCAAAGAAGTTGGGAAAGGCTGTGTTAGAGGAATAAAAGACCAGCTATTTGATGCTACTCTGCGGGTTGTTTTATTTAAAAAGTGCATTCCTACTTCCACTCAGCTAGGTATATCTGCATCCAAACGAATAAAGAAATCCTAAATAAAAGTGTACTTGTAGTAATCTCCCATAGATGGCACTGTCACATGCTTTTGAAATAGCAACACAGTATCAACCCTGTTTCTCTTTGCCCAAGATAAGTAGCTGTTAGAGACAGTCTCTCCAAAATGGGGAACAAATGAGAGTAATCTCTGGGACGATATATTTGTTGTGTGTTTACCACATCTTGGTAGTTCCAAATACTAAATATTCAGCTGAGATTGAGTGTACAGTATACAAGTTTTGTTGTGTAGACGAAGTGCAAACTGGGCTTCAAAGAGGAAGTGAAAAGTAAACTCAAAATTTAGAGATGAAAGGGAGAAAATCATAGCAAATATTTTATTGACATCTAAATAATGTCTTCTGTAGTTACAAAGCATGCTAATTTGTAATAGCAATAGGCCATTCTTTTAAAGTTAGCATTTAGTGTGTTAACAAGAATACTCTTTTGGTAAATCTAAACAATAGGTAATTGTAAATGGGGGAAAAAGTGTAGTTTGAAAAATAAAAATGTTAGGAGCTTCACCTAGTGTATTTTTTTCAGGACATGAGCATCATTGGCAAAGCAAGATTTATTGTCTATTGTGAATTACCTTTGAGAACTAGGTGGTGAGCCGCCACCTTGAAATTCTGGATGTTACTTCATCATTCCAGGGTAGAGATTTCAGCTTTAGTAGCGTATAAATATTCTTAGATACATGAAGTAATTTTGTTTCAATGAAAACCACCATCGTAAATCTAAATAAAGCAAATTATAAGGCATGATGGTTTAAAAAACTGCATTAAAAGCTATGGCAATCAAGCCTAATTAAGCAGGGCTAACATTATATCTTGTCCTGGGTATGACTCTAAACTGCAACCAGTGATGAGGCTCTGATTGGGGACTTTCAGAGCTTTGTGAAGTTACCCCTTAGTCATTCATTGCTCCCAGGGCCTCTCTGACCCAGAATGGTAGCACCTGCAAGAGTTTCTGCTCAGGATATGAGCGAAAGCCAACGGTAGATCCAGCAGGTTCAGTAACTGAACTTATGACAGAGAAGGCGGACCTCAAATGACAACAGCTTTAGTATAGGCAGATGAACATTTGGGAACAGAAATGGTGATTTCTTCAGTTCGCCCAATGGAAGGCAATAGCAAACCATCGTTGTTAGATACTACGACTAAGATATAAAGACTAAGAAGCTGGTGGTAGACCTGAGGAGAGCTAAGGCACCAGTGACCCCTGTTTCCATCCAGGGGGTCAGTATGGACATGGTGGAGGATTACAAATACCTGGGGATACGAATTGACAATAAACTGGACTGGTCAAAGAACACTGAGGCTGTCTACAAGAAGGGTCAGAGCCGTCTCTATTTCCTGAGGAGACTGAGGTCCTTTAACATCTGTCGGACGATGCTGAGGATGTTCTATGAGTCTGTGGTGGCCAGTGCGATCATGTTTGCTGTTGTGTGCTGGAGCAGCAGGCTGAGGGTAGCAGACACCAACAGAATCAACAAACTCATTCATAAGGCCAGTGATGTTGTAGGGATGGAACTGGACTCTTTCACGGTGGTGTCTGAAAAGAGGATGCTGTCCAAGTTGCATGCCATCTTGGACAATGTCTCCCATCCACTACATAATGCACTGGTTGGGCACAGGAGTACATTCAGCCAGAGACTCATTCCACCGAGATGCAACACTGAGCATCATAGGAAGTCATTCCTGCCTGTGGCCATCAAACTTTACAACTCCTCCCTTGGGGGTCAGACACGCTGAGCCAATAGGCTGATCCTGGACTTATTTCCTGGCATAATTTACATATTACTATTTAATTATTTATGGTTTTATTACTATTTAATTATTTATGGTGCAACTGTAACGAAAACCAGTTTCCCCCGGGATCAATAAAGTATGACTATGACTATAGATACTAGGCTTCCTAGAATCTATTTGCTAAGAAAATCATGGTCAAACTCACAAAATGTATTGCACAACAACAGCGTCAAGAGGATCTTCAAGACAATTCTGAATTTAAAATACTTAATTGATGTGGTTGTTGAGGAAAGTGCAAAAATGGGTCGGTCTATCTATCAATGGCAAAAAGACAGAATGTATGGTGATATCCAAAAAGAAGGAGAATCCTATCTGCAGGCTGAGAATAAATGGGGAAGATACAAAACAAGTACAGAACTTTTGCTATTTAAGAAGCTGGGTGACATCAGATGGCAGGTGCAACATGGACATCAAAAGAAGAGTAGGGATGGCAAAAGACACCTTTACGAGAATGAAGAGTATACTGACCAACACTAAACTAGGCATGACAATCTGCCTCAGAGTACTGAAATGTTACATTTATCCAGTTATGTTATATGGATCAGAATGTTGGACAATATCTAGTAACATGAGGAAACTAATTGAAGCAACAGAGATGTGGTTTTTGAGGAGGATGCAAAGAATGTCATGGATGAAATGAATATCTAATGAGGATGTCATGAACAGAGCAAGCACAAAACGAAATAATGTATGAGATCATGAAAAGGCAATGTGACTTCATTGGACATGTGATTAGGAAAGAGGAGTTAAAAATGCACGGTAATTATGGGAAAGATTGAAGGGAAGAAAGCAAGAGGAAGGCAAAGACAAATGATGATGGAGACAGCAGCCAGAGAATTGGAAATGAATTGATCCACTTGACCTGAAACGGGATTGTGTGGGCCATGGCAGTCAAAGCTCAATCTGGGCATGGCACCTGATGATGATGATGATGATGAACATTATATCTCTTTGAAGACATTGAAAAGGGAAAGTGATCCAGCCTTGACTATCAGGGGAAGATATATTAAATCAAAGATTAAAGTTTAAGAAATTCGGAAATACATCGTTAAGATGTTGATAAGAAAGGGAAAGTGGAATTAAATATTGGTTTAGTGAGAAAAATAAAAACAGATTAAGAGCTTCCATTGAATTTTAAAACAGAAATCAGCAAAAGTTAGTAGGTCAATTACAGACTAAGGCCATAGAAGTTATATTGGGAAATAAGGAAATTCAGAGAAATTAATTAGGTCTTTTGCATTTTCATAACAGTGGACACAGAAAACCTTCTGGAAATAGTAGGGAAATGGAGGTCTAGAGTGAATAAAATCTATAACTTCATGATTAAGTTATCATCAATGGAAAAATATAGTAATGGAGAAATTAATGGGACTGTAAGATAATAAATCCCCAGGACCTGATGACATGCATCCTTAGATTTTGAAGGCGGTAACAATGGAGATAATGGATGCATCTTCCAAAAGTCCAAACATTCTAGAACAGTGCTTCCTAACCTGGAGTTCACGGACCCTTTGATTAATGGTAAGGCTCCATGGCATAAAAAGTTGGGAACCCTTGTTCTGGAATGATCTGTGCGGATTGGAAATGGAGAGTAAACAATGGTGTCCTTTGTCCTGGACTGTGGTGAACTTCTTGACGCTTGTTAGATCTGTGTTCATCCAGGAAGTAGAGCATTCCACCATACTCCTGACTGACTGACTTTGACACTGAAGATGACCATCAGGCTAACTAGTCCATGCCAGCTCCATGAACTCCCGTTGATTCTCTTGCCACTTACCTGTACTAACAGGTAACTTACTGTGGCCAGTTAACCAACCAGCTCATCTTTGGGACTTGGGAGGAAACCAAAGCAGCCGGGGAAAACTCGTACAGTCATGGGGAGGTGGTGTAATTTCTACTCAGCCAGAACCCAAGGTCAGAATCAAAACCAGTTCTTGGAGCTGCGAGGTAGAACCATATTGACTTGTACCTTGTAGATGGTAAAAAGCTATGCATTTGTTAGGAGGTAAGTCGTGCACTCAAGAACCCCAGCATCTGACTTGCCCTTGCACAGTTGGCCCAGTTGAGTTTTTGATCAATGGTGGTCCCGTCAGTGTTAATGGTAGGGAAAACAGCGTCTCTCTTTGTGCCACATATGTTGCTGTTATGTAATATTCCATGTTTGAGTATTGTCTAGCTCTCACTGCGCACAATTATGGGACTGATTTTGTTTGTAAAAACATCCCCAGTTCTGATGTCTCGAATAAGGAAAAGTTGTTAATTAGGTGAAAGCAGAGGGCCTAGAATACTCATGCAATTCTTGTGTAATATTTAGCAAATAGGTACTAGAAAATCCAGTTTATGATGTTTCTGTAATACAATTTATTCAACCTTGTGGTTGTGATTTACAGAGTGTACAAGACGCACAGTGTCTGGCCAATGAAGCACAACTATTCTACGCTACAGACTGCCAAAGGACCTTTAATCTGGTAGAGACATTCAACCATGAACCCAATGATTTCAAACACATGTCAGTCATTGCTGAGATTGAGCAGCATGGAATTGGAGGCCAGTTGATGAAAGAGGAGAACAAGCAGACGTAGAGGTGTATATTTCTCACAAGAGACTTGAGACATTTATTGTTAATAAATACAAGTGATTTTTTTTCATGGTGCTGAAACAAAACAAAACTTATTGTATTTGTTATTGATGGTGATGCGCAGGAACTTTGTCAAACAAATCATGGCATCAGAAGGTATTGAGGCATTTATTGATCAAGCATGAGGTTCAAGTAAGGATCTTAAATCAAGTAAAAGAGGTGGAAAAATTTGGGGAGGAATTCCTAGAGTTTAGAATTTCAGAAGATAATTGCATGCCTCCTTATGGTGGTGTGATCAATATCAACGATACTAAAGAAGGTGGTCCTGCGGCATCACCAACCTATTTCCACCTCTGTAACATTGAGAACTCCACTGGTGTCTCACCCACCTCTTTGCTATCCTCGAGCCTTAACCATTTGAATGCATACTTGACGAGCCATTCTTGTTCGCTCCTCTATAAGTGTCAATACTCTTATCCAAATTCATACAAGAACATGTTTAACCATCTCCCTAGTGCTTACTGTCCTAGAGTTGATTCTGATTAAGCTTACTTGAATTTTAAAATTTTCTTCCACTCCCTTGGTCTTGCCTCTCCCTTTTTCTTTAATATCAAAGGTGAGGACTAGTAAGATAGTTAAATAGGTCCTAGTGCAAGTTTGGATCAGAGCTTTGAAAGGGTAGGCAAAAAGTATAGCTGATCAAGAATGTATTAAAATATTTGAGACTTCAAGATTTTAAAATGTAGATAAGCACTAGTGGAGTCAGTAACGTTACAGAGATGGAAATGAATAATCATGATGTTGCTTCAGTCTGTGGTTCAGAATTTCTGTGACACTGAGTCTGCAGCCTTGTTCAGTCACTATGGTTAATTGGATGCTAGAATTGGTGACCACAGAATTGTCCTTGGGAGTCTATTCAGTGGTTTCATTTTTTTTTCCCTTCGTTGAAAATAAAAAACGGCTACGGATGCTGAAAATCCAGAAAACGCTGCATTCATTCAACGGGTTGAACAGTGTAGTAGGTTTAACCTGCTGTTTCCAGCATTTTCTGTTTTAATTTCAGTTTTCCTAATTTTAAAATTTGATGCAGATTAGATAAGTGCTTATGTGACGCAGGTTACTTTCTAAAGGGAGGCTGGCTGTAATAAAAATGATATCCTGTTATGACATCTAATAAATGCATTTTGTCAAAATGTGGGCAACCTTCCTTATTAGTTTTGAGATTTGACAACAGCTTTAAGATATGCACAGTTCATTGTGGATTGTACGTGTGGACTATGAAGCTTAATGAAGTGTGACAGTGTCTAACATGCAGCTTGTTTCGGACTTCTGCTCTGAAATGCACAGACATGGAAGTCAAAAAATGAGTTGATCTGTATCAATATCTGACCCTTGTTGCTATGCACTGGCACTGAAGCTAAAGAAACTTAAATATTTTGTAAGGTTCTAAATGATCCAAAATGATTGTTTATAAATTATGCAGGAGCTAACTACCACACCATAATTAACCAACTAGAAAGCAGTTTTAAGTATCTTAACATTATAATTTTCAATAAATTAAATGTTGACATAAAAAATGACAACAGACCTCAATGTGAAATTCTGTAATACAGGTTGAGCACCCCTTATCTGAAATGCTTGGGGGCGGAAGTGTTTCAGATTATGGATTTTTTTGGATTTTGGAATGTATATGAGATCATTTGGGATCGAATCATTCCTGACGGAATTTATGTGCTACTGGTAAGCAGTCTTTGTCTTGCACTTTTTCATCACATATACATATGTACTGATGCAGCCATTCAGCCATTTAGATTTTCATCAGTGACAATCTTGGCAAACTTGTCATTGAATTTCTCTGCAGCTTCTTGATCAGCAGATGCTTTATCACCACCAATCTTTAAAAATTTAAGGTTTGTGCCTTTTTTTTAAATTTCTGCATCCAGGCTGTTGAATATTCTCAATTACCTTCAATTTTCAATTCATCATGATAGATCTTTGCTTGTTTCATGATCAGCATACCGTTAAGCGACATATGTTTACTCTGACGTGGATGAATCCACGTTTTCAATGCACGATCGTGATCTCCTATTTTCTTCTTTATGCAGTTTTTTTCTATTTTCATTAATTTCCCTTATTACACATGTGAGGTCACCTCTCAGAGCTGTCTGTAGGTACACAGACAGACAGAGACCTGCACACTGCCTGGGAACCTTCCCAGCGACGTGGAATTTTCCACATGTGACGTCATGTCAGCACTCAAAAATTGATTTCGGAGGTTTTTGGATTTTGGATAAGGGGTACTCGACCCGTACCTGAAATATAACTGAAGAACTTGTGAATTAATTTTCTAGATTCAACTTCTTGCAAGTTTTTGTGCTGTACTTGATTGTGTTAGCATGGCACATGGCCTTTCACACCATTTACTGTTGACATCCTTCCATGCCAATGTGGCAATCTCTTCCACAAGTGACAAATCAATCAAGCAACTTTGAATGTAGTAATGCAGTCTGTTCATTACATAACCAACCACTATCACTTTGTGTACACAGGAGGTAACAATGCTATCTATTGAGCAAGTCATGAAACCAAAGGATGCATTACCAAATTCAATAACTAGCTATAACATCTGTTGGTTACCTTTCATATAAGTAAAAGAATTTATACTTTAGAATAATACAATTTTAATGCCAATAATTCAGGAGGTTTATTTCTCTGATAAAATTCTCTTCAGTTGTAGTAATCAAACTGTTTCTTGTTATGTCAACTTTGAACTTCAAAATATTCAAGACATTTTCTGATATAAGCAAAGAAATTTGATTCTTGTGATACTTCCAAAGCTAATTTTCTGATGCTTTGTTTTTATTAGCACTAACAGGAAAAAAATCCAGTTCCCTCGTTTCCTACCATAACTCTGGCTTCATAAAATATCACAGTTTTTTCAGCTTTAATTAAATCACTTTTTCCTCCTAATTAGATTTTATATTGCCTAAGGCTCTTTTATTCTTTTAAATATGCTTGCTACTGATTTCAAAGCCTCTTCATCAAGAAATTTTAAGTATTTGTCTTTATTAAAGTCATGGCAATTTGGGTTTACCTTTATTTTAGTTAATTATAATTCTGTAAAGAGAATTTCTAAGTTTCAATAGTCAGCATATATGTCACTATATCTAAACTTGAGATTAATTTCTTGTGGGCATACACAGTAAATACGAAGAAACACAATAGAATCAACGAAAGACTGTACCCAGCCAGACATACAAACACCAATGTGCAACAGACAACAAACTGCAAATACAAAAAAAAACGATAAATAAATAAGCAATAAATGTCGAGAACATGAGATGAAGAAGAGTCTTTGAAAGTGAGTCCATAGTTTGGTGATGGGGTGAGTGAAGTTATCTGCTCTGATGGTTGAGAGGTAATAACTGTTCCTGATCCTGGTGGTGTGGATCTTGAGGCCTCTGTACCTCCTTATGGCAGTAGCAAGAAGAGAGCATGGCCTCGATGGAGGTTCTTGATGGATGCTGCTTTCTTGCGATAGCACTCCATATAGATACACTCAATAGTGGGGAGGCCTTTACCCATGACGGACTAGACTGTACCCACTACTTTTTGTGGTCCTTTCCGTTCAAGGGCATTGGTATTTCCATATCATGTCATGATGTAACCAGTCAATATACTCTAAACTGTACAGCTATAGATAATTGTCAAAGTTTTAGATGACATGCTGAATCTTTGCAAACTTCTATGGAAGTAGAGGCACTGCCGTGCTTTCTTTGTAATGGCACCTATGTGCAGGAACCAGGACAGATCCTCCAAAATGTTAACACAGAGGAATTTAATGTTTCTGACCCTCACCACCTCTGATACCCTGATGAGGACTGGCTCGTGTACCTCTGGTTTCCTCCTCCTGCAGTCTTGCTGACTGAGTGAGAGGTTTTAATCAGTGGTCTCCTTCCAACTGCAAGTTTGGCAGTAGATCACTTTGAGAGAATAGACAGATCATGATTCCACCCTTTACTAATGTTGCCTTTCAAAGTCAAAGTTCGGATTTTTTTTTGTCATACACAAGGACATGTACTATATGTAATGAAAAATTTGCTTGCAGCAGCGTCACAAGAACATAGCATTAAAGGCACAATATTCACAAGAATAGCATAAAATATACAATTATATAATCATGCAATTATTTCAGGTATTTGCTAAAAGTTTTATAGCAATGGATTTGAAGTGATGTCTATCAGAAAATGGGAGGTTGCATGCATTTCTATATATTTCTCTCATTTGTCATGCACAAAACTTCTCAGTTTATTTTTATCAATCTTGAAGTGGCCATTGACTGATAGAAATGTCATCTATTTTATTGTTATTTAAAGATCTATTATGTAAGTTTTTTAGTAAAGGACTATTAATGCCATTTTGTTGTATATTGTTTTTGGTTACCTGCTGGATCTGAAGCCAGGGATGAAAGTGGCTGGTCAAATAAAAGTCAAAATAATTTGAATATATCATTCCCTCATCAGGAATAAAAGAGTGACAGGAATGTAAAACAAGTAAATATGTTTCCTTAGGAACCCCATATCTTGCAAAGATTGTTTTAGGCAGTTTTAGTCTGTATGGAACAGAGAAGTAGGCCCTATGTCCCATGAAATCCATGGAGGTCACTTTGTACCTATCTGTACTAATTCGATTTTCCCGCACTCGACCCATAGCTTTTTCTGTCACAGCATTTCATGCTTTCATCTACATTATGAAAGTTGCTATGTCCACCAATCCCTCAGACACTGTTCCAGATTTCAATCACTCTCTGTGAAAAATATTACAGGCTGAGCACCCCTTATCCGAAATTCTAAAACCAGAAGACCTCCGAAATCCAAATTTTTTTTTAGCCCTAACATGACATCACAAATGGAAAATTCCACAAGGCTCTGCGAAGGTTCCCAAACGATGCACAGATTTCTGTGCACCACTGACGGTTCTGAATAATGACCTCACATTTGTAATGAATAAAAGTTAATGAAAAATAGAAAAACACTACGTAAAGCGAAAATTGAAGATCTTGTTCATATATTGAAACAGTGGATTCATCAGCGTCAGAGTGAACATATGGCTGCTTAATGGTAAACTAATCATGAAACAAGCAAAGATCTATCGCGGCGAACTAAAAATTGAAGATAATTATGAATATTCAGTAGGCCGGTCACAGAAATTTAAAAAAAGGCACAGCATTAATTTTTTAAAGATTTGTGCTGATCACGAAGCAGCAGAGAAATTCATTGATGAGTTTGCCAAGATCATCACTGATAAAAATCTAACATGCTGAACCGCTGCATCAGTACATATTTGTGATGAAAAGTGTAAGACAAAGACTGCTTACTGGTAGCACCTACATTCAGAGTCAGGAATGATGGCAATGCTGAACAGCAAACAACAGGAATTCTGCAGATGCTGGAAATTCAAGCAACACACATAAAAGTTGTTGGTGAACGCAGCAGGCCAGGCAGCATCTCTAGGAAGAGGTGCAGTCGACGTTTCAGGCCGAGACCCTTCGTTAGGACTAACTGAAGGAAGAGTGAGTAAGGGATTTGAAAGTTGGAGGGGGAGGGGGAGATCCAAAATGATAGGAGAAGACAGGAGGGGGAGGGATGGAGCCAAGAGCTGGACAGGTGATGGGCAAAAGAGATACGAGAGGATCATGGGACAGGAGGTCCGGGAAGAAAGACAAGGTGGGGGGGGGACCCAGAGAATGGGCAAGGGGTATATTCAGAGGGACAGAGGGAGAAAAAGGAGAGTGAGAGAAAGAATATGTGTATCTCCAATCGAGTTCTCGGCATTCTTAAGTGGGAGGGTGAACAGACAGAAGTTGTGGTCTATGTTAGGTACCAATGACGTGGGTAGGATGAGTAACGAAGTTCTGCATAAGGAGTTAGGTGCGAAGTTAAAGAGCAGGACCTCCAGGGTTGTGATCTTGAAGAAGAAGTGGCCCACAGAGTGAAGACGTCTGTGCGTGTATTTCTTTAGTGTGTATTTGATGTTGCACTCCAAGAAGCACACGATACTTCACAAATCAACCAACTGATTCTAATGGCATGGAAACCACGATGATTGGAGCTGATGGATTTGTTGCAGCTTTCATCCGCCTTCACAGCTGTTGAGTTCAAAGTAACTTCGTCCTCCTGTTTCACCATTGAGGTCTTGGTTGGATTGTTCTTTGTCAGGAACCTCACCCTCAACCTTACCGCCATGAGTGACCCTACTAGGAGCATAGCGCCAGATGGCATCGCACTCGGGATCACAGGACCACACAAGCCTCTCCACCATGACAAGGTGACAATCCACGGAGAATCTGATCTACCCATGCTACGTGCTAGTGAGGCCAGGTCTATTTCATTTTTAAAATCTTCTTTATTAATTATTAAAGATCAACAAAAAATACATTAAGGTAATCAAGTCAACATGCCAATATGTACAATGAAGAACTAAATTACCAAATAACTGATTAACAAAGCTAAACAATATATCAATAATAATAAGAAAAAAAGTGTTAATAATTTTTTTGAAAGAAAAAAAGAAGGGAAAAAAAGAACCCCTACTAACTGAAACAAAAAAATCCTACTAACAAAAAAAAACGAAAATAAAAAAACCCATTGGGAGCACAACCCCAGAGCTATACGCCATCCAAGCTTCCATAAAAGAAAAACATCAATCCGCCAACTCAAAGCCATTTAAACAAAAATCTAGAAGGAAACCATCTTAATTAACTCAAATCAGATGATAGTAGCGGGCAAATAAACCCCAAGTTTTCTCAAAGTCAAATCGAGGATCAAAAGTTTGACTTCTGATTTTCTCCAAACTAAGACGTAGCAGCACCTGAGAGAACCACTGTATCAAATTGGGAGCAGAGGCATCTATCAATTTCAATAAAATAGTGCTTCAGGCCAATAATGTAACAAATGCAATTAAATGTTGGTCTGATATAGAAATACCATGAATATATTGAGGGATTATACTGAACAAAACTGTCAATTTATTAGGTTGTAAATTAATTTTTAAAGCTTTAGAAATTGTAGAGAAAATAGATTTCCAAAAATGTTTCAATACAGAACACGACCAAAACATATGTGTCAATGTAGCTGTCTCATGTTTACATCTATCACACTGACTATCAACATTAGGAAACATTTTAGACAGTCTCTCCTTTGTCAGATAGTAACAATGTACAATTTTAAATTGAATTAAAGAGTGACTGGCACAGATCGAAGAAGAGTTAACCAACTTCAAAATTCGCAACCAATCCTCTGATATCAAGGTCATGTTAAGCTCTCTTTCCCAATCTTGCTTAATCTTAAGCGAAGGGTAATTGTGCTGTTGTAACAGTAAATTATAAATTTTCCCAATAAAACCTTTCACTAAAGGGTTCATTTTTAAAAAAATATCTAACAGGTCAGAATTCTGTATATTTGGAAAATTACTTAAATATTCTTGTAAGAAATGTCTGACCTGAAGATATTGCAAGAAATGCGAGTATGAGAGAGAGTATTTAGTTACCAATTTCTCAAAAGACATCAATCACCCTTCTTGGAACAGGTCCATGAAGGAATAAACTCCTTTATTCCTCCAAAGAAGAAACGTAGGATCACTTAATGAAGATTTAAATAAATAATTTAGATAAATTTAGATGAGCAATTTTGGCCATTTGTACAGGTAAAGACGCTCCTAATAACGAGGTTAAGTGAAACTGTTTCACAGCTTTCAATTCCAAATCAGCCCAAGGTGGTCGTTCATTTTTATCAGCCCAATATAACCAAGAGCACATATAACATATATTAACAGCCCAATAGTATATTCATAAATTAGGCAGGGCAACACCTCCATCCTTTTTTAATTTTTGTAAATGACATTTTCCAATTCTTGGTCTTTTATTATTCCAAACAAAAGATGAAATAATAGAATCAACCTGATCAAAAAGTTCGTAGTTAAAAATATAAAGATATTTTGAAATACATATAAAAATTTTGGTAAAATCATCATTTTAACTGCATGAATTCGGCTGGCTAACCAAAGTGTAAGTGGATTCCATCTACAAATTAATTGCTTCATAAAATCCACTAAAGGAACCAAATTAGCTCTATAAAGGTCTCCATGATTTTTATTGATATTAATACCTAAATATTTAAAAGAGTCCGTAACTTTAAAAGGAATTTCATCATATATAGAAGCAGAATCATTTAGGGGAAATAATTCACTTTTATGAAGGTTTAGTTTATATCCCGAAAACTTTCCAAATTCATTTAATAATTTCAATAAACTAGGAATGGATTCTTCAGGATTTGAAACATAAACTAAGAGATCGTCAGCATAAAGGGAGATCTTGTGAATAGTCCCATTTATGAAAATTCCATGGATAACTTTAGCTTCACGAAGTGCAATGGCCAAGGGTTCCAACAACAAATTAAATAACAAGGCACTTAACGGACATCCTTGTCTCGTACCCCGTGAGAGTGGAAAACAAGGAGATCTGCAATTATTAGTAATAACAGTAGCAATAGGGCTTTTATATATCATTCTAATCCACTTATTAAAGGTAATACCAAAGTCAAATTTCTCTAAAACGTTAAATAAGTATTTCTATTCAACTCTGTCAAATGCCTTTGCAGCATCAAGAGAAACAACACATTGGGGAGTCTTAGAAAAGGATGAGTATATAACATTTAACAGTCTCCGAATATTACAGAAGGAATAACGGCCCTTTACAAAACCAGTTTGGTCTTGAGAGATAATTTTAGCTAGAATATTCTCCAGTCAATCAGCCATTATTTTTGAAAGAATTTTAGCATCCACATTTAATAATGAAATAGGTCTATATGAAGCACAGTCAGTAGGGTCTTTATCTTTCTTAAGAATTAAAGAGATAGAAGCTTCATAGAATGTGGGAGGTAACTCTATCAAAAAAGAATCTTTAAGCCTTTCCAACATATATGGAGAAAGCAATTTTTCAAATTTTTATAGAACATAGAATAGTACAGCACAGTACAGGCACTTCAGCCCACAATGTTGTGCTGACCCTCAAACCCTGCCTCCCATATAACCCCCCACCTTAAATTCCTCCATATACCTGTCTAGTAGTCTCTTAAATTTCACTAGTGTATCTGACTCAGGCAGTGCATTCCATGCAACAACCACTCTCTGAGTGAAAAACATTCCTCTAATATCCCCCTTGGACTTCCCACCCCTTACCTTAAAGCCATGTCCTCTTGTATTGAGCAGTGGTGCCCTGGGGAAGAGGTGCTGGCTATCTACTCTATCTATTCCTCTTAATATCTTGTATACCTGTATCATGTCTCCTCTCATCCTTAATCTCTGATCATAATCCATACTCTCTAAACCAGGCAGCATCCTGGTAAATCTCCTTTGTACCCTTTCCAATGCTTCCACATCCTTCCTATAGTGAGGTGACCAGAACTGGACACAGTACTCCAAGTGTGGCCTAACCAGAGTTTTATAGAGCTGCATCATTACATCGTGACTCTTAAACTCTATCCCTCAACTTATGAAAGCTAACACCCCATAAGCTTTCTTAACTACCCTATCTGCCTGTGAGGCAACTTTCAGGCATCTGTGGACATGCACCCAGAAAACCCTCTGCTCCTCCACACTACCAAGTATCCTGCCACTTACTTTGTACTCTGCCTTGGAGTTTGTCCTTCCAAAGAGTACCACCTCAAACTTTATTTATAAAATCCTACAGAATAACCATCCAATCCAGGAGCTTTACCAGATTGCATTGAAAGAATAGCTTTCTGAATTTCATTTTCAGTAATAGGAGTATAAAGAGTTTGTTGATCTTCAACAGAAATTTGAGGAAAATCAGTCTTCTGTAAAAAGGTATTCATTTTAGAAGGATCAGCTGGAAACTGAGAATTATAAAGTTCAATGTAAAAGTCTTCATAATTACAAGCTAAACTACTGTCCCCACTACGAACTTTTAAAATTTGTCTTTTGGCTCTAGGATCTAGGAAGATTATACAGTCTAATATGTAGCCAAGGAGTTGGTGTAGGAGGGAGGGCAGAAGATTTTTGGATCATTGGGCTCTCTTCCAGGGAAAGGGAGACCTGTACAAACGGGACTGTTTGCACCTGAACTGAAGGGGGACCAATATCCGAGCGGAAAGGGTTGTTAATGCTGCATGTTGGGGTTTAAGCTAAAGTTGCAGGGGGATGGGAGCTAGAGTGTCCAAACAGTAAGTGGAGTCTGTGGAGACAGATGTTGTTAAGACCTCAGACAAAGTTAGGAATCAAAAGGTTGAGCATGGTGCAACTAGAGTGCTGAGCTGCATATATTTCAATGCAGTAAGTATTATAGGAAGGGTGGATGATAGTGCTGAAGATGAGGTAGCAAGTTTACAGAGCCAATGTGTAGTGAGGAGAGGCTGTAGATAGGGCAAAATTGCAATCAATAGGATGATTCACAACATAAAAGGCGGACAAAATCAAAAAGGATTGAAGGTGTTACATTTGAATGTGCACAGTATACAGAATAAGGTAGATGAACTTGCAGCACAGTTGAAGATTGGCAGGTATAATGTTGTAGGCATCACTGAGTCATGGAGGAAGGAAGATTCATAGCTATGAGTTTAATGTCCAAGGATACACATTGTATTGAAAGGACAGGCAGGAAGGCACAGCGGACGGTGTTACTCTGTTGGTAAAAAATGTAACTCAAATCTTTAGGAGAGGTGACACTGGGTCAGAAGGTGTTGAATCTTTGTGAATAGAGCTAAGGAACTACAAGGGTTAAAAGACCTTGATGGCAGTTGTATTGTCAGACCCCCAAACAGTAGTAAGGATGTGGTCTACGAATTACAACGAAAGATAGAAAATGCATGCCAAAAGAGCAATGTTACAATAGTCATGGGGGATTTCAATATGCAGGTAGATTGATAAAATCAGGTGGGTGCTGAATTCCAGTAGAGGGAAGTATCGTAGGAAGGGTGGATGATGAGTGGATGATCTAGAATGCCTATGCAAAGGCTTTTTAGAGCAGCTCATAGTTGAGCTCAATACGGGATCAGCTATTCTGGATTGGGTGATGTGCAATGAACCAGAATTGATTAGAGAGCTTAAGATAGAAGAACTCTTAGGGCAAGGTTATCATAATATGATCAAATTCACCCTAAAATTTGAGAAGTAGAAGCCAAAGTCAGATGTATCAGTATTACAGTGGAGTAAAGGGAATTACAGAGGAAAGAGAGAGTTGTTGGGCAGAATTGATTGGAAAAGAACACTGGCAGGGATGACAGCAGACGGCAATGGCTGGAATTTCTGTAAGTAATTCAGAAGGCAGAGGATATATACATCCTAAGGAGGAAGAAGTATTCTAAAGGCTAGATGATAGAACCGTGGCTAACAGGAGAAGTCAAAGCCAACATAAAAGCCAAAGAGAGGGCATATAATAAAGCAAAAATTAGTGGGAAGTTAGAGGATTGGGAAGCTTTTAAAAACCAACAGAAGGCAACTCAAGGTCATTAAAAAGGTAAAGATAGAATATGAAAGTAAGCTCGCCAATAATATTAAAGAGGATACCAAAAGTTTCTTCTGATACATAAAGTGTAAATGAGAGGTGAGTAGCACTCACATCGACAGTGATGAAATGCTTTGAGAGGTTGGTCATGACTAGACTGAACTCCTGCCTCAGCAAGGACCTGGACCCACTGCAATTTGCCTATCGCCACAATAGGTCAACGATAGATGCAATCTCAATGGCTCTTCACATGGCCTTAGATCACCTGGACAATACAAACACCTGTGTCAGGATGCTGCTCATTGACTATAGCTCATCATTTATTATTATTATTATGACTATGAGGACACGCAGTCCCCTTTTATTGTCATTTAGTAATGCATGCATTAAGAAATGATAAAAATGTTTTTCCAGAATGATATCACGAAAACACATGACAAACCGACTTAAAAACTAACAAAAACCACATAATTATGACATATAGTTACAACAGTGCAAAGCAATGCCGTAATTTGATAAGAACAGACCATGGAACAGTAAAAGTCTCAGAGTCTCTCGAAAGTCCCATCATCTCACGTAGACGGTAAACCTCCAGCGCCGCCAACTTGCCGATGCAGCATCCAGAAGCATCCAACCACAGTCCGACTCTGAGTCCATCCGAGAAACTCCGAGCCTCCGACCACCTATTCGACACCGAGCACCGAGCACCATCACTGCCGAGCGTTTCGACCCCAGCCCCGGCAACAGGTGATACGCAAAGCCGAGGATTTGGGGCCTTCGTCTCCGGAGATTCTTAATCGCACAGTAGCAGCGACAGCGAAGCAGGCATTTCAGAAGTTTCACCAGATGTTCCTCTGAGCTTTCTCAGGGCTGTTCCCATCAAATCCGGATTGATGCACGGCCCCCTAGTTACACATATCGATATTCATTCGGAACGGCCGTGCACGCTGCGTCACGCCGCCATTTTCTCCTCCCTCCTCAATCCCACAATCCTGATTGAGAAGTTACAGAACCTGGGCCTCTGTACCTCCCTCTGTAATTGGATCCTTGACTACCTAACCCGAAGACCACAATCTGTGTGGATTGGTGATAATATCTCCTCCTCGCTGACAATCAACACTGGTGCACCTCAAGGGTGTGTGCTTAGCCCACTGCTTTACTCTCTATATACCCATGACTGTGTGGCAAGGCATAGCTCCAATACCATCGATAAATTAGCTGATGATACAACCATTGTAGGTAGAATCTCAGATGGAGATGAGAGGGCACACAGGAGTGAGATATGCCAACTAATAGAGTGGTGCCGCAGCAACAGCCTTGCACTGAATGTCAGTAAGATGAAAGAGCTGATTGTGGACTTCAGGAAGGGTAAGACAGGAACACATACCAATCTTCATACAGGGATCAGAAGTAGAGAGAGTGAGTAGTTTAAGTTCCTGCGTGTCCTAACTTGTCCCAACATATTGATGCAGTTATAAAGAAGTCAAGAAAACGACTATACTGTACTTCATTAGGAGTTTGAAGAGATTTGGTATGTCAACAAAAACACTCAAAAACTTCCTAAATGAACCCATGGACACTACCTCACTTTTTTAATATATGTTATTTCTTTTTTTGCATGATTTTTAATCTATTCAATACTGTAATTGATTATTTGTTTTTTTTTCTTCTTCTATATAATGTATTTCATAGAACTGCTGCTGCTATGTTAACAAATTTCACAACATATTCCGGTGATAATAAACCTGATTCTGAGAATGGGTATCGGACAGCTGGAAAATGATACTGGAGAGGTCGGTTTGGGGACAAGGAAACGGCAGATGAACTGAGTAAGTATTTTGCATCAGTCTTCACTATGAAAGACACTGGCAGTATGGTGGAAGTTCCAGGTGTCAGGGGTCATGAAGTGTGTGAAGTTACCACAACTATAGAAACTGAAATGTCTGAAGGTAGATAAGTTACCTGGCCCAGATGGTGTACACCCCAATGTTCTGAAACAGGTGTCTGAAGAGATCATGGAGACATTAGTAATGATTTTTCAAGAACCACTAGATTCTGAAATGGTTTTGGAAGACTGGAAAATTGCAAGTGTCACTCCGCTCTTCAAGAAGGCTGAGAGTGGATTATTAAGGATGAGGTCTCAGGGTACTTGGAGACACATGATAAAATAGGCTGTAGTCAGCATGGTTTGTAGTCATTACCTGACAAATCTGTTGGAATTGTTTGAAGTAATAACAAGCAAGATAGACAAAAGAGAATCAGTTGATGTTGCGTACTTGGATTTTCAGAAGGCCTTTGACAAGGTGACACACTTGAAGCTTCTTAACAAGCTATGAGCACATGGTTTTATAGGAAGGATCTAGCATAGATAAAGCACTGGTTGATAGGCAGGAGGCAGAGTGGGAAAAAGGGAGCTTTTTCTGGTTGGCTGCTGGTGACTAGTGGTGTCCCACAGGGGTCTGCGTTGGGACTGATTCTTTTTATGTTATATGTCAATGATTTGGATGATGGAATTGAGGGCTTTGTTGCAAAGTTTGCAGTCAATATGAAGATAGGTGAAGGGGCAGGTAGTTTTGAGGAAGTAGAGAGGCTACAGAAGAACGAAGACAGATTAGATAGATACATAGAAAGATAGATAGATAGACATACTTTATTGATCCCGAGGGAAATTGGGTTTCGTTACAGTTGCATCAACCAAGAAAAGAGTATAAATATGGCAATATAAAACCATAAATAATTTAACAGTAATATGTAAATTATGCCAGATGGAAATAAGTCCAGGACCAGCCTATTGGCTCAGAGTGTCTGACACTCCAAGGGAGGAGTTGTAAAGTTTGATGGCCACAGGTAGTAATGACTTTCTATTACGCTCAGTGTTGCATCTCAGTGGAATGAGTCTCTGGCTGAATGTACTCCTGTGCCCAACCAGTACATTATGTAATGGATGGCAGACATTATCCAAGATGGCATGCAACTTGGACAGCATCCTCTTTTCAGACACCACCTGAGAGAGTCCAGTTCCATCCCCACAACATCACTGGCCTTACGAATGAGTTTGTTGATTCTGTTGGTGTCTGCTACCCTCAGCCTACTGCCCCAGCACGTAACAGCAAACATGATCGCACTGGCCACCACAGACTCGTAGAACATCCTCAGCATCGTCCGGCAGATGTTAAAGGACCTCAGTCTCCTCAGGAAATAGAGACGGCTCTGACCCTTTTTGTAGACAGCCTCGGTGTTCTTTGACCAGTCCAGTTTATTGTCAATTCGTATCCCCAGGTATTTGTAATCCTCCACCATGTCCACACTGACTCCCTGGATGGAAATAGGGATCACCGGTACCTTAGCTCTCCTCAGGTCCACCACCAGCTCCTTAGTCTTAGATTAGGAGAATGTTCAAAGAAATGGCAGATGGAATACAGTGTTGAGAAGTGTATGGTCATGCACTTGTTAGAAGAAATGAAAAGGAGAGAAAATACAAAAAACTGATGTGCAAAGAGAATTGGGAGTCCTTGTGTAGGATTCCCTAAAGGTTAATTTACAGGTTGAGACTGTGGTGTGGAATGCAAATATGATGTCAGCATTCATTTCAAGAGGAGTGGAATATAAAAGCAAGGATGTAATGTTGAGACTTTATAAAGCACTGGTGAGGCCTCACTGGGAGTATTGTGAGCAGTTTTGGGCCTCTTATCTTAGAAAGGACACGATGAAATTGGAGAGGGTTCAAAGGAGGTTCGCGAAAATGATTCCAGGATTGAATGGCATCATATAAAGAGCATTTGATGGCTCTGGTCCTGAATTCAGAAGAATAAGGGGTGACCCCAGTGAAACTTATCGAATAGTGAAAGGCCTTGGCAGAATGGATGCGGAGTAGATCTTTCCTGTGGTGGAGAGTGTAAGGCCTCAGAACAGAGGGGTGTCCTTTTAGAATGGAAATGATTAGGAGTATTTTTAGCCAGAGAGTGGTGAATCTGTGGAATTTTTTGCCACAGGTAGGTGTGGAGGCCAAGTCTTTATGTATACTTAAGAGAGTGGTTGATAGATTCTTGATTGGTCAGGGCATGAAATAATGTGGGAAGAATTCTGGAGATTGGGACTGAGAGGAAAATTGGATCAGCCATGATGAAAAGGTGGAGCACACTTGATGGGCCAAATAGCCTAATTCTGCTCCTATATCTCATGGTCTTATGCATTCTGGCTGTAGGATCTCTCCGTTAAAGTGATAAACTTTTCCCATCTATCCTATCCACGCAGATCAAAATTTTGTTTGTCTCAATCAGATACCTTCAGCCTCTTTCCTCCCAAGGAAAACAAGCTTATCCATTCTCTCCTTGCTGCTGAAATCTTTCATCTCAGGTAACATCCAGCTGAATCTTAACTATCAGTGATACTCCCTTCAGACATGCTTGGGCATGAATACCAAGGTTCCTCGGTACATCTTAGCGGGACACTATTCAGACTTAAGTTTTCTCTGTCATCTTACAAATCAATATTGTTCAATGCTTGCAGACTACTCTTCCCAATTTAGTAAAGGTATAATTTATATGTTTTAAAGTGTTAATATTTCTGGAAATTTTCTGTCATTCCCTGCCATTTGTTGTCAAAGACTAAAATGGCACTATATTCTAATGAAAATAAATATTGTGTTTTTAAACTATGAAATGTGCAATTTCTCAATTAATAGATTTTAAAAGTGCACAGTTTTTCTTAAAAGTAACATCAAATCTGTATGTTTTTGGATGCAACAGATAAGGTTTTAAATGACATTGTTGATACATGTAAAAATATGTGCTGGTTACCACCAGGTGGCTGCACAGCTGACTGCCACTGGATGTGTTCCGCTCATGACATTAATCAACATGCAACAGATTTAACTCTTTCACTGCAACTTTGAAACTCAACATTTTAGCCCTCTCTGAGTCCTGCGTATCTATGTAAAAAAATCTTTCTCAATTTCTTTTAAAAATTTCTGGAATTTACCTTAAGGCATTCCCCTTAGTCATGGAGATTTCTGTGAGGGGGGGGAAGGGAAAAATCATATGTTCAATAGCAGGAAGGCCCTCTAATCATCAACAGGTTTTAATTTGCTGCTGTCCCTGTAACTTGTTTACACTCAGTGGCCTTTTTATTGGGTATTCCACTGGGTGTACGTTTGTGATCTTCTGCAGCTGTAGCTCTTCCACTGCAAGGTTCATTCAACGTGTTATGTGTTCAGAGATGCTCTTCCACACACCACTGTTGTAATGCGTGGTTGTTTGAGTGACTGATACTTTTCTGTCAGCTTGATCCAGTCTGGCCATTTTCCTCTTTCATTAATAATACATTTTTGCTCACAGAACTGCCATTCACTGGGTTTTTTGTTTTTCACACCATTCTCTGTAAACTCTAGAGACTGCTGTTCATGAAAACTTAAGATCAGCAGTTTCTGAGTTATTCAAACCACTGTGTCTGACAATTACAATCATTCCACAGTCAAAGTCACTATTTCTGCCCTCTTTTGATATTTGGTCTGAACAACACCTGAACCTCCTGACCATGCCTGCATGCTTTTATACACTGAGTCGATGCCCTATGATTGGCTGATTAGATATTTTCATTAACGAGTAGGTACTGGTACAGGTGTACTTAATAAAGTGACCACTGTATGTACTCATGTGTTTGAAGCTCCCTAGAACTCTTTGCAGTTGCAAATGCCTCCAGGAAGTTTTCAGGCAGGAACTAAAGAACTTTACTTTGACCTTAAAGCTTCTGCACAAATATTTATTTCCAGATATATTATAAGTCATTTAAACTGACCTGAGGGGCCGAATGGCATAATTATGCTCCTGTGTCTTATGCGGTCCTCATGCTTTGAATAGTAAACGATTATTACATGAGCAAGTAATACAGCGTAGGATAAACTGCTCAGGAGAGGTGGTGAAAGGTGAAATAAGATTTCAGAAGGAAGCCATATTATAGAAAGGAGCTCAAGGCATAGTTCGCTCATTCAGATTGAGGCAAATTATTCCGCATAACATGCCTTTGATTCAATAAAACACCTCCTCGCTAAAATCCACCAACTGCAACCTCAGATAGGGTTAAGGACCATATTATCAGTGGATGTTAAGATTATTGGAGCCATGAGCCTTTTATTGTGCTTCTTTCCAGCTGGTGTGATTATAATGTTGAAGTATTCAATTGAATGAAAGCCAGGGATAGCTCATCGTTTCCTGCTGGAGAACAAAATATGGAGAAAGCATGGGCCATGGGGAGATCACAGGCTTCCTCGTGGCACAATCAGCCATTGAATGCATGTACTTTTTAAAATGCACTTTGATCTGTGGAAACTTGCAGTGCTGTGCCACTATGAGAAAACAAAGGGTGTCAATTGGCCAGAGGGAGCTGTCAACAACTTGGTTGATATGCTGATGGACAATACAAGTTGGAAGCATACATTTAATGAACCTGCGGTGTCACCTGAAGTAGAAACTGCCATGTTGACACTGCAACTCCATTGCCAAATTGGCTTGGAAGACCACTGCAGTTGTCTGCTGAGCGAGTGCCCCTACTTGTGGCAGGCTTAATTTTGAACAACCTTGCCAACAGTTACAGTATATGCCACGCAGTTAGACAACAGCAGGAAAGGAGGAAGCAACATGAACACATTCCAACTGGCCACGTTTCTCATGAACAGCTCTCTGATCGCAATACCAGTAACCCAACCCACCTTCTCCATTCAAACATTTCAAAGGTACATTTAGAATCAGAATCAGAATCAGGTTTATTATCACCCGCATGTGACGTGAAATTTATTAACTTAGCAGCAGCAGCTCAATGCGATACATTATCTAGAAGAGAAAAAAATAATAAATAACATAATAATAATAATAATGAACAAGTAAATCAATTACAGTATATGCATACTGAATAGATTTTTTAAAAATTGTGCAAAAAACAGAAATACTGTAAGTTTTAAAAGTGAAATACTGTCCAAGGATTCAATGTCAATTAGGAATCGGATGGCAGAGGGGAAGAAGCTGTTCCTGAATCACTGAGTGTGTGCCTTCAAGCTTCTGTATCTCCTACCTGATGGTAACAGTGAGAAAAGGACATGCTCCGGGTGCTGGAGGCCCTTAATAATGGACGCTGTCTTTCTGAGACACAGTTCCTTGAAGATGTCCTGGGTACTTTGTAGGCTAGTACCCAAGATGGAACTGACTAGATTTACAACCTTCTGCAGCTTCTTTCGATCCTGTGCAGTAGCCCCCCCCTCCCCCCGCCATACCAGACAGTGATGCAGCCTGTCAGAATGCTCTCCATGGTACAGCTATAGAAGTTTTTGAGTGTAATGTCAGAGAAATGTATACAATATACATCCTGAAATGCTTTTTCTTCACAACCATCCACGAAAACAGAGGAGTGCCCCCATAGAATGGATGACAGTTAAATGTTAGAACTCCAAAGTCCCCCCCCCAGCTCCCCTCCCTCCCACAAGCAGCAGCAAGCAATAATCCCCCCTCACCCCACCAGCAAAAAAAGCATTGGCACCCACCACCGAGCACTCAAGCGTGAGCAAGGCAACAGCAAAAACACAGACCTGCAGTACTCCAAATACTACATTGTTCACCCGGTATTCGACATACCACAGGCTCTCTCTCTCTCTCTCTCCCTAATAAGGGAGAAAGAGGTGTCTCCGCTTCACAGCAAGAGGGGAGACATAACAAACAACTCGCTGGTTTACGATGTTAAAAGTCTGTTGCGTTGCTTTTTCCGAGCTCTGTGCCCAAAGTTCTCGGGTCTTTGGGCACACAGCCAGAGATCTCCCGTCCCCAACAACACACTGATCTCCTGCAGAGGCACCGACCTCCAATCCCCCCCACCTCCCCCCCCCCCATCTCCAGAACTACAAGATTCCAGGCCATCGAAGGTGAGTGGAGCTGTTAGGCTGAGCTCTTGACGTGCCAAACAACGGCCAGTTGTGAAACCCCGCGAGCAGGTCACATTCCTGCAAAGAACCATAGTAAGCGTGTAACTCCAGGTCAGGGTCTTCAAAAGAACCCTGAGAGGGAAAAATAGAGATATTAAAGATGGAAATAGTGAAATAGAGCTGTTTCGGAAGATGCAAGCAAAGGAGTTGCTGTTAGGCGCCATTATCCCTTCTAAGCTCTACCTTCCTGGTTCACACAGCAATCTCTCAAGTTGATTGGGTTGTAACCTCAAGAAGGAGGCTTCCATTATTAAGGACCCTCACCATCCAGCACATACTCTTACTACTACCATTCGACAGGTGGTACAGGAGCCTAAAGACTCACACTCAGTGCTTTTGGAAAAGCGTCTTCCACTCCACCATCAGATTTCTAAATGGTCCATGTACCCATAAAGACTACTTTGCAATATCTCTTTTATCTCTCTGTTTGTAATTTGTAGTAATTGTTTGTACCTGCACTGCACAAAACAACAAATTCCATGATATATGTCAGTGATAATAAATCTAGTTCTGATATCACTTGCTAGGGAGGATGGCTTTCAAACCCTGTACAAGGTTGATATCTTAGTCCTTCACGACATTAGATACTGCATGTAGACTTATTGGCAGATCTTCTGATACACCGGGAATTCCATGGGACTTTCATGCTAACTGCTATCCATAGTCAACCACATCAATTTTCTCATTTCTGTTCTTGTCAACAGCACTTGTTTACAACCTTGTGTTCTGGGGAATTTCTACCTGAATTACTCCCTCACCAGGCTATAGGCCATTTGTGGAGTTGCAGTAAAGACAACAATGTTCTGGGGCAGTTGTAGTCTAGTGTGACCCTCGAAGTGAGACCACCGGAGACGCCTCTGCTTATTGCAGATGAGATCGACTGTGGTAGTGTGTACAGTTCAAGCCAGTCGAGTGAGGCCTCTGTAGCAAGAGTTTTCCAGAAAGGTCTTCCTAACACAGTAGGGGGCGCTGTTGACAGATAACAGAAGAATGTGAACCATACCAAAAACCAAAGGGTGTATTGTCTTTACTAGCTTCAAGATATCATCAGCTGTCTGCTTGAAGTTTTGATTGACTCTGTTATGAATGGTGATTGATCTTGTAAGTAAGGAATTCATACATTTGCAATTTACAATAATCAATATTTGTAACTGATAAGGCACTTCTGTATAAAAACAGCAGTTCTCTGTTCAGACTTCAGAACAGTGTGGGGGACAGGGATCTATATCGTCCTCCTTGTGCACAGGTAAATAGAAAGTATGCTTGAGTCACAAGAGTTCTAGGCTCAGTTATTATAGTTATTTTATTTTATTACTGGCAATGACGGTTTATGTCAACACATTCACGCCCACCAGTTGGAAAACCATTCATTGCCTATAAATTACAGCTATGCCTTTCCAGAAAGCAAATAGGAGACACATATGTCCAAAAAGTGGTGGAAGTTTGAAATTCTCTTTTACAGATAGCAGTTGTAATTAATTTGATAGTTAATTTAAAATCTGGGACTGATAGGATTCTTTGTAAACTAATTTAAGAGAGAGGGACATGAGTGGGCATGTAATGGCTGGGGACGGGTGTAAGGAATGAAGAAAAAGCTGTGTGGTTAGGCAAGGGAAATTATGAGAGGACTGTGCTAGGAGAATGAGGATTACATATAAAGATACCATCATCAGTTGTTCGAAAGCAGTCACTATCTGTGGCCTCAGTGATAGCTGCTCTAGCTATGAGAAACAGCTTCTTTCGCTCTGCCTTCCAATTTCTAACTGGGCGTTGAACCTGTGAACACGACTTCATTTACTTTTTATTATTTCTGCTTTGCACTATTTTAATTTAACTATTTAATAAACATTGATTTACTTATTTTTTTTCTATATTATTATGTATTGCATGGTGCTGCTGTCACTAAGTTAACACATTTCATGGCATATGCAGTGATATTAAACCTGATTCTAATTCTGATTCTGAAATAGAGGACATAGATAACAGAACAATAGAGAGCAATAGGGAAGGGTTAGAATGATCTTCGATAGGTTAAAAGGTCAGCACAGCATCTTGGGCTGAAGGGCCTGTACAGTGGTATAATATTTTATTTTCTATGCTCTATGTTCTTGTTCCTCCATGATTACGACATCATAGTGATGGAGGAACAAGAAGCCAGTTAGTTACTGTTCTCTCTCTGATCTGTAATAGAGGGAAGCGCATGATGTGCAATGTGTTTGGGTGATATGCCTATTGTGGTAAAGTAATGGACAACATGTGCAGCTGTGAGCAGTGTTTGTGAAGTTTGCATCAATGTTATGTGTGAAAATGAAATAAATAATCTGAATTGGATATTAGTATCGATTGTCTGACTGATGAAGATTAGTCATTTATGATGGGTTGAGTTGATTGACCAGAGTGTGAGGTGGCAATGAAACAACTAATACCATTGGGATTTGTTTAGAGACCTTGACCATACATGAGGCTATTGAATTGCTTGCATGTCTGAACCTGAGCCTTGGCATCGACCTTCCCGGCATCTGTTGTCATCATCTTTGAGGAATTTTACATCATGGCTCCCTGTATACATCTCTCATCCAGCCTACCTCTTGGAAGAAGGCTTCTAATGCAATGGCAGAAAAATGCAGAACTCCTTCTTTTCTGTTCTTTAAGTCTTCAATATCTGCACATCACAGTTAATTGCCTAATGTCATCCCACAACTTCTGCAGTCATAATGCAGCCCAGTTTAGGAGATGCAGGCTCCAAGTAGTGCAAGGCAGCTTTAATGCAAGCCATGTCTTATGGTCTTGCGGAATTATGATTCAGTGGTGACGCATGCAATAACTCGATACTGAGGCTAAAACAGACAGCAAGGTGTAAACTTGAAATATGACATCTGCCCTGATTACTAGCAGGTTGTGATCTTTGTGTGTGCTTTAGGCTTTTCCGTGGATGGTCACCTTGTCAGGGGGAACGGCTTGTGAGTTTCTCTGATCCTGAGAGCAACGCATCTGGAGCTTAGCTATCTGGCGCTTAGCTCCTGACAGGTGTGGTAAGGTCAAAGGGGGGAGTCCAAACAAAGAGTGATCCAACCAAAACCTCAGTGGCGGAGCATCACAAATGTCCTGGAGGCTGAGGAAGACTGCAGCAGGGAAGGGTCCCCAGTCATCTTGCATTCCATTCTACTCGACCCTGACCCTGATCTGTCAAGGACCCTGTGGTGGCTGCATCAGCCTCCTCACATTTAACAAACTCCCACACAGGTGTTCTCCATGAAGGGAATCCACTCTAACATCCCGGATTAATATGTGGGTCCTGCATCAGTCTCTACAGCCACCTGGAAACCCAATAGACAGCGCCTGAGGAGAACATCATACTCGATGTGAGTGATCGCACTACTGCAATGCTTTATAAGCTCTCCAATTTAATACCATTAATTTATTCAATTTAATATTCTGAATTTATTTGTCTGAAAATCTTTTGTTGATTGATACAGATAAAGGAAAATGAGCTAGTCTATGTGGTAAATTGACAAAAGAAAATAAAATTCTGGGAATATAAAATTTAGACAGTCAGTATAGCAAACACTAATCAAAACATCATTAAATCTCTTTGGTACCTTAACAAGAGCTTACAGAAATCAGCAGGGAGAAAGAAAAGAGACCATTTAGGGTGAACATCTTTACAAAAAAAGGATGGTAAATATTGAAACAGATTGCCTGAAAAAACAGTGGGAGATGATACCATCTGCAATATCTGCAGAGAATTGCACATCCATCAAGCAAAGTGATTGAGGGAAATGCGAATTGAAATAGTCAACAATATTTCAACCTCCCTCAGCTGGATGTTACTTTCATTCCATATATAGTACTTGCTTATCCTTTTACACTAAAGAGTTCTCAATGACTTTGTATGAACAAATTTTGTGATTTAGGACTTACTTTAAAAATTAAAAAAAAAACCTTTCAAAAACTTTCAAATTCAAAGATGAAAAGTAAGCATAAACACAACAAGGCCACAGGAGTCGTACCAGAATTGGATTGAATTGACTTTATTACTTACATCCTTCAAATATATGAGGGGTAAAAATCTTTACGTTACATCTCCATTCAAATGTGCAATGTGCAATTAAAGTAATTTATAATAAATATTATGTACAGCAGGATAGTCAATACAACATAGAAATACAGTAGTGAAGCACCTTCAATAACTCCAAAAGACTGAAGTTGGGTAAAATACCGAAAGGCTTTTATTCTCTGTACAATATGACCTCATGCTAAGAGTCTGCCCCCGGACTGAGGGGCAGGGGCAAGGCGAAATTACCTTTATTCAGGAATCTGTGGGAGGATCCACAGGGGCAGTCAGCAGAGGGGCGTGTCCAGACAGTTAACCCAGTTACAACATCTATATGGTTTACCACAAGTAGCAACAGCATGAGTTAAACAGCCTGATGGCCTGGTGGAAGAAGCTGTTCTGGAGCATATTGGCCCTGGCTTTTATGCTGTGGTAGCGTTTCCCAGATGGTGGCAGCTGGAACAGTTTGTGATTGGAGTGACTCATGTCCCCAATGACCTTTTGGGCCATTTTTAACACACCTGTCTTTGTAAATGTCCTGAGTAGTGGGAAGTTCACATCTACAGTTGTGCTGGGCTATCCGCACCACTCTCTACAGAGCCCTGCGATTGAGGGAGCTACAGTTTCCCATACCAGGCAGTGATGCAGCCAGTCAGGATGCTCTCAATCGTGCCCCTATAGAAAGTTCTTAGAATTTGGGGGCCCATACCAAACTTCTTCAACCATCTGAGGTGAAAGAGACACTATTGTGCCTCTTTCACCACACAGCTGGTATGTATAGACCGCGTGAGATCCTCGGTGATGTTTATGCCAAGGAACTTAAAGCATAATATTTATTATAAATTACTATAATTGCACATTGCTGTTTTCCCTCTCAACCCCAGATCCATTGATGTCTATGGGGGTTAGCCTGTCTCCATTCCTCCTGTAGTCCACAACCAACTCCTTTGTTTTTGCGACACTGAGGGAGAGGTTGTTTTCTTGACACCACTATGTCAGGGTGATGACTTCCTCTCCGTAGGCTGCCTCATTATTATTTGAGGTTAGTCCAATCAATGTAGTATTGTCAACAAATTTAATTAGATTGGAAGGAGGCAAATGTTATTTCTTTCTTCAAGAAAGGTGATAGGAATAGCCCTGGGATTTCATCAGTGGCTGGCAGACTATTTGGGATGATCCTTAGAGACAGGATTTATGCACATTTGGACAAGGATAGTTTGATTAGGGATAGTCAGCATGGCTTTGTGAGGAACAGAATGAATACTATGAGGAAGTGACCAAACGTTGATGAAGTTAGAGCAGTGGATGTAGTGTATTTCGACTTTAGTAAGCCATTTGTCAAGGTTCCCCATAGTAGGCCCATTCAGAAAGTCTGGTGGCATGGGTTCCAGGCGAACCTGCCTGTGTGGATTCAGAATTGGTTTGCCAACAGAAGGCAGAGGGTGGTAGCAGATGAAACGTGTTCTGCCTGGAAGTCAGTGCCTAGCGGTGTTCTGCGGAGATCTGTTCTGGGAACCCTAATCTTTGTGATTTTAATAAATGACTTGGATGTGGAAGTAGGAAGGTGGGTTTTTAACTTTCCAAGTGACACAAAGATTGGTGGTGTTGTGGAAAGTGTAAAAGGATGTCATAGATTGCAATGGGACATTGACAGGATGTGGAGCTGGGCAGAGAAGTGGCAGATGGAGCTCAATCCAGAAGAAAGTGTAAAATGGTTCAGAGTTCAGAGTTCAGAGTTAATGGTAGGATTCATAGCAGTGTAGCAGGTCCAAATCCATAGATCCCGCAAGTTTGCCACACAAGTTGATGGGGTGGTTAAGAAGGCATGTGGTGTGTTGGCCTTTATTAGTCAAAGGTTTGAGTTCAAGGGCCGCGGGGCAATGTTGCAGTTCTAAAAAGCTCTGCTTAGAACATGCTTGGAGTATTGTGTCTCATTCTCCTCATCATAGAAAAGAGGTGGAAGCTTTAGAGAAGATATTGAGATTGACGAGGATGCTACCTGGATTAGAGTACACGTCTTATAAGGATAGGTTGAGTGAGCTAGAGCTATTCTCTTTGGAGCAAAGGAGGATGAGAGGTGACTTGATAGAGGTTTACAAGACGATGAGAGGTATGGACAGCCAGAGACATTTCCCAGTGTGGAAATGGCTCATAAGAGGGGGCATACATGTAAATTCATTGGAGGAAAATATTGAAGGGATGTCAGAGGTAGATTTTTTTACAGAGTGGTCATTGCACGGAACATTCTGCCAGGGTTAGTGGTAGATGCAGATACATTAAGGAAACATTTAAGCAACCCTTAGATAGGCACATGGGTGATAGAAAAATGGAGGACTCGGGGAGTGTGAAAGGTTAGATTGATCTTTGAGAAGGTGTAAAAGCTGGCACAACATCACAGTATCATGTCCAAAGGACCTCTTCCATGTGTGTTGTTCTATGTTCTAGGATACTGTGCTGTGATTGTTAATACCCAGTTGTTACAAATCCAAAGGGATCTCATTGCCCGTACGGACTGCTTAATTTGTTAAATGAAAAATGGCCATTTAAAATGTAATTATTAACTAACTAATTCCAAAACTCTCCTTACAAGCTTTGCATCTTCCATTTTCTGTAAATGTCAGCTACTTCGAAATGTTGTTACATGTATCCCACCATACCTATCCCGCCCGGTGCTCTGTGACTTACAATGTCTGTCAGGAGAAGTGAACCAGTCATACAATTCTCAGTCATGTGCTTAAATCTTTTAATGGTCTTATCCCCTCTTTCTCTGACCTTCTTCAAGACTACAGTGTTACAAAATTTCTACATTCCTCCACTTTGGGCCTCTTGCCTACTTCCAATTATCATTGCCCATCTTCAGGGGAAATATCCTCAGGGATCTTGGCCTTAAGCATTGGAAATTCTTTTTCTTTTAACTATTGCCTTAAAACCTATTTGTTTGGCCAGGCTTTTGATCTTCTGTGCTCCTTTCTGTAGCTAGGGGATGGGGGAAAAATTGCCTAATTATGCACTTATGGAGCACCTGGGACGCTTCCTAACATTACAGGTGCTACATAACAGCATCTATTTGCTGTACTGCTAAAAGAATTTCATCAGCCGACTTCCTTTTCATCCACATTGATACATCAGATGTAGCACGTTATCACATTAGATTGCAACAAAAATACATTTGAATGTTCAATGACTTATTGAATTAGCAACTCTGTGTTGACAGCTTATGTATATAGTCAGGGGCACTGGATAGTTTTATTTTTGTCGCCAGGAAAGATTTTATGATTTGATTGTGAATTCATTCAAGGATTGAAAAGAGCTGTGAATTGGTAAATGTGCAATTGTCAAACAGAGTGATCTGCAGCCGAGACTCACTACAGGAAGGAAACACATTGCAACGGAAAGCACTCAAGATAAGTAATTTTGCAATCAATGAAACAATCCTTCTGAACTTCCGGTCACAGTGTAACAAGAACTATAATTAGTCCCAGATTGCCACTGAACTGTGCACAAACTATTGTGGGAACAAGTGCTTATTATATTTGTATTTATTCTGGCCTTTAATGTCTCCATCATTGTTCAAGTTGCATCCAGGAGCAGGTGCAGAAACTTTGCAGTGAGAATTTACGGGAGGATGTCTATATTGTTAGAGCAACAAATGATTCTAAGAACATTACATGTCGGTAAACCTACTGGGAGCTGGTTGATTTATGATGTTTGAAATACTACATTTTCCCCTTGATAAATGTTGTAGCATTGAATCAAAGCCTTTGGCATTTAATTGGAACATACCCAATATTCTGGTCCACAAGTTGAAATGTGGGTTCACATCCTGATTTTTGCTGGGTAAAATACTTTATCTGGGCAGTCTTTGGAAAACAAAATTGAGACATTTTCACCATGAATAGCAAAGGTTGTGGTTTCAACAATTTCAAGCTATCTAACCTTAAAACAGCACAGGAATTATTTCCCTGCCAACTCAGAACTTAAGTGAGGATCAGGTCCGTATATGTTTACATTTTTTGAATGGGAATTAATTTTGAAAGAGCTTGTTAAGTGGTGGGTGAAGAGCCAGTCAGAAATTAGAGGATGCAACCAATTTTAATACACGCATATACGTAGGGGATATCTCCACAAGAATCCAAGTACATTATGTTTCATACATGACATGAATTGTACAGAGAGACTGGATAGACTGGGAGTGGTTGCCCTGAATCAATGAGGCTGAAGGATAACCTTATAATGACCTTATACAATCATGAGGGGGTAGATAAGGTGGATGACCACAGGTTTTTCCTGGGATAGGGGAGCCAAAGCCTAGAGGGTATAGTTTTACAGTGAGAGGGAAAATATTTAATCGTGTCCCAAGGAGTGAGTTTTTCACACAGAGGGTATATATATGGAACAATCTGACAGAGGTGGTTACAGGACCCTAGTCAGACCCCACCTGGAGTACTGTGCTCAGTTCTGGTCGCCTCACTACAGGAAGGATGTGGAAGCCATAGAAAGGGTGCAGAGGAGATTTACCAGGATGTTGCCTGGATTGGGGAGCATGCCTTATGAGAATAGGTTGAGTGAACTCGGCCTTTTCTCCTTGGAGCGACGGAGGATGAGAGGTGACCTGATAGAGGTGTATAAGGTGATGAGAGGCATGGATCGTGTGGATAGTCAGAGGCTTTTTCCCAGGGCTGAAATGGCTGCCACAAGAGGACACAGGTTTAAGGTGCTAGGGAGCAGGTACAGAGGAGATGTGTCAGGGGTAAGTTTTTTACTCAGAGTGGTGAGTGCGTGGAATGGGCTGCTGGCAACGGTGGCGGAGGCGGATACAAGAGGGTCTTTTAAGAGACGTTTAGATAGGTACATGGAGCTTAGAAAAATAGAGGGCTATAGGTAAGCCTAGTAATTTCTAAGGTAGGAAAATGTTCGGCACAACTTTGTGGGTCGAAGGGCCTGTATTTTGCTGTAGGTTTTCTATGTTCTATGTTCTAATAGTATTGTTTAAAAAAACATTTGGACAAGTTCATGGATAGGAAGGCTTGGAGTGATACGGGTACAAGGCAGGCAAATGTCACTAGCCCACTAGCACCTTGGTTGGCATAGATGTGTTGGGTCAAAGGACCTGTACTATATAACTGTATAAACCTAGAACATTTCAAATTCATTGATAAAGTGGAAAAAGGCTGTATGCTAATTTGCCACCAAAGGTGGTGACAAATCAGCATACAGGAGGGAGATTGAAAATCTGGCTGAGTGGTGCCACAACAACAACCTCTTACTTAATGTCAGCAAGTCCAAGGAGCTGATTATTGACTTCAGGAGGAGGAACTCAGAGGTCCATGAACCAGTTCTCATTGGAGGATCAGAAGTGGAGAAGGTCAGCAACTTGAAATCCCTCGATGTTATGATTTTGAAGGGCCTGTCCTGGGCCTAGCACGTAAGTGAGATTACAAGGAAAGCACGCCAGCACCTCTACTTCCTCAGGAGTTTGTGAAGATTTGGCATGACATCTAAAGACTTGACAAACTTCTGTATACGTATATTGGCTGGTTGCATCACAGCCTGGTATGGAAGTACCAATGCCCTTGAATGGAAAATCCACAAAAAGCAGTGGTTAAGGCCCAGTCCATCATGGGTAAGACCCTCCCCACCACTGAGCACAACTATGTGAAGTGCTGTCATGGACAGCAGCATCCATCATCAGTGATGCCCACCACACAGGTCATGCTCTCTTTTCATCAGGAAGAAGTACAGGAGCCTCAGGACTCGCACCACCACCAGTGGTAATGAACAGTTATTACCCCTCAATCGTCTGGTTTTTGAACCTATTGCGATAACTTCACTCAATTTTATTTGCCCCATCATTGAAATATTCTAGCAAGCTATGGATGTACATTCAAGGACTCTTCATTTCATATTCTTGATGTTTATTGCTTATTTATTATTACTATCATTATTATTATTATTGTTCCTTTCTTTTTATATTTGCACAGTTTGTTGTCTTTTGCACAATGGTTAAATGCCTAAGTTGGTGAGGTCTTTCACTGATTATATTATGGTTATTATTCTGTTATGGATTTATTGAGTAAGTCCACAGGAAAATGAATCTCAGGGTTGTATGTGATGATATATATGTACTTCGATAATAAATTTACTTTGAACTTTGAACATAGAACAATGTTTGTGCTGAGCTTGATGCGGAATTAAACTAAACCCCTCCTGCCAGCACATGTCCACATCCCTCCATTCCCTCCATTCCTGCAGGTTCATGTGCCTTTAAAAAAAAAGCCTTTTGAAAGCTGCATCGGATGTGACCATGACGATTTTGGTGAGACCAGTGGACAGGTATGTTTGAGTTTGAAACAGGAGGACCCTTCTTGATGCTCCCCTGTTACAATCATGCCAGTCATCTTAATTCTCAAGAACATTTTACCCCTAATACCTGGTATGCTTCCCATTGATTTCTACTCTCTCACTGGACATCTATTACATTGCACCATTATATACAGTGTACTGTTCTTTCTCATTTCGGTGATTCCTGCTGACAGTTCTGATGTGTTAGCAAATGGTGATGATGAGGATTTCTATCAACTCAACTCAATCTCATCTGTCTCAGCGTCACCGGTTATGTTCCTTGTACATTTGGACAAGCATCCCATGATGACTTCTTCTCATTCCTCATTTGATGTTTATTCCAGTACTGAATAAGTAGATACACGCAGTATGTACACACACATTAAATGTTCAGATTTCTCCTGCTACAACATCACTCTAACCTTTGGGGGTCTGTATGAATAATTCAGTTAGTGTCAAGAACCTACTACGTCAAGTGTGTGTAAACATCACTGTTTCCATTCTAATCAATACCAATCTCTTCTGAACTGAGTGTGTCCAATTGCCAACTATTGCATGTTATATTAATAGATGACTAAAGGTTGAGTGAGAGCAATAAAGAATGTGATGGAAATAGACTGACCCATAATGTTTCCTTATTGTCCATAATTCTTATACTATATAATCTCTCTCTCTCCCTCCCTCTCCCTCTCTCCTCCTCTCTCACCCTCTCCCTCCCCTTCCACCTCCATCTCCCCCTCCCCCCTCTCTGTCTCCCTCTCCCTGTCTCACCCCCTCCCCTCCCCCTCCCCCTCACCCCCCTCCTTCTCTCTCTCCCTCTCTCCCTCCCCCTCCCCTCCACCTGCACTTCCCTCTCCCCTCCCTTCTCCCCTTCTCTCTCTCTTCCCCCACCCTCTCCCTCTCCCTCCACTCACCCTCTCCCTCTCTCCCCACTCCCTCCCACTCTCCTCCCCATTCCCTCCCCCCTCCCTCCCCCCCCCCCTTACGCATGCACACTCTGTGAAATTTAAAGATAGTCAGTAATGGATATGATTGATTACAGAATTGGGAAAGGAACAGAGTCATAGATTTCTACAGCATAGGAACAGACTCCCCTGCACTGATCGTTATGCCTGTCTATAGATCCACTTGCCTGCATTTGTTTCAAATCTCTCTATGTCATGCTCATTCACGTACCGTACCTGTCCCGATAGCCCTTAAATCTTATTATTGTTCATAGAACATTGAACAGTACAGCATTGGATGGACCATTTAGCCCAAAATGTTGTGCAACCTTAATGCCTATTTTTACCAAAATTCTTCCACCATATCCCTCCATTCCCTTCAAATTTATGAAAAGCCCCTTGAACTCCATCAAACTGCCCAGATCTTCTATTACCTCTGGTAACCCATTGCAAGCACCTACCATTCTCTGTGTTAAAAAAAAACCTTCCCCTTCACATCACCTTTAATCTTCCTCCCTCTTACTTAAAAGTAAGAGGCCAATGTGAGGAGGACCCTGTGCAGGGTCAACTCATGGAAGGCTGCTGGACCAGACAACATTCCTGGCAGAGTGCTTAGAGGATGTGCAGAACAGCTAGCTGAGATTCTCACTGACATCTTCAACATCTCCCTGAGAAGCGCCGTCGTTCCTACGTGCTTCAAGGCCGCCACCATCGTCCCCATGCCAAAGAAGTCTTCAGTGTCCTGCCTCAACGACTACCGTTCCGTCGCACTCACATCCATCATCATGAAGTGTTTCGAGAGGTTCGTCATGAGGCACATCAAGACCCCGCTTCTCTCCTCACTGGACCCCCTGCAGTTCGCGTATCGTCCCAACCATTCAACAGACTACGCCATTGCCATCACCCTCCACCTGGCCCTAACCCACCTGGACAAAAAAGACACGTATGTTCGAATGCTGTTCATAGACTTCAGTTCAGCATTCAACACAATCATTCCTCAGAAACTGACTGGAAAGCTGAGCCCACTGGGCCTGAACACCTCCCTCTGCAAATGGATCCTAGACCTCCTGACGGGAGACCTCAGTCAGTCTGGATTGGCAACAACATCTCCAAGACCATCACACACAGCATGGGGGATTCCCAGGGCTGTGTGCTTAGTCCACTGCTGTTCACTCTGCTGACCCACGACTGTGCTACAACACACAGCTCGAACCACATCATCAAGTTCGCCGATGACACGACCGTGGTGGGTCTCATCAGCAAGAACGATGAGTCAGCATACAGAGAGGAGGTGCAGCGGCTAATGGACTGGTGCAGAGCCAACAACCTGTCTCTGAATGTGAACAAAACAAAAGAGATGGTTGTTGACTTCAGAAGGACACGGAACGACCACTCTCCGCCGAACATCAACGACTCCTCCGTAGAGATCATTAAGAGCACCAAATTTCTTGGTGTTCACCTGGTGGAGAATCTCACCTGGTCCCTCAACTCCAGTTCCATAGCAAAGAAAGCCCAGCAGTGTCTCTACTTTCTGCGAAGGCTGTGAAAAGTCCATCTCCCACTCCCCATCCTCACCACATTCTACAGAGGTTGTATTGAGAGCATCCTGAGCAGCTGCATCACTGCCTGGTTCGGAAATTGCACCACCTCAGATCGCAAGACCCTGCAGCGGATCGTGAGGTCAACTGAGAAGATCATCAGGGTCTCTCTTCCTGCCATTACAGACACTTACACCACACGCTGCATCCGTAAGGCAAACAGTATTATGAAGGACCCCACGCAACCCTCATACAAACTCTTCTCCCTCCTGCCTTCTAGCAAAAGGCACCAAAGTATTCGGGCTGTCATGACCAGACTATGTAACAGTTTCTTCCCCCAAGCCATCAGACTCCTCAATACCCAGAGCCTGGACTGACACCAACCTACTGCCCTCTACTGTGCCTATTGTCTTGTTCATTATTTATTGTAATGCCTGCACTGTTTTGTGCACTTTATGCAGTCCTGGGTAGGTCTGTAGTCTAGTGTAGTTTTGTGTTGTTTTATATAGTTCAGTGTAGTTTTTGTATTGTTTCATGTAGCACCATGGTCCTGGCATTGTCTCATTTTTACTGTGTTCTGTACCAGCAGTTATGGTTGAAATGACAATAAAAAGTGACTTGACTTGGCTTGACTTGAAGTGTGTCCTCTGCAGGTTGATATTTCTACCACGCAGAAACAATTCAGACTGTCAAACTTATTTATGTCTCTCATAATTTTAAAAACCTCCGTCAATTTTTTGGGGAAAACAGAATCAGAATTAGTTTTAATATCATCAGAAGATGTTGTGAAATGTGTTATCTTTGTGGCAGCAGTACAATGAAAATATATAATAATAGAAAAAAACACCGCAAGTTACTGTATATATATATATATATATAAAAATAAAATAGTTAAATTAAATAAGTGGTCAAAAATAGAAATAAAAAAGTAGTGAGGTAATGTTCAACGTCCAATCAGAAATCTGATGGCAGAGGACAAGAAGCTGTCCCTGAATTGTTGAGTGTGTGCCTTCAGGCTCCTGTACCTCCTTGCTGATGACAGCAATGAGAATAAGGCATGACTTGGGTGATGGGGGTCCTTAATGATGGATGCCACCTTTTTGAAGTTTCGCTCCTTGAAGATGACCTGGATACTATGGAAGCTAGTGCCCATGATGGCACTGACTAGATTTACAAGTCTCTGCAGCTTATTTCGATCTTGTACGGTAGCCCCATGCCCCCTCCATACCAGACAGTGATACAGACTGTTAAAAATGCTCTCCACAGTGTAGAAATTTGAGGTTAGCTTTGGTGACATACCAAACCTCCTCAAACTCCAAATGAAATATACTTGCTATTGTGCCTTCTTTGTAGCTGCATCAATATGTTAGGTCCAGGATAACTCCTTAGAGATATTGCCACCCAGGAACTTGAAATTGCTCACTCTTTCCACTTCCAATTTCTCTAAGAGGACTGGTGTATGTTCCCTCATCTTATCCTTTCTGAAGTCCACAATCAGTTATTTGATCTTACTGACACTGAGTGCAAGATTGTTGCTGCGACACTACTCAGCAAGCTGATCTATCTTGCTCCTGTATGCCCACTCGACTCCATTAGAAATTCTGCCACCAATAGTGGTATCATCAGCAAATTTATAGATGGGATTTGAACTGTGCCGAGCCACACAGTCATGGGTTTAGAGAGAGTAGAGCGGTGAACTAAGTACACATCCCTGAGGTTGATTGTCATGAGGTGGAGATGTTATTTCTGATCCACACAGATTGTGATCTTCTGGTAAGGAAGTTGAGGATCCAGTTGCAGATGGAGGTGCTGAGGCCCAGGTTCTGGAACTTTTTGTTCAGAACTGAAGAAAAGATTGTGCTAACGCTGAGCTGTAGTCAATAAACAGCATCCTGACATAGGTATTTGTATTGTCCAGATGAGCCAAGGCTGTGTGAAGCGCCAAAGAGATCACATCCACCATAGTCCTATTGTGAACAACCCAAGTTTGCCCAATGTTTCCTTACAGCTCATACCCTCTGATCCAGACAGCATCCTAGTGAACCTCTTCTGCACCCTTTCCTAAAAAAAACTACCTAGATATAATGGAAGAGCAGTATCCCACTCAATTCTCCAAGTGCGCACTAACTAAAGTTTTATATCACTGCAGCATGACTTCCTTACTCTTATACTCAACACCCTGGTAATACTGTGATCCAGATGTTCTTTGGAAGTCAAGGGGGAGGCATAAAGCTTGTTGATTTTGTCCGCAAACACGAGGAATTCTGCAGATGCTGGAAATTCAAGCAACACACATCAAAGTTGCTGGTGAACGCAGCAGGCCAAGCAGTATCTCTAGGAAGAGGTACAGTCGACGTTTCGGGCCAAGACCCTTCATCAGGACTGATTTTGGCTGTTTTATTAGCTGTTCATATCAAACAAATAATGGTAACCAACTCACTGTGCTGTATTGGAGGGGGAGGTCAATGAGTGAACAGAGAAAAACTGAAAAGCCAAGAACAAAGAACAAAGAAGTTGTCACCTTATACAAACTAGACAGATAACAAGACATTCCACTGATAAAGTTCAGCATTCAAAGTAAATTCATTATCAAATTACATATATGTCTCCATGTACAACTCTGAGATTCATTTTCTTGCGGGCATACTCAATAAATCCAATAACCATAATAAAATCAGTGAATTAATAAGAGGTGGCCTATGAAATGGTCAGGTCAGTAGCATGACAGAGGAAGCAGAGAAGCTTCTAGAAAAACACAGAATCAGCTATACTACAGTTATTGAAAATTCACTGTACTATATAATACAGTCACATATAGGTGATTACATAAAAAATGTAAACAAGTATAGGAAAACTATAGGAAAAGTAAATGAGAAAAATAACAATTCTTCATTCTAATCCAATAGCCCTTACTAATGAAAGCAAGCATGCCATATGACTTCTTGATTACCTTATCTACTTGCAAAGCCACTTTCAGCGAACTGTGAACTTGGGCTCCAAGATCTCTCCGTACCTCAGTATTTTACTGGGTCTACCATTTCCAGTAGATTTTCTTCTTTCATTTTATGTTCCAGCGTGCAATACCTCACATTTGCCCAAATTAAATGCCAACCGTGACTTCTCTGCCCTTATCTGTAACTAATGTATATCATGCTGCATTCTTTAATCGTCCTTTACATTTCCACAATTCTACCATTCTTGGTAGGTTCTGCAAACTTGCTAATTCACCCATCTATATTTTCATTCAAATCTTTAATATATATCTGTATATAACAAATTGTATCTGAAGGTTTCCTTCCTGCGCCAGTTCATTGCCTCACGTTGAACTACACCTATCTACTCTCACCTCACTCACACATAATATTACTGCCTTAGAAGTCCTGCATTTTAACTTTTACCCATCTCCTTAACATCACTTTGCAGGGTCTCATCCTGCTTCTACTTATGTCCTTGGTACTTATATAAGCCACGACCTCTAGCTGCTCACCCTCCCTTCTCAGAATGTCCTGTACCTGCTGTGAAATGTACTTGGCCTTGGCACCAGGGAGGCAACTCACCATCCTAGAGTCCTGAATGAGTCCACAGAATCACCTGTCTGTGTTCCTTACTATTGAGCCCCTAAAGCTATCACTCTGCCTGACTTCACCCTTCCCACCTTTACTCAGAGCTGGGCAGTGTGCACTAACCTGGCTACTCCTGCTGGCCATTGTAAAGTCATTTCTCCCAACAGTACTCCTTTGCTACAGAGGGGAATAACCACAGAGGTATCCTCAACTGTCTGCCTACTCCAATTACTTCTTCTGGTGGTCACCCATCTATTTGTGGACAACATCTCTGGCGTGACCACCTCACTAAAACTCTGGGATGTCCTCAGCATCCCAGATGATCTGGAGTACATCCATTTGCATCTACACTTCCTTGACCTAGTCTGCCAGGAGCTATTAGCTGGATGCATTTCCCATGGATGTAGATACCGGGGAGACCGTGAGGTTCTCTGATTTCCCTCACCTGGCAGGAGGAGAAGAGCACTCACTGTCCTGGCTGCCATTTTCTCTACACCACCTCTGACAGCACATTCTAGGTAACAAATGCTCTTTGCGTGAAACATGTACCGTATCCCTCAGACCCCCTTTAAGCCACATCTCCCTCACCTTAAACCCATGCCCTCTATTTTTAGATATCATAATCTATCAAACTATTATCACTGCCTTTCTTAATTTTAATTAATCGTCAACCCCCTCAGCTCGTTTCACTCCAAGGAAAACAGACCCAGCCCATCCACTGTCCTTACAATGCAAACCCTCTAATCCAGGCAATCCTTGTCATTTTTTCCTTACCCTCATCCTTCTTATAGTGAGAAACATGAATAAAAGCATGAAGTTATGTACATAAATGTCCTGAGGCTGTTTTCAAAGTTGCCTCTTCACTGTTTGGTTTGCTGCTTCAAAGTATTCATGAGCATCATGACTAGTTGAGTAAATAACGGTGCGGCAGCAGACGATATCTCTCATTCTTGTTGACGTGCAACTTGCAGAGCCTCAGGCAAATCATGTTTAACTAACTTGATTGGGTTCCTTGACAAAATAATGAAGAAAGCTAATGAGGTTAGTAGCTAAGATAAATTTGGAAGCAAAGCTAAAGTCCTTGAGATTGAAAAGACAGCACCGGGGTGAATATAGGAATCAGGCAAGGGACAGAATGAGGATAACTGTGCTGAGTGGTTGACTGAAAAGAAGTACTCAGTTGGTCATACACCATTTGCTGAAAGAAAAGCAGTTGTGAGTGTTTTAGAAACGCAAACAACAGGAATTCTGCAGATGCTGGAAATTCAAGCAACACACATCAAATTTGCTGGTGAACGCAGCAGGCCAGGCACCATCTCTAGGAAGAGGTGCAGTCGACGTTTCAGGCGGAGACCCTTTGTCAGTCCTGCTGCGTTCACCAGCAACTTTGATGTGTGTTGTGTGTGTTTTAGGTTGATGATTGTCAATGCAGATGGCATGAAGCTGAAATGTATCATGGACAATGAGAAGGCTAATACTAGGGTTCAGGAGGACATTTGCAAAGTAGGGAAGGATGGAATTTCACCCAGAGAACTATGAACTGAGATCTTTCAGTCAAGTGGTAAAATTAAATGGGGATTCGGGAGTAGAGATACCTGGAGGAGCATGTGCTCAGATTATTGATGTGCCTAGACTTGATGAAAAGGCTACTGAAAAACTACAAATGCAAGAGATTTAGCAGATGCTAGAAATCCAGAGCGAAAAACAGAAAATACTGGAGAAACTCAGCAGGTCAGATAGATTTAATGGAGAGGACTAAACAGTGACATTTTGGGCCCAGACCTTTCATGACAAGAAGACAGAATAAGAAGGTAGGGGAGGGGAAGGACTACAAGCTGGCAAGTGAAAGGTGAAACCAGCTGAGGGGTAAGGTAAGTGGGTAAGGAGGAGGGATGAATTGGGAGCCGATAGGTGGAAGAGGTAAAGGGCTGAAGACGAAGGAATCTGATAGGAGAGGGGAGTTGACCATGGAAGAAAGAGAATGAGGATGGGCATCAGTGGTGGGGGGTGGGGGGTGGGGGGGAGATGGTGACAGGACTGGCAGATGAGGAGAAGAGAAGTCGTAAGAAGGGAGCCAGAATGGGGAATGGAAATAGAGAGTAATGCGAAGGGGCGGGGGAGAAATTACTGGAAGTTAAAGAAATGGGTCTCCACATGGCTTTAGACCACCTAGACAACACAAACACCTACGTCAGGATGCTGTTCATCGACTACAGCTCAGCAGTTAATACCATCATTCCCACAATCCTGATTGAGAAGTTACAGAACCTGGACCTCTGTACTTCCCTCTGCAATTGGATTCTTGACTTCCTAACCAGAAGACCACAATCTGTGTGGATTGGTGATAACTTATCCTCCTCACTGATGATCAACACTGGCGCATCTCAGGGGTGTGTGCTTAGCCCACTGCTCTACTCTCTGTATACACATGACTGTGTGGCTAGGCATAGCTTAAACATCATCTATAAATTTGCTGACGATACAACCATTGTTGGTAAAATCTCAGATGGAGACGAGAGGGTGTACAGGAGTGAGATATGTCAACTAGTGGAGTGGTGTTGCAGCAACAACCTGGCACTCAACGTCAGTAAGACGAAAGAGCTGATTGTGGACTTCAGGAAGGGCAAGATGAAGTAACGCATACCAATCCTCATAGAGGGATCAGAAGTGGAGAGAGTGAGCAGCTTCAAGTTCCTGGGTGTCAAGATCTCTGAGGATCTAACCTGGTCCCAACATAGCGATGCAGTTATAAAGAAGGAAAACAGCGGCTATACTTTATTGGGAGTTTGAAGAGATTTGGCATGTCAACAAATGCACTCAAAAACTTCCATAGTTGTACCATGGAGAGCATTCTGACAGGCTGCATCACTGTCTGGTACGGAGGGGCTACTGCACAGGACCGAAAGAAGCTACAGAGAGTTGTAAATCTAGTCAGCTCCATCTTGGGTACTAGCCTACAAAGTACCCAGGACATCTTTAAGGAGCGGTGTCTCAGAAAGGCAGCATCCATTATTAAGGACCTCCAGCACCCAGGGCATGCCCTTTTCTCACTGTTACCATCAGGTAAGGGATACAGAAGCCTGAAGGCACACACTCAGCGATTCAGGAACAGCTTCTTCCCCTCTGCCATCCGATTCCTAAATGGACATTGAAGCTTTGGACACTAGCTCACTTTTTTATTATACAGTATTTCTGTTTTTGCACATTTTTAAAAATCTATTCAATATATGTAATTGATTTACTTGTTTATTTAATATTATGTTTTATTTCATTTATTATTATTATTTTTTCTCTCTGCTAGATTATGTATTGCATTGAACTGCTGCTGCTAAGTTAACACATTTCACGTCACATGTCGGTGATAATAAACGTGACTCTGATTCTGATTCTGACTCTGATCTTCTGAAATCATGTTGGAGGTCACCTTTTTAATGAAAAGCCACATAAACTTTTTGACTCCAGTAATAAAGAAAATGAAAAATAAAACAAAGAAATTACAAAACAAACAATTCAATTAGACATCAGCCAGCACACAACGTTCCATTCTGAGGGCCACACTTTATGAAAGATACCTCAATGAGGGCTTTAAGTAGATTTATGATCAATTATCACCATACATAGAAACACTTAAATTTGTTTCAAAATCTCCTGTAACTTATTGAAAATGATCAAATCATGGGAGCAAACTTTAGAGCATTGGAGGCTGAAGGACCAACACCATTGCACACCAATTAGAACATACACTAATTACTTTGAGGCACTGCATGTGTGCTTGTTAAAGTTTATAGACTAAAACTTGCAGTTTGAAATGGTTTAGGGTTGGCTCACTTTATATCTTATCAGATATATTACCAGAAGGCAAAAGAAATCAAATCAATATCAGGAAAAAATATTTACAGTACTATGCAAAAGTCATGTAAAAAAATCTATAAAGCAAAGACTCCTTCAAAAATAATGAAATAAAAACTTTCTAAATATCAAAAAAAGAGCAGTAAACAGTTAAAAAAACTAAATAAAATCAATCAACGCACATAAAAATTGCTGGTGAACACAGCAGGCCAGACAGCATCCATAGGAAGAAGCACAGTCGCGTTTTGGGTCGAGACCCTTCGTCAGGACTGAATAAAATCAATATTTGGTGTGACCTCCAAATTTGATGTGCCTTTAAAACTGCATTAGTTCTCTTAGGTACATTGTCATAAAGTTTTATAAGAAAGAATAGCTTGGGAGGTTGTTCCAAGCATCTTGAAAAACTTGTCGCAGTTCTTCTGCAGACCTTGGCTGTGTTGCTTACTTTGGTCTCTCCATGTAATCTCAGAGAGTCTCAGTGATGTTGAGATCAAGGTTCTGTGGAGGCCATACCATCTGAAATGATATTAAAAAATCTAGAGTGCCTGAGACTTTTGCACAGTACTGTATACAACCAATCGTTGTGCATTGCCTGAAAAGGTGGTAGCATCAGACTGAATGATAACTTCCAAAATGTAACTCGATAAATAATGAGTGGTTAAAAAAAACGTTATTCTACTCTAAATCAGAGTAACTGAATAGATCGTTCAAAAACCCGATGGAGTACTCTGGGCCAAATAACGTTTTCTGCACAGTATCATTCCCTGATTGATATTGATCACTTTGAAAGTCAAAGTAAGATTGCTTTGACTTTCTGACTCCAATTTTGTCCTTTGGCCAGACTGTTCCATAAAAACATGATTTACTTCTTCAATCTGAAAAATTTCTAAAATATGATCTGAATTGTAAGAGTAACTGATAAGGCATTCTACAGCACCATTCTTTTGATGTCTATACACTCACAAGATACTTGCTAAGAGTTCAGCGCCAAGGAGAAAATTGCAAACAAGCTTCCATTCTATATAAATTGATCTGTGATATACAGACTATATCTAACACTGCTCAGTCTAACAGCTTATGTTCAGACTTGTCATAATTAGGTGGAAAGGGAACAGAGACCATAGAACATTACAGCACAGGAACAGTCCAAAAGTTCAAAGTAAATTTATTATCAAAGTATATCTATGTCACCATATTCAACCCCAAGATTAAGTTTCTTGCAGGTATACTCAATAAATCCAACAACCATAACAGAACCTATGAAGGATTCCACCAACAGAGTGGACAACCAGTGTGCAAAAGACAACAAACAATGCAAATACAAAAAGAAAGAGAAATAATAATAATAATAATAGTAATAATATATAGGTAATAAATATCGAGAACAAGAAATGAAGAGTCATTGAAAATGAGACCATAGGTTCTGGGAGTACAGTGAAGTGTTCCTTCATAGGTTCTGGGAATACTTCAGTGATAGGGCAAGTGAAGTTGAGTGAAGTTATCCTCTCTGGTTCAGGAGTCTGATGGTTGAGGAGTAATGACTGTTCCTAAACATGGTGGTGTCTTGAGGCTCCAGCATCTTCTCCCTGATGGCCGCAGCGAGATGAGAGCATGATCTGGGTGGTAGGAGTCCCTGATGATGGATGCTGTTTTCCTGCAACAATGCTCCATGTACATGTGTTCAATGGTGAGGAGGGCTTTAGCCCTGTGATAGTCTGGGCTGTATCCATTACTTTATGGCCCACCATATTTGCATTGAACATGATGCCAATCCAAATTAATACCATCTGTCTCCATATTGTCCACATCCCTCTATTCCCTGCTTGTACAGATGTCTGTTAAAGTGTCAATTAAACATTGCTCTCACATCTGATTCTTCCACCTCCCTTGGCAGCATGTCCCAGAAGGCTACTCGTCTCTGTGTAAAAAAACTTGCCTTGCACGTCTTCTTTAAACCTTTCACTTCTTATCTTAAATCTATGCCCCCTAGTATTTAACATTTTACCTACATAGCTATGCATCGTATAACTTTATATTTTGTATGTCAGAGCCACTTTGGCATATAGGTATTAGATAGATAGGTATCCATGAATTTGGTTATTCAATTAACCACATTTTGAATAAGGAATGCAAACTGTTCCTATTAAAATCAAAAGAGATTGTAGTCAAATAATAGCATTATTAAAATGCAAAATTAAGTAGCAAGATATCAATTTAGCACATTTCATTAATTATTACAGTTACTGGTTCTTAATTTCTAAAATGATTGGACCCTTCATGAACTTGTATGTGCATAGATGGAACAAGAAAACCTACCTGCCAAAGCTATTAAAAATATTTCTCTAAATGGGCAAAGATTTTCACAGACTCTGACCTCAGTTTCAAAGGAGTTCTCTGATGGTGGATTCTCTGATGATCAATTACTTTTGCATTGGAAGGAATGAACCGATTCCAGCCATGAATTCTCTAAATAGTAGTCACAGTCATAGTCATACTTTATTGATCCCAGGGGAAATTGGTTTTCGTTACAGTTGCACCATAAATAATTAAATAATAATAATAAAACCATAAATAGTTAAATAGTAATATGTAGATTATGCCAGGAAATAAGTCCAGGACCAGCCTATTGGCTCAGGCTGTCTGACCCTCCAAGGGAGGACTTGTAAAGTTTGATGGCCACAGGCAGGAATGACTTCCTATGACGCTCAGTGTTGCATCTCGGTGGAATGAGTCTCTGGCTGAATGTACTCCTGTGCCCAACCAGTACATTATGTAGTGGATGGGAGACATTGTCCAAGATGGCATGCAACTTGGACAGCATCCTCTTTTCAGACACCACCATCAGAGAGTCCAGTTCCATCCCCACAACATCACCGGCCTTACGAATGAGTTTGTTGATTCTGTTGGTGTCTGCTACCCTCAGCCTGCTGCCCCAGCACACAACAGCAATCATGATCGCACTGGCCACCACAGACTCGTAGAACATCTTCAGCATCGTCCGGCAGGTGTTAAAGGACCTCAGTCTCCTCAGGAAGTAGAGATGACTCTGACCCTTCTTGTAGACAGCCTCAGTGTTCTTTGACCAGTCTAATGGTCAAAATCTATTGGTATGACAAAGGAAACAATATCAGGATTATCTCTACAGCCAATATTCTCAGCAGTTATAGACACTTAGATTCATAGAACATCACGGTATAGAAGCAGGCCCATCAGTCCATCTAGTGCATGCCAGCCTGGTCTTCCGCCCAGTTCCATCCACCTGCACCCAGTCTATAATTCCCTATACTTCTCTCTTTCATGCACCTATCCAAATTTCTCTTAAATGTTACAGTTCAACACTTCATCTGTCAGCTCATTTCACACTCATTCTATCCTTTGTGTGAAGAAGTTTCCTTTTAGATTCACCTTAAATATTTCACTTTTCACTCTAAACCTATGACCTCCAGTTCTAGCCTCACCCAACATGAAGGGAAAAAGCCTGCAAGCACTCATACTTTAATACTTTTCATAATTTTGTATAACTCTATATGATCTCCCCATATTCTCCTGTGCTCCAGGAAATAAAATCTTAACCTATTTAACCTTTCTCTACAACTCAGATCCTCAATTCCTGGCAACATCATTGTAATTTTTTTCTGTACTTGTTCAAGCTTATTGATATAAGCTGATACTAGTTAGCCACATTGACTCTAGGCTCCTGAAAGAGACTCTGCTCTGAGCCCCATCACAGAAAAGCTAACCAGATGGATAGAGGAAATGGCTTAAGAATATTCTGAAGACCTCTTTCGTCATTCGTTAGAATTTTTTGCTTCTGTTCAAAGTGGAAGAAGGTAGCAACAAGATCCTCAAGTCCTTTACCTGGAATTTGCTGAAGATTTAGAGGGACATGGGCCAAATGAAGGCAAATGTCTAGCTTGGCCAGACATCTTGTTTGGCATGAAGAGTCAGGCTACAAGGCTTGTTTCTGTGCAGTATAATTCTGTATTTCTTTGTCCACGCAAGCCAGCAAATACTTCTTTGAACTATTTCCATTTTCCATCACTCAACTTTTATTCCATGGAATTTCAAGTAATCATCTCAATACTTGTTAAATGTGAAAGTATCAGCCTCCACCACCCCTTTGAACTACTTTCCAGATGAAGAAAAATACGCATTTGTTCTAAGCCCTTTGCCCTCCTTAGCATAAGCTTACAGTATATATCTGATAGAAGTGCATAAAATCATGAGAGGCATGGACAGGGTAGATTGTGAAATGTTTTTTCTCATGTCACGTGGAAGGAGGAACTACCTCACACACTCTGACAGCTGCCTTCTGACTCATCATTGGAGGAGACTCTGCTTCCTATAAACCACAACAGAACCCACTGAACCAGAGCTGCAGCAAGCCACCATCTACAGTATAAAACCAAGAGACCGCCTGACAAGAGAAAGTTAAAATCCATTACATTTAAAGACATTTCTGTGAGGTTTAAAATTCATCTTAGTGTCATCTTTTACTTAGAACCTGAGAGTTTACACCATTATGAACTCATTCAGACCTTGTTCAATGAAGTGTAAATTTTGAGAGTATTTGATTTGACAAGGAAACATTTTGTATCTTCAGCTGATTTCCCCTGAGATGCAGAATACTGAAGAAAAGTGTAGTTTGTAGAGAAGTGTTGAATTACAGGCAAAGTTTTGGAAGTTCCTCATTCAATCACATGTTGGCAGAAATCCTGAATTTACTGATGAATGCCAGAAGTTCCACTGAGGTTCCAACTACATGAGCTGGATCAGTGATAACGTGAAATAGATGCTTTCCTGACTTTTATATTTTAAATCCTTCCTTTGAGAAAAAGGTTCACCTAAGATTCTCAGGTAAGTATTTTGAAAGATTGTGAACAGGGGACTCAACCTCTATGATCTCGCTGATGAACTTACAGGGCAAAAACTGCAATGGATTTGTGAAGGAACACAGTGACTTAAAGTGTTCCATATTTTCACTGGGGTTTCAGACAGACTGATCAGTTTAGCATCTGATTGTGACACTTGTCCTAGGTTCCAATAGTTGAGTATTCTGTAGAACAAGTGATAAAACCCTGACGAGATGGGTGTGGTTCCTTGTCCTTCATGGCCCTGAGGTGCCATTTTTGACACTTTCCCAGCTATAAGTGACAGTTTTAAAGAACAGCTGTTATTTAAAAAATAAGATTCTTACATTGGCGTGCACAATGAAGCAACGCCATTCTTTCTAATTCTATGACATTCATTTCCTTTCAACGGAACCATACAAAAGCGGGAAACAATCCTTTTAAAATTTTACTGAAAAGAAAGTTCACGAAAAAAGATGTGATCGAGGGCTGTCTCAGGATGTGACATCATAGACAGGAAAACGGGAGAGTAACCCTGCCTCTCCTCCCAGTACCATGTAAAATAGTAGACTGAGCTTTGAAAGAGGAAAGCACCAAAGTGCGTGGCTGTGTTAAACTGACTCCTTCAGGATGTAAATCCCTCACAGTTGCAGCCTTCTGTAGCAAATGCGAAGATCCGTGTGTGGCAGAGAAAGCAATATTCCTTGAAGTGTATAGGGGTAAGTTCCAAAACTTTTAATTCTTTTCAGAACCTCTTAATGCCGAGCTTTCGCTTTCTGCTTCATTTTAAAACTTCTTTAAAAAACAAATGACTTGTCCTTTCGCATCAATTGCTCTGCAGATTTCAGTTCGCTTTGAGTCTCAGCTGCCGGGAATCAACTGTCCAGTGATTTGTGGCATGCAGACTAAATGTAAAGGCAGCTGTTCCACCAAGATCCCCCAGTGCAGTGGAATTTTAGCAACTTTGTTGTAAAGAGAATAACTTGGCTTGGGGGGGGGGGCGGGTGATATTATGGCCGCTTTAAATAGTGACAAGTAGAGAATATTTTATTATTTTGATTTCGTGGAAAGTTTCTTAAGGATAACACACAACTGTTAATATTGGCTTTCTGCCCAAAGGCAACTGGTAGACATAACACACTAGGAAAAACCGAATAGATATGAAGTGAATGAAAATGAAACAACCCTTGACCTTCCATTATAGTTAGATCATGTGATTTCATTGCAAATGTTTATTAAAAAAATCTAACAAGTTTCTTCCCTATGAATTTTGTTGTTATCTTAAATGGATGTCTAGAATGGCGTAGGTAGTGCAATGGGATGATGACTGGTTTACGTTATTGGCGGTCTACATTAACATTCGGCTGCTTTGGTTGCAGGCTTTCACATTTGACGACATGTTACGTGGTCCTCCTCTTCCAAGGACGGGCTCAGGTCAAGCCTTTGCCTGAGATAGTTGGGGGATTGATATGTCCTTGGATCAGAGGTTTAATGGCTTTAGCAGAAGTTGCAGCCTTGCTTGTGGAAGGGAAAGTATTAGTCAGCCTTGTGTTTCTGATGGTGGGAGGGTAAAACATAGTGTGGGGGTGGGATTGTTGTTATCAAACCCTTCCATACTATGGAATTTATGTCCTTGTACAACCAGACTCTTCTGTGATAGAAAATCTACTCTTTGTTGGCTGTGCTAGTGATTGATCGAGGGTCAAGTTATTCAATATTATATTGCTACTGAAATGTAAGTGTAAATATTCCTCCAAATCAACCAGTCTGTTAAACCAGAGACTTTTGACAGTTAATGTACAGAAGAAATATTGCATACATAAATGTGTAATTCACGCACAATAGTCCTCCTAAAGGTGCTAAACGATCAACCACAGTCTATATGAACACTACAGTTGGTTATTCTGTTAGAGTTAATAGTTGTTGTTTAGAAAGATTTTCAAATTCCATGTTCATTTAAAGCAGATGTTAAGTCTAGCTTTATATTTTGTACCTAAATGATTTATAACTCAAAATTATGGTGCCCTTGAGCAGAAAATAAATGCTTCCACAGTTGATCGTAGTACAGTTAGGAGAACCATCTGAGACTCCTTCACAGCCAAAATGTTCTACGGATCAGAGCAGACCAAACCAATTAATAATGAGAATGGAATCTATCCCTTAATCGTGGGACTGAGGGAAACTCAGGCACAGAATGTTAACAGCAGTAATGTAGAACATTCTGAATTCAGTTTTATGTAAGCCTCTCTGCTGATGTGAAACTGTGCTGACTATGTTCCTTACACTGTAGTTGTCCTGGGGATATCTAAGTTGGTTATGAGCCAGACTGATGTTAGCCCGTGGGTGAATAATGCCTTCACGTTGGTGAATAACAGAAACTGTGCAAGCTGCAAAGCTGGACTGCAACCTGAATTTGAAGTGTTGCACTGATGCTACTCAACCTAGAAGTGGTTGCATTTATTTCCGCTCTGGACATGAACTAGAGACCTAATGCTGAGAACATCCACGTTTCTAAGGAGCCATCTTTTTGTGTCTCTTTCTGACAGTCTTGTTATCAATTGTTTACAACATAACCTCAACGCCCTCATTGCTGTACATTCTCAGAATTTGCAAAGGGGAGTATAATTAGTTCTGCAATCAGAAAAATATTTCTTATTTGCAAATTATTTTTATGTTGTACATCGTGTTTTGCCTGTTCTTACTGTGGCTTGGGCCATGCAGAATATTCTGCCACATATGGAAGATAGATGGGTGTCTATCCCCATCTGAAAGGTCAGTGAATCAGTATTATTTTATACTGTGGAGGTGGATTCAGGTCCAGATCAGAACAATTCTGATGCAGTTCTCCTGTATATGTATGAACTGAAATTAGTTTTGTTTTTTTCAATCCAGTTTCTAAATGAAACAGCAATTCTGATTTATATTGTAAAGGATTCTCCGCTGAAATAGTTAAATCATATTCTTTTGAGGCACAACTGTTATTTTATTATTATCTTTGTGTCAGTTCCCAGCAACTATTCTGTCTTTGTAAATGTTCAATGTAAAAAAAAAATGCAGTTACTTCTCCCTCCCTGAATAAAAGCTTATGGATGATAATTACTGATTCAATCAATTTGCTTATGGGCTCTGCATGGGATGCCTTGGTTTGCCCGGTAAAGTTCTAAGGTCATCCTCTGGGAGCAGTTTTCCCTGTAATTTGCAGAAGGATGAGAGCTGGTGAGGATACTATGTTAAAAAAAAGCAATACAACTGAGCCAGCTTGCTTATTTCTCTCAGTATGTATTTGCAAGGAGGAGATGGGATTGGCGAATGCATGCTGTCATGGAACGCAGTCCAACTAGTTGGATTGCCTCACTGAACTGAAAATCAAACAACTGCTGATGTCGGAGATCTGAAATAAAACAAAAATTTTGGAACCTCTTGACAGGTCAAGCCGCAGCTGTGGAAAGAGAAACAGTTGATGTTTCAGGCTGAAACTCATTCATCAGTGTTTCCAGCAATTTTGTTTTAATGCAATGAATTGTTTGTACAGGTAATTGTAATGGGGAGGAGATGAATTAAAGTCCAGAGTAAATTTTATTATGCAAGCAAAAACACACACACACACACACACACACACACGCACACACATATATAAATATCAATCACTATATACAACCCTCAGATTAGTTTTCCTGTGGGCATACTCAGCAAATCTGTAGTATAGTAGCTATAACAGGGTCAATGAAAGATCAACCAGAGTGCAGAAGACAACAAGCTATGCAAATATAAATAAATAGCAATAAATAATGACAACATGATTACTGTACAAGATAAAGAGTCCTTAAAGTGAGATCATTGGTTGTGGGAACATCTTAATTGATGGGCAAGTGAGTGTAGTTATCCCTTTTGTGCATGAGCCTGATGGTTGTGGGGTAGTAACTGTCTTGAATCCGGTGGTGTGAGTTCTGAGGCTCTTGTACCTTCTACCTGATAGCAGCAGCGAGAAAAGAGCATGACCTGGGTGGTAGGGTTCTCTGATCGATGCTGCTTTCCTCCGACAGTGTTTCCCGCAGATGTGCAAAATGGTTGGGGACTTTACTCATGATATACTGGGCCGAATCCCCTACCTTTTGTAGGATCTTCCACTCAAAGGCATTGGTGTTTCCTTACCAGTCAAATCACTCTCCACTACACATCTTTAGCAGTTTGTTAAAGTTTTAGATGTCATGCTGAATTTCCACAGACTCCTAAGGAAAAAGAGGTGCTGCTGTGCTTTTTTGCAATTGTCCTTATGTGCTGGCTCCAGGACAGGTCCTCTGAAATAGTGACACCCAGGAATTTGGAGTTGTTAACTCTCTCCACCTCTGATTCTCGGATGAGGACTGGCTTATGGAGCTCTGGTTTCCCGCTCCTGAAGTCTACAATCAGTTCCTTAGTCTTAAGACCATAAGATATAGGAGCAGAATTAGGCCATTCGGCCCATCGAGTCTGCTCTGCCATTCAATCATGGGCTGATCCAGTTCTTCCAGTCATCCCCACTCCCCAGCATTCACCCCATACCCTTGGATGCCCTGGCTAATCAAGAACCTATTGATCTCTGCCTTAAATGCACCCAGTGACTTGGCCTCCACGGCCGCTTGTGGCAACAAATCATGCTGACATTGAGTGAGAGGTTGTTGTTATGACATCACTCAGCCAAATTTTAATCTCCCTTCTGTAAGCTGATTCATTACCACCTTTGACTCAGCCCACAACAGTGGTATCATCAATAAACTGGATTATGGTTGTGGAAGGATTGGAAGAATGGTACGCTTCTGTGAAGGGACAAGGTCTCGCACACTCTCCTACTTATTCACTCATTTTCATGATTTCTCTCTCACTCTTGCTTTCTACCTCTCTTTGCAGTTTTTCCAATTTTCTGTACTCTCTCCATCTTTCACATTCTTTCTCCCTCTTTGTCTTGCTCCCAGTCTCTATCCATATCCCTCTCTCTCCTTCTCCCACTGTATCTCCCCTCCTTCCATCACCCCTTCTCTCACCCCCTCACATCCTTAACCCTTTCTCTCTCTCTCTAACTTTTTTCCCTCCAGCTCCCTTTCTCTCACCCTGTTCTTCCATCTTAATCCTTCTCTCCTTCTCCCTTTCCTCTCTTATTCTCTTCCTTTCTCCCTTTCTTCCTCCCTCCATCTCTCTTTCTTGCTGCATGTTTCCTTTTCTTCCTCCTCCTCCCTTTCTTCTTCTCCCTCCCTCTTTCCCTCTGGATCTCTCTCCCAACCTTCAGCCAGAACACTTAACAAGATAAATTTGAAACTAATATGCTGATGAAATATTTTAGTGTTGTAGCAAGGCCGCAATATTTTATCTGTCTTTCCAGTGTTTGCTGTTACTGGGAGAGACATTTAAAATAAGGAATAAGCAATTTTCCAAATGACTAAAATAAGAGTTTAGTTAAATTGAGTAAATGGTAAAAATGCAAAGTATGCAGTCACTGTAGACTCTGTAGGTTTTGGGATATTGACCAAACAAGGCTTAAAAATAGAAATTAAAACCCTCAGGAGATATGCCCCACCATTGGACATGGATTACTTTTTATCCTTCAACACTTATTTCTCATCAGTCTTTCCTTTAATTGTTATTTGTTCCTCACCTGTTCAAGTGAAGAAATAGGTTACTGTCAGTTAATTTGGAGTGCAATATGTCGCTAAACTGTCAATGTAATTACTGTTCACATTTTAAATGCAGGAGAATTTGGAGTTTTAGTTTTCATTTGGTATGGCTGTTTGTTTTATTTTGAATGTGCTGAGTTGGTATATAAGCTGTACACCCCATTCTTTGTGATTATTAGAACCTCTGATATTCTTTAGTCTGTGTGAGCTTATTCTGCAGTCAAAAGAAATTTATTAATGTGGTTTATTCACATGAGTGGAATCAGGAAGTGGGTCAAATCTCTCAGCATACTTCTTGATAAAAGTATCAAATAGAGTGCTGAGGGAGTGGTGATAAAGAATAGTTATTTCTGAATAGGGTAGACAGGAGTATTATGAAGATTGTCAGCATTGTTGTCCATAATTTATATTAAAGATTTAGAATAAGGAATCAAAAACAGCATATCTAACTTCGTTACTTTGATTCTGTAAATTGGCAAGCTTCACAATGCAAAAAAAGAAAAAAGTTGTATTATTTTGGAATAAATTTAATCATTATCAGATGTAAAATGTTAATTGATAGAAGAGTAAAAGAAGGTCAGAATATAAATGCATTAAAATTGACATTGGGTTAGTGAAGCTATAATAAAAGTAAACTGCATTATTAGGTTTTGATTTATTGGTTTTTATTATTGGCTCTGTTTATTGTCACAGGTAGTACATTGAGGTAGTACACAGTGAAACAATACAGTAATACAGTGCAGAATCTAGAGTTACAGGTATAGAGAAAATGTGTTGCTGGCAGACAATAAGCTAAAAAGCCATGATGTGTTAGATTGTGAGGTTAAAAGTCCATCTCTAGAGGACACTCAATAAACTTTTAACTGCAGGGTCGAAGCTGTCCGGGAGCCTGGTGGTATGTGCGTTCTAACTTTTGTATCGTCTGTCTGATGGGAGTTGAGAGAAGAGACTTAGTCCGAGGTGGGTGAGGTCTTTGATTATGCTAGCTGCTTCACCAAGGTGTACAGGGCTAACAACCCTGACTGGTAAACAAAGTTGTTACGAGAACAGCAAAGAAGGTTCCTTCTATATCTGAGTGCAACAGAATTCTTAAGTCTCCACCCAGGACTTGCATGACTGACAATTGTGAAAATCAGGAGGTAGCTACTGACATGATGAAGGGAGCCCTGAACACCACCAAAGGTGGACAACCTTCATTGCTGCCCAAACACCAGTGGCATAATGGGCAGTAAGTAAGTACGGTTACCAAGGCAGCAAGAAGTATTGACAGGGTCCACGGAGGTGTGCCTGGTTTCTGTTAGCGGTGTCCACAAACAGCTCTGATGTTCCTTGTGGTCTTGGGTAGAGCAGTTGCCATACCAAGCCGTGGTTCATCCAAAACTGGTGAGGGTCAAGGGGAACGTGCTGAATTTCATTTCCAGGGGAGAAGAAAGAAATGGTAGCAAAGGTTGCAAATGCTGGGCTATGTGCTAATATCTGTGAGAGCCTGCAACACATTATCCTGAAAGAGACATTAGTTCCAGAATCAGAATCGTCCTTATTATTCTTGACATACATCATGAAATGTGTTCTTTTTCAGCAACGGTAAAGTGCAAGACATAAAACTTAGGATAAATTAGAAAAATAAGTAAGTAGTGCAAAAGACAAATAACAAAGTAATGTTCATGGGTTCACAAACTGTTCAGCAATCTGATGATAGGGAGAAGATATTATTAAAATGTTGAGTGTGCGTCTTTAGGCTCATGTACTTCCTCCCAGCTGATAGTAGTACGAAAATAGCATGTCTCAGATGGTGAGGGTCTTTAATGATGGATGCCACCTTATTGCGGCAGTGCCTCTTGAAGATGCCTATGATGGCAATGAGGCTTGTACGGTGATGGAACTGGTTGAGTTTACAAACCTCTCCAGCCTTTTGTGTTCCTATACATTGGAATTGCCATATCATACTGGAATGCAACCAGTTAGTTTGTTCTCCACTGTACATCTGTAGAAATTTGCAAATCTTCAGTGACATACCAAATCTCCTTAGAGTCCTAATGAAGACATGCCTTCTTCACGATTGCATCAATGTGTTGGGCCCAGGTTAGATCCTCTGAGATGTTGACTTCCAGGAGCTTAAAGCTGTGTACCCTTTCCACAGCCCTCAGTAAGGACTAGAGCATGTTCTCCTGGCTTCCCCTGCCCGAAGTCCACCATTAATTTCTTGCTGTTGCTGATGTTGAGTGCCATGTTGTTGTTGCAACACCACACAACCAGCTTGCTCTATCTCACTCCTGTACACATCCTCATCGCAGTCTGAGATTCTACCAACAGCAGTGGTGTCATTGGTGAATTTATAAATGACGTTTGATCTGTGCCTAGCCACACAATCTTGAGTATAGATAGAGTAGAGCAGAGGACTGAGCACCTCTTACCGCCATGCACTAACTGTGGTCTCCTGATAAGGAAGCCAAGGATCTAGTTGCAGAGGGAGGTACAGAGACCCAGGTTTTGAAGCATTGATTAGTACTGAGGGGATGATGGTGTAGAATACCAAGCTGTGAAATCAATAAATAGCAACCTGATATATATTTTGCATATGGAAACCCAATAACGTTGCTCTTGTAAACATTACGGTTAAAACTTTTGTTCTTCACGTGACTTTCACAAATGGTGTAAAGGTGAACTTTAAGCTCTTTAACATCAAAAATAATGTGGAGTAATTCCTCAGCCAATGTTTCCACCTGTGAGAACCAATTAAACTGGAAAACATCAGTGTAATTATCAGCATAAGATAATGAGCAAAAAAAGAGTAAGTTCAGAAAAAATCTTTAAACAGAACTAGGAGAGAAATGTGTAATTCGTTGCACTACTGAAAAGGATTGCATGTAAGGTTTGCTTTTATTACAGCTTTGTATTTCAATGTTGTTAGTCTGAATATTAATATGGGTCTTCCCTAGCTTACAAACATCTGACTTGTGTACAACCCATACATGTGATGAAGTATTTGAGAGAATGGTGGGATGAATTTCCTAGCTGCCACAGGGCTGCTGGTGACTATTCTTGATGTTAGCTGGAAGTCTGTGACATTAAACTCAAGAATATATTTTTGTTAACACATTGATGTTTATTTTTGAATCCTACCTAGAGATAAGTCTCTACCAAAGGAGGTGTAAGGTTCTTCTTCCTTCCACCAGCCTGCAGGTCACCCTTGGGCAAAGTGTTAGCACCTGTTTAACCAGCCCCCCCCCCCACCCCCAGCTGATCAGGGGTCACGTGAAGCCATGGGAGAAGGTGGTGGATTGTTATATTTGCAGCTGGTGCAACCATTGACACCAGGCCACCAGACAGACAATCTCTGAAGAGTATTGATAATGGACTGGAGTCACCCATCTTGTAAAAGGCAATGGAAAATCACATCTGTGGAACAATTTACCAAGAATAGTCATGGTCATAGAAAGACCATGATCACCTACGTCATACGACAGCATATAATGAATGATCTAGAGACACAGCAACTGAAACAACAGCAGAGTCCTTTTTAAAAATTATCAATACTATTTTAAAACCTCATTTGCAGGAATATCTTCTGAAAAATCATTAGTAATTGCCTCAAATAGCCTTAGGATGAACTTGTTAATATCAGTTTTATTATTAAGAAAACAAAATGAGATTTATGCTGCTTCTCCAAACTTTCGATTCCTATGGGACAACACACCTCTGCAGGCATGTAGGAACTTGGTTCACAATACCTTTCGAAATTGTAAACAGTTCAGGTTATAATCCCTTCCCAGAAAGAGAACCCTGTCATAACTTGAGGAGTACTTGTCATGAGAACTTCAGTGCAAAGTAGATTTATGCTTAAATGGATCCCTGATAACATGACTCAAACTTGCTTATTGACAAAAGAAAATAACTTCAAATTTTTTTTTTGACAGAAAATTTTGTTTGCCACATCAAGCTGTGAAGAATGACCTGAGTGAGTGACCTCTTGACATCTACCCATTAGCACTGTCAAGACAAGTAAATTGCTTCTGCGCTGAATTGTGTTTAAGAGAGAAACGTTCCACTTTTGACATTCTGCACCATTTTGAAGATGGCCCTTTGTCTGAAGCAAGTTTTCAATAAAGACAGGACATTTCGACCTCGAAAAAAATTTGAGCCTGGAACCCAACGGTTTGAGTTGTATAAGAAAGCTCAGGCCTCACTTAAATCTGGTGTTGATCTCAAGACTGTAGTCCAGCTTCCCGCTGGGGAAAACCTCAATGACTGGATTGCAGTGAACACTGTAGACTTCTTCAATCGAATCAACCTCATCTATGGTACCATTTGTGAGTACTGCACTGCAAGGAGCTGTCCTATCATGTCAGGAGGGCTGAAGTACGAATACAGATGGCAGGATGAACACAAGTACAAGAAGCCTACGAAAGTGACTGCTCCACAGTATATGAATTTGCTCATGGATTGGATTGAAACCCTAATCAATGATGAGGACAATTTCCCCACCAGAGTTGGTAAGACTTTTAAGAGTAAAACAAACGCTTGCATATGGTAAAGGTGGTGACAAGCTTTAAATTAATATTGGTAGAATCAGTTAAGTGCTGAATGCAAAATATTTACAAGTCACTGAAATAGCTGAGCTAATTTGCAACTCTGTTTCTGTTTAGAATTTTTAAAAAATGTATGTTCTTCTAAGATTTGGTTGGTAGCTGCATTTAAAAAATTATCTTTGAACACAGATATAGTCTTGCAAGGTCCAAATTGAGAGGCTCGGAAACTAATCCTAAAGCCAACTGGAGTAAGTTGGCGACGGAGGCACGTTCCAAGAAAGGATATATGGCTGTGATAGTGAGTCTGAGTCAAAATGTGGTCGAAAAGTGTCCTGACGAAGGGTCTCGGCCTGAAACGTCGACTGTACCGCTTCCTAGAGATGCTGCCTGGCCTGCTGTGTTCACCAGCAACTTTGATGTGTGTTGCTTGAATTTCCAGCATCTGCAGAATTCCTTGTGTTATAGTCTTGCAAATTCTGTCTTGATTCCAATGTGAGATGATGAATTGCTTTTACACAGTTCCATTCCAGAGAAACGATAAAGCAAAAGTTGAAAATCTAGCAGAGACCTCGTGCCCCTATTTGCCCAGATGAACAAATTTTCAGGTAGGATTTTAGATGTGCAGCCAGCACTCCAGACCACAAAGAGGACATCTAAATGAATCGAGATCCTTTGGATGCAGTAGGATTCAAACTAGTGATGCACGAAGCATAGTGCTTGATCAAGCATTAATTTGGCTGTTGAATGATCCTGGAATAGAAGGCCTTTTGCATTTTTTTTTTGCTAAGAGCTTTTGAGTGGCAAAGAGCAGAACAATTTCTGTGAGCTGTAGAGAATGGTGCCAGAAAGCCGCAGCTGGCCTTCTGTTCAGCAGCCCAATTTAAATAGTTTAGTTGTGTTTTTGAGTACTGCAGTACTCATGTGGTCCACAACCCAGGAAGCATCCAAACTGGTGGATTTCCTCCTTAGTGTGTTTTATATTTCTGATGTACTGATACTTTTAACCCTCGCATGTTAATCAACATTTATAATGGTTCTTACAAATTAGCGGCATGTACAGTGACTTTTAAAAGTATTCGGCCCCTGACCCTTTGTTCACATTATTAAGTATGTCAACCAGGGATTTTAGACCATAAGGTTATAGGAGCAAAATTAGGCCTTTTGGCCCATCGATTCTTCTCCACTATTTTATCATGGCTGATCCATTTTCCCTCTCAGTTTCAATCTCCTGCCTTCTCCCCATATCCTTTCATCCCCTGGCCAATCAAGAATCTATCAGCCTTTGCCTGGTATACAAAAAGACTTGGCCTCCACAGCTGCCTGTGGCAACGAATTCCACAGATTCACTACTGTGTGGCTAAAGAAATTCATCCTAATCTCCGTTCTAAAAGAACGCCTCTCTATTCTAAGGCTGTGTCCTCTGGTCCTAGCCTCTCCCACCATGGGAAACATCCTCTCCACATCCACTCTAATAAGGCCTTTCACTATTTGATACGTTTTAATTAGATCACTCCTCATTCTTCTGAGTTCCAGTGAATACAGGCCCAGAGCCATCAAACACTCTTCATGTGACAAGCTATTGAATTCTGGAATGATTTTTATGAACCTCTTTTGAACCCTCTCCAATTTCAGCACATCCTTTCTAAGATAAGGGGCCCAAAACTGCTCACAATACTCTAAGTGAGGCCTCAACAGTTCTTTGTTAAAGTCGCAACATTAGATACATATTCAGATTTTTGAATTTTCTCTCTGTTTAGAAAATAGTCAACCTTTTTATTTCTTTTACCAAAGTACATGACCACGCATTTCCTGACACTGTATTCCATCTGCCATTTTGCCCATTCTCCTAATCTGTCTGTCCTTCTGTAGCCTATCTACTTCCTTAAAACTACCTGCCCCTCCACTTATCTTCATATTGTCCCCAAACTTTGCAACAAAGCTATCAATTCCGTCATCCAAGTCACTGACGTAGTAAAAACTCCATTTAGTCCCACTCTTCGCCTCCTGCCAATCAGCCATTGTTTTATCCATGCTAGTATCTTTTCTGTAATACCATGGGCTCTTAACTTGTTAAGCAGCCTCATGTGTGGCACCTTGTCAAAATCCAAGTACACAACATCAGCCAACTCTCCTTTGTCCATCCTGCTTGTTATTTCTTCAAAGAATTCCAACAGGTTTGTCGGTCAAGATTTTCCCTTGAGGAAAGCGTACTGAATAAGGCCTATTGTAAAGTATGAAAATCTACAAATTAAACCGAAATGTCAGTGGTTCAAAGGTATTCATCCCTATCTATGTTGTACTTGGTTGAACTACATCTTGCAGCTATTACAGCCAGTAGTCTTTTTGGATAAGTCTCTATTAGCTTTGCACAATTCCTCCTTGCAAAATTGCTCAAGCTGTGTGTGTCATGTTAGTTTTGGATCAGTTGTAGACAACAATCCTGAGGTCTTGCCAGAGAGCTTGGATTGGGTTAAGCTCAGGACTCTGACTAGGCCACCCAAGGACATACTGTAAACTTTCTTCATTTGAAGATAATTGATGGTCGTTCCGGCAGTGTGCTTCAGGTCATTGTCCTGCTGAAAGATGAACTTCCTCCCCGGTTTAAGCTTTCTGGCAGAGGCTAGCAGGTTTTGATCCAGGATCTCTCTCTATTTAGTAGTATTCATCTTCCCATCAATCCTGACCAGATTTTCAGTCCCTGCTGCTGAAAGCCATCCTCATAGCATAATGCCACTTCCAACATACTTTACAGTAAGGATGGTGTTACCTGGCTGATGCATAGTATTAGATTAACACCATCTGTACTGGTAAGTGTTGAGGCAAAAAAGTTTCACCTTAGTCTCACCTGACCACAAGCCCTTCTTCCACATCTTTACCGGGTCTTCTAAGTGATGTTTTGCAAAGTCTTTATGGGAAGGTATGGGTCCTAGCTATGCCTGCCTTTTTGTTGGCTTTGTGGAACAATCTATGTTCCAAACCTATTCTGGTATCTGTCCCCCACTTTTCCTTCACTACATCGACGACTGCATTGGCGCTGCTTCCTGCACGCATGCTGAGCTTGTTGACTTCATTAACTTTGCCTTCAACTTTCACCTTGCCCTCAAGTTTACCTGGTCCATTTCTGACACCTCCCTCCCCTTTCTAGATCTTTCTGTCTCTATCTCTGGAGACAGCTTATCTACTGATGTCTATTATAAGTCTACTGACTCTCACAGCTATCTGGACTATTCCTCTTCTCACCCTGTCTCTTGCAAAAACGCCATCCCCTTCTCGCAATTCCTCCGTCTCTGCCGCATCTGCTCTCAGGATGAGGCTTTTCATTCCAGGACAAGGGAGGTGTCCTTTTTCAAAGAAAGGGGCTTCTCTTCCTCCACCATCAACTCTGCTCTCAAACGCATCTCCCCCATTTCACGCACATCTGCTCTCACTCCATCCTCCCACCACCCCACTAGGAATAGGGTCCCCCGGTCCTCACCTACCCCCCACCAGCCTTCGGGTCCAACATATTATTCTCCATAACTTCCGCCACCTCTAACGGGATCCCACCACTAAGCACATCTTTCCCTCCCCCCCCCCCCCACCACTCTGCTTTCCGCAGGGATCGCTCCCTATGCGACTCCCTTGTCCATTCATCCCCCCCCATCCCTTCCCACCGATCTCCCTCCTGGCACTTATCCTTGTAAGCGGAACAAGTGCTACACCTGCCCTTACACTTCCTCCCTTACCACCATTCAGGGCCCCAGACAGTCCTTCCAGGTGAGGCGACACTTCACCTGTGAGTCGGCTGGGGTGATATACTGCGTCTGGTGCTCCCGATGTGGCCTTCTATATATTGGCGAGACCCGACGCATACTGGGAGATCGTTTTGCTGAACACCCACGCTCTGTCCGCCAGAGAAAGCAGGATCTCCCAGTGGCCACACATTTTAATTCCACATCCCATTCCCATTCTGATAGGTCTATCCACGGCCTCCTCTACTGTAAAGATGAAGCCACACTCAGGTTGGAGGAACAACACCTTATATTCCGTCTGGGTAGCCTCCAACCTGATGGCATGAACATTGACTTCTCTAACTTCTGCTAATGCCCCACCTCCCCCTCGTAACCCATCCGTTATTTATTTATATACACACATTCTTTCTCTCTCTCCTTTTTCTCCCTCTGTCCCTCTGACTATACCCCTTGCCCATCCTCTGGGTTTCCCCCCCCTCCCCCTTTTCCTTCTCCCTGGGCCTCCTGTCCCATGATCCTCTCGTATCCCTTTTGCCAATCACCTGTCCAGCTCTTGGCTCCATCCCTCCCCCCTCCTGTCTTCTCCTATCATTTTGGATCTCCCCCTCCCCCTCCCCCTCCCTCTTTCAAATCTCTTACTACCTCTTTCTTCAGTTAGTCCTGACGAAGGGTCTCGGTCCGAAACGTCGACTGTACCTCTTCCTAGAGATGCTGCCTGGCCTGCTGTGTTTACCAGCAACTTTATGTGTTGCTTGAATTTCCAGCATCTGCAGAATTTCTCGTGTTGATGGGAAAGGATATGCTTTGTTTTTAAGCCAGGGCACCTTCCATCAATACCATTTTCGTTCAAGGCCGTAGAGATTGTGGAGCCATGAACTTCATCGCCAGTTTCAACCACTGACTTTTGCAGCTCACTCAGACTGACTTTGCATCACAATAGCCTCTCTTACAAGTGTCATTCTTCTCTAGTGACTAAGTTTGGAGGAGCGGCCTGACCTCGGCAGTGTGGCTGTAGTTTTATATTGTTTCCACTTTTTCCACAGTGAACTGAACTGAGCTCTGAGGTATGTTCAGTGCCTTCTAGATGGTCTTGTACCCTCCCCAGGGTTGTGCTTCTCCATTACCATTTTCCTGACTTGGATTGAATACTCTTTTGCCTTCATTTTGGTTTGGTCTGTTGAAAATCTACCATACAGAGAGAGGGGGTGCTTATTCATAGGAATTAATTGAAAACAGGCGATTATCCAATTTTCTACATCAGCAAATAGGGTGTGTTGGTAAGTTAATATATTGCCACTGAGGAAAGTTAGTGTAGTAATTACAAAGGGGATGAGTATCTCCAACCTCACAATATTGGTTTTTAGTAAATTATTGACAGATTTTGGAATTTTTCTTTCGATTTGACATGATGCACAATGTTTAGTGGATTAGCTCAAAAATCCTACTTCAATACATCTTAACATTAGAAAATGAGACAGTAACATATGAAAATAGTTGTGGGGACTGAATACTTTTTCAAGGCACTGTATTTCACACAGAATACATTTAAAGATAGTTTATTTGGTCTCTGAATTCACTCATGGGGATACTTTGGGATATTGCGCACAGGTTTGAATATCTATCAACTTTTAGGCACACTTGAAACAAATGTGGGATTAAACTGGGGAGCCAGATATGCATAGCAACCTTAATGATTTTGTCCAAGTGGAAATGGGGGCAGCATATACAGAGGATGTAAAACTCACTTTCCCCTAAGTTTGAGAAAGCTAGCCAGCAATAATTGAAAATACCACTAGTTGCCTCTTCACAAATTGTCCTGTACATTATCTTTAAAACAAAAATTTGGGACAAAGGAATCAAGAGGTTCCCCAAAAGGGGGTTCAGTCTAATAGCAAACTATCTTGTACTTGCTTGGCTTTAGTGCCTTTAGACTTGTGCAGAACCCAGGCGATTGTCCTCAACAGGCCACCACTTGTTCAGTATTTCCAACCTGATGAGAAGATGTTAATGAAGCCAAAGATAGGTAGTAGTGTGGCTTTCCTACTGTGATGTTTTGCTGCCTAACCCATAATATCTTCCTCAATGGCAAAGTCATCTTAGATTAGATTAGATTATGAGGACACTCAGTCCTTGTTTATTGTCATTTAGAAATGCATGCATTAAAAAATGATACAGTGTTCCTCCAGAATGATATCACAAGAAACACAGGAAAAACCAAGACTAAAACTGACAAAACCACATAATTATAACATATAGTTACAACAGTGCCAAGCAATACCGTAATTTGATAAAGAGCAGACCATGGGCACGGTTAGAAAAAACGTCTCAAAGTCCCAATAGCCTCATCATCTCACGCGGATGGTAGAAGGGAGAAACTCTCCCTGCCATGAACCTCCAAGCGCCACAAACTTGCCAATGCTGCACCATTGGAAGCACCCGACCGCAGCAGACTCTGAGTCTGTCCGAAAACTTCGAGCCTCCGACCAGCCCTTTGACACAGCCTCTCCGAGCACCATCCTCTGCCGAGTGCTTCGTCCCCGCCCCGGCCGCCGAGCAACAAGTCAAAGCCGAGGACTCGGGGCCTTCCCCTCCGGAGATTTCGGACCACACAATAGCAGCAGCAGCAGCAGCGAAGCAGGCATTTCAGAAGTTTCACCAGATGTTCCTCTGTGCTCTCACAGCCGTCTCCATCAAATCAGGATTGTGCATGGCATCCTTCTTGACAAATAACAGACATCACCACCGGAGTGGCCGCTGCGAGCTGCGTCGCATCACCATCTTCTCCTGTCCTCCTCTCCTTGGAGTTCAGTAACAAAGTTTTATAGCATAGAAAAAGAGCCTTTGGTCCCTACCAGTCAAGGTGTATATTTAGGCAAATTCCTTTTTGCAGTACTTGGCCTATATCCCTCTAAATTTTTGTCATCCATATACCTGCTCATATACTTATAAAATGTACCTGCCTCATTACTTTCTCTGGCAGCTGGTTCTATATGTAAGCCAAAAAAAAATCCCTCAGATTCTTATTAAACTTTTCACCTAAAGGTTATTATTAAACTTTTCCCCTAGTTTTCAATTCCCAAACACTGGGGGGAAAAGCACTGTTTATCCTATTTATATCCCTCATGATTTTAAATACCTCTCTGAGATCACAACTCAGTCATCTACGCTCAGTGGCAACTTTATTAGGTACATATGTACACCTGCTTATTAAAGCAAAAATCTGAACAGTGACTGATGTGGCAGCAACTCAATGCATAAAAGCATGCAGACATGTTCAAGAGGTTCAGTTGTTGATCTTGTCATACATCAGAAAGGAAATAAATGTGATCTAAGTGACTGTCTGTGGAATGATTATTGGTATCCAATGGGGTGGTTTGTGTGTCTCAAAATCTGCTGACCTCTTGGGATTTTCACACACAACAGATTGTAGAGTTCACAGAGAACTGGGCAAAAAAATCAAAAAAAACTCCATTGAGCAGCAGTTCTGTGGGCAATAATGCCTTGTTAACGAGATGGGTTAGAGAAGAATGGTCAGATTGGTTCAGGCTGACAGGAAGGCAACAGTAACTCAAATAGCCATGCGTTACAACAGTGGTTGGCAGAAGAGCATCTCTGAATGCACAACACACCCAACCTTGAAGTGTAAACACAAAATACTCTGCAGATGCTGGGGTCAAAGCAACACTCACAACACGCTGGAGGAACTCAGCAGGTCGGGCATCATCCGTGGAAACGATGAGTCGACGTTTTGGGCCGGAACCCTTCGTCAGGACTGAAGAGGGAAGGGGCAGAGGCCCTATAAAGGAGGTGGGGAGAGGGTGGGAAGGAGAAGGCTGGTAGGTTCCAGGTGGAAAAACCAGTAAGGGGAAAGATAAAGGGGTGGGAGAGGGGAAGCAGGGAGGTGATAGGCAGGAAAGGTGAAGAAGGAATAGGGGAAAACACAATGGGTAGTAGAAGGGGGCAGAACTATGAGGGAGGTAGTAGGCAGCTGGGGGAGGGGGCAGAGTGAAACTGGGATAGGAGAAGGGAGGGGGAGGGAATTACCGGAAGTTGCAGAATTTAATGTTCATCCCAAGGGGCTGGAGACTACCTAGATGGTATATGAGGTGTTGCTTCTCCAACCTGAGTTTAGCAAGGCCGTGTATGGACATATCCGAATGAGAAGCAGAGTTGAAGTGGGTGGCAACCGGGAGATCCTGTCTGTTGTGGCGTGCAGAACCTTGAAGTGGATGGGCTACAGCAGCAGAAAACCACAAACATACACTCAGTGGCCACTTTATTAGAGTACAAAAGGGACCTAATATATTGGCCACTGTGTATGTGCTCTAAAGACCCAACCTTTCTCAGTCTCTTGAAACTTGGCCATATCCTTTTTTTCACTCTTTCCAGTTTAATCTCATGCTTCCTGTATAACAGGCTGATTAGAACTGAACGTACTACTCCAAGTGTGGTCTCTGACATGTTGCGCAATTATAACATAGACGCTCATGCGTCATGATGAACAATATTTATTTGTGGAATGAGATTAATATATTAGAATCCTAGTTGAACATTCTTTAGGTTGTATGGAAACTTTATCTGCGATTCACCAAAAATTCAAATCATTCTGTGAATTTGTTTCAGAGGCAAAGCTGGGCCTGTTACTGGATTGCCTTTGTTGCTTCCATATTTAATACTAAGCTCAAAACCGAAATCAGATCAGAGGGGAAAAATGTAAATCCTCCACCCCGGCAGGCTTGCTAATCACCTCTCTGTTTCCAGCAGACCATTTTAACCCTTTCCATGTAAAAACAAAACTGTACGCACAACTCTGCAACCGGACTGCTCATTAGAAAGGAGAACATGGGTCTACAGCTGCTGGAATCTGGAGCAAAAAAAAACTGCACTGCAAGAGCTCAGAGGGTCAAGTAACATCTATTTAAACAAAGGAATTGTCAGTCCTTTGGATTGAAACCTGATGCAGGGTCTCAACTCAAAACAAGCTGCAGGAAGTCAAGTCAAGTCGCTTTTTATTGTCATTTCAACCATAACTGCCGGTACAGAACATAGTAAAAATGAGACAATGTTTTCCAGGACTGTGGTGCTACATGAAACAATACAAAAACTACACTGAACTACGTAAGAAAAAAACACAAAAACTACACCAGACCACAGACCTATCCAGGACTGCATAAGGTGCACAAAACAGTGCAGGCACTACAATAAATAATAATAAATAATAAACAAGACAGTAGGCACAGTAGAGGACATAGTAGGTTGGTGTCAAGCCAGGCTCTAGGTATTGAGGAGTCTGATGACTTGGGGGAAGAAACTGTTACATAGTCTGGTTGTGAGAGCCTGAATGCTTCGGTGCCTTTTGCCAGATGGCAGGAGGGAGAAGAGTTTGTATGAGGGGTGCGTGGGGTCCTTCATAATGCTGTTTGCTTTGCGGATGCAGCGTGTGGTGTAAGTATCTGTAATGGCGGGAAGTGAGACCCTGATGATCTTCTCAGCTGACCTCACTATCTGCTGCAGGGTCTTGCGATCTGAGATGGTACAATTTCTGAACTAGGCCGTGATGCAGCAGGTCAGGATGCTCTCAACACAACCTCTGTAGAATGTGGTGAGGACAGTGGGTGGGAGATGGACTTTTCTCAGCCTTCGCAGAAAGTAGAGATGCTGCTGGGCTTTCTTTGCTATGGAGCTGGTGTCGAGGGACCAGGTGAGATTCTCTGCCAGGTGAACACCAAGAAATTTGGTGCTCTTAACGGTCTCTACGGAGGAGTCGTCGATGTTCAGCAGTGAGTGGTCGCTCCGTGTCCTCCTGAAGTCAACAACCATCTCTTTTGTTTTGTTCACATTCAGAGACAGGTTGTTGTCTCTGCACCAGTCCGTCAGCCGCTGCACCTCCTCTCTGTGTGCTGACTCACCATTCTTGCTGCTGATGAGTAACTCAAGGGCGGAAGCAGTATATCTGAAGGAAAATCATCCTTTGTTCCTGCAGCTTAATTTTTTTTTAACTTGTTGGAAGGAGTTGCTGCTGTGTAGGCGAGATGAAAGGGGCTGAATTTATTTTGCTGTGAATATATTTCTTTCAATATCGACCTTTGATAACCCTATGTCACACGGCTATGAGCAAATCCAGATGAGGTATCAGCCAAGGTCGATGAGAGTAACATAGAAATGCCAGTACAGCAGAATTAAGCATCTGGGTCCCACACAGCCATGGAATAGGTTGAATGTAAGAAAATCAGAATCAGATTTAATATCACTGACATATAAGATTAATTTTGTTGTTTTCTGGCAGCGTTACAGAGCAATACATAAAACGTACTATAAATACATAGAGTGGATTCGAGTTAATTGAGACACATCAGGACCAGTGCATTTTGGCCCAATTAGCTGAAGTTTCATGGAAATAGTTAACAAGGTACAAAAAGACAAGCTACCGTTTTAACTGAATAACAAATTATTCAATTAAATGAAATACAGAACAAATTAGAACACTATAACTATAAAACTGTGTTAGCTGTTAGTAGTTATCAATGGCGGAATTCAGCCAGAAGTGCTGGCACGTTCATTTGATTAGCTGTAAACGATCAAAATCAGCGTAGATACCTAGTGCAGATGATGGACTGCCTTCATACAATTCTGTCAATGATTGCATACTCCAAGTCTTCATTTTCATTATAAGCTCAGGATGATCCTCAACACCTTCATATTCTTCATGGTTCCTAACTTGTTGATGTAGTGAAATCATTTGATTTTCTCTTCCAGCAGTTTCTGACATCTCCAAGCCTGAATGCTTGAAACCGCAGAGCAACACAGTTCTGAATTGTCTTACTGCTTATTTCTTGCCAATTATCACAACAAAAATCACTGCTTTTTGAAAACCAGCACACTCAACTAACAATATTTTAAAAACTATTTGCTCTAAGAATAGTGTAATGTCTCACGTGTCAGGCAGTGGTTAAAAACTGCTATTAACAGTCTCCTGCCCAGTTAAAATGTCCAAGTTATAATGTCCCAAATAAATGAAGGGAATCTGGCTATTTCCTTGATTAGTTTTGTTCTTTAAGAGTTGTCCCAAATAAGCAGCTGCCCCAATTAATTGACGACCTAATTAACTGGAAGCCACTAGATATATTAAAAATTTTAATTAAATAATGGAAAAAAGAGTAAAAATCTGAGGTAGCATTCATGAGTTGGTTCATTGTCCATTCAAAAATCTGATGGCAAAGAGGAAGAAGCTGTTCCTAAAATGTTGAGTGTGTCTTCAGGCTCCTGTACCTCAAATCAGTACTGGTTCCTGCATTGTCTTGTTCAACAGGGGAGTGCAATATTCGTCAGAACATTTTTGATTGGAACCCATCCTCAAAACTAGCAAAGGTATCTTACCCCCTTAGACTGTGACTGTAACTGTCCTGGATTGCTATTGCCTGGCTAGTAAGTGTTTGGTTTTCTGTTCCCTGGCTTTGACCACTGTGACCAAGATATTTAGTGTGCATCAAACGCATCAGAATGACTATATCAGTGTTCTCTGAAAAGAGTACAGTTGAAGGGTTTTGGCCTGAAACGTCGACTGTACTCTTTTGGATAGATGCTGCCTGGCCTGCTGAGTTCCTCCAGCAATTTCTGTGCAATGCTTGGATCTCTAGCATCTGCAGATTTTCTCTTGTTTGTATCAGTGTTCTGTATCATCTCATGGTAGTTCTCAATTTACAACAGTGGCTCTGTTCAAATACAAATTTGATTTTACCATTACCTGACATGAATCCTTATTTGGGAAACCAGCAAGTAGGATCCCTCCTGGGACAAAGGCATCAGTCTTAAAAACCCTCTGCAAAGTTCCTGCAGTGCAGTGACATTAAAGGTGTTCACGGAGGTGAGGGAAATAGTATGAGATGGGTAACATGAGTCTTCTGTTCTCTATATTTGTTGGCACAGGTGGAGTCTTATACTATGAGTGGTGCCCCAGCCACTGCAAGACACTTGGAGAATGCAGTTTGTTTCTCTCTGTCTTATTCTATTACTGTATGAGACCCAGCAACGTGTGAAAAATGCAAAGCGTTGAACGTTCAGGCAACTAGTTGAAGAGATCTGTGCACCAGTATCTCAATGGGAACCTTTTTGCTATGGTGGTTCACTCCTTATTCTTTTGGGAGTTAAGAATAAAGCTCCTGAGTTACATCTTGCTGCACCGGTGTCTGTCAGTGAGGCAGTGATGAGCATGGCTCATGCAGGTGACATCGCCACATGCATAAATGATGCTGGAGAAATGTCAACCACACTAAGGCAATTGTGCCCAGATCAGAGTGATTGGACAAGCCTACCACCTGGAACAGCTGCTGTAATGTCAAAACATGATGCTAAAATGCTTTCTGATGTCCTGAGGTTGTGAAAGTTGTTATGTAAATACGTATCTTTCTTATTTCTTTCCTGATAGAAATGAGCTTAAAAACAAAATGCCATTCATCCTGAGAGAGAATTGAGTTTCTATTGCACGCACTTGCTGGTATGATTCTGTAAGTGATGGCGTGCCAATAATGGAACCTGGCAGAATTCATTTTGAGTGCCGTATTCCATTACTGTATGACATCTCTGAAGATGTCCTCTCTTAAGTAGATTTATGAAGCCATGTCAACCAACATTAGTGACTGTGTCACAGAAACTTGAAACAAATTGTTTATGTGACTGAAAGTGACAAATGTAATTTTGTAGATGATTCAAAATTCTGAATTTACCATGGAATTAAATGAAATCCATCTCTTGAATCCGATCAGGTTTATTCATTTTCCCCTGCAAGTTGTAATAAATTAGGGAACTTCTATAATGGTACAAATTGAGTATTTTCCTTGAAGGAACATCTAGACGACCTAAATCTAGATGACCTGGTCCTTCTTTAGCTCTTCTTCTTCAGTTGTTTTGGGTCTTAATTGCCTGTTGTGTGAGAATCTGCCAATTCTTCACCGTTCAGACTCAATGTAATCACCCGCTTTTCTCTTTGTTTTTATTACCTGGTCCTCTTCTGCAAAAGTTAAAGTTTCTCTCTGCACTTCTGCCACCTTGTTTCATCTCGTACTGATGTTTTTATCCCAGATACTGACTCACTGCTTCTGTCACGTAAATATTTCTCTCGCTTTTCTTCTCCAACAACTTAATTCTTCTGGACTTAATCTAATCATGCAACTTAATTCTTATCAAATGCTGAAAGGCAAATTGGTGAATTGGTTTATTTCTGTCACATGTACCGAGGGACAGTGAAAATCTTTGGCATGCCATCCTTACAACAATGCATGGAGGTAGTCCAGGGAAAGCAATAACAGATTGTACAATAATGTCACAGAGAAAGTGCCGTGCAGACACTAGGGGACAAGGCCATAATGAGGTAGAACGTGATGTCAAGAATTTATATTATTGTACTAGGGGACTGTTCAATAGTCTTACAACAGTGGAATGAAAGCTCTTTGAGGCTGGTGTTAAGTGCTTCAAGGCTTTTGTATCTTCTACGGATAGAGGAAGAAAAGAGAATACCTGGGGTAGGTGGAGGTCTTTGATTCTGTTGGCTGCATAGTCGAGGCGATAAGAAGTGTGGACAGACATCACTGAGGGGAGGCTGATGTTCATGAAATGCTGAGCTGTTTCACAAATCTGCAGTTTCAGGCAATCTTGGGAAGTAAACTAAGCATGAGATGAGAGGTGAAACAAGTTTAAGTTTTATTTTCTCAGATATAAATTGTTATTGTCTACACAAATCCTAACTTTATAAAATGAAAATGGACATTTTACCTATTGGACACTGCTTTGAATAAAACCATACTGATGATTGGAATGCTTATAGACAAATCTGAAGGCAGACTTCCGATAATGTGATTTAAATTGTTACAGACTATGTTTGCACATTGAGAGTTATCCTTATTTAGCTCCAGTATTTTAAAATGTTTACTTGGCTAACAACTTTCCAAATACAGTACAAGCAAAGATCCACTTTGCTGTGCATGTTGTGTGGTCTATAGGAGTGAATGAACAATGGGAATGACTTTGTGATGACATGGAGATATTCCAGATAAAAGTTGTTATTGGCATTAAAATCTTCCAAGGTCCGAATGACAATTGCACCTCTGATTTGTTCATGTTGAGCATCACACTATGTTAATCACTGAGGAAGCAGAACAACTTGATGACTTGCACAAAATTCTGAGCACTTCAGTGTATGAATGACTGGTTAAACATCTGATTGTCCTTCGTGTATAGAATCCCCCAGCACATAACTTTTAATCTGTGCTCCCTGTTTGATGATCTTTCTGCTAAGGAAAATTGACCATTACAGTTTACTCTTTTATAATTTTATATACCTCGACTGTATCTTTTGTCGGTCTTCTGCATTGATCTGTGCAGTAGGGGTATATAGGTAGAGGCTGAGTACAATGCTTGGTTGGGAGTACAGTCTAAAAAATATGCACCTTCTTTTGGCTTATGTTATCCACTACAATCTTCTTTTTTCCAACCACCACCAACAGTCTCCTGTCCAAACTTCCTTTTGACCTCTGTCCCTGCCCTCCTTTAATAACTTGTCGTCTTGTCTTTATTTCCAATTTCCTTTCCAGGAGGAAAGGGCATGCCCTTTTCTCACTGTTACCATCAGGTAGGAGGTACAGAAGCCCGAAGGCACACACTCAGAGATTCAGGGACAGCTTCTTCCCCTCCGCCATCCAATTCCTAAGTGGACATTGAAACTTTGGACACTACCTCACTTTTTTTTAATATACAGTATTTCTATTTTTGCACATTTAAAAAGAAATCTATTCAATGTATGTAATTGATTTACTTGTTTATTTATTATGTTTTATTTTTTTTTCTCTCTCTCTGCTAAATTATGTATTGCATTGAACTGCTGCTGCTAAGTTAACAAATTTCATGTCACCTGCCGGTGATAATAAATCTGATTCTGATACCATCATTCTTTCCTCCCATGCTTTTTTCCCCATTCCAATCTTCTTCCTTAGTGTAGTGCCATTTTCTGTCCAATCCTCTTCTTCCATGATCAACCTTCTAAAATGCACTTTTCCTCTCCAAGTTCCTGTGCTCTCACAACTGCTTTTGCTATGTACGCAGCAAGCTGACATTAAAGAGGCTGAGATAGGTTTTAGGTTCTATAAGATCAAAAGATATAAGAGCAGAATTAGGCTATTTGGTCGGAGTCTGCTCTGCATTTCATCATGGCTGATCCAATTTTCCTCTCAATTCTGATCTTCTGCCTTCTTTTTGTTTCCCTTCATGCCCTGACCAGTCAAGAATCTATCAACCTCTGCCTTAAATGTACATAAAGACTTGGCCTCCACAGCTGCATGTGGCAATGAATGCCACAGATTCACTACTCTAGCTAAAGAAGTTCCTCCTCATCACCGTTCTAAAGGGATGCCCCTCTATTCTGAGGCTGTCCTCTGGTTCTAGACTCTCCCACCATAGTAAACATCCTCTCCACATCCAGTCTATCAAGGCCTTTCACTACTCGATAGATTTCAATGAGGTCACCCCTCATTCTTCTGAATTCCAGTGAATACAGGCCCTGTGCCATCAAATGCTCTTCTATGACAAGCCATTCAATCCTGGAATCATTTTTTGTGAACTTCCTTTAAACCCTGTCCAGTGTCAGCACATCCTTTCTAAGATGAGCAGTCCAAAACTGCTCATAATACTCCAAGTGAGGTCTCACCAGTGCTTTACAAAGTTTCAACTTGGTTGATGAGCTGCCATGACACTGGATTAGGAAGAGAGAGTCGGGATTTTGGGTGGTGCTTGTGTTACACCAGCACATACACATCTATGAATAAACCTTCCCATTGATAACAGAGCCGAGCTGTGAAGTGGCAGATGGAGTTCAATCTGGAAAAGTGCGAAGTGATACACTTTTGAAGGTTGTACTTGATGGCAGAGTACAGAATTAATGGCAGGATTCTTAGCAGCGTGGAGGAAAAGAGGGACCTTGTGGTGTAAACGCATTGATCCCTCAAAGTTGCCATGCAAATTGATAGGGTGATTAAGGAGGTGTATGATGTGTTGGCCTTGGATAGGTGGGGGATTGAGTTCAATAGATGCGAGGCCATATTGCAGCTTTATAAAGATCTGGTCAGATCACAGCTGGAGTACTGTGTTCAGTTCCGATCATCTCATTATAGGAAGGACGTGAAAGCTTTAGAGAGGGTGTAGAGGAAATTTATCAGGATGCTGCCTGGATTAGAGGACATGTCTTATAAGGAAAGGTTAAGCGAGCAAGGGATTTTTCCTTTTGGAGTGAAGGAGAATGGAAGGAATTTGATAGAGATGTATATAATAACATAAGAGGCATAAATAGAATGGACAGCCAAAGACCTTTTTTCTTATGATGGCAATAGCTAATACGAGAGGACATAATTTTAAAGTGATTGAAGGAAAATATGGGGGAAGAGATGTCAGAGGTAGATTTTTACATAGATTGGTAAGTGCATGACATGCACTGCTGGTATTCGTGTAGAGACAGATGCATTGGGCACAAAGGACTCTTAGATAGGCACATGGATGAAAGAAAATGGAGGGTTACATGGGAGGGAAGGATTAGTTTGATCAGGGAGAGGGTTAAAATGTTGGAAAAACATCATAGGCCGAAGGGCCTGTACTATTTTATGTTTTATGATCTCTCTGCTGTTAACAGGACATGTAACACAGTTTGCAACTGGAGCAAATGTCGAGATGCTGGAAGGGCTCATGCAGCGTCTGTGGAAGGATGTTGACTGTTGATGTATCAGATTAACAACCTTCATCTGGACCACCTTGTCCATTTCCCTCTATAGATGCTATATGCCCCACTGAGTTCCTCCAGCAACTCGTGCTTTGCTCCAGGTTCCAGCTTCTGCAGTCTTTTGTGTCTACATTTCACAACTGGATGGGTGAATTTCTAGGAACAGTTAATAGATCAGACACCAATAGAAATAAGTTAGTGTGAGTGGTGAAACTTTCATTGAACTTTATCCATTCCTTTTATCAGTGCACACTACAACAGTGGTATCTGTTACCTTTTTTCAAATGCACTTCATCCTTGTTTCGTAAGGGTATCAACTGTTACAGCAGATAACGTATATTAGAAAATGCCAATATTCTGTAAAAGTCTCCAGCCTGGAGGCAGTATTCTTCGCAAGTTATTTTACTGACTGCAATATGTAATGAGTTTACTTGCTATGAACGAGAATAAGTCGTGCCGATAACGTCAAAGAATAGTTTAGAAATTACTGCGGGCAGTATAGTAAATGGGAGTAAAACACATTGTTTTCTGTTGCTCTGTGTGAGATTGAAATGGATGGTAGCAGCTCACTGATCCTAACCTATTTAAATGCCGACCATATTGTCTTGTGATTGAAATATCTGTAATATGTCTAGAAGAGATTGTGCATTTGACCTCGAAGCTGGCACTGTGGTAATCTCCAAACTGGCGGAAAATAGAAGGAGTAAATAATTGTAAAATAACAAGTTGATTGGAGAATGTCCTTGGACATCTATTTGTGCCAGTCCTCTGCATTTCACAGTTAGAATTATTGGTAGGAGGGACATGTGATCCACAAACTAGTGTATACTGACAGAACGAGCTTCTTCTTCCTACCCCTATTCATCTCACTCTTCCTGGTCTTGCAGTCACTGCATTAATTTATCACCCAGCCTGCCTTTTCACCACTCATCTTTGCCAGCCCTTGGCTTATCTTTGGACAGTGAAGCTGGATATGAGTATGTACAACATTGCTTATATGCAGTGGATGAAATCCCAACGTTAGTACAAAAAATATGTAGAGTGTAAACTGCCTAGTGTATTAGGTACTAAGCTTTGCTGCAGGAAGGTGTGTAAATTCAGAAATTCACAGAATGTGGAGTCAGAGTTAACTTCAAACTAGACTGGGACTCCACATCTCCTTTTCCAACTGGATCCTTGACTTCCTAACCAACAGGTCACAGTCAGTAAAGATAGGCAGCAGTACCTCCGACATGAATATCCTAAACGCTGGTGCTTCACAAAGTTCTGTCCTCAGCCTTTCTGCTTCTCTCTCATGAATGTGTGGCCAGGTTCTGCTCCTACTCCAGCTACAAGTTTGCAAATGATAGCAAAGATTCAAAGAACATTTATTATCAAAGAATGTATGAGTTATGCACCTTGAAGTTTGTCTGCTTACAGGCAGCCACAAAGCAAGAAGCCCAAATTTTTTTTAAAAAAAGACCAAAAACCACTATGCAGAGAAAGAGGGAGCAAGGAAAAAAACAAGAACCGTGCAAACAATAGAAGCAAGCCAACAGCACATGAAACAGACTGAGCTCCAGACCTGCTCCTGGAGCAGCCGGAGTAGGCCTAAGCCAAGCCTTGGACCCCAATGAAAGGAATGAACATTTGCATGAGAACAAGCAAAGTCAGCCCCACCCTTGGGCATCCGGTCTATCTGTGCCAGCTTTTAAATTGTCCAAGCAACAAGTATTGCCATGTTCCAGGACCCGGATCCAGGAGCCCTGATACACCTGGACTGCCTCGACTAAGCCATTCTCCATCTCACCGAATAGACTTGGCACTTGGACCGAACCGACCTCTCACTCAGGTTGGGTGGACGGGCGTCGAAACTCTTCCACATTGACCCCTCTCCAAATCACTCACTTGATCTCCAGTGGCAATACGAACTTTGTCTCTCTGTGGCTCGAACACATTGTGCCTAGCAATGTCCCAGCATGGCTCATTCCCCCGAACCAGCTTCACCTCCACCTGACTCCTCATCGTCTGTAGTGATAGTTCACCACAATTTGCTTCATGAAAAATGTTATAAGTAATGTTTTTAGTTGAATCTCTTGCCTTATGATTTACTAGTAAACTGTTGCGCATCTTTGGTAGCGCCATCTTAAACTATCATCGTGGGCCTAATCTCCCACAACAATGAGTCGGAGCATAGGAAGGAACTAGAGAGCCAAATTACAAGGTGGCATGACAACAGTTTTTCCCTTAGTTTCAGCAAAACAAATGAGCTGGTCATTGACTTAAGGAAGATGGGCAGTGCACATGCTCCAATCTACATCAACAGTGCAAATGTGGTGTTGTGCTTCTGGCTGACAGCATGTCAGATTCCATGAGGAAGGATAACATTATGTTCATCAATTAGCAGAAAGGGTCAGGGATGACATCATCTTGTTGAATGTTCTGTCCAAGGCCACCTCCAGCAGGATCATATCTGCTCTGGGACAGGTGCCCACCAGACCAAACCTCTGCTGCACCTGGCAGGAAGACCTTTGACGACTGTGCTGCTCAGAGATGCCGTCACCTATGTACAGGACAGATGGGTAGATGCTGGCCTGGTCAGCTTGGGCCAGGAGAAAGCCTTCAACAGAGGACCACACACATTCATGATGGGCATGCTCTCCAAAATGGGCTTTGGGGAGGAAATCAGAAATTGGATCTAACTGCTCTACAGGAACACGTGTAGTGCAGTCCAAATCAGTGGGAGGGAAACAGACGGTTTTCCCATCAGGTCTAGATTTGGGCAGGGTTGTCCACTCGCTTCTGTTCCATCAGAAAGGATGAATATACAAGACGGGGCGGGGGTGGTGGTGGGATGACACTGCCAGGCAGTGGAGGGTTCCAGGTGGAAACCTCCCCATACATGGACAGCGACATCATCTTCTGTTCGGATCTAAGTTCACATTCAGGTTTTGCATGTGTACTGCCAAATACAACATTCCTCCAGACCAAGGTGTACAACGTATAATTCACACACAACACATGAAGTACTATTACCATAAACAAATGAACAAATAATAAAATGTAGTCCTGAAGATTGACATCCAAGTTAGTTTGCAGACTGCTCAGCATATGTGACCAGTTTGAATTGGCAGCATGGTCTAGAGTTAACCACATGAAGACTGAGGCCATGCTCTTTAGCAACAGGCTTGAGTATCCAGCATCTCCTTCACCATAAGGTCCAATTACCTGAAGTTTCTGTGGATCTGGTTCAGAGGGACCGAAGCACGTAACAGGAATTGGCTGGAGTGGATGGGGAAGGTAAAACAGAAATTGGGACATTTCATCTCAATAACTGAGAAAACCTGGTCATCGTGTGTGGTGTTCTCAGAGCAGCTGTACTTGGCCCATGTGGGGTCTGTACCTGACTCCTCCAGCTTGGAAATCACCCTAGCTGTTTTCCAGTAATTCTTCTTCTTATCGTATCCATGGACAGTCTATACATGGCCCAGCCAGAACCAGACACATTTTTGCGCCTTGTTGTTGAATCCGGCAAGATCTGCAACAGTACAGGCTTCCTCGGTCGATGGGCATTGCTGGAGATATTGCATAGTTTGTGGCTCAGTTCCACATTCACAAGTTGTTGAGCTGGTTGTATATCCCCATTTGCTTAGTGACACACTTGAACGACCTACACTGGTCCTAAGTCTGTTAAGGCATTTCCAGGTTGCCCAGTTCATCTGGGGATTCAAGGTGGAGCAACTCAATTGATGAATAACGTGGGCAAAAACATTCCAATGTCACCCTCATCCTGATTATGTGGCTGCGTCAGGCTGTTTGTGGAACCAAAGTGCATAGGCACCAAGTGCCCCTACGTGCCAAGGGTCTGTCTGTCCGCGGTGTTGCAAAAGACGGGTGTGGCCTCGTTGCCGTGCAGCATTCCATCAGCTAGTCATTGCCATACTACCATCCAGACCAACACCTTTGCCCACATATCCATCAGACAGTGGTCAGCACGGAACATTCCGCAGATACTACAGGAGAAGGGCTCCGTATATTGTGGGGTGGTTCTCTGATCTGACTGTCCATACCTTTTAGCAACTAATTGAAAGATACATTGTAAATAGATGCCAGTATTTATGTATTTATGCACATATTATTCAATATCCATGCTTTTAATTTATTTTTATGTGATTCTTTGTAATTGTTGAATGTTGGTTTTTGTTGCATATTGCACCAACACACTTCAGCAAATTCCTAATCCATTTAAATGTGTATGATGAATAAAGTTGCTCCTTGTGCTGACTGGAAGTTGACATCTTTTCCATGTGAATAGTTGCATGATAAATAAACTTGAATGATTACCCATAATATTGAGCACATTATATTTAACTCCAGAATTAAAATAGTTATAGAAGTACATTTCTCTGTAAGCACAATGTATTTTCCAAAGCCTGTGTGCTAAGAAATTATGATATTTTGGTTTTGAACTCGGGAGTGCAAAGGACTAGAAGTGGTGTACAGCATGACTGAGCTCTACCCCTGGACTAGCAAGTACTGAGTTCAGATGTGGTGTGGTAGGTTATTAGAAGCATTAACAGATGTCCTGACTTCCATGTCTCAACACACAGGTGCAGATGTCAGGAACACGCTGACCGGTCAACTGTAGCCGGCTGTATGTGTGTTCTTCACCGAACTATCTGCGTAATTTATCCCCATTGTAATATTATTCCAGAAGGCATTTCAATCTATTTTCCCTTTACGATCAGGGCTGCAAAAAAGTCTTAAATTAATTAACTTATGATTTAATGTTATTCTGTCAATTTCCATTTAACAACACAAACATGAGAAAATCTGCAGATGCTGGAAATTCAAGCAACACACACAAAACGCTGGCAGAACACAGCAGGCCAGGCAGCATCCATAGGAAGAGGTATGGTCGGCGTTTCGGACCGAGAGGTTGTTTTATTACTGAAGCTCTCCACTTGTGAAAAGTAACCATGTTTCTGCTTCTTACTTCACAGTAACATGGAATAAGGGAAATTTGCATGCAATTGAAAAGCGTAGACTTCGACTATAAAATCAAATCATTCTTGCCAGTGTGGATTTTGGTAACTGCGTCTCTCTATGTTTATCTCCTGTTCCCTTCTCCTTCCTGACTTCTTCATTCTCTGAATGGAGAAGCCATTCTCACCACATTCATGAGTGTAACTCAAGATTTAGCAAAAGCAAGTAGAAGGTTTTTGGGTTTAAGGCTCACTTCAGTGCACACAATCTGGCGACAGCATGCAGTACTGAGATTGGACTGCTGGTGGTGGTTTCATTTCATTAAAATGCTAAATGGATATTCTGTCTGTTTTCATGGCTGGTCTTAAAGGATACGAAGTGCAGTTTTGAAGAAAGCCAAGAGTGTTATTCTGGTGATCTAGACAATGTTTATTTCTCAGCAAATCTTACTAGAAAAGATTATGTGTTGCGTGGGAAAAATTTGAGATGGGTGAGTAAATATTTAGGTTATCCATTTAACACAAATATTGGACTTGGAAATCTTCCAATCAGAAGTTGTAAAAGATCAATTTGATATAATTTCAAAGGGCTTAAAGGCCTCCTTTTGTGCCATAAAGTGCTACCATTCTGTTACGTGAATTTAGTCTGTAAAGTTCAGCATTAGCACAACTGCCCCAATATTACTACTTAATTAATAGTTGTAAAACCTTGAATATAATTTTTGTTTACATGAATCCTAATTTTGCTAGATTAAATCTTTACTTCAAGGAAACATTGGTGGTAGGGCTGCATGCTTCTGTTCCACAATTATAGCAAAAATAATGTCATGTTTAGTAATTTTGAAGAACCTGGAAGGACATTATAACTTGTAAGTTATGGATGCAGTCGAGGGTGAGGAGAGAGGAGTTTAATAGGGGCTTAAATATGTCAAAGGAAAAATGTGAGTTTAGTCCAGGAGAAAAGAAATCGAAATTTGATCTTGGAGTAGGTTGAAAGATCAGCATAACATCGTGGGACAATGAAAAGTAAGGAAATTACACTAGCTCTACATTAAACCATGAATAGATCACATGCTGCATGCAGTTTGGGTTGCCTTATTTTAAAAAGGAAATAGAGGCATTGCAGAGTAGATTTGCAAAAATGATACCTGAAATCTTAAGGTCTACATATCAGCAAGGGATCAACAGTCAGCATTCTTTCCTCTTGATAAAAGAAGGTTGACAGGTAAAATGAAGAAGGCCTCTGACAGTGGATCCAGAGAGAATGTTTCCATTTGTGGGGAACAGCAAAACTAGAGGCCTTGATATACGATAGACGCCAAGGAAATACCTAAGACACTTCTCAAGAAGAATGAGGAATTCCCTCCCTACCACAAGGAGTGGTTGCATTCACGAGTTTTTTGTATTAAAGGGGAACCTGGATGTGTTCTTGAGGGAGAGGTGAATAGAGGGCTCTGCTAATTGTCTTGGACAGGAAAATCGATCAGGGCAATTGAATGGAACACAGATATTAGCATAGATGGCTGGGTCCAGTACCCTGGTTCTATGTCGTATTCTTTGTAAACCTATATAATGTAAAGAGACCATTGCGTCTTTGCTTAATTTTTTAAAATTAATTTATGCTTAATTTATGTTTATTGTAATATTTCAGTATCATTTATGCTTAATTTATGTTTTTCTTGTGGATCCTGCTTGTATGATGCTATGCTGCAAGTGTTTTCTTATACCTCTGCACTCATGGCAGTAAATTCAACTAAATGTGATTCCAAAATGGTTCACAAGTCTTGAAATCTGATATAATAAAAAATGACCTTAACTTATTCTGTCATTCTGAAACAATGAACCTGACCTATGTATTTATTCAAGCTCCTTCCATAACTACATGATCTATCACCCCCGATCACCTCCCTCTGGTGCTTCTCCCCCTTCCCTTCCTTCCCTGGTCTTCTGTCCTCTCCTATCAAACCCCTCCCAGTCCTTTATCTTTTTCCACCAATCAACTTCCCAGTTCTTTGCTTCAGTCCCCCCTTCCCCCTCTCCCGGCTTCACCTATCACTGCTACCTTGTACTTCTTCCTCCCCTCCCCCCACCTTCTTACTCTGACTCCTAGAGCATTTTTGTTTGTGTTGCTTTGGATTTCCAGCATCTGCAGTTTTTCTTGTGTTCATAACTACATGAAGTTTGATGACCTTTCAGTATTTGAGGGCAGGCTCAGTTTTCCAAATTCGTATCCTTGTTCTATTGCTCTGCTGCTTTGGAGGAGAATCCTTAAAGAGTTATTGTAAAGCCTTTTATGTGTGAAAGGGGTTCTTTCCTCCAACCCTTTATATTTACTATTTTTCTGCTTCCCTGTTTCTGTTTCACTAGGTGTTCCCTTCCCTAAGAATTTCATGCAGCTTTGTAAGAAGATTCTCACCAGACTTTTCCGCGTCTTTGTACATGTTTACATCCATCACTTTGATCGGATTACCACGATGGGAGCTGAAGCCCACGTAAATACATGCTACAAACATTTCTACTACTTTGTGACCGAGTTTGACCTGATAGATGAGCGGGAGTTGGAGCCTCTGGTACGTTTATTTACACCTATTGTGAGTCTGCTTGTCTGGTTGATTTTATATAAATATGGTGTTGTAATTATTTGTGAATGATATGCAAGTTCTCATATTTTTGCATGTGGAGTTATCAGCAGCAGTGAAATACTGTTGAGGAGAAAATGTCAATCTGTTCCTACCTTTGTCCCATCCCAGCCAGTTTCCAATTTCTTACATTGTTTTTTTTTTAAACATACAAGCCAGTCCCTTCTCACTTTTCTTTTGCTTAATCTGCTGTGTCCCCATGATATCTGAATTTACTTAATTTTATTTTTTAAGAAATTTATTTCTTCATCGTCATCTTTATGTTTTGCTGATGTTTTTATTGAAATACCAGCAAATGGGTTTTAAATTGAGTTGGTCGCTGTTCTTAATCTAAATCAGGGGTTCCAACCTGGAGTCCACAGTTAACGGTAAGGCTCCATGGCATTTAAAAAAAAGGTTTGGAACCCCTAGTTAAAATCACTTCAGTGACGGCTCAGGTAAGGGGATAAAAGGGCACGTGTTCAAAGAAAGCAGTAACCAAATCAAAAATTAAGCAGGACCAAATTCTTTGACAATAAACACAAAAGCAAAACGCTGTAGGTGCTAGAAAAGTTCAGCAAACCTGGCAGCACTTGTGTACAGAGAAAAATGGAATGAACATTTCAAATCAATAACCAGAGGTCTGCTTTTATTGCAGTAATCCTTCTGAAGCAGGAATGACATTCTCCAGAATAGCTAAGTAATCTTTTTAAAAAAATAGTTGCAGGAAATCTGGAATAAAAACAGAAAGTGCTGGGAAGACACAGGCTGCACCTGTGGAAAAGGAAATACAAACGTTGCAGTTAAAGTTTTGGATCAAGGACCCTCGATCTACGGGCTGACCCAGGGACACACATGTAAACAATTATCAAGTGCTGCTGGCAGATCATCAGCTCAGTGAAAGACCCTTTTTGGTCTTCCCAAAACTTGTTGGTCTACCAGCACATCAAGATGTCCATGGAAGAAAGGCAGCTGGCATATTCTAGGCTTCAGGAGTACGTGCTGAGGGACACACTGTAGCTTGGTGCAGCCACTGCAGGGGCTTGGTGGGGGAGGATCATGGTGTAGGGTTCTTCTCCTACTGGAGAGGGAGGGGCCCGGTGAGGGGAAGAAATCACCCCAGAGTGTCACATGAGTGGCAGCAATACTATCTATGTGTATTAATGTAATAGAACTGTAGGGAAAGCATTGACCATGTATACAAAGAATGAAAGGTATTGAACAGTTTATTCTTGTATTTTTTATTATGGGGGAAAGGCAGGTAGGTGGAGGTGAGTCCATGGTCAGATCAGCCATGATTTTATTGAATGGCAGAGCAGGCTTGATGGGCCAGATGGCCTACTCCTGCTCCTGTTTCTTATGTTCTTTCTTTCTTTCTTTTTAAATCTTTTTATTGAATAAGTATACAAAAAGGTAAGCCATATAGGTGCTAATACACTGTTAGAATATAATAAAATTACAGGAGATATTAATACAGAAAAAAAAATGATACAAACAATGTAATTTAAACATAACATACTAAGGTAACATAATAGTATACTAATTTTTATATATATGTATCAATAGAGAAAAGGAAAAAAAAAACCCCAAAAAAACCCCACCGTGCAACTAAACTAAAAGCAAAGCAGTGTTCTTATTATGAATAAAGATTATTTTGTTTACTTAAAAACAAAATCTAGTTTGTGCCAAACTATAATTTTGTGCAGTCCCATTGACCTGTACCCAGACCATACGCCTCCATACCCCTCCCATCCATGTACTTGTCCAAATATCTCTTAAATGTTGAAATCGATCCCACATCCACCACTTCCGTTGGCAGCTCATTCCACTCTGTCACAACATTCTGAGTGAAGAAGTTCCCTCTCATGTACCCCTGGAATATTTTACCCTTCACCCTTAACCCATGTCAAGTCTCACCCAACTTCAGTGGAAAAAACCTGCTTGCGTTTACCCTACCTATACCTGGTTGGTCCTCTCAAAGTGCACACCTCTCGTATGGCTGCATTAAATTCCATCAGCTGTTTTTCCAGCTGGTCCAGATCCTGCTGCTCTCTAACTCCTCTGTTTCCCGGTTGTGATGATGTGTTAACTGTTTCTCGTTCCGCAGATGCTGCCCAAGTTTTCCCTGCATAACCATGTAATGCTGGGTCACTACCGAGTGATCAGATTGTACATGCTGCCAAAGGAAGTAACTTTTGTTTTTAGAAACCAATGAAAAATGGTATTTGGGAAACCTGAGACATTCATTTGATGCCAGAGAAAACGGCAAATCAGAAATCTTGTGTTAGTCCAAACATTGTGCCTTGTCAGCAAGATAATTTGCCAACTCAGGAAATGGTAGTGAAAAGTTTAATAAATAATGTATTGAATTTGTTTATGTGTTATGCTCTGCATGGATTAGAGAGAAAATAGATGAAATACTGGATGATGGCATCATGCTTTCTCCAGATTGCACTGTTGATTTTGTTCATTTTGACTATTGATTGAACATTTGGGAATTCTAAGTGATTTAATTGGTTGATTAAAGTACAAAAAGAGTAGGATGGGAGGGAAATTGTTTGCAAGCACATTGTAAGGTTCCCAAGCCTGATATTTGTAATATCTAGAAAATTGTTGAAGTTAGAACAGTAAACATAGCTTCTGCTGCCTTTAATGAGGCTTTTGACAAGGTAGGCTGGTCCAGCAGTTTAAGGCACAAGGGATTAGATGCTTCTTGGCAAATTGACTTTAAAATTGGTTTGGTGACGGGAGGCAGAGGATAGTGGTGGAGAGTGTTTGTCTGATCAGAAATCTATAGCATTGTGTACCTCAGGGATTAGTGCAGAGACTTTTGTTGTTGTGATTTATATTAATGACTTGGATATATATGGTATGGTTAATAAATTTTCAGATGACAAAAATTTAGAGGAGTTGTGGATAATGATTAAATTTGTCCAAGGACGCAGTGGGACATAGATCAGCTGAAAATTTTGGTGTATGCAGATGGAATTTAGTACAGACATGTGAGATATCGCAGTTTGGGAAGTCAAATTCTAACAGGATGTAGTATGGTACAAAACGGAAACAGGCCCTTCTGCCCACAGTTTCCAGCTGAACATGATGCCAGATTAAACTAATCTCTATCTAAAAGCTTCTTGAATATTATGTTTGCTCCTACTACCACACCTGGCAGCAAATTTCAGGCTCCTACCATTCTCTGTGTAAAACAAAAATTGTTCTGCATGACTCTTTTATACTTCCCCCTCACCTTAAACCTTCCTGTAATGAGGCAACCAGAACTGCACGCACTATACCAAGTGCACCCTAACCAATGTTTGATACAATAGCATCACGATATCCTGACTTTCAAACTCTTTGTCCTTGGCAGTGAAGGTGAGCTTGCTAATGCCATCTTTATCACTCTGCTTGTGTTGCCACTTTCAGGGTGAACCCCTAGACTTCTCTGTGCATCAAAGTTGTCTTGCCATTAGCTGTATAGTCTTGCCATAGTTGTATAGTGTTCCCCTTTCACTTGATCTGTAAAATGCTGCACCTAACAAAATCCAGATTAAGTTCCAATTTAAATTCTGGGCAATTGTGAGGTGTTGAAGACCTAGGATAAATGGCAGGGACCTTAAGGGCAGTGAAGTTCAGAGAGACCTTGGGGTAAAGTTCATAGCTCAATGTAGGTGGCAACGTAAGTGAAAAAGGTGCCTTCACAGGGAGGCATTGAGTATAAAAGGGGGGATGACAAGAGAGATTAAATAGGCTGGGTTTATTCTCACTGAAGAATAGGAGGCTGAGGTTTATAAAATCATGAGATAAACGTGGATAGAAGAGATGGTCAGAATCTTTCAAATTGCTCTCAAATGTTTGCTTTGGCTTCATTATAAACCTGCTGGACAGTAGTAAACCTTTTAGTGACAGATGTATTTGTACACTGAAATCCCTTTGTTCCCCTGTTTCAAATCTTCCAGGTGAATCCCTATTCTTCCTATCAAAACTGATTGTCCTGCATTTATCCACATGGAGCCTCGCCTGCCATTTCCATCCATTCTGAAGCTCACTAATGTCATTTGTTCCCTTCGTCCTCAGTGATGAATATCACCCTCCTCCAGTTTGGTATCATCTGCCAATTTGAAAATTAGGTTCTTGGTTCCAAAGCCTGATTTAGTAACATAAATTGGCATCATTTGGTGCTGATAGCAGTGTTATGAAACTCACCTATCTCCCTTCTTCTACAGACCCTTTGCTAATGGTATTGGTCCATGGCATAAAAAAGGCTGAGAATCCTTGATGTAGAGGAACAGTCTGCACAGACTCCATTTTCACTCAGTTTTACAGACTTAAATCAAATTTACATTTTCTGACTTTATTAGTTTATTATGGGGGACATTATTGAAAGTACATTCTGAACATCCAGATAAGTTATATCTACTGTATTGCCAGTGCCCACAGCTCATCTATGGAAAAATTCAATGAGATTGATTGAGCAAGGTCTTTGCTTTCGAAATCCCTGCTGACAATTCAATATTAAATATTTAATTTGTAGCTTTCTTTCCCTATTTGTTTCTTTAATGGGGATATCATTAATTTTCCCACCGTTAGTACTAAGTACATTATTCAATCAGTCTCTGGATGGATTTTATCTTCCTCTTCAAATGTTAGTTCTACCGTAGCTATGAACCTGTCCCTTGCCCGCTACACCAGGGCTCCCAACCTTTATTATGCCATGGGTCTCCTACCATTAACCAGGAGCTCCATGGACGCCAGGTTGGGAACCTCTGCTCTAAACCATTTTCAAACACATGATTAAATCATTGTTCTTTTGTGTTTTAGTTGATATGATGCTGAAAGATCATTGATATTAAGACAAGGTCTACAAAAGGAAATTCTGTGATAAAGTAATAATTTTAATTATTGAATGGCATAGTTGAAGATTGATAGCTGCCATGGGGTGGGTGATATTAAGATCATCATTTCTGGCACTAGCAGAACGATAAGATAGTGTCCCGTTTTTTTAAAATTCTAATGTAATCTTTGTTCTGTTCTAACGCCAAGCGAAGTTACTATAGTGTGGTGTCTTGTCTGTTACATGTGACTTATTGATTATTGATATCCTGTTATTGATCATTGATCCCCTGTTCTTGCAGAATAATGACACTATTTGGCTACTCTCCTAGTCTTTGTCTTGTTTGGTCTTATACCAGCTCCCATTCATTTGCTGGCATTGTGTTTTCTAACTTATATTGGCTCCAGTGTGTTTTGACTTTTGTTTTCAATTGCTAACTGTCCTCACTCCCTCCCTATTTTAATAATCCCAAGCAGAGCTGTAACTCTTAGGGACTTGGACATGTCTGTTGTTCTGTCCCCTTAATCCCAGCTGAATTATGTTGCTCCCCAATTAAGAAAGTGCCTTCAGCTGCATGGACTGAAAGGCTACAAATTTCCTTTTTAATGTTTCTGCTTCTTACCTTTCTTTTTTCCTTCTAAGGTAGGTTTTGATTATCACTGATCTCCTTACTTGACAAATATCGTTATTTGTCTTATGTAATGCCTTGGGCATTTTCTGAGCTCGATAAAAATTTGTGTTACTTTCTTCATTTGCACGTCATTTTCTTGACGGAAATATTCTTAAATTTGTTTCATTGAACCTAATGAAAATATTTGATTTTGGTACAGAGACCGTGGATTGCTGTCAAAATAAGATGGACACTAGGCAAAAAGCAGTGATCCTAATTAGCATGAAGATAAATTAAAGACTATTGCATTAACATTATACCTTGTTGTAGCCTTTCTAAGGTCAGATTAGTAGCCATACTATTGTATAAGATGTACTTCTGGAGGTATTTGTGGTCAATAAAAGAAAACTCCTGTGACTTTCAGGCTAATCAGCCGTTTCTGTGATTATTTTTTAACCACAAAGTCCCAGAACTTAAGGTGGTTTTTTCTCTCTCTCTCTCACTGAAGCAGTGGATAAATGGACCTTTGCTCCTTTCTGAATGCTCTCAGAAATATTTCCAAGAAGTAAAGAAACTCAAAATAATTGCAAAATCTACAGTATCTTCATTCAAATCTTTTTTAAAAAATTTCAATTCATTTACACCCTGTATTTTACAATTCTTAACAAAATTGATGAAGGGTCTTGGCCTGAAACGTCAACTGTTTATTCCTCTCCATTGGTGCTGCCTGACTTGCTGAGTTCCTGCATCATTTTGAGTGTGCTGCTCAAGATTTCCAGCATCTGCATGATCTCTTGTGTTTATATGTGTCTGGTTTTATTTCCAGAATGGAAATTACTCTTGATAATAATAATCTTGATAATATTGCTTCAATATTTGTCCTACAAGGTTCAGATATTTTCCGATGATTTCTAAATTTTACTATTTCTAATTACCCCATTTGAATGCCTTTGTTAAAAGTTTCTCTTTAGGTTTAAACTTTATGAATCAATGTAAGAATAAATGAATTCCTCTGATCTACTTGAGAACAGTCGCATTAAAACGACAGGGTATGACAATGATTTTGGATGATGGCCAAGTCCCTTTCTAGTGTTGAAGATGTGGAACCATTGGGAACAAATTAGAACTGACATTATGCAGGCAGTAATGTCATTTGGAGCGCAACAGTAGAATCTACATATCCAGTGAAGCAACTGGTGCTCTAAGGTGTAAAGTTACATTAGATGATTAACAATGAAAGATGCGCAGAGATGGCACACCAAGGTTGCATCTTTTAAATTTTTAATGCTCCTCCTGCTTTACTTCATGGCTCTAATTGTCAGCAGTTTCAAGTTCAAGTTTAATTATCATTCAACCATACAATTAATATAGCCAAACAAAACAGTGTTCCTCTGGGGCCAAGTTGCAAAACACATTGCTAACAGCACACTGCATTAAGTACATATTGCAAAAGTACTTATGGTTACAATTTCAGAAGACCGTACAATCACAAAGAAAAAATATATAGCCCAAGTCCTTGAGTGGTATGGCTGTAGATTGTCCCGGTCCAGTTTATTCTTCCATTGATAAAACACCAGAGGGCAGTACTGAGCAAACACTGGAGCACAGCATGGACAGAAGAGGCCAATCTCCAACCCAGTATTGGTTTCAGGGCACCCAGCAGCTCTCTCCCCACACCACCTCGGCTCTCCACCCCTGGATGGCTGTAACAAGAAATACTGTGGCCTAAGCCTAGTCCTAATCCTTGTCACAACTAAGGCAACACAGCTCCCTGGCTGTCGATCTCGCTAGTGAAACGACCTGGCGGTTTTCTATGTTACTAATGTCCAACAGCGTCTTGCAATCATAATGAAAACATGCAAGGCAATCACTCACTCTTTTTTTTGGATCATGCACCCACTTAGCACAATGGTATGCAACGAGTCCAGGTGACAACTCAATAATGCATCGTTATGAGCAACTCTCCGATGGGATAGCCCTGCAGCACTTGATGGTTTTTGGTATTCAGCAGTGACTTGCAATTGTAAAAAAAAGACTTACAAGATGAACAAAAACGTAAACATGAGGAATTCTGCAGATGCTGGAAATTCAAGCAACACACATCAAAGTTGCTGGTGAACGCAGCAGGCCAGGCAGCATCTCTAGGAAAAGGTACAGTTGACGTTTCGGGCCGAGACCCTTCGTCAGGACTAACTGAAGGAAGAGCTAGTAAGAGATTGAAAGTGGGATCTCCCCCTCCCCCTCCCACTTTCAAATCTCTTTACTAGCTCTTCCTTCAGTTAGTCCTGACGAAGGGTCTCGGCCCGAAACGTCAACTGTATCCCTTCCTAGAGATGCTGCCTGGCCTGCTGCGTTCACCAGCAACTTTGATGTGTGTTACAAGATGAACAAATACACCTTTGATTGGATCTGAAGTGGCTCCTACAATTGAGCGTGCCCTTAGAGGTTTAGGCATAAATCAGTTATGCAAGGTTCCAAAATTACTGGATATTTCCACTGTCAATGAGGTGTTCTGTAATAGACAACTAAAGCAGAGCAAACATTAAATTCTCTGAATCCATATGTGAATTCAATGTTTACTGAGGGGAGTGCCACACTTAATATTCTGATCTCTTTTTGCATAATTCATCACTCTCTCTCTCTCTCTCTCTCTCTCTCTCTCTCTCTCTCTCTCTCTCTCTCTCTCGGTAGATCGCAGAAAGGATCCTTTATTGTTATTTCCCTCAGTTCAGTTCTAAACAGACAAGAGAGTTAATCTGTTAGGACAACAAAATAAGACTCTGAATATGTAATCAATAGTAGAAACAAAAACCACGATGTAGTGACATTCATAATCCCACTGACAGAATAAATATGTTAAACATAAAATTGCTTAGATAAGTATCTTATAGCTAAATGCAATACTCTTGTAATTTTACAACTATTTTGAACTACCACAAGGATAATGAATTGGGCAAAAATCTATTGAGAAGTTGGAAAAATAAGTTAGTAGTTCTGTTCAGCACCAACTAATTGATCAAAGTTCAAAGTAAATTTATTATCAAAGTATATATACGTCACCATATAAAATCCTGAGATTAATTTTCTAGTGGGCATACTCAATAAATCCATTAAAGAATAATAATTATAATGCAATCAATGAAAGACTGTACCAACAGGGCACTCAACCAGTGTGCTAAAGACAACAAATTGTGCAAATACAAAAGAAAGAAATGATGCTAAGTATATAAGCAATAAATATTGAGAACATGAGATGAAGAGTCCTTGAAAGTGAGTCCTTTGGTTGTGGGAACATTTCGGTGATGGGGGGTGAGTGAAGTTATCCCCTTTGGTTCAAGAGCCTGATGTCTGAGGGATAATAACTATTCCTGAACCTGAGGCTCTTGTCCCTTCTTCCTGATGGCAGCCGTGAGAAGAGAACATGAGCTGGTTGGTGGGGGTCCCTGCTGATGGATGTTGCTTTCCTGTGATAGCACTCCCTGTCAATGTGCTCAATGGTGGGGAGGACTTTACCCCTTTTAATTGATGACTCTAACATTTAAATTTTATGCTTCTGGTTCTTTAAACTCATAGACCATAACAACGGCACTAGATGAGGGAATAAAGCAAGGGATGTCAAATTAGCTGCCCATTATACTTCACTTACCACTTCCACTTAATGTTGCCTTTTGACAGTATTATCATTATCAAAATTAACCCTCTTCATTGCAGATCTTAATTTGAGTTTATTTTTCTTTATAAATGGCCATTTGAAAATGCTGAGCCAAATTTACATTCAAAAATCATTCCATTTGGTCACAACTCATCTTAATGAAAACTAAAGGAATGTCAGAGTATTTCAAAGCACCAATGAATAATTTCTTGGAATGTGCCACCCACTATCCACCATCATTTACTCACAGTAAGGCTTTATGACAAATTGAATCAGGAGAGAACACAAAGACACAAGAGCAGGAGGGACCCACTCACCCCTGAGACCTGTCCATCATTCAGCAAGATCCTTTGCTGTCCTTGGCTCCTCTTCTGTGCAACTTCTGTGTAGCCCTCAATTCCTTGACCTTTCAAATATTTATCCATCTCTACCTCAAATACATCTAATGATCTGGCCTCCACCACAGAGAATTCCAGCGATTCACTACCCTCTGAGAAAGGGAATTTCTATGCACCACAGTTTAAAATGGCAGGCCCTTTGTTTTGTTGTGCCCCCTTTGATATGACTCACCAGCAAAAGCATCTCAACATCTATCCTAGAATCACTTTTAAGATCTTGTATGTTTGCATAAGGTCACCCTCATTCTACTAAACTCAAAGGTAGATGGTCCCAAATTGTTTAGCCTCTTTTGATAAGATAACCCTTTCATTCCACTATATTTTCTTTCAAACTGCCTCCAATGCTATAGTATAGTCCTTGTGCAGGACACCCTAAAGGTTAATTTGCATGTTGTGTCGGTGGTGAGGAGGGCAAATACAATGTTAGCATTTATTTCAAGAGGACTAGAATATAAAAGCAAAGGTGTTATGTTGAGGCTGTATGAAGCATTGCTGAGACCTCACTTGGAGTACCGTGAACAGTTTTGGGCCTCTTATCTTAGAAAAGATGTGCTGATACTGGGGAGGGTTTGAAGGAGGTTCACAAAAATGATTCCAGGATTGAATGGCTTGTCATGAAGATTGTTTGATGGCTTTGGGTCTGTATTCACTAGAATTCAGAAGACTGGGGGGGTGACCTAATTGAAATATATTGAATATTGAAAGGCCTCAATAGAGTGGATGTAGGGAGGATGTTTCCCATGGTGGGAGGCTAGGACCAGAGGACACAGCCTCATAATAGAGGGGTATTCTTTTAGAATGGAGATGAGGAAAAATTTCTTTTAGCCAAAGTGTGGTGAATCTGTGGAATTTGTTGCCACAGGGGGCTGTGGAGGCCAAGTCTTTACGTGTATTTAAGGTGGAGGTTGATAGATTCTTGATAAGGGATATGGGGGAGAAGGCAGGAGATTGGGGCTGAGATGGTAAATGGATCAGCCATAATGAAATGACGGAGAAGTCCCAATGAGCCAAATAGCCTAATTTTGCTCCTATATCTTGGGTTCTTGTATCCATTTTTAGTAAGGGAGCCAAAGCTGTGCCTGGTATTCCAGATGTGGCCTCACCAACACTCTGTACAAGTGCAACTATAACTTAGTACTCTTAATCTCTAACACCTTCACAATAAGGACTAACTTTTTATTTGTTTTCTTAACTACTCATTGGATCTTCCTACTTTTCTTTGTGATTTATGCTCTAGAACACCTGTGTACCGCTGAACTTTATTCCTTTGTGGTCTCGCTCCACTTAGATAACAGTCTGCCTGTTGATTCTTCTTCCCAAGTCCATGACCTTACACTTCCCCATATTACGCTCCATTTAACAGATCTTTTCCCAGTTACTCAAAATGCATACAACCCGTTGCAGAAATTAATGCCCTGATGACAACAAACCCTTCCACCCATTTTCATATGATTGACAAGCTTGCAGATCTTAAATTTTGTTCCTTCCATTAGGTCATTAATATAAATAATAAACAGATGAATATAAGGAAGTGATGTCTGGGGTACCCTAGGAGTGATGTCTCTCAATTTTGAAAATTCTTACTCCCACATTAGTTAAAGTATTTAGGACTCAGATACCTCTGAACTTTGAGACTCTCTACTTGGGGCATGTATTGTTTTTGGAACAGAAGAAAGATATAAAGCTGCTGCAGGCCCTTTTAGTGGCAAGTAAGAAATCAACCACCAGAAAGTGGTTAAATCCAACGTCACCTACATTAGAAGATTGGCATGAAATCATTTTGGAAATATTTAAAATGGAAAAGATGACCTACTCTCTGAAAATTCAAAAGGAAAAATTTTATCAAATTTTATAAAATAAATGGATTGAATTTATAACCCCAGAATGAGCAGACTTTAGATAACTCCCCTAATGGTTTATACTGTTTTTCTCACCAACATAGTAATAGAGCACCCTTGGCTCGAATGTTTACTGCTCTTTTTTTTTGGAAAATGTGGAATTAACACAAGTAAAGAAAAGATCTGGGGAAATTTTGGACCAGAAAGAAATGGACCAGAAGAGATACATGGAAATTAGTATTCAACCACTATTATTAATATTTTTATAACAACTATTATCATTATTTAGATTAATAGAGTGGAATTACAATTGCACAAACGTCTATCGAGTGCCTAATTATTTTCTATATTATCTCAATGTGCACTTGTGAATGTACAAATTAATGTAGATTTACTCACATAAAAAATGGAAAAGGTTATATATGTTAAAAAAAGTTTGTGTATTACTTGTGACTACCTTATCCAAATAAAAATAAAATTAAAAAAAAAATTTTTTTACTCCTAATATTATTCCAAATTTCAATTTGCAATGCATGCTGCAAACTTCCCCCAGTACATTGGTCTCTTAATATATGCACCAGTCCTTTACGTGGCAGCTAGCGATGTACATTTTGGAACAGTGGAGACAGACCAGAAACCTTTATTATAATTAACAAATTAGAATCCTCATCTCTAATTCTATTATAATGAGGTTTAGAGTTAGTCATCATGGCATTTATTCTGTGTCTTTTCTAGTGTTTGCAAAGAGCAGAATGGGGCAGGCATGCGATTACAGAAAATAGGTGGAATAATATGTATCTAAGGAAAGCAAGTTTAAATATCTCATTATTGAAGATTATGATCACTGAAACTACATTTTTGAATGTTAATGTTAGAAATCAATGGAATAATCTTCCATTGCAGATGAATTGCTTGGAATATTACATATTCAACATGCTTCAAAGGCTGACATTTCCATTTGAGTTGAAAGCACAAGAGATGCTGGAATCTGGAGCAGCACATAAGTACTAAAGGAACTCAGCAGCATAGGCAGCATCTCTGGAGGGAGAGAAAACTGTCCTTCCATTTTTAATAAACAACTCCATACTCTGCAATAGGCTGGTGAAATATTTTACAAGGGGAAAATAAGGCTGGAAGCATATCATAGCAGAAACCTGAAGGAGCTCATATCCAGATCTGGAAAGGATACTATATCAGAATCATGTTTGTTATCACTGACATATGCCATGAAATGTGTTATTTTGCAACAGTAGTGCCATACAAGGCATAAAAATAATTAAATTATAAAATAATGCAAAAGACAAATAGAGTTCACGGGTTCATGAACCATTCAGAAATCTGACAGTAAAGAGGAAGATCTCCCTCTCAGTCCTGATGAAGAGTCTTGGCCCGAGACGTCGACTGTTTACTCTTTTTATAGATGCTGCCTGACCTTCTGCGTTTCTCTTCCATTTTGTGTGTGTGTGCTGCTTTCGTGGATTCTATTGTGTTTCTTGTATTTACTGTGATTGCCCACAAGAAAATGAATCTCAGGGTTGTATGTACTTTGATAATAAATTTAATTTGAACTTTGATCTTTGAGGCACTGCTGCTTAAACATGTCATTGATGGTGGGGAATGTTGTGCCTGTGATGGGATTGGCTGAGTCTATAGTGCCCTGTTGCCTCTTGTGATCCTGTGCATTGGAGACGCCATATTAGACTGTGATGCAACCAGTCAGAATAATCACTGTATATCTATACAAATTAGCAAGAGTCTTTGGTGACATACTAAATCTCCTCAAATTTCTAATGAAGTAGAGAATGAAAAAAGAACAAAATTAAGTGTTTCCTTAAGTTTCATATTGATATTTTTTCTTCAAATGATTATATTAGAAAATATTAGATTGTTCAATTGCTACAAAAAACAAACTGCAGGATAAACTCCTGTTGGTAACCTGTCTGACAAAATAGAGCACAAAATCCCAAACTGAGTCAATAATATTTGTAAGATTTTATTAGATGGCAGTAAAGTGAAGAATTAATCAATCAATGATTAATTCTTAAATAAGATGTATATCAAGTGAAGAGTTCCCTTTTTAGAGTCACAGTTAATAGGGGAAAAATTATAAAGGAGGAAACAGTCAACTTGACTAAATCTAATATCTGTGTTAGTATCAACCAGTGCTTGAAATACAGATCTGTTACAAAAGATTTCAATAGATACTTCATATTCCTTCAGAAGATTAATCAATGTGATCAACAAAAATTGAACATATTCTATGTAATAATGGAATTGCTGCCATAGGTATAGCATACAAGAGGTAGTTTGGGCTAAGTTGTATTTTATCTATTTCTTTAACATTTTATGATTTATTTTCACCTAAATTCTGCAAATTTTTAGAAGTACAGTATTTTGCTTTCCTTGATGTAGTGAAATTGCAATCAACTGCTAAACTTGTACATCACTTTCTACATGTGGATTGTTAAAATTTTCAGGGTTTTTAGCCTGCTTCAGTCTAAAATCATGATGGGTGGAATGGAAAGGTTACAGTCATTAATTATATTGTTCACCTTGGGAAGTCTTCCCACGTTGAGAGAATAACATAAATGAAAGATGATGCTGCTGATGTTGTCTATGCTACAATAACTTTGGCTTTGGGATTTCTAGTTGCCCTATTTTGCAGTCTGGCTGTTCAGGAAAATCAATGTATTTTAAAATTTTACTGAACTCTAACAATACTCTTTTTTTTCCATGTGAAGAAACTAAATGCTTTGTTCTTTTTCTTTCTAACAGAAAGTCATGACAGAGAAAATTTGCCACTAATTCCAGCTTGAGAACAGCCACGCAATAACCCTCCTTGTGAAATGTAACCCAGCATTTGAGCCAAGACTAAGAAGATTATAAAAAAAATGGCCGTCTTTGGTCTGAGCCCCGCAAATTCTGAACAAGCAGATTCATTTAAAGTCATAAATGAAGAGTCAGAACAGTAGTCAAAACTTTTCAAGGTTTCTCTTGGGAACAGATTGGCAATAATAAATTGTGTGCCAATGAAATGGACTCACTTCAGGATAACTGCCATTTGAAACCTTACAATGCATTCTCCAAATTGATTTAATTCAGTCATCTGACAGCAATTCAGCATTTTCTGATGTTTATTGTTAGATTCATGAAAAAAATATAATCTAAGCATGTCATTAAACTGAAATACTCGCTCCAGCAAAGCCATCTGTTTAAATAAGATGACCTGAGACAGATATTTGAAATCTAATGGGGATCATAAGACACTCTGTCTTGAACGTTGGCAGCGGATGTACATTTATTATAACATCTCCCTTTCTGGCCAACTATTACATGGCTAGGATAACTCAACACCAGATTTGGACCAAAACCAAGAGTTGTCAGACATGTATCATGCCCAAAAGGACCAGAACTTGGCAAACAAAATAGTCTGGAACTGTTGGAAAGAAACCACAATTCCATACCAATTTGTTAGAAATATTTTTCAAAAGCTTCTCCAAGTTCATTCTAGGCTACAGGAGCCCTGGACTTGCTGGCCATTGTTATCTTTCAATTGATGGCTGCTCTGGTGTTGCCCACCCATGGAGTCCTGCAGAAGAACCAACAATGCACAAGCAAATTAGTTTACTGAACCTGTACCAGGTTAGGTCCTAAATCAGGAATACCATTTAATTTTAATAAGGAGAGAGAAATATGAGGGGACTATGTAAGAATGGGGTAATTTGTATTTTTAATCAATTGTATTTACTTTGTTTTGTTTATCATCATTCTTAGGTATTTTAAATGTGCTTATGTCTTTTAATTGCTTTGAACATATTTCAAGAGCATGCATAGTCCTTGAAAAATTTGGCTATTGCTAAACCAGGAGTTTGTATTTTTTAAAGTATTGAGGTGGATGGCGCTTAGTCTGTTCTGGTGTGTTCCTCAGGGCGCTGACACCATACAGGACCTTATGATGGGGGTGACATTTATAGGCACCATGAGAGATATGGCCTAGGGCACTTAATGTATGCTCTAGTCCAATTTCCATATGTACATCAAAACATCCAGTTCTACCTCATGACCACCTCTCTTGATAATTCCTTTATCTCTGAATAATGAAACAGGTTGCCCCAACATTTAGTAGTGGAGGAGCAGAAATTTGTCCAAATACATATTGGAAAGACTGTAGCCGCTGTATTCCTTATCTGCTATTAAGTCTGTTTCCTACAATTACTTGACAGTAAACCCCAGACTCTTTGCAACCTTTATGTTATATTTGATAGTGAAGTGAACTTCATATAAAATCATAATCATCTATTTATGTTTCTACACAATGCCAGCGACCCAGGCCAATATCCCCGGTACAGTTTCCCTGTGACTGTGTGTGGGTTTCGGTTTCCTTCAGGTGTTCCAGTTTCCTCCTACATTCCAAAGATGTACGGGTTGGTAGGTTAATTGGTCAATGGGTGTAATTGGGAGATGCAGGTTTGATGGGCCGGGAGAACCTGTTACTGGGCTGTACAGTACCTTTAAATAAGTCATTGTGGATGGCTAATCAGCATTGACCGCCATAAAACTTGTTAGCATAAAACATAGACGACTGCAGTACAGGCTCTTTGGCCTACAGTGTTGTGTTGACCTTTTAACCTACTCTAAGATCAATCTGACCCTTCCTTCCTACATAGCCCTCCATTTTTCTATCAGCCAAGAGTTTTTTCTAAATGTTCCTAATGCATCTGCCTCTGGTGATTGAATTCATTTCTATCTGTTTAATGTGATGATTCAAAAAAATTGAATTTGTTTTGTTTATATTCAGCTAATCTCTCAAATGTTCTTTCAAAGGTAATGTAATAATACCACTAATGGCATGCTGGCTGTTCTATAGCTGACACAAAGGAAAGGGACAGACAGAGGAGTTTCTATTGTTCATTCAAGGAGAGAAAAAAGGCTCATCTCTGATACATTATGAACAGACAATGTGACTATACAAGAGTAATAAGAATGGAATGTTTACTTTTATCCGGCACGTACTGTCCTTTTACAGGTTTTATAATTGAACTAATTGAGTTGACAACTTAAATGTAAGGCAGGTTTTGTAGCAGTCATTTAGTACAAAACTAAACATACAATGGTGCTAGAAAGTTTGTGAACCCCTTTAGGACCTTCTCTTTTTGCACAAACATGACCTAAGGTGTGATCAGATCTTCACGCAAGTCCTAAAACTAGATAAAGAGAACCCGATTAAATAAATAACACAAAACAGATTGCACTTGTTCATTTGCTTATTGAGAAAAATGATCCAATATTACACGTATTTGTTGGAAAAAGTATGTGAACCTATGCTTTCAGTAACTGGTGTGACCTCTTTGTGCAGCAATAACTTCAACCAAATTTTTCCGGTAACTGTTGATCAGTCCCGCACATCGGGTTGGAGGAATTTTAGACCATTACTCCATACAAAACTGTTTCACTTCATCAATATTTCTGGGATACCTTGCATGAACAGCCCTCTTCAGGTCATGCCACAGCATTTCAATTGGGTTAAGGACTAGACGCTAACCTGGCCATTCCAAAACATGAATTTTTCTTCATTTTAAACCATTCTGTTGTTGATTTACTCTTGTGTTTTGGATCATCGTCTTGTTGCATCATCTAACTTCTATTAAGCTTCAGGTGATGGGCTGCTATCCTAACATTCTCCTGTCAAACCTCTTGATGCAGTTTTGAATTCATTGTTCCCTTAATGATTGCAAGCTGTCCAGGCCCCAAGGCAGCAAAGCAGCCCCAAACGATTCTGCTCCTTCCACCATGCTTTGCAGTTGTTATGAGATTTTGGTGTTGGTATGCAGTGCCCTTTTTCCTCCAAACATAGCAATGTGCATTTCTGACAGAAAGTTTAACCTTTGTCTCACCTGTCCACAGAACGTTGTTGCAGAAGTTTTGTGGAACATCCAGGTGGTCTTTGCAAACTTGAGACATGCAGCAATGGTTTTTTTTGGAGAGCAGTGGTTTCCTCCATGGTGTCCTTCCATGAACACCATTCTTGTTCCGTGCTTTTCTCATAATGGACACATGAACAGAGACTTTAGCAAGTTTTGGAGATTTCTGCAGGTCCTTTTCTGATATCCTTGGGTTCTTTTTCACTTCCTTCAGCATTGCATGTTGTGCTCTTGGTGTGATCTTTGCAGATGCCCACTCCTAGGTAGAATAATAATACTGAATTTCCTCCATTTGGAGACGTTCAATTGCTGTGGACTGATGAACACTCAGGTCTTTAGAAATACTTTTGTAGCCTTTTCCAGCTTCATGCACCTCTACAATTCTTCTAAGGTCCTCTGAAAGATGTTTTGATCGACACATAGTGCACATAAAGAGATTTTTCTTGAGAGCAAGCTCTGTCAGTAACTTGACTTTGTGTGTCTTTTTTATAGGGCAGGGCACCTCCACAACCCACACCTCCAATCTCATCTCATTGATTGGAACAACTGACTCCAAATAGCTTTTGTCGAAGGCTCACATACTTTTTTGAACACGGACTGTGATTGTTTAAATGGTGCACTCGGTATTGATGAGAAGTACAATTATTTGTGTGTTATTAGTTTAGGCAGATTGTGTTTAGCCATATAACAATTACAGCACGGAAACAGGCCATCTCAACTCTCAACTCATGTCCTCTTGTTTGAATCTCCCCTACTCTCAATGGAAAAAGCCTATCCACGTCAACTCTATCCCCCTCACAATTTTAAATACCTCAATAGAATCCCCCCTCAACCTTCTACGCTCCAAAGAATAAAGACCCAATTTGTTCAACCTTTCTCTGTAACTTAGGTGCTGAGATCCAGGTAACATTCTAGTAAATCTTCTCTGTACTCTCTCTATTTTATTGACATCTTTCCTATAATTCGGTGACCAGAACTGTACACAATATTCCAAATTTGTACAATTTAACATTACATCCCAACTCCTATACTCAATGCTCTGATTTATAAAGGCCAGCATACCAAAAGCTTTCTTCGCCACCCGATCCACATGAGATTCCACCTTCAGGGAACTATGCACTATTATTCCTAGATCCCTCTGTTCTACTGCATTCTTCAATGCCCTACCATTTACCATGTATGTCCTATTTTTGTCTATTATTTTGTCTAGAATAAGATCGGACCATATTTTATGAGTAATTAATGCAGAAAACCAGGTAACTGCAAAGGGTTCACTAATTTTTTCTTGCAACTGTATCTATGCAATCTGTTAACTTAGATAGCTTTTTTTATAGGTTATGTTACCTCTTAGGTTACTTTACATAGAATTGGTTGAAATTGTGTGTTTTTTTAAGTTCTTTTAAATGGGTGCACTTTAATGGGCTGCATGCTTGTTTGAGGACCTTGTAGAAGGTAGAACTTTAATGGGCTGCATGCTTGTTTGAGGACCTTGTAGAAGGTAGAACTTTAATGGGCTGCATGCTTGTTTGAGGACCTTGTAGAAGGTAGAACAGAATCATAGCTGTCAGCCAACATAATCCATCATTTTAAAGTGCTATATAATGTCATCTTGGAATATTTTACAAGGACATTATGATGCAATTTGAGAATTTCAGACCTATTAGAATGTCATTTAAATGAAACGTTAAATGGCATTCTAATAGATCTAGCTGTACCCACTCAAGGGGAAGGAATCACTATACCCACTCATGGGGAAGGCTTTGGGCATAAATCCTGAGGAAAATTCTGGAGCTGGAGTCGCTAATGCAGTCCCCCATTGAGTTCAATACTGACTGGCAATTCCTGCGATGCCGCTGGTGCCAAACTGTATTGGTGTCTGCCGTTCCTTTGGATTCATCAGCTGCATGGGCAACAGCTTTCTCTCCATATTACCACGCCCTGGTTTGCTTATCACATAGACAGCTGGGCTGCAACATCAATAGCTGACCTCAAATGATCAAAATGTTAAAACAATCGGAATTCAGTTCAATGCAGTATATTGAATGGAGAAGCAATGTTGTTTATAACCAAGCTTGTCGACAAAGAATAATGCACATTTTCATTTGAAAAAGTGAACCACACGATCAGAATAGTGTAAATATGATCTTTAATCACATAATTCTTTTAATCTAAATGGGCAGAAAACAGTATGTGTTTTTATATATATGCAAGTTCCAACTTGCTTGATTTTCTGATAAGTGTACCATCAACTAGATCATTGAGGAAAATCTCTCAGAATATTCTGTTAGTCAAATGTCAAGAGCATTTTAAATTAAGATGTAAAGAGACATTGTTCTGACCAATATTGCATGGCCACAATGCTCAGCAGAACAAAACAAAACAACAAAACAGAACACAACAAGTGACAAAACAATAACAGCAAAACAAGCCCTATTCCTCTTCCCAACTTGCCCAACAGTATCATACACAGAAATTGAAATTGTCCTGTTTTGCATTGTTAATTGTATAGTCATGCTGGTTCAGACAATGGGAAAGCTCAAATTGTTCATCCGAACACTGAGATGGAGCCTTTTTTTCAGCTTCTCTTTTCTAAAGAAGCATTCTCTCAGTGTAACTCTGAAACGCCAGCCTAGTCTAGCTCAATTACTTAATTATGGTTTGAATCCAGAGGGAGCAGTGCATGCATGTGTGTACTAAAGTCTAGATAACTTTCAGGTATGGGCCGGCAGGTGGCCTGAAGCATGTGAGTCATACTTTGCTAATCTCCAATTAAACGGAGTCGCATCATCTACCCTTGACATACAATAAGTAGCATGACCATAAACAAAACTCCCACTATCAGTTTCCTGATGAGAAGGGTGGGAAGAGATGGGGGATTACAATGACCAGAAGCTTAACCTGCCACAACAGGTTAAAAGCTGGGTATTCTGTAATAAGTGAGTCTGATATCTGTGGCAATTCAGGAGTGTGATATACTTTCTGCTTGCCTGGATGAGTGAAACTAACAACACTCAGAGTTTGATACCACCCAGGACAAATCAAACTTTTTGATTGGCCCCATCTAGCACCCGAAACCATAATTACCCCTGCTGCTGTCACCTCATGGCTTCAGCACGTGTCACCAACAAAATACCATGTAGTTAAATCCCTCAGCTTCTCCTACAATATATAATGTCTACCACCTAGAAGGACAAGGTACATTGGCACACATTTACCTGTAGTTTCTTTCCAGGTAATGCACCTGAACTGGTTTGTGCTTTTAATGGATCTAAATCCTGGAACTCCCTGTCTAGCTGAACTGTGGGAGTACCTTTAACTGCCACCTGACCAGCAGGTTAGATGGCAGATATCATGAGATTCAATAGGCATTCATTAGAATGCCTTTAGATAACCTCTTGGAAACAGTTTGGTGGGGATTCCTTCCGATGAATGCTTTTCATTAAAAAAAATGAGTAGAATCCTGATCAGCATGCCCCTGGAAACACAATGGAACGCCATGTTTGAGTTCATATACTGTTCAAATGCCAGTTGCTCTGTTAGATTATGAAGTTTAACCTTACTAATTGTTGACAGCTTGATGAGCTGTGCATTACATTCTATCCTAAATATACTGAGCCTGAAGAAGTGTCTCATTGATGATCATAGAGCCATTATTCAATTCATGTCTATCTGATGACTGAGCCATGGGGAGTAAGAAAATGATAGTCCTACTATAAAGACAAATAATTTAGTTGTAATGTTGTGTAGCCATTAAAACATATCATTTTCACATCTTATACATTCATACGGATAAAGTAATAATTCTTTACTCCTCAACTATTAATAGTTAATGTGTTACTCTAAATCAGTTTTTGCTCTTACTATTAATATGATAAATCATATATCATTGATTTTTTTGATGCCGTTACTTCCAACGTTCAATATTGCTTGACGGATGACAGATGTGTTCTGATAACACAAGCCATGACGCTGGGTATCAGCAGGTTATTCAACACTGCTGAAATGCTTGCACAATAAGGAACTTGTCAGAAATCAACACAAATTCTGATGTCGTCAAATTGGGAACTTCCCTGGTGTGAATAATTCAAGGATCCACTGGATAAACTTGCTGAGCCTTTAGGACAATCTGTTTTAACTCGATATTAAATTACCAATTGGAGTCATCAGATGGGTCGTTTGGATTAACTGCAAGGTTTTTTACTTTGAGTTAAAGACCTGATACATTCCATTGTCAAATTTTGTACTGTGGAGAGGTGAAAAGTTGAATTTTTGTAAAACGCCAGTATACTTCTGTATCATTTGAAATCTTATTTGACTTGTTTGTACAGAATCTGCAGAGAATGTTCTGCTTAACAAAAAGCTGTATGAGAGAGCGATCTATAATACTGATTTTGATATCTGTGGAGCTAATCAGGAGAGTGTACACAATCATAAACATTTGCTGAATGTCAATAACTATGGAAGATTGCAAGTTAATCTTCTACAAGATCTTGTGCTGGTGTGAAATTGGATGGAGTTTGTAATAAACTATTACAAGTAACTGAAAAGCACAATGCACAGACTAATTGAATTACCCACTTCAAGAGTATTGTAGACAACTACAATATTTCTTTTACATTTTATTATATATATATTTTTTGATTTTGAGTTTTCTTATACTATTTGCTTGGAAATAAAATTATTGGATAGTTTGCAAATCATTTCAACGTGTGTATTTCATTTTGAAGAAAATCGTCAAACCGAATTTGGCCCAATAGTCCTATACACTGTAAAAAGTAACTTTTCCCCCTTGTAGGTACATTCATTTCGGTTAAAGTTTTCAGACAATACAAAGCATGTATGCTTCTAGGAATTATAATTTTGATTATTGCCAGAGAAGAGAGAATTACAAAACTGAAGTATTTAATTGTCTGGTCTATACATTGCAAAATGACACTAAGTTAATCCAAAAGTGATTGAACTACACTGGCAAAAAATGATCAAGGAAGAATTGATCAAACTGTACTCTGTTGAGGTTATACCACACTTCTGAACACTCAGAAACAAAGGAGACATTAAAGGACATGAGACAGTTCAAAGAAGAATCCCATGTTCAAGTCCTATCTAATTAGTTGTAATTCTAAAGAACATTGTATTTGACTGGGCTTGAGATTATCGATAATGAGTAATGTAAACTGTGACTTTTCTATCTGCATCAGAATGCTTTGGGTTTAACTAACATTCCAGCACAAAAAGTTAAATTGACACATCAGGGCAGTATTAAAGAGTGCTACATTGTGAGTGGTATTATTTCCTGGTTGAGATATTAAATCAAGTTCCTGTTTGCCTGTTATGGTGTTCGTAAACTATCCTGTGGTTCTTTCTCAGAGTACAGTTATCCAAGGTGTCCTGGGACCAGTGTTTATTTCTCAATAATTTTATTTCTAAAACCCAGATTATTTGATGACTATGATGTTGCCCTTTATAGGAGCACTCATGCTCAAGTGACCATGAAATTACTCAAAATGAACTCATTGGCTTTAATGCACCTGCTATACTAGTAAAGAAGCATGTGAGGAGATACTGAAATGCATGCCCTTATTTTGCTACAGGAACAGCTATAGAATATGTTGGAGTGCTGTAAATCAAGACTGGGAGGGCCACAGTAGCGTAGTGGTTGGCACAATGCTTTACAATAGAGGTGACCAGGGTTCAAATCCTGCTGCTGCCTGTAAGGAGTTTTTACGTTCTCCCTGTGACCGCATGGGTTTCCTCCAGGTCCCTCAGTTTCCATCCGCGATGTAGAGACATACCGGATGGTAGGTTAATTGTTCATTGTAAATTGTCCCATGATTAGGCTCGGATTAAATCGGGGGATTGGTGGGTGGCGCCGCTTGTACTTCGCGCTGTATCTCAATAAATACATGGGTTTATTATGATTTCTTTGTATAGTTTGCATTATGTTGTTCGTGACTCTTTAAAAAAAAATAGGGCCACTTTATAATTTGAATTTCGTTTGCTAACATCTGGGTCATCAAAATTGGCAAAACGGAAGAGTGTAAGCAAAGGTCAAAGCATAGATTAACTTGCACAGTTCATCACATCATGCAACAGCTGGTAATGGGAAGATGCTGATCTTTTAACACCACAGTCATTGAAGTTTGTAGTATAGAGATTGGCTCTATGCCCTTCTGCACCCACACTTTGTGGGAGCAGGCCAAAAACTAATCTTATTGTCAAAATATCAGTTCGGCCACTGTTCCTTGGACAAGTACCTCACTGTGGTCACTTCCACACTCCAAACCACCACCCCTCCCCGCCAGATCTAAAGATGAATGTTAATCTCCAAAAAGCAGATGGGTTGGGGTCAGAAGGAAAATGGCTAAAATCGTAAACACACCTGGCCTCTACAGTGTGGCAACCAATTGTATACCACTGTACCCCAATTTTTAAATATTACACTGGGGCTAGACAGACATTCTCTTTTATGTTTAACTGGCGGCGGTTCACTTAGAAAATCTGGCAGCTCAGATGCAGTGAAGCCTGATTTGGACGCGTCACAACACTAATGTGTAAGTAGTCCTTCATCACAGTGCTCCTTTCATAAATCTCCTATGCCTCCATTGTTAAAGCTTACTTCCTTAAAAAATACTTATCAGGCACTTACCCTAGATCTCCAAAATAACGATTCCCTCCATCCACTGCCCCTCTCGTGCTGAGACCTCCACCGTTCCATCACTCAAGAATGAAGACTCCTTACTCACAATTGTATTGTACACCAGAATGCTCCCGCCAGGCTGGTGGCTAAGCTTATTATGCTTAGGGACCTTGCTTTAAAAGATTGTGTCCTGTGGGATTAAAATGTAACATGAAGGGAAACCCAAATGTGCTTGGAAATCAGAATCTGCCCCTTCCTGAGTCCAGGTTCTCCATGATTCCCCTATTGGCAATTAATTAATGAACTCTTGTCTTCATTTTCCCAGCAAGAAGACAGAAACTCTTTTGATTTTGCAAGTATTATAATCTTCTACAATGACGTAAAAAAAAATTCCCAATATCCAATGTCTCACTTTATAAGTTGGGATTCTGTCCCAGCACTATTTTTTATGACAGTCATGTTATTCTGGTAATGAAGAGAGATAATGCAGACCAAGGGAACCAGAAACACAATATTATCTTGCAAACTGAGATGCCACTGCAGAATGTAGTTGAAGGGGAGAATAAATCAGACATGATGGAATGGAAGAGCGGACTTGATGGACTAAGTGGCTTATGCACTAATACCAGAATATTTAGGTGCCTCTCGATGGGCAGGCATAGGATGAGATGACTCAGATAACATATACATTTTCAGGAGATAAATAAGCTGCTTTCCAGCATGAGGTGTTGGTAGATAATAGATTCACAAGGTTATATGTCATGGACCCTTGCTGAGCATTGGAAATAGGTGGCAAGGACTAAGAAATACCAGTGCTCCAAATGCTACCAGGGATAGTAATCACGAGAGAGAGAGAGAGAGAGAGAGAGAATTGATCAAATAAATGCAATGCTGTTTTAGCTGAGAATATATCTCTGCAAATAAATCTTTGCTTCAGCATTGGTAATGGACAATAGTTTCACATCCTCGATATTTAATCATAAAAAACTCAATCCTAAATCAATGATGACTGGGAAGAAATTGTTTTAGCACTTTATCTATTGGCTTTTATTGCTCCTGAAAAAAAAATATATTTCTGTTTAGCATTTACTTTGTTTTTATACACCCATGCTAGTGTGAAAGGAGTTAAAGTTCTGCACCTGAAAAATATAAAATAATGCAAACCTTGGATGTAATCGTTTTGTCATCAATGGAAGCATTAATTAATTTCTGACTTTGGTCCTTGCTATTGATGGAGAATGAACAGAGGGGGATATCTCTATGGGCAAAGTTGAGAGGAAAATTGCCAAATGAAATTTGAAACTTCATTTTTCCCTGAGTCCCTGTAAAACATGTATTATCAATAATTCTTCTTGTGCTAATCAGAGTGAAGATTTTAAATTTTATGAGACTGGTTTGAATTTTCATTTTCATCTTCTTCAAAGGCAGTTCCTTGGGGTTGAGGAAGATTCGATTCATTCCAGTTCTATGGATTCTGAGGTGGCTGATGGGTTAATGTAGGACCGGCAAACTCTTGTCATTGGTGGTGCAGCAGGTGCTTTGAGAGATCGGTGTGTGGTTAGTTCAGGAGGTGATGTGTTTCTTCTGCCATTTATGAAGCGGATTTGTGTGTGTTCCTGACTAATCCTCAGCAGAGTCAATATTAGACACTCTTTGGGTTGTTTGCTTAGGTTAGGTGAAGATTGCCTAGGATGTAGGCCATCTGGTCCAGGTGACTTATCCACCTTAAGACCTTTGAGTTTGCCTAGCACTTTTCCTTTGTAATAGCAGTGGCACTCTCTCCTGCTCCCTGACACTCATGGACTTCTGGCATACAGCTAGTATCTTCTACAGTAAAGACTGAAACAAAGTACTTATTAAGTTCATTTGCTATTTCTTTGTCCCCCATTACTATCTCACCAGCATCATTTTCCAGTGGTTCAATATCAACTCTCACCTCCTTTTTACTCTTTACATAACTGAAAAACTTTTGGTATCCTGCTTTATAATTATCGGCTGGTTTTCCCGCATATTTCATCTTTTCCTTTCTTTTGGCCTTTTTAGTTGCCTTTTGTTGGATTTTAAAAGCTTCCCAATCATCCAACTTCCCACTCACTTTTGCTACCTTATATGCCCTTTTCTTGGCTTTTATGCAGACAACATCCCTTGTCAGCCACAGTTGCCTTGCCCTGCCATTTGAGAACTTGTTCTTCTGTGGGATACATCTATTCTGTGCCTTGTGAACTATTCCCAGAAACTTCAGCCATCTCTGTTCTGCTATCATCCCCACCAGTATCCCCGTCCAATCCATCTGGGCATGCTCTTCTCTCATGCCTCTGTAATTCCCTTATACTGATACATGTGACTTATGCTTCTCCCTCTCAAATTGCAGTACGAATTCAATCATATTACGATATCTGTCTCTTAAGGGTTCCTTTACATAAAGCTTCCCAATAAAATCTGGGTTATTACACAACACCCAATCTAAGATAACCTTTCCCCGAGAAGGCTCAAGCACAAGCTGCTCTAAAAAGCCATCTCATAGGCATTCAACAAATTCCCTCTCTTACAATCTGACACCAACCTGATTTTCCCAATCCCCTTGCATATTGAAAACCTCCATTACAATTATGATATTGTAGTGGTGTGCTACACACAGTGCTAGAATAACCACACGGAGTCGGTGAGTTGGAGTTGCGATAAAGAGATTTATTCAAACTTCGCGGCCTGCTTTAAAGCCTTCCCGTTCCCGCCCTCCCTGGGGCGGGACTGCTGTGGGGAATGCATATTCCCAGACCCTTTCTGCGAGCGGGATTTTCCCCCTGCTGGTGAAGATGGCCTGGCGCCCTTTTTGGGGCCGGCTCTCTGCCTGCGCGCACTGTTTCATGAGCCGGTTTGTGGGTGCTAGAAAATGGGTCGCCACATAACCCCCCCCCCCCCAGAACCGGCGATACCTCCCCCAATGTCCACAGTCTGGATCGGCCTCTCTGTTTGGGAGGTCTGCCCCTGCGCCGCGGTGCCTGAGCCTGGACCGGCTGCGCCAAGTCCATATGGGCCGGTTTGAGTTGGTCCACCGTGAAAACCTCCTCTCTCCCCCCAATGTCCAGCACGAACGTGGACCCATTGTTCCTGATTACCTTAAATGGCCCCTCGTAGGGCCGCTGTAGCGGTGCCCGGTGTCCGCCCCGTCGTACAAAAAGAAACTTACAGTTCTGCAGGTCTTTGGGTACGCAGGGCGGGCTCTGTCCGTGCTGTGAAGTGGGTATGGGGGCCAGGTTACCGAGCCTCTCCCGTAGTCTGTCCAGGACTGCTGTGGGTTCTTCCTCTTGCCCCCTTGAGGCTGGTATGAACTCTCCTGGGATGACCAGGGGTGCGCCGTACACCAACTCGGCCGACGAGGTGTGCAGATCTTCCTTGGGCGCCGTGCGGATTCCGAGCAGAACCCAGGGAAGCTCGTCCACCCAGTTAGGCCTTTCCAGGCGGGCCATGAGAGCCGACTTCAGGTGACGGTGGAAGTGCTCCACTAGTCCGTTCGACTGTGGTAGGCAGTTGTGTGGTGTAGCTGCGCTCCTAAAAGGCTGGCCATAGCCGACCACAGGCTGGAGGTGAACTGGGCGCCCCTGTCGGAGGTAATGTGGGCCGGTACCCCAAAGCGGGCTACCCAGGTTGCGATCAGTGCTCGGGCGCAGGATTCGGAGGTGGTGTCGGTGAGCGGGACTGCCTCTGGCTATCTGGTGAACCGGTCTATCATTGTTAGGAGGTACCGCACTCCTCGCGACACTGGCAGGGGCCCCACGATATCCACATGAATGTGGTCGAACCTCCGGTGGGTGGGTTCGAACCGCTGCAGCGGAGCCTTGGTGTGCCACTGCACCTTGGCCGTTTGGCATTGCATGCACGCTTTGGCCCATTCACTGACCTGTTTATGCAGCCCATGCCACACGAACCTGTTGGCGACCAGCCGGACGGTTGTCCTGATGGAGGGGTGCGCTAAGTTGTGAATGGATTTGAAAACCCGCCGGCGCCAGGCTGCTGGGACGACGGGGCGGGGTTGGCCGGTAGCTATATCACACAGTAGGGCCCTCTCACCTGGGCCTACGGGGAGGTCTTGGAGCTGCAAACCGGAGACTGCAGTCCTGTAACTGGGGATCTCAGCGTCTGCCTGCTGTGCCTCTGCCAGTGCTGCATAGTCCACCCCCTGGGACAGGGCCTGTATGGTAGGTCTGGATAGTGCATTCGCCATGACGTTGTCCTTTCCCGAGACATGCCGGATGTCCGTCGTGTACTCGGAGATTTAGGACAGATGTCGCTGCTGGCGGGACAACCAGGGGTCGGACACCTTCGTGAACGCAAAGGTAAGCGGTTTGTAGTCTGTGAACGCGGTGAAGGGCCTACCTTCTAAGAAGTACCTGAAATGCCGGATTGCCAGGTATAGTGCCAATAGCTCCCAGTCGAAAGCACTGTATTTGAGTTCAGGTGGTCGTAGGTGTTTGCTGAAGAACGCCAGGGGTTGCCAGCGACCCTCGATGAGTTGTTCCAGCACTCCACCGACTGCTGTGTTGGATGCGTCCACCGTGAGGGCAGTAGGAACGTCCGTTCTGGGGTGCACTAGCATCGTGGCGTTTGCCAAGGCTTCTTTGGTTTTAACGAAAGCGGTTGCGGCCTCTTCGTCCCAGGTAATGTCCTTGCCCTTACCCAACATCAGAGTGAACAGGGAGCGCATGGTTCGGGCTGCTGAGGGGAGGAAACGGTGGTAGAAATTCACAATACCCACGAATTCCTGCAGGCCTTTGATTGTGTTGGGTCGGGGGAAGTGACGGACCATGTCTACCTTGGCGGGCAGAGGGGTTGCCCCGTCTTTAGTAATCCTGTGGCCCAGGAAGCCGATGGTGTCGAGTCCGAACTGGCATTTGGCTGGGTTGATTGTAAGGCCGAATTCACTCAGGCGGGAGTGGAGCTGGCGGAGGTGGGACAGATGCTCTTGACGACTACTGCTGGCTATGAGGATGTCGTCCAAATAGATGAATGCAAAGTCCAGGTCGCGTCCCACCGCGTCCATTAGCCGCTGGAACGTCTGTGCGGCATTCTTTAGCCCGAACGGCATTCGGAGGAATTCGAAAAGTCCAAACGGGGTGATGAGTGCTGTTTCATAGAAACATAGAAACATAGAAAATAGGTGCAGGAGTAGGCCATTCGGCCCTTCGAGCCTGCACCACCATTTATTATGATCATGGCTGATCATCTAACTCAGAACCCTGCCCCAGCCTTCCCTCCATACCCCGATCCCCGTAGCCACAAGGGCCATATCTAACTCCCTCTTAAATATAGCCAATGAACTGGCCTCAACTGTTTCCTGTGGCAGAGAATTCCACAGATTCACCACTCTCTGTATGAAGAAGTTTTTCCTAATCTCGGTCCTAAAAGGCTTCCCCTTTATCCTCAAACTGTGACCCCTTGTTCTGGACTTCCCCAACATTGGGAACAATCTTCCTGCAACTAGCCTGTCCAATCCCTTTAGGATTTTATACGTTTCAATCAGATCCCCCCTCAATCTTCTAAATTCCAACGAGTACAAGCCCAGTTCATCCAGTCTTTCTTCATATGAAAGTCCTGCCATCCCAGGAATCAATCTGGTTGTCGGGGATGTTGTCCGGATGTACCAGGATTTGATGGTATCCCCGGACAAGGTCTACCTTGGAAAAGATCCTTGCACCGTGTAGGTTTGCTGCAAAGTCTTGAATGTGCGGCACAGGGTAGCGGTCTGGCGTTGTAGCCTCGTTCAGTCTGCGGTAGTCGCCGCATTGTCTGTAGCCCCCCATTGCCTTGGGCACCATGTGCAGGGGGGAGGCCCATGGGCTGTCGGACCGTTGTATGATCCCCAATTCCTCCATCTTCTTGAACTCCTCCTTCGCCAGTCGAAGCTTGTCCGGGGGAAGCCTTCGAGCATGGGCGTAGAGGGGTGGTCCCTGGGTCGGGATGTGGTGCTGTACTCCGTGTCTGGGCATGGCTGCCGTGAACTGCGGTGTCAGTACTGATGGAAAATCCGCCAGGACCCTGGTGAATTCATCGTTGGACAGCGTGATGGAGTCCAGGTGTGGGGCTGGCAACTTTGCTTCACCCAGGGAGAACGTTTGAAAAGTCTTGGCGTGGACTAGTCGCTTCCCTTGCAGGTCGACCAGCAGGCTGTGGGCTCGTAGAAAATCCACCCCCAGGAGTGGTTGGGCCACGGCGGCCAGTGTGAAGTCCCACGTGAACCGGCTGGAGCTGAACTGTAGCCGCACCGTGCGGGTGCCGTAGGTTTGTATTGTGCTGCCATTTGCGGCCCTCAGGGTGGGTCCCGGTTCTCTGTTGCGGGTGTCGTAACTCGTTGGAGGTAAAACGCTGATCTCCGCTCCGGTGTCGACCAAAAATCGGTGTCTGGACTGCTTGTCCCAGACATACAGGAGGCTGTCCTGATGGCCAGCCGCCGTAGTGATCTGCGTAGCGTTTCCTGGGAATTTGCAGGGTGGTCTACAGCGGCGGGCCTCTGTGCCCCACCGCTGGTGGTAGAAGCACCATTGTTCGTTGGGCTCCTCACTCCCGTCGCCGGGTTTTGTAGGCTCTGCTGCCGGGCCTGGTCTGGTCTGTCGTTGGGCCCGCGGCTTGGTGATCTGTGCGACGGATGCCCCTCTCTCCTTCTTGGCATTCCACAACACATCTGCTCGGGCCGCCACCTCCCGGGGGTCGCTGAAATCTGTGTCGGACAGCAGCAGGCGTATGTTCTCGGGCAGTTGCTCTAGGAACGCCTGCTCAAACATGAGGCAGGATTTGTGTCCTTCAGCCAGGTCCAGCATTTCGTTCATTAATGCTGACGGCGGCCTGTCTCCCAAACCATCCAGGTGCATTAAGCGGTGTGCTCGTTCGCGCCGTGAGAGTCCAAAAGTCCTTATGAGCAGGGCTTTGAATGCTGTGTATTTGCCGTTCTCCGGGGGCGACTGTATAAACTCCTCAACTTGTGCAGCAGTCTCTTGGTTGAGAGAGCTCAGCACGTAGTAGTAGCGAGTGGACTCCGAGGTTATCTGCCGGATGTGGAATTGTGCTTCTGCCTGTTCAAACCACAGACGGGGTCTCAGCGGCCAAAAGCTTGGCAGTTGTAACGAAACTGTGTGAACTGATGCGGCGTCGGTCATCTCTGGCCCAAATATCGTTTGGGCCATCGGGGGTCACCAAATGTAGCGGTGTGCTACACACAGCGCTAGAATACCCACACGGAGTCGGTGAGTTGGAGTTGCGATAAAGAGATTTATTCAAACTTCGCGGCCTGCTTTAAAGCCTTACCGTTCCCGCCCTCCCTGGGGCGGGACCGCTGTGGGGAATGTATATTCCCAGACCCTCTCCGCGTGTGGGATTTTCCCCCTGCTGGTGAAGATGGCCTGGCGCCCTTTTTGGGGCCAGTCCTCTGCCTGCGCACGCTGTTTTGTGAGCCGGTTCGTGGGTGCTAGAAAATGGGTCGCCACAATATTATCCTTATTACATGCCCTTTCCTACCCCCTTTGTAATCTCAACCCCACATTCCCATAATTTTTTTTTACCCTTACAGTTTCTTAACTCCATCGACAAAGATTTGGCATTCTCTGACCCTGCGTCACCTCTTTCTGAAGCTGTAATTCCATCTCTTACCAATAAAGTCACACCACCACCTTTTCTTGGCTTTTATGCAGCCTTCAACTTCCCTTGTGAGCCACAGTTGCCTAGCCCTGCCACCCTGCCTGGCCTTTTGATGCAAAGTATACTCTTTGATGTTAAACTCCCAACTACGACCTTTTTTCAACCATGACTCAGTGATGCCCACAGTGTCATGTTGACCAATCTCTAACTGCACCACGAGTTCGTCCTTCTTATTCCAGAAACAACATGCATTTAAATGAAACACCCTCACTTCTGCATTCTTCACCCTTTTGAATTTTGCCTCTGTGCTACAACTTAAATCTTTGTTCCGTCAGCAGTTGTACCCAATCATTGGCTTGCTCTTCCATACATTCATGTCACATATTACATTCTCCCCCCCCGCCCAGGTCACTGAGTCCTGGGGTTGGAGGTCTGTATTTGCCCGGAGTTTGAAGCCTTGAGTTCAAAGTCCGAGGTTGGCGAGTCCTGGGGTTGATACTGAAGACGGAAGTTGGTGAGTCTGGAATCTGAGGCCCAAAGGTTGAAGACTTAAGTCAGTCAGTCTGGAAGACAAAGTTCGATGTCTGCAAGTCTAGGCCCATTGTCTATGAGTATGAGAATCTGCAGTCGAGGACTCCAGATGGCCTGTCTCTAAGTGTGAGTGGGTGGGATGGAGGAAAGGAGCTTGTTTGGTGTTGTTGCTTTTGTTGCTCTGCTGAACATCCTGAACATCTGTTGGCACTGGAATGTGTGGTGACATTTGTTGGCTGCCCCAGGACATTCATAGGTTGTTTTGGTGATTAAAACAAATGACACATTTCACTGTACATTTGATAAATAAATGAATCTGAATCTGAACTATAATGTCAGCTTTCTATAGCAACCAAGCACATTCCTATTTAAAGTAATTATTGTAAGACTATTGTCCAAATCGGATCACACTGGGCAAAGTAAGTTTTCTTTTGCAGTTGAGAAAAAAAGTAGCAGGAAAAAATAGTAACACACACACAAAAAATGCTGGTGAACGCAGCAGGCCAGGCAGCATCTATAGGAAGAGGTACAGTCGACGTTTCAGGCCAAGACCCTTCGTCAGGACTAACTGAAAGAAGAGATAGTAAGAGATTTGAGGAAAAAATAGTAGTGGAACTATTGCTGACCTAAAGCAATGTTTCAGTTTGTTACTTATTTCATCAATGAGAATGATTTACAGCTCCACAAGCAAGTGCCTAGAGGGCTCCATTTGAATGTCATAAATATTATTCCTTGAAGATCACATTTTAAGTTTTGAGATCTTCTAGCTGAAGAAATACCAATTAAAGACAGCAAATTGCTACTTTGAGCAAGCCACGGCCAATTTAAAACAGTGCTTCAGGGTTTAGTTTAATTCCTTCAGAGGCTAAAGTAGAGCTAATTCTACTGTCTCAGTTCCTGTTACTTGGATTGTAGACTTAGTTAAATAACTGAAACTGGCAAAAAAACAGCACAAGAGCACTAAATTTGACCTTAACAACGTGGCGCCGACGGCAGCGGGGGTTCAATTTTACCCACTTGACCTTTCCGCTATGGCGATGCTGTGGTGGCTTGTGGGTGTCGTCACAGGTCCTGCTGTGGGACGTAGAAGATGGCGGAAGCTCGAACTGCCGGAGTTGGCAGGTAAGGGACAAGTGGCGCCGTTGATTTTCTTTCCAAGTTTGGGCTGAGTTTCTGTGGGAGCGTCTGCCGTGGGGCAAGGGGAGCGAGGGAGTCGATGTGTCCCCAGCGGCCGGCTCCATGACAACCGCTCGCCGGCTCATCTCAGCGCTGAAAAATGGTTCTGCATTTTCCGCTGTGTGTAACTTGGCGCTTCTTCCTCGGGACCGGGTTTTTGGAAGGACGCGATGATGTTTGCAGACAGCTCTCTTATGCTGAGTCAATCTCCAATTTATAAGGCTGTACGAGTCATGAGAGTGTATACAGAGGCAGTGGGGCATTTACTGCAGCCCAGAACCTCATTAATTTGCAGTTGATTTATTGTTTTGTTTTGTAGGATGGAGGGAGAAAACGATATTCCTCCTTTACTAACTGACGTGGCAAGAGCCCCTGTGTTCTGTCATACTATTTATACTCTGATACTAACGGTCAAGTCTGTTATAGGACGTAGTTAATTCCTATCAGTGTTCTCAGTGGGAAAATGCATGCGTAAGCTTTAGTCTCTTGCATCAGTGTGACAAGTTGCATAAATAGTGCTTTAACATCCAGTTCGTTTGATCACGGTGTCCCAAGAATAAAGTTATCATCAATTAAAGCCTGCTGCAGTCAGTTACTCAGAATGCTGCACTCCGTTCTCCTGGTAGTAAAGCTGCCAGTTATTCTAATCTGCTTCTGCAATTTAAATTATAAATATATAATTATCATTCCCTTAGAATTATTTAAGTTTTATTACTGATTTTGCAGTTGATAAGCTCCACGGTGCCTGAAACATCTTGAGAGGAAAGGAGAAGGTGGTTTGAGGAAGATGCTTATTTCTGCTGTCTGGTATGATTTAAAAAAAACAAAAATAAAATTTGAACTTTGCTGTTTGTATTGAATTTGCTTAACTGGTTTGTATTGAAACAGACTATCAGAGAATCTGTCAAAGATTTGAATCTGCAAATGCTGGGGGTTAACCTCGCGATAGACTGCCATCCTAACCAGGGGGGAGTCTCATACTCTCAGTCGCTTCATGCCACAGAAACCGGCATAAGCACCGGCCTGATGAGCCACAAGGCTTGGGACAGACTTTAAAAAAATATTATTTTAAAAGTAGCTTATACAAGGGATCCTCATGCAAGATGCGGGAGATCTGGGAGACCTCCAGTCATCCTGATTGCTACATCTGTGAGATGTGCATCTGGGTGCAGCTCCTTACAGACTGTGTTAGGGAACTGGAGCTTCAGCTCATTTGGGAAAATAAGGTGATAGATAAGGGCTACAGTGACTACCCCTCTGGCTGTTCCCCCTCAATGATAGTTACAATTCTTTGAATGCTGTTGGGGGTCTGGTGTGGAATTACTTACCATAGGAAAGCCACAGTGATCAGGCATCTGGCTCCGTGACTTCGAAGGAAAGGCATGAGAAGAGGGGAGAGATGGTAATAGGGGACTTAATAGTTGGGGAACAGACAGGAGATTCTCTGGATGTGAAAGAGATTCCTGAATAGCATGTTGCCTCCCAGGTACCAGGGTAAGTGATGTTTCAGATTGGGTCCCCAGCATTCCTCAGGAGGAGAGTAAGCAGGCTGAATTTGTGGTACTTATTGGTACCAACGACATGGGTAGGAAAAGGGATGAAGTCCTGAAGAGCAAGTATAAGGGGGCTAGGTAAGCTGAAAAGCAGGATCTCAAGGGTAGTAATTTCTGGATCTCTGGATTACCACACACCAGTGAGGGTAAGAATAGGATAATTTGTCAGATGAATGTGTGTCCCAGGAATTGGTGTAGGCACCAAGTTTCAGATTTGTCTATCATTGGGATCTCTACCGGGGAAGGTATGACCTGTTCAAATGGATGGGTTACACCTGAACTTGAGGAAGACTAATCAAATTTCACAAAACATTTATTATTAAAGTACATACAGTCCTGAGCAAACGTCTTGGGCACATGTGGAAAAAACTCTGTAAAGGGAAGATGCTTTCAAAAATAATGAAATGAAAGCTTTCTAAATGTCAAAAAATACTCTAAAGAGCAGTAAACAGTAAAAAAAAACTAAATCGAATCGGTATTTGGTGTGCCCGCCCTTTGCCTTTTAAACTGCGTCAATTCTCTTAGGTACACTGTTGTGCAGTTTTGTAAGAAAATCAGCTGGTAGGTTGTTCCAAGCTTCTTGGAGAACTTGTCGCAGTTCTTCTGCAGACTCGGCTGTCTCTCTTGCTTCTGTCTCCAGGTAATCCCAGACAGCATCTAATGTTGAGATTAGGGGTCTGGAGATTAGGGCATTTGAAACCATATAAGAAATCTAGTGTGCATAAGACCTTTGCACAGTACTGTATATGTCACCATATACAACTCTAAGATTCATTTTATTGTGGGCATACGCAGTAAATCCAACAAGCACAATTGAATTAATGAAAGACCACACCTAACAAGATGAACAAACAACCAGTGTGCAAAAGATAACAAATTGTGTAAATACAAAAGAAAAAAGAATAAAAAGTAAATAACCAATAAATATCGAGAACTTGAGATGAAGAGTCCTTGAAAGTGAAGTAGAATGAGTGAGGTTATCCCCTTTGGTTCAAGAGCTAATGGTTGAGGGGTAATAACTGTTCCAGAACCTGGTGGCATGTCTCCTGTACCTTTTCTTCCTGATAGCAGCCATGATAAGAGAGCATGACTTGGGTGTCCTTGATGATGGATACTGCTTTCCTGTGACAGTACTCCAAGTAGATGTGCTCAGCATTGTCTCTTTGAAGCAGGGAAAGGATGGTAGGTTGAATGAACCATGGTGGGCAACAGATGTGGAACAGCAAGTCAAGAGAAAGTTAGAAGGAAGGATTAAACAGGGCCCTTGAGAGTTTCAAGGTAGGAATTTAAGATGAGATTTAGGAGAGAGCTAGAAGCTGGCATGAGAAGGCCTTGGTATATGTGAAGAACAAGGGGATGATTAGAGTGAGAGTAGGACAGATCAGGGATAGAAGAGAAAATGTGTGCCTGAAGTCAGAGGAGGTAAGGGGGGGGGGGTCTTAATTAATACTTCAGTATTTGTCAGAGAGACAGATTAACGAATATAAGGACTATTTGGCCTCCAAGTCCAAAGGGAAGTTACAGACTTACTTGCAATGATCATTTGCCAGAAAAAGTGTAATTAACAAAGTATTTAGTTGCTATCCTTGTTTTGTTAGTCACCAGCCAGAAGTCACTTAAACTGGAATTTTGCAGATGACATGTAGGTTGATGGTGTTGTGGTTGTTTAGAAGGTTGTCATAGGTTATAACAGGACATTAATGGGATGTGGAGCTAGGCTGAGAAGTTGTAGATGCTGTTCACTTGGAAAAGTGTGAAATTATAAAATTTGGATGGTCGAATTTGAAGACAGAATACAGGGTTAGTGGCAAGATTCTTAGCAGTGTTGATCTTCCGTTCTACGTCCATAGATCACTCAAGTGTGCTGTGAAAGTTGATAGGTTGGTTAAAAAGGTATATGGTGTGATGACCTTCATTAGTCAGGAGATTGAGTTCAAGTTCAAGAGTAATGTTGCAGCTCTATAAATCTCTGGTTAGGCCATACTTGGAATATTATGTTCATTTCTGGTCATCTCATTATAAGAAGAATGTGGAAGCTTTAGCGAGGGCACAGAGGAGATTCACCAGGATTAAAGAGCATTTCTCCCCACTACGTCAGAGAGGCGTGGAGGGAAATCGTCCGCTAACTGGAGAAACTCCAGATGCGACGTACCTTTCCTTATGAGAATAATTTGAGTGAGCTAGGGCTTTTCTCTTTGGAGTGAAGGATGGAGGTGATCTGATAGATGTGTAGCAGGTGATAAAAGGCATAAATGGAGTGGACAGCCAGAGATTTTTTCCTAGAGTGGAAATGGCTAATACAAGGATGATTGAAGGAAAGTATAGGGGAGATGTCAGAGAGTTTTTTTACAGAGAGGGAGAGAGTGGTGGGTGCGTGGAAGGCTCTGCTAGGGGTAGAGGCAGATCCATCAGGGGTATTACAGAGACTCTTTAGGTAGGCACATGGATAAAAGAAAGATGAAGTACTATGTGGGAGTGAAGGGTTATGTTGATCTTCAAATAGATTAAATGGTCGGTATAAGGCCGTGGGCTGAAGTGCCTGTACTGTGCTGTACTGTACTGTTCTATGTTCTAATGGATGTTGAAGGGAGATAAAATTTCTTGAATAAAAACCCATGCAACGGCACAGAACTAGGGAAGGCTTAATACAGGTTGATGTTAGGCTAGGCTTTATAAGACCACAAAATGGATTACTATGTATCCAGTTTCAACCAGTCAATACTACATCAACATGGACTCTTTCACTGTATCTGACACCATTTAATTCCGGAACAGTCTGAGGCTTGACATCTGATCTGAATTTTGACTGTTCATGGTGCAAGTTACTTTATACTGATGTGAAACTGCAGCTAGTTGAGAGATTAGCTTCAAAGAATCAAATTTGATTTCCTTTGGTTTTATGATTTCTATCGTTTTGGAATTTGCATGCTGTTCAGTGTGTGTAAATCTGTATTTATCATTGCTATTTAGTAATTTAAAGAAGTTGTTATTTGTGACAGGGTTATGCAAGATATGTCAAATGTAAAAAGAAAGGTGCATAACATATCCTTCATTGGATAAAAAATACTTACAATTATCTTTTTTTTCTGTTATATATTACTTAGTTCAATGCTTACAAGATTGGGTCTTAGGAACTGTGACTTAGTGAACTTATTTAAATCTTACACCCGTCCCACAACGTGAGGGAGTGAAAATCTTTGCGTTATGACTTTGTTGCAATGCACAGACATGTGAATTTATAAGTCTAATGGGCTTCTAGAAAGAAGCCATTCCGTAGCCTGTTGGTCCCGGCTTTAATGCTACAGTACCATTTGCCATACGGAAGCAGCTGAAGCAGTTTATGGTTGGGGTGATCTTCCAGGACTATTTTACTCACCTGCTGCTGAAAATGTCCTCATTGGAGGGAAGTTCACGTCCACAGATTCTCTGGGCTGTCCGTAACCACTCTCTGCAGTGTCCAGCGTTCAAGGTTGGTGCAGTTCTTGTACCAGGCGGTGATGCAGCCGGTCAGGATGCTCTCAATGGTGCCTCTGTAGAAGGTCTTGAGGATCTGGGGGCTCATTCCGAACTTCATCAGTCACCTAAGGTGGAAGAGACGCTGTTATGCTTTTTTTGCCACACAGCCGGTGTGTACAGTCCAGGTGAGATCTTCAGTGATGTGTATACCGAGCAACTTGAAACTAACTGTCTCAACTGCAGTCCCTTTGATGTTGTTTGGGGCGAGCCTGTCTTGGTTCCTCCTGTAATCCACAATCAGCTCTTTTGTTTTTTGGACATTAAGGGAGAGGTTGTTATTTTGGCACCGCTGCGTCAGGGTATCAACCTCTCCTCTTGTAGGCAGTCTTGCCACTGCTAGAAATAAGGGGATCAATGTCATGTTATCTGCAAATTTGATCAGCAAATTGGAGCTGTGTGTTGCAACACAGTAGTGGGTGTAAAGGGAGTAGAGGAGAGGACTCAGGCCACAACCCTGTGAGCAACACTTGAGATTTTCTGCTGGAAAATAGGGTTTTCCAGTTAGACTTAGCCCCTTTGGTGGTTGACAATCATGGGAACTGTGTGATTTGCATGAAATTTAATTGTACTAGGACATACTGTATTTGTATGAGCTTTAATTTGCTATTTCACTGCAAGTCTTCAATTTGTCAATGACTTGAGGAATATACTGAACAACTACCTATTGACAGATTTATCTTCTTCTTAGACAGCCCCTTGGGATCAAGGAAGGTCTGGTTCTAAGATGGCTGATGATGCCACATTGGGAACCTTAATCTTTTTCCACAGGTGGGAAGGAGTAGCTAATGGGGTAGATGGATAGTTTGGGAGATTGTGTGCTTCTTCTACAATTCTGCCATGTTTTGGGGTATTCCTAATGCATGGCCTCAATGTTGCCAGTACCGTCCCAAATGAAACTTCACCTCTTTGAATGATTAAGGGTCACAAGTTCTCTGGAGTACATGGGAATGTTGTACTACTTCAAGAAGCTTTGAACATGCTTAAATCTTTCACTCTGTCCACCTGATGATCTTTTTTTCATGACAGATCTCGGAATAAAATGTCTATTTTAGGAGCCTAGTGTTAAGCATGCGAATGACGCAGCTTCTGCAACCACCAGCTGAGACTAGCTAGAGTCTCTATGCTGGGAATGTCAGCCTGGGAGAGGATGCATGTGATGATTCATTTATAATACCAGTGAATGTTGGAGGATTTTACAGAGACAGCGTTGGTCGTATTTTTCCACAGTCTTAATATGCCTGCACTAGATGGCGCAGGCATCAGAAGCAAGTATAAGGACATATTAATTTATCATGTGATTTTATTCTGAAAGCAGTTTTGACTGTTCTTTACTGGTATGTCATAACAGAAGGTCAAGAGCTGAAGAAAAGAGGCTGAAAACCAAGCAGGGATATAAATTGGCTGGCAGAACAAATTTTCAAGTATAATACTGTCTGAACAATGGATTTGGTGTGTGTGAGTCAGAATATTTGACTGGCTTTCTCAGTGTACATTTATATAATTATATTGTGGCCATTCTGGGAGCAGTCATTGTGTGAGTGGGCCAGTGTTAGAGCGCCCAGCCTTTAGCTCAGCAGTCTTCTCTGAGAACAAGTGAAACTCGATTTCAGAGAGAAGGCACAAGTAAGACCAGATAAACTTTTTTTACAGTCTGTAAATCTTTAGTCAGTATAGGCAGGATGGTTAAGGAGGTGGAATGCTCTTCTTGTGAGATGTGGGATTTCAGGGTACCTGAATACATCTGTAGGCATTGCACCCAACTTTAGCTCCTGACTGACAAGGTTAAGGAACTGAAGCTGGAGCTAGATATACTCAGGACCATGTGGGAGGCTGGAAATCTCATAGATGAAACATTTACTGAGGTGATCATACAGTGCAGTCTTCAGATAATATATGAGTGACCACTTGGAGGAATAAGGGAATGAGCAATTAGTGCAGGGTTCCCCTGTAGCCGTTCCCCTCAGCAACAACTCGCAACAACTCGTGGATACCTCCTCTTATTTACCCCTCGATCGTGACCCCACTAAGGAGCACCAGGCCATTGTCTTCCGCACCATCACCGACTTTATCCGCTCAGGGGATCCCCCATCCATTGCTACCAACCTTATAGTTCCCACACCCCGCACTTCCCATTTCTACCTCCTACCCAAGATCCATAAACCTGCTTGTTCTGGCCGACCTATTGTCTCAGCTTGCTCCTGCCCCACCAAACTCATTTCTGCATACCTCGACACTGTTTTATCACCCCTTGTTCAATCCCTTCTGACCTACGTTCGTGACACTTCTCACGCTCTTAAACTTTTCGATGATTTTAAGTTCCCTGGCCCTCACCGCTTTATTTTCACCATGGATGTCCAGTCCTTATATACTTCCATCCCCCATCAGGAAGGTCTCAAAGCTCTACGCTTCTTTTTGGATTCCAGACCTAATCAGTTCCCCTCTACCACCACTCTGCTCCGTCTAGCGGAATTAGTCCTTACTCTTAATAATTTCTCCTTTGGCTCCTCCCACTTCCTTCAAACTAAAGGTGTAGCTATGGGCACCCGTATGGGTCCTAGCTATGCCTGCCTTTTTGTTGGGTTTGTGGAACAATCTATGTTCCGTGCCTATTCTGGTATCTGTCCCCCACTTTTCCTTCGCTACATCGACGACTGCATTGGCGCTGCTTCCTGCACGCATGCAGAACTCGTTGACTTTATTAACTTTGCCTCCAACCTTCACCCTGCCCTCAAGTTTACCTGGTCCATTTCCGACACCTCCCTCCCCTTTCTAGATCTTTCTGTCTCTGTCTCTGGAGACAGCTTATCCACTGATGTCTACTATAAGCCTACTGACTCTCACAGCTATCTGGACTATTCCTCTTCTCACCCTGTCTCTTGCAAAAACGCCATCCCCTTCTCGCAATTCCTCCGTCTCCGCCGCATCTGCTCTCAGGATGAGGTTTTTCATTCTAGGACGAGGGAGATGTCTTCATTTTTTAAAGAAAGGGGCTTCCCTTCTTCCACTATCAACTCTGCTCTTAAACGCATCTCCCCCATTTCACGTACATCTGCTCTCACTCCATCCTCCCGCCATCCCCCTAGGAATAGGGTTCCCCTGGTCCTCACCTACCACCCCACCAGCCTCCGGGTCCAACATATTATTCTCCGTAACTTCCGCCACCTCCAACGGGATCCCACCACTAAGCACGTCTTTCCCTCCCCCTCCTCTCTGCATTCCGCAGGGATCGCTCCCTACACAACTCCCTTGTCCATTCGTCCCCCCCATCCCTCCCCACTGATCTTCCTCCTGGCACTTATCCGTGTAAGCGGAACAAGTGCTACACATGCCCTTACACTTCCTCCCTTACCACCATTCAGGGCCCCAAACAGTCCTTCCAGGTGAGGCAACACTTCACCTGTGAGTCGACTGGGGTGATATACTGCGTCCGGTGCTCCCGATGTGGCCTTTTATATATTGGCGAGACCCGACGCAGACTGGGAGACCGCTTTGCTGAACATCTACGCTCTGTCCGCCAGAGAAAGTAGGATCTCCCAGTGGCCACACATTTTAATTCCATATCCCATTCCCATTCTAACATGTCTATCCACGGCCTCCTCTACTGTAAAGATGAAGCCACACTCAGGTTGGAGGAACAACACCTTATATTCCGTCTGGGTAGCCTCCAACCTGATGGCATGAACATCGACTTCTCTAACTTCCGCTAAGGCCCCACCTCCCCCTCGTACCCCATCTGTTACTTATTTTTATGCACACATTCTTTCTCTCACTCTCCTTTTTCTCCCTCTGTCCCTCTGAATATACGTCTTGCCCATCCTCTGGGTCCCCCCCCCCTTGTCTTTCTTCCCGGACCTCCTGTCCCATGATCCTCTCGTATCCCCTTTTGCCAATCACCTGTCCAGCTCTTGGCTCCATCCCTCCCCCTCCTGTCTTCTCCTATCATTTTGGATCTCCCTCTCCCCCTCCAACTTTCAAATCCCTTACTCACTCTTCCTTCAGTTAGTCCTGACGAAGGGTCTCGGCCTGAAATGTCGACTGCACCTCTGCCTAGAGATGCTGCCTGGCCTGCTGTGTTCACCAGCAACTTTGATGTGTGTAACAAGTATACCTCTTTAAATACTGGTAGGGGAATGTCCTATCAGGGCACTGTAGCAGCAGTCAGACCAGTGGCACTGTGGCCAGCTCTGGGGCTAAGCAGGGAAGGGTAAAGTCAGGAAGTGCGATAGTGATAGGAGACACAATAGTTAGGGGGAATGAACAGAAGATACTGTGGCCAAGAAAGAGATGCCAGAATGGTGTGTGGCCTCCCAGGTGCAGGGGTCCAGGATGTCTCAGAGTGGCTGCAGAATATTCTGAAGGCAGAGGGTGGGCAGCCAGATGTTGTGGTGCACGTTGGCACTAATGACATGGGGTAGAAAGTGGGGAAGAAATCCTGTGCAGAGAGTATAGTGTGTTAGGAAAGAAGCTGAAGAGCAGGACCTCCAAGGTAATAACCTCTGAATTAGCCCCAGTACCATATGCTAGTCAGGGGCAGAAATAGGATGACAGTACAGATTAATGAGTGGCTGAGGAACTGGTGCAGGACAAAAGGCTTCAGATCATTGGAACCTCTTCTGGGGCAGGGTTGACCTGTACATGAGGGACTGATTGTTACCTAAACTGGCTGAGATGTTTGTTAGTTTTACTCAGGAGGGTTTAAACCAGTATGGCAGAGGACGTGAAGCAGACAGGATCAGGTCAGAAAATGGAGGGATGCAGATGAAGATAGATGTCAGGACCAGTAGAAATGGGAAGCAGCAAAGTAATAGATACGATGGGACAGATAGTTTGAAGTGTGTATATTTTAATCATAGTATTATAAGTAAAGGTGATGAACTTAGAGCATGGATCAGTTTATGGAACTACGATGTTGTATCCATTACAAAAGCTTGGCTGAGAGCGGGTGCTTAATGTTCCAGGGTTTTGATGTTTTAGAAAAGATAGGGGGGTAAAAAGGTAGTGGAGGGGTGGGGGTGGGAAGAGGAGGAATTGCATTACTAATCAGAGAAAATATCACATCTGCACTCATAATGGAGGGCTTGTCCACTGAGTTTATATGGGTAGAAATCATAAATAGGAAGGGTATAATCATTCTGACTTTGTACTACAGACCCTCCCAACAACCCTCCAGAGTGCAGAACATTGAGAAGCAGATATGCAGGTAGATTGAAGAAGGGTGTAAAACAATAGGGTTGTTGTCATAGGGCAATTCAACTTCCCTAATATAACCTTCTCAGTGCAAATGGCTTAGATAGGGCAGAATTTGTCAGGTGCATTCTGGAGGGTCTCTTAAATCAATATGTGGGTAGTCCAACAAGTGGAGGGGCAAAATTGGATCTTGTGTTGGGTAACGAGCCTGGCCAGGTGATGGACCTTTTAGTGGGTGAACAGTTAGGGAACAGTGATTGCAACTCCTTCTGTTTTAAGATAGCTATAGATTAGGTTAAGTGTGGACCTTGTGTGAGAGTATTAAACTGGAGTAGGGCAAATTATGAGATCAAAGGGAGAGTTAATTGGGAACAGCTGTTTTTGGGCAAGTCCATAATCCAATATGCGGAGGGTACTTGAAGACCGACTGCACAGAGTATAGGATGAGTATGTTTCAGTCAGAAGGAAGGACAAGGATGGCAAAGGTAAGAGAACCGTGGATGTTGAGGGTGGTGATGAATTTAGTCAAAAAGAAAAGAATATAAAGCTAGGGAGCTAGAATCAAACAGAGCCATGGAGGGTTATAAAGAAGCCAGAAAAGAACTCAAGAGAAGTAAGAAAGCCAGGAGGAGGCCATGGAAAGTCCTTGGCAAGTAGGATTAATGAGAATTCTAAGGTATTCTATACATACATCAGGAACAAGAGGATATCTAGGGAGTGTGTGGGAACACTCAGGCTTAGGTGGGTGGTGGGGGAGGTGGAATACTTACTTGATGTAAGGGATGTGGCAAGGTCTTTAATAAGTACTTTACATCAGTATTTACCAAGTAGAAGATGTGGAGGATAGAGAGATCAGTGTTGCGAGTATTTTGAAGTAAAGGAAGAGGTTGTGTAGGGTTTCTTTAGAGCATTACGGTGGATAAGTTCCCAGGGCATGATGGGATATCCCCCAGGTTACAGTATTGAGAGAGGCAAATGAAGAGATTACTGGGGCTTTGATCAATATCTTTGTGTCCTCCCTAGCCATAGGTGAAGTCCCAGAGGACTAGCAAAGAAGGCTGTTCAAGAAGGGCAACACACATAAAAGATCATTTTGGATCTCCCCCTCCCCCTCCAACTTTCAAATCCCTTAATCACTCTTCCTTCAGTTAGTCCTGACGAAGGGTCTCGGCCTGAAACGTCGACTGCACCTCTTCCTAGAGATGCTGCCTGGCCTGCTGTGTTCACCAGCAACTTTGATGTGTGTTGCTTGAATTTCCAGCATCTGCAGAATTCCTGTTGTTTGCGTGTTCAAGAAGGGAACCAGGGATAATCTATAGACTTAAGAATCTTATGTCAATGGTTGGGAAGTTACTGGAGAGAATTCTTAGAGATAGGATTTATGAGTATTTGGAAAACCATGGCTTAATTAGGAAGAGCCTGAATGGCTTTGTGTGGGGTAAGACTTGTCTTACTAACTTGATTGAGTGTTTTGAATGAAGATGATTGATGAAAGTAGAGCTGTGGATGTTGTCTAAATGGATTTTATTAAAACATTTGACTAGGTCTCTTATGGAAGTCTCATCTAGAAGATTAAGATGCATGGGATCCATGGCGAATTGGTCGTTTGAATTTAGAACTAGTTTGCCTGTAGAAGTCAGAGGGTGCTGGTCGAAGGGACCTTTTCCAGCAGGAGGTCTGTGATTAGTGATGTTCCACAGGGATCTGTACTGGGACCTCTGCTGTTCGTGATGTATCTGTTCCACAGGGATCTGTACTGGAACCTCTGCTGTTTGTGATGTATCTAATTGACTTGGATGAAAATGTACATGGTAGGCTAGGAAGTTTTCAGATGATACGAAGATTAGTGTTGTGATAGAAGAATGACAAAGAATACAGTGGGATATAGATCAGGTTCAGATATGGGTAGAGAAATGGCAGATGGACATTAACCGGCCAAGTGTGAAGTGTTGCACCCGAGGAGGTTAAATCTAAAAAGACAGTATGCTGTTAAGGGCAATACCCTTAAGTGTTGATGAGCAGGGGGATCTTAGGGTCCCCAAGTTAAGCATGCCATATGCCTTCTGAGCCACCCTATCAACCTGCTTTAAGGTTGATAGATGGTTAAGAAGGCATATGGCATGCTTGCCTTTATTAGTTGAGGTATTGAGTTCAAAAGTCAGGAAATCACATTGCAGCTTTATAAAACTGTAGTTAGCCTGCATCTGAAGTATTGCCTACAGTTCTGGTCACCCTATTATAGGAAAGATGTCAAGCCTTTGGAAAGGGTGCAGAAGAGCTTTACCAGGATGCTGCCTGTGTTAAGAGTGTATGTGCTGTAATGAGAGTTTGAACTGACGAGGTGTTTTTTCTAGAGTGGCTGAAGGGAGATCTGATAGAGTTTTACAATATTATGAGAGGCATAGATAGAGTAGATAGACAGTATCTTTTTTTCCAGGGTTGAAATGTCTAATACCAGAGGGAGGAATTTGAAGTGAAAGGGGGTAACTATAAAGGAGTTGTGCAAGGCAGGTTTTTTTTTACACAGAGAGTGGTGGGTGCCTGGGGTGGTGCTAGAGCAGATACATTAGGGACTTTTAAGAAATGTTTAGATAGGCACATGAATGCGAGGAAAATAGAGAGAAATGGACATTGTGTAGGCACAAGAGATTAGTTTAGTTGGCCATTTGATTACTAATTTATTTGTTTCGGCACAACATTGTGGGCTGAAGAGCCTGTTGCTGTGCAGTACTGTTCGATGTTGTATGTTATAGTCATACTTTATTGATCCCAGGGGGAAATTGGTTTTTGTTACAGTCGTACCATAAATAATAAATAGTAATAGAACCATAAATAGTTAAATAGTAATATGTAACTATGAAATTATGAAATAAGTCCAGGACCAGCCTATCGGCACAGGGTGCCTGACCCTCCAAGGGAGGAGTTGTAAAGTTTGATGGCCACAGGCAGGAATGACTTCCTATGACGCTCTGTGCTGCATCTTGGAGGAATGAGTCTCTGGCTGATGTACTCCTGTGCCCACTTAGTACATTATGTAGTGGATGGGAGACATTGACCAAGATGGCATGCAACTTAGACAGCATCCTCTTTTCAGACATATTGCAGTTCTATATTGCATGTATCCACTACTATCTATATAATGTATCACTACTGATGTATTGCAGCAGTCCTGCTGTGATGGATTTCTTGTAAAACATGTTTTATTCTGAATATTGAGTCTTGCAACAACAATGCTATAATTTTGCACAGTCAGTGCAGAGGAAATTAAAATGTGTGGATAAATTTTATTAACCTGGTTCTGTATTCAAGCTTGCCTAGAATATATTATTTTTCAGATATATTGGCAGGTAATTTGACAGTGGAATGCCACAATTGAATCATACACTGACTTGCCTGATGTAGCAGGTCTTTATGACTATTAACTTATCTCCTCTCCCCTGTGATATTTTAACTAACTCAGTGTATACATACATCACATAAATGTGTTCAATTAATGCTTTTTAATCCTTATGCTCCTGTTTAGAGGAGCTGAGGAAACATTTCTGTAAATGATTGTTTCTGAAGGACAATATTGTATGAGGGTATATTATTTTTTTTGAATTGTTTGCAGTTTTCAGTAAAATTAATTATAAATGTGTTTGAGTCATTTTCACTATAGAAATGGTGCAGTATGTACCTGACTGGATGGGTGAGTAGTTTGTGGAGATGTGCACTCCTTCCACCACTTGGGCAGGACTTTCTTTGTGTTCCCAACACATAATTTTGAGGTTGTCAATATCAACTTGAAAGCAACTTCTCCACTTTAAATAAAGGCAAATCAGAAGTTCCCAAGGACAATTGTACTTCAAGGAAACTTTGATCATTGTTTTGTAACTTTCTCTATTTGCTTGGTTATCTCTTCCCATGATAGAGCTTGGAAGTAGTGTCCATTTTGGGAGTTTGGAGTCCGTCTTGTGAACATTGGGGCCTGTCTAATGTAGCCAACCAAGAGTAAATAGGTTAGAGATGTTAGTCCATGAGAGAATGCTGATGTTGGTTCCATTAACCTTCAAGAGAATTTGGAAGATTTCTTTTCAGACAGCAGTGATATTTATTACACTGCCTTGAGAGATGTTTGCTCTAAGTAGTTCAGCTCTGAGTAGCATATAGAAGGGTAGAGATCACTGCTGCCTGGTCTGCCATGAGTTTGAGCTGTGTCTGAGACCTTGATCTTAATCTAGCCTCTTCCTCAATCTGATCAAGAATCATAAAGTTCTAAAGCTTATGATTATCTTATTTGTGTATATTTGTAGAGGAAATTGCATCATTCAGATATTGCAGAAAAAGCTAGAAATAAGATAGTTGCCCTTAGTGCAGGATGTATTAAGTATTCTCAGTTTGTGATTGTGCAATATGAAAGGAAAAACTAGTGAGAGACATGGAGAAATAATTGATTAATGCATGTGCAATGCTGAATTCCTAATCAAATATGAATATTCACCTGTTGGATAACAATGAAAAATCAGTCTTGCCAATCAGAGAGAGTACCCACCTATTTGAAAGTTGGACAATAATGTGATAGTGCAAAGGTTTGAAGAAATATACAACAGAACTATTATGGGTATGGTTATTTTTTATCAGGTTAGTATTTTACTATCTACATGAAATGATTGATCTGCAGCTTAAAATAAACAAGATGGTGCATAATTGCTGTGATAGTACTAAGAGAGTCTGCCACAAATGCTGTAATTAAAAGAATAATTGGTTAATGTAGATAATCTATGGTTCTATTGCTTTTTATGGTTCAGGCAATTATGACAGAGACTTGAGGCCATTAGTTGTCATGGTGGCACATACTGTAGTTCAAAATCAATATCAATAAGATTGAATGTTTTATGTAAGCTTGTTTTGAAAATTTTTATTTTTTTACGAAGTTTCATAATTTTTTTTGGGAACCAACTTTTTTAGCTAATGAAGTTACTATATAGATTACAAAGGCAAATTCTACTAGAAAAGTACATGAAATCTAAATGTCCGATGAATGGGGAAAAAAAACAAACACACAGATACAATCTTATTGTGATTAAATCTACCTTGTTAATTAAATCTACTTTTTCAAAAAAGGCATTAAATTTATTGTTACCTTTTGGTTCTCTTAATGTTATTTCTGCTTTGAAAGAAGTTCATTTTTGAAAAGAAAATTAGTGTAAATTCAGGTAAACCTGAAAGATTTCATAAATGGAATTAGTGATTAAAAATAATAATCAGCTGAATTCATTCAGTGTTTCCTGTAATATCTGTTCTGTAACGGATTTACATGGTGGGAGTTCAGTGAAACTCTCACTGCTGTCCCACTGTGATCCCTGCTGTGATCCTGTTCAACTTTTCGACCACGTGCTTACCCAGACCTGCTACTTACAGCCATGTATCCTGAGTCCTGCTGAAGGGTTTCAGCCCGAAACGTCGACTGTACTTTTTTCCATAGAGGCCGCCTGGCCTGCAGAGTTCTTCCAGCATTTTGTCTATGTTGCTCGGATTTCTAGCATCTGCAATTTTTCTCTTGTTTGTCGTTTAATTACATGACTTTGTCAATTCTGTAAACTAAACTGTATATTCTGTAAAATACAACTGGTTAGTAAACAGGAATTATACATGTGGATTGGTATCAGATGATATTGTCTTATTTGTCCCAAAAATAGATAATCAATGCTGTACTTCAGGTTACGTCAATGGTTCTCAACCTTTTTCTACTTGTGGTCTACTTGTGACTTTCACTTACCTCTGTGGCTCCCACCCCCATAGTCTCTGTTAATTGCTAAAGTTTTTGGTTAACTGTACTAATTATTCTTATATAGTCCATATTTATGTTTTAATAGATTATAGGAATATGTTAAATATAATGTTACAGGTGGGTATGAAAAATTAAACTATTTCAAGACTCTGAATAGGTTACTTTATTAATATATATAATATTCTTCCAACTAGCAACAAAAAAGCACAATATTATTACTATGGCTTTACAGCAGTCTTCACTGTGGAAGGCACTAGCAGTGTTCCAGAGGTCCATGAGTGTTGGGGAGCAGGAGAGAGTGCCATTGCAATTACAAAGGAAAAAGTGCTAGGCAAACTCGAAGTTCTTAAGGTGGATAAATCACCTGGACCAGATGGACTACGTCCCAGAGTCCTGAGAGAGGTTGCTGAAGAGATAACTGATGCATTGGTCATGATCTTTCAAGAATCATTTGATTCTGGCATAGTCCTGGAGGACTGGAAGATTGCAAATGTCACTTCACTCTTTTAAGAAGGGAGGAAGGCAAGGAAAGTAAATTATAGGCCAGTTAGCCTAATTTCAGTGGTTGGGAAAGTGTTGGTCTATTATGAAGGATGAGGTTTCAGAGTACTTGGAGACTAATAAAATGTCAAACTCAGCATGGTTTCTGTGAAGGGAAATCTTGCCTGACAATACTGTTAGAGTTGTTCGAGGAAGTAACAAGCAGGGTGGACAAAGGAGAGGCAGTGGAAGTCATTTACTTGGATTTTCAGAAGGCATTTGATAAGGTGCCACGTATGAGGCTGCTTAATAAGATAAAATCCTATAGTGTTACAGAAAAAAATCCTGGCATGGGTAGAGGAATGGCTGACAGGCAGGAGGCAACGAGTGGGAATAAAGGGAAACAACAGCAATTCTGCAGATGCTGGAAATTCAAGCAACACACATCAAAGTTGCTGGTGAATGCAGCAGGCCAGGCAGCATCTGTAGGAAGAGGTGCAGTCGACGTTTCAGGCCGAGACCCTTCGTCAGGACTAACTGGATAACCAGTTGTTCACCAGCAACTTTGATGGGAATAAAGGGAGCCTTTTTTGGTTGGCTGCCAGTGACTAGTGGTATTCCTCAGGGGCAGTATTGGGACTGCTACTTTTCACATTGTTTGACAACGATTGGGATAATGGAATTGATGTCTTTGTGGCAAAATTTGCGGACGATACGAAGATACGTGGCGGGATAGGTAGTGCTGAGGAAACAATACGATTGTAGCAGCACTTGGACAAATTGGAAGAATGGGCAAAAAAGTGCCAAATGGAATACAGTGAGAAATGTACGATAATGCATTTTGGTAAAAGGAACAATAGTGCAGACTATTATCTAAATGGGGAGACGGTTCAAACATCAGAAGTGCAGAGGGACTTGGGAGTCCTTTTGCAAGACCCCCAGGAGGTTAATTTACAGGTTGAGTCTGTGGTAAAGAAGGCAAATGTAATGTTGGCATTTATTTCAAGATGAATAGAATATAAAAGCAAGGAGATAATGATGAGGCTCTATAAGACACGAGTCAGGCTGCATTTGGAGTACTACCAACAGTTGTGGGCCCCATATCTCAGAAAGAAAGTGTTGCCATTAGAGAGTGTGTGGAGGAGGTTCACAAGGATGATTCTGAGAATGAAGGTATGAACATATGAGTGGAATTTAAAAGAAATGTGTGGGGATCTCATTGAAACCTACCGAATATTGAAAGGACCAGATAGGATGGATGTGGAGAGGAGAGGATGTTTCCTATGAGGGGTATATCTAAAACTAGAGGGCACAGCCTCAGAACTGAGGGGCGACCGTTTAGAAGAGGTAAGGAGGAATTTTTTTTTTTAGTCGGAGAGTAGCAAATCTGTGGAATGATCTGCCACAGACTGTGGTGGAGGCCAAGTCTGTGGGTATGTTTAAGGTGGAAGTTGATAGTTTCCTGATTGGTCAGGGCATCAAAGGATATAGTGGGAAAGCAGGTGTATGGGGTTGAGTGGGATCCAGGATCAGCCATGATAGAATGGCAGAGCAGACTCGATGGGCTGATTGGCCTAATTCTGCCGCTATATCTTGTGGTTTTATGGATATCTTTCCTGTAGGTATGTGACCAAAGCTGCACACAATTTTGTTAGATCCTTGCGACTGATGCAAGCTAGTTAGTGAGTTTTTGAATGTTTGGTTTCAACTGGGTTAAAGATAATCAAAGATCACCTCTTTCCACAATGCCAAGACGGTTAAGAGCTTTTGTTAGCAGGCGAAAGAGCTTAACTAAAACCACATTCAACTAGGTAAGAGGTGGGAAATCCAATTTAAAAACAACTTTGTTTTTGCCGAGAGCTGTGGAAAGAGCTAAGCTGCTTTGCTGCATTATTTGCAATATCCATCCTATTTTCCCATTGATTTCATTCAGGGTTCCAATTAATGTATATATATTCATTTTTTATATATATTTTAGTAATATTTCATTAAAACTGTAAATTATCATGGTCCATTCAGAAACTCCTGTGGTCCCCAGTTATGCTTTTTCACTTGCGGCCCCTCTAAAATCTTGCATGCCGCCCCCCCCCCCCCCCGGGGGGGTGGGGCATATGGCTCACATTGAGAAACCACTGGATTAGATCACAAAGTGAATTAAAAACGGAAAATGCTGGAAATACTCAGCAAGTCAGGCAATATCTGTGGAAAGAAATGGTAAATGTGTGATTATGAGGAAGCGTCCTGAACCTGATGTATTAAACCTGGGTGCACAGCAGCATAGCAGTTATCGGGGTGTTATTAGCGCTCGGGGCATTGGAATTTGGAGTTCAATTCTGGTGTCCTCTGTACGTCCTCCCGTGGAATGTGTGGGTTTTCTCTGGGCCCTCCAGTTTCATCCCACAGGCCAAAGATGTATCGGGTAGGTAAATTGGTAATTAGGCTAAGGTTAAATCAGAATTGTTGGGGGTTGCTGGGCGGTGCGGCTCACAGGCTGGAAGGGCCTATTCCATTCTGTATCTGTTTTTAAAAAAAGTTTGAAAAAAGTTGCTGTTTTCACAGATTCCACCTGACTTGCTGAACACTTCCATCAATTTCTGTTTTTATTTCAGACTCCCTGCATCTGCAATTTTTGAATGTTTCATGTTGTCTTGACTTAGTTATTAGAAAATATCAAAACTAAAGGAGATGTGTAAATTAATAATAATGTAACAGCATTTATTCATAAAACAACATAAAAAGCTTTTCCTCCTTGCAGCTAGTCTGCCACTTGCTTCATTTCCATAATGTGATTAGTAAGAGAAGTAGTTAAGGGCGAAGTATTTGGGAAGACCGGTTGAAATTTTACATCCTATTGTTGAATAATTTAATGAATCCATGTATCTTTTTTTAAAAAAAAGCCTTTGTGTTTAATATTGTTTGAAACTGATATAATAGGAGTTATTAACTTCTATTGTTCCTAAATTAGGCTTTGGCTATGTTGATCTTAAACCCTATTAAATTGTTTCCTTGACCCATGCGATAATAAAGCTTTATGAATTTTGGGAAAGGTCTCTTTAACTTGGTTATGATGGTTGTGTCATCAAATAATCCTCTCTGTGTAAATTCCCACCTAAGGTTACACTGCCTTCAAATCCTGATTGCAGCATGTGCTGAAGCATTTGTGCAAGGGGAAGAAGAAAAGAAATAAGTATAGCAATGTACTGCAACTTTAAACTTAAAATAGTTTGCTTTTAAATTTACCAATTGACACCAATATTCATATTGTATGAAGGGAAGTTCAAGTTTTCATTCCTATTCAAATCTATAGTACTTAAATTCATTGGAATTGCGTGTGAAGATATGGCTGCCACATTTTTAATAGCTTAATTTGTATTAAGCCCAGTGAGTGTTTTCAGTGAACAGGAGGCTTTCCACTTGCTGAACTCCATTCTGGACCATTGGGTCAAGTTGCCTGTTAATGAGCGTGTTTATTCCTACAACATTATTGATGTCACTGTTTGGTGGAAGGGACGGTGTAGTATAACGCATGGGAACGTTGGAACTCTAGACCCAAGCATACAAAATGAAAGAGCAAGAGATTTTGCTGCCTCTTGTTGCCAGCCAGCACCCAAATCCTCAGTAACAACATTCTTTAATTTGCTTAAAAAAAGAGGATGAAAAAGCAACCACAGAAAAAATAATTCAACACACTATGGTAGTGTAGTAGTGCTGGAGTAGTAGATTACCTGACTATTGGGTATTACTGCTAATACTCAAACAGATGTCTATTTCACTTTTCTATATGTTTCACAGAAGCAGGGTCTAAGGATATTTTAATTCATCCTTGAATAGAGACCAAATTTGTTCCTTTCCTACACCACTTTCCTTCACCATCGTTGACCTCTATCTTTGGTCTCTCTGTTCCAAGTAAGCCTTCAAAAAGCACCACCACCTTACTGGACATGTTACAATCATGTTGAATTCAACAATTTCAGATAATCTTTTTCCAGTTTATATACAAGGCATTTTAATGAAAGGTCATTATTCTTGCAATGTTTTTTTCTTCTTAGATGCTACCTGTTGTTTCTAGCGCTTTCTATTATTTTGTGTTTTTCAGCAACAGTCTCTCAGTCCAACAATTGTTTTTGAAACAAATCACCTTTTACCACCTTCAGCCAACACCAGTGGCAACATTAATGTATTTCAATGTATACCTATCATGGACTTTGCTGCCTCTTTACCATTTAATTCATATTAAATTTCTATCTATCTATGTTTCTAATGGAAAAAGTCGTCGATCTAAAATGTTAACATCCTCTATAGGAGTTGTTTGACCTACTGTATGTTTCCATTATCTTCTCTTTCTTTCGTGAGATGATTCCTGGAAAGAAGGTTTGCCTGATAAAGAGAAAATTAGTAAAATAGGTTTTTCACTGGAATTTCAAGATGAGAGGTGACTGGAATAAGACATTCCGAATGCTGAGACGAATTGGCAGGTTAGATTGTACAGCATGAGAAAACATTCTGGAAGTAATCTCAAGTTAAAGCATTGGCTGTTTAAAGATGAGGTGTTTGTTTTCACATATGACTGTAAATTGTTGAAATTCTGATTCTTATGAGGCTCAGGATGGTCAGCCTGAGCCTCATAAGAGTATAATTAAGGTTGATGGTGACAGAAATCCAGGTATAAAAAGACTGGGTAGGAAGAAGTACCTAAGAAACAGGATCAGATACTGAAATAAATGATGAGCACTGTCAGCAGTGATATATTTTCAATTTTTACTTCCTTGTGTTGTTATAGCACTTAGCAGTATGATGTAGTATTTTATGTTTAAGTAATTGATGGATACTTTGTTTCAGAGTTCGTAATCTATCCCGATCACTGTAAATGATTTTAAGAATAGCAGATGCTCTAATCATCACACAACCAACTGTCCTGATGTAATGATCCAGAATTGTCAGAGAAAATCAGGTATCAAAAACATAAGTTACTTATTTTCCCATTTGATAGCAATTTTTACAATTGAACTGAAGAAAAGTGTGGCATATGCTGGAAATTAGAAGTACAACCAAAACCTTCTGGGGGCATTTGTTGGGTCACGTAGCATCCATGGAAAGGACAGAGTGAACTTTAATATTCTAATACAAGATGCACATAGAAGCAGGTGTGTAGAATTAAATCTGACAGCATTATGAGAAAACAGCCTGCAGATAAATGGGTAGGTAGCAGGAGGTTGATGTTAATAAGTTATTGTTACATTGTACAGCATGGATACAAGATGCTTGGCCTATCATGTCTGTACCTGACCAATTCTTCTCTACGTCATCCTCCATGCTAGGGGCAGTTTTTACAGTGATCTGTTAATCAACATATCTGCAGATCTTTGGGATATGGGAAGAAACTGGAGCAGCAGGGAAAACTCCATATAAACAGCACTGGAAGTCAGGATTGACCTCGGGTTGTGGGTGCTGTCAGACAGCAGCTCTTCCACCAATGTCTCTGTGCCATCCCATAAGAGAGCTAATATTTTGTTGAAAATTTTGTGGGCAGCCACTTTTCCCAGGCTTTGGAAAATAGTGGTTACAGCAAAATGAAAGTAAATACCTTTGGAACACACCTGTCTAAGCTCCCCTATCATCTGTTCCCTCATCCTTCTCTCCTGAACGAAGGTTTTTCCACATATTTGAGGTGAAAATAAACACCCAGGTTTAATAAAAGATTGTTTTAATGAAGCTGTTTCTCAATACTGCAGTGAAATATGTCATGGAATTTTTCTACGGTTTGGGTTATTATTTGTTTCTGTGCCTCCAACCTGCCACCTCACTGCCAAGGTCTTGTAAGTGCTATGAACTCTAGTTCTGAACTGTGTTCCCAATGTTTTTTCCCCCCACCATCTGATTTGCTTCCTTGCCTCATCCTCTAGTTGGTCCATCCTTCGATGATGCTCCACCCTGCATTTGATCCCCCAATATTTTGCCTGTCCCTCCATTAAACCTTGTCTCTTTTAAACATATGCACCATGTTTATTGTCTGTTTACAAATACTCTTCTGTATTTTGGATTGTAATAGAAATGATGTCAAGCCAACCAGTCAATATTGTTGATAGTGGCAAGCGCAACAAGAAGAAGAAAAAAGCCAGAGCATTGGACAGCTTTACTGGGAAGTTTGAAGGTTATTGACTTTAATGGCTTATAAAATTTTTTTCAGTAGAGAATGTATCACATGCCTGGACATTTGAACACGCAAAAATTTGGTTGGAAATTTATGAGGATGAGACATCTTCTATGCAGCTATTGACAACCGTGCATCATTCTTTTAGATGCTGCTGGAGAAACTGGCTTGCATTACATTGTGTGCCATTCATTCTGCATTCTCCTAACAGCAAGGTTAATCACGGTATAAATTTAAAATCTCCAGGAATAGTTCCCAGTCTAACCCGCCCCAGGAAGCAGGAGCTCATTTATTTATTTATCTACCACAAGTATTCACAACACTTTATTCTACAGACTGCCCACCACCCCACAGCCATGCCCCTCCTCTGTTTTCTCATGAGGTCCTGACTTAATGACCTTATGCCTCACCTCCCCTAGACCCAGACCCACTTATTGTGTACCCATTGTGCAAGACTGAAAATGTCCAAGGTCTATTCAGTGGATCCAAGTCTTTGACCTCGGATGCTATTGAATCTGTAAATAGCAGGTTTGTTATGGTTATGTTGTATTATGTAATGGTTGTGCAGTTGACTGGTTTTATACTGGGTCACTGCACATCCCTCAGCAATGCTCCATATTATTGTTGAAGTCTGCCATCTGGAAATGTCTGGATGTTTGAAGAGTGTTCTAATGTCATGTTACTGTAATGAAAATTGCTGTTTTAACTTGGATATACTGTCAGCTAGAAGAAAATAGGATTTGTTGTCAAATTCCAATGTTTACTGTCCAACAGCTGACTTGATAAGTCAGGGTTTCTTTTTGAAGCAATTCTTATCACTGCACATAGTTTAGTGATGTCCTTGATGCATTGGATATTCTGTGTTGTAAATAATTTTTAAAGATAATAAATAAATACCTTATTTTACCTTTGTGATAATACACTGGCCATTCAATTTCAACTTGATTTGTTTTACTTCCTTACCACTTCTGGTCTCGACTGAGAACCAAGAGCATTTTTGACAGGATATGAAATAGTATAGGGATCTTGAAATCTAAATAGATTACTCTCATCAGATATCTAACTTAGAGAAAATTTGGTAAATTGGCTAAACATTGTTAATCCGTTGTTGTAATCACCTTGTTACTCAGTTAATTTTTTTTTACAACGATTGAGCTCTAGAAGGAAAACATTGGATGAAACCCTTTGTCCATGAAATACGTTACCTTTTAAATTTTCCAGAAGTCATTTACTTTTACCTAAGTACATAATCATTTGCCGATGTCAACATCGCAAAAGTAATATTATAATAGAGACATTTGAATATCCTTGATATAGATTCTTCCTGATTTCTAATTTTGAATGTTGTTTCATCTTCTTGTAAGCAACTACCTGCTGCCCTATGTCATTGATTTTCTTGTACAAACGTTTGTAGATATTATTCCATGGTTCCAATCCAGATCAATTACATACTCCAAAAAGTTTTCAAATTTCAGAGGTTTCCACCTCCATTTAATTTTAAGTAAACAATTCTGAGTCATAAGGCATTTAAGGAATATTGGATCTGGTTTTCTGTTGTCTCTGACACTTTCCATTTTATTAAATACTGGTAATTCAAGAAAATTTGAAACAAAGTCAGAATAAAATTACTTGAATCCCATACAATTGTTATGAGATTTTTGTTTAATTACACTCTTCTCACTCACTTCTCTTCACAGCTGCCAGGCTGTGGCAATATAAAACCACAAATAACCACCATAGCATTTCAGACTGTTTTAGATTTCAGATGTCTTCTGAGTGTCTCTGAAAGATTATAGCTTTAACAAAGTTAATGAATAAGGTAATTTTGCCATTAGTTTCTAACATGTTTAGTTAGAAAGAGCAGTCTTCCATCAACCTTTCATTGTGCTACTAAAGCTGTTAGTATAATTGCATGCACGAAAAAGCCGATTAGTAAATGTAATTTTTTTTTTGAGAAATCCAGACTTATAGTGAATGCATTATATCAGTGTTTGATCTAAGCTATGCCTTAATTTCCAATTGCTTGTGTATATTCAGATTAATTATTTTTGTCCATCAAGCATTCTGAGAAATACATCGTTTATGTTAACAACCAGCACAACCCAAGGATGTGCTGAAGGCAGCCGGAAGTGTCATCACACATTCGGACGCCAACATTGCATGTCCACAATATTCAGCAGAGCAACACAGAACACAACGAAATGAAACAAAACATGACAAGCAGCAAAACAAGTCTTTTCCTTGTTATACTTTACATTCTGACATTATTTGCATTGTTTCAGCATGATTTCCTTGTTAATGAATTGCAAATATTATAACTGCTCTGAAAATAATTGTTTACTTAATCTTTCAAATGTATTGAAAGACTTGTACAGGCTGTCTGATGAACTATTAGGAGAAGGAACTTATGCAAAAGTCCAAGGCTGTGTTAATCTGCACACTGGAAGAGAATGCGCTGTTAAGGTAAGTTGAATTGTTTAATATGGTTGCTTTTGAAGTATGTCATATGTTGGAATTGGACTGTACTGAGCAGTTGTTAATTATTTTAAATACATTATTTATGAATCAATGGAAGATTTATAACCTTACATTATCATTTGTTGGTCTTATCCTGGAGTTTTATTGTAACATTAGGCCTGATTCAAAAGGGTCATGATACTGAATTAATTTCTGAGGAAATTCAGAGCAAGGAAAAAAAAATGGAAACAGCACGAAGTGGCTAATAGAGTTAATTGAGTTCAAGGATACAGATTCTGCTTGCTTGATGAGTTGTATGAAGAGAATAAGGATAAACATTTAAAACAGATATAATTGGAAAGTTGGATTAAATTATTTCAGAGTTTACTTTTTGAAAGATAACACTTTTTTTCTTTCTTCTCTACAATGCGCCTACTATATTTTATCTGGGATACATATCAAACTTAAATATGGTAGTATAATGATTAAATTACTGCAGATGCGATAACTTGTGATTCAGAAATTTGAATTCAAAAGCCACCATGGGAGCTGAGGGATTTACATTTTGTTAATTGTATGAATCTAAATTTTTAAATTTTTTTATTATAAATCTAAAAGATTTATTAAGGTATTCAAAGGAAGAAAGTTTGCCAGGCTCACCCAGTCTGGCTTTTCGATGACATAAATTCTTAAGTGTCCACTGAAATTCTGTTTAAAGGTACCCTGCAAATGCTAACTATCAGTGATGCCCACCACATGTAAATAAAAGTGCTTTCAAAGTTGCCAAGTCCATGAGCATACTAACAAGCTTCTTGGAATGGTGATCTCGCAAAAAAAATCTTAGGCTTTTACGTGGTTTGTGGCCTTCTCGGTATGGCTCTCTCCCACAGTACTGTAGAAATTTAGAATCCTCTGTGTAAAAGATCAATTCTACATTTCTGATCAGGCCTGTGCAGTATGTTAATCCTCTGTCCCTCAAGCCTATCTGTATCATCTTTGCATTTGATTTTATTATTCGATTGCCATGTTGATGTAATGAATATAATCATTACAAACAAAATTCCATTCAGGTGAAACATGTTGAACAGTTGGAAACTCACAAGTTAATAATACTAACTTTATTGATCCCCAGTGGGAAGTCATTTTGTTACATCAGCAACATTTAAAAATACACTTAGCAATAATAAATATAATAATATTAACTAATAAAGTACAGAATAATATACACTAATAATTTACAATGTGAACTACTGTGCAATAATGTACGAAGTAATAAAACAGAGACTATTGCACTCTGTGTGTTCTCTTGTTGCACAGAGATGAACTGTTGTATATGCTTATTGCATTTTGTAGGAAAGATTTTTTTGTAATGATCCTTGTAACAGCAGAGCTGAATGAGCCTGTTCTAAAGGGTGCTCCACTGTTTATTCAGTAGGTCATGGAGAGGATGTTCCTCATTGTCCATAATGGATAACAGTTTCTTTAGTGGCCTCCTCCCTACCACTAACTCAAAAGAGTCCAGGTTGTAGCCAAGGGTGGATCCATCCTTTTTAATGAGTTTATTTAGTCTGTTTTTAGTTGAGCATCTGTTATACGTAGGTTTATTCGGAAGTTTAGATCTCTCACTAGCAGAACACAGAGTTTGGTGGCCTTACAGTTACACCAGTAGCTATTGTGTCTTTAGCTATTGTGATTTCCTTAAGCTTGTATCTGCCGATGTCATCTAGGCATGGGAATTATGACTTCTGATGAATTCATAATATCTTACTGTGATGGGGATATTCAATATCTAGGAGGATTAATCCTGTTCCAACATGAAGCAATCCAAAGCAGTACATATGTTTCTTTTACAATGCTTGGAACAGTTCAAAGCACACTGTGTATTCCTTGCAGGTCATTGAGAAGAAGTCCGATCTGAGCCGAAGTAGGGTGTTCCGTGAAGTTGAGACTTTATATCAATGTCAGGGAAACCAGTAAGTTTCAAGTCCATCTACAGGAGCACTACAAAAGGCCTGATTTACAACCTTGACATTTGTAATGACAATCTTATGAAATATGAGAAGATAGTTTGGTTTTAGATAATGTTGTTAAAAGTTAAGAAAACAAATTGGGAATTAAGGACCATTTTAAATGTGTGACCTGTTAATAATGGTTTGCCATGGGAATGGATGATGGGCCTCTGCTATTTTGTTAGTGCAGGTGAGATTGCTGATCGATGAAAGCAAAAAAATTAACATGCCACTACGGATTGAAAAATGATTCAAGCTCTCAGGTTGAAAGGTGAATAACTATTAGCAAGCTGAAAACAAGGAAGACTGTCAATAGTATTTAGGAACAAATGAAATGTCATCAAAGTAAGTTTCTGAAAATGATTGGCTTGTGAGAGATTCTGACAGCCTGAGGCTGGAGAGTGTAGAGTTCAGCAGGTGGCAACTTTAGTTCCAGGATAAGCAGTTTTGGCTCCAGTATAAGCAATTTAGGAGAAATTTCTTCACTTACTTTTGAATCTTTGGAATCTTCTACCCCTGGAGTTTCTGATTGTTTAGTCAGTGAAGGAACAGTCAAGGCTGAACTTGATGCTTTTCTTGTATACGAAAGGAATATGGGTATAATAGTTATATGTACAACAGATTTAGGTTGGATACAGTACAAAGAACCATACTTATCAACAACAGTCTGTTCCTCAAATCCTCAGAGTCTTGTCTTTTGAGTGACTATGGCATATGTCTCTTTTCCTCCTGCTGTGCCCTGTTGGCAATTTTTTTCCCCTTGTTTTCCAATTGTATTCCCATCTCCATGATCCTTTGGATATTTCAACCCATCCTTAGTTGTAACTTGATCAATATTTTGGCCTTAATCTTTTCACATCCTGTCCTTTGTAGGCATGAGCCCAGTAGATATTTTCTACAGTAATATAGGTGTTCTATCCCAGCATATCTGTTCTAGCTGACAACAGTCAGAAGTTAGTGGCCTGATTCCATAAACTGCAAGTTCTAGAAAATTATTTTGTAGGACATTCCGTGTAGTGAATACTATTTTTGACTTATTTGATTATGTATTTTGCTGTTGAACTTAAGGGACCACATCTCTGTAAGTATACAAAGCATCTGGGAGTGTGGTGGCACTGTGCTAGCTGCCAAACCATTTGGATTTCTGATCTGTGGGATAGTGGATTACTGGAGTTTTACTTATTCATTACTTTAATGTTAACAATCTTTACATCTTTCATTGCTGCAACAGTATCACAATGTTAAGGTACACTGGCAACCATGGGTGTTTAGGGTTAAATAATTTTACTGTATTTACTTAAGCTACCTCTTATAAACATACAGTTGCATTGGAGAGATGTGGAGGGGATTGGAAAGTTTTTTGGTAAATTGGGAGGCTGAGGGAAACTATGGCAATGTATAAAGTTACTATATGTGGAGCCTAGATAGAATAAATAAAGTCGCATTTCTTTTAGCAAAGGGGCAAAATCCCTTTTGTACATGAATTTAAAATTAAAGCATTGGCTGCTCAGCACTGTAACTTCAGGAACACTTTTCTGTTTCCAATAATGTTATTTTTGATTTGACAATTATTGTAATGGTATAACGACATTTCCCTTTGTTTAATTATTAGTGCTCTATACTACTGTTACAACTTGATATTGTAAAATTTATATTTTAAATTTTAAGCATTACTATAATATGAAGTGTACACTGATAACATGACTGCCTATGCCTTTCCATGTGGCATTGCAGACTGCTAATGGCGATTAGCTAATGGGTCACAGGATCAGTCTTTAGCTTGTCCTATCTTAAGACCTTCAACTTTCCAAGTCACTCTGATATTTGAAAGCTGTTGAAAAACTAAATAGTTAAAATTACTTCAAAAATAGTTTTTAGTTGAAAGCACATGCAGCTACATGATTATTTAAAACCATAAATGGAAATAAAGGGATAAAAGAAAATCTGACCTAAGCTGCATTTTTTTAAAACCGAATGAGACCTTGCTAGATTCACCTGCTGTGGCAGAGTGAAACTAGGGGCTGGGCACATGGGAGTGATTTTCTTTTTCCTTCTATACTAAGGTCTTTTGGAATTTAAATTTATTTCCCACTTTTTATAGGAATATTTTAGAGCTGTTCGAATTTTTTGAGGATGAAGCACATTTTTACCTGGTGTTTGAAAAGATGCGTGGAGGTAGGTCAGTTACTTTTCCAGGAAAATAGTGTACAGTGAAATGTTATTACTTGGATAAATTAATAGATCTCACAGTAGGGCAAAAGCTGATGTGTACCATTTGCTCAACTTTATGTTTGTGGACCTTCTTGGTAGGAAAGGTTAAACACAAAGTAGTGTTTGATGATTTTTACTAGAGGAATGGAGAGAGCCATTCTTTTTTGCCTTTATTCCATTTATTTGTTTCATGGATATTGAGGTTGCAAGGCAATATTGAAAGAACAGTAAGAAATGTTCTTATTGACCAATGCCTTTCCTTGGGGGAAAAACCATAAAACTTCCTTGTATTCTTTCCACACTGTGCTTTAAAATATTTGTATTTGTAGGCTTTCATGATACTTCTGTCACAACAGGGAGTAGCTCACAGTGTGGAAGATGTGGTCTGACCAGCTTTTTGTATGTCTACAGCATAACTGTAGCATAACTTGTAACTTTTTGTGTTACAGTCCTTCAGATCAGAATTTCATTAGCCATTTTGATGATTTTCTGTATCTATTTCATTTTAATAATAAAGGTACATTATCTTTTTAGGCCCCACCTCTATTTTTATCATTTGGAGAATATTTTAGTCTATCATTGGACTCCATTTTGCACGGTTTCGCTCTTTTGCTTAATAACCATAATTTACTGTTTCTTTATTCACATGCTGCTGGCCCTTAATAAATCTGGTTGAATATTTGTAGCTGTGACGCTGATTCCTATAGGACACCGTTTATCATCTCATGTCAATTGGAAAACCTATTTGTAATCCATTGACAATCTACTGACCGCTTTTTTAACTGCATCTTCAACGTATGTTGATAAGACATGATCTGTTATTTTCAAACTTGACCAACTAAACGTTTTCTGTCATTTTGTCCTCAACAGTAAACTGATACAGATTTAATAATTTTTATAATAATTTTCAGGCCCACACCCCCAGCTCTCCCCCATGAGCATGTTGCCATGAACGGTAGCAGATAGATAAACAGCTTACAAGAGAAGAGGGAGCTGCAATAACTTATTCAGCTGTAATAATTTACTATGTGAGTGCTAAGGACAAGGCTGAAGTATTTCCAACCATGCTCAGCTAGAAAGGCTGCTCCTTCTTTGCTTCAGGCTACGATCTCCACCAATACAAAAGCAGTCTTAGCCAAATTAGTTGTCTCATTGAGACATCTGGAAATGAATGAATACAGCAAGGTCTATGGGGCCTGACACTTATATAAAAATCAGAATTGAGTTCATTATCATATGTACAAGTGCTTATGTGTGCAAGTGAAACTTACAGCAATGTCATTGACACTTGGCATATAAGCAGCATTCACAAGAAAAACATAAATTAACATTTTTACTAGAACATGATTAGAACCAACAAAAATTCCATTTTAGTGCAAACTCATTAAACTGGTCATAGTATTGCTGAACTCTCGTGATTAGGATTGTGCTGGCTGATTCAAGAACCAGATGTTTCTAAATACTAAAAATCTCCATTCAGAACTTTGCCTAGGCCAAAGAATACCAGTACAGTTGAAACAGTGGCATCTATAATTAATTGCCCACTTAGGTTTGTGAGTGAGAAGAAAGGACAAATCCTTCCAATTTATTTAATTATTGCCAGATCAATCTAGATTAAACATCAAAAAAGTGATCAAAAAAATCAATAAACTAGCCAGCAATACCTCACTATTTAAGAAAGAAGGGAGAAAGGAAAGTAAGGACTCCCAGAGCAGATAGCTTAATGCCAGTAGCATAGAAAATGGCAAGCTTTATGATGAAGTATATGATAACAGGAGAGTGGGAAATCAACAGAATTTGGCAAAGTCAGCATAAATTTATGGAAGCAAAATAGTAATTGACAAATTGACTTGAATTATTTGAGGATTTAACTAATAGAACAGATGAGAGAAAACCAGTAGATTTGACAAAGTTGCTTTTTTTTAAAAAGGCCTTTAGTAATGTCCCTAGTAAAAGGTTATTCTACAAGATTAAAGTACATGAGTTTGAGGCTGGTATTTTAGCCTGTAATGAAAATTTGGTTGAAAGACTGGTATAAATAGTTCTTCATTGTGTTGCTAGACAGTAATAGGGGAATGGCAGGGATTAATGCTTTGGCTTCAGCTAGGCACAATATTAGTAATTTGAAGGAACCAAATATACTTCCAAGTTTGCTAATTATGCAAAACTAGATGGGATTGTGTGTAATGAACAAGACGCAACAAGACTTTAAAGTGATACAGATGAGTTGAATGATTGGGCAAGTACATAACAGTGTGGTCTCTGATAGATAAATGTTATGTGAAAGGAGAAGTGCAGAGAATAGTACTTAAGTGATATTTTAGGAAATGTTAACACCACACAAAGAGACAGGTGCCATTATACACCACTCATTGAAAGTAAACTTCCAGGTTACAGAAGCATTTAATAAAGCAAATGGTATGTTGGCATTCATTACAATAGCTTTTGAGTACAGGAGGATATTTCCCCTGGCTTGGGTATTCGAAATAGGGTCTTGTAGAATAAGACATTGAGGAGTAAGCTGAAGAGAAAACTCTTCATGCAGAGGATGGTGAGTCCATATAATTCTCTACCATAGAGGGATGTAGAGATCAAGTTGCTTAATAAATGTAATGAAAGGATAGATTGTTAGAAATCCAAAGTATTAGGTGGTATGGGGGAAGGGTGCAGATGCTGTATGAAGATGAGAGAAATGGCTATAACCCAATTGAATGAGAGAGCAGCACTGAATATCCTATTCTCTCATTCAAATTCAATGAGAGAGCAGCACTACTTGGCCTACTACCACTGAATGTTCTGTTCACTGAAGCCCACTTTGGGCTGTGCTATGACTCTTGGAGAAGAATTCCAGAGGTGAAATAAAAGTGACTGCCTTTGATATCAAGGTAGAATTTCAGACTCTGATATCATGAAACTCTGGTAAAATTGTAGACAATAGGCATTATGGGGGAAAACTGTCCAATGCTTGGGGTTATACTTTGCACAAAATGAGGGTAATTTAGGTTGTTGGAAGTCTATCATCCCAGACCTTGGACACTTCTTCAATCACCTTGGGAAGTCTCAGAAATGGGATTCTTTGTTGATTGAATATTGTCCAATTTTAATAGTAAATTCTCAGCAAATGAATTAAGCCACACTTGCAGGGAGCAAGACCAAGAGTGCATTGAGGCATGGGCTTATAAGCAAAGTTAGTGGCACAGAAGTGTCAGTAACCATTTCCAACAAGAATCCTTGAAACTTAGTGCTATTACCAGCACTGAGTCCTCTACCTTCAGCTTCCATGGATACACCATTACTAGGAATGTGACTGGATCAGACACACAAATACGGTGGCTATCAGAGATTCATCTTTTGACAACCCAAGGCACTTGCACCGTTATTTAAAACACCAATTAAGGACATGATTAAATACTCTACACATGCCTGGATGACTAATACTGAAAACACTCAAGGAACTCGGAGTTTTCCAGGTTAAGAAAAGCTCACTTAACTGGTATTTTGTAAGTTTGTTTCTTCCACCACTGACTTGCAGTGGTTGTAGTATGTATCACCTACAAATTAAACTTCTGCTACTTCCATAAGACGATCTTGAGAGAACCAACCAACCAACCCTGTAACCAAGAGAAAATGAAAGGAACCCAAGATGATGAAGGCTTCAGAGATGAGGGAATACCGCCATCTGCTGGTTCCATTCCCAGGTTGCACACCATCCTAACTTACAAATGTGTCATTCTTTCAACATTATTGATGAACTCATTACCAAACAGTATGGTGGAAATGCCTTCACCAAAAAGACTGCAGAGGTTAAGATAGTAGCTCTTCACTGCAATCTTGGCAATAAGAGATGTGCAGTAAAGGCTGATCTTGTTTTTCCACCTGTCACCTTGAAGCCTCTTTTGAAATCTCTTTAAATCTGGGCTCTCTAGTACTTGACCCATCTATTAGGCCATAAGGTATAGGAGCAGATTTAGGCCATTTGGCCCATCAAGTCTTCTCTGCCATTTCATCATGGCTGATCCAATCTTCTTCTCAACCTTAATTTCCTGCCTTCTCTCCATATCCCTTCATGCCTTGACCAATCAAGAATCTATCAACCTCTGCCTTAAATATACATAAAGACTTGGCCTCCACAGCTGCCTGTGACAACGAATTCCACAGATTTACCTCACTCCAGCTAAGGAAATTCCTCCTCATCTCCATCCTAAAAGGACGCCCCTCAATTCTGAGGCTGTGTTGTCTGGTTTTAGACTCTCCCATCATAGGAAACATCCTCTCCGCATACACTCTCTCAAGGCCTTTCACTATTCAATTGGTTTCAATGAGGTCACCCCTCCTTTTTCTGAATTTTAATGAATACAGGTCCAGAGCCTTCAAGCACTCTTCATATGACAAGTCATTCAATCCTGGAATCATTTTTGTGAACCTCCTTTGAACTGTCTCCAGTTTCAGCCCATCCTTTCAAAGATAAGGGGGCCGAAACTACTCACAATACTCCAAGTGATGCCCCACCAGTGCTTTATAAAGTTTCAACATTACATCCTTGCTTTTAGATTTTGGTCTTCTTGAAATGAATGCTAACGTTGCATTTGCCGCCTTCTCCACAGACTCAAGTTGCAAATTAACCTTTAGGGAATCCTGCACAAGAACTCCCAGGTCCCTTTGCAGCTTAGTTTTCTTGTATTTTCTCCCGTTGTTTCTTCCAGACATTTATGACCATACACTTCCCAACACTGTATTCCATCTGCCATTTCTTTGCCCATTCTCCTAATCTGTCCGTCCTTCTGTAGCCTCTCTACTTCCCCAATCCACCAATCTTTGTACCACCTATAAACTTTGCAACAAAACCATTAATTCCATCATCCAAATTATTGACATGTAGTGTAAAAAGAATCGATCCCAACACAGACCCCTGTGGGACACCACTAGTCACCAGCAGCCAGCCAGAAAAGGCTCTGTTTATTCCCACTCTTTGCCTCCTGCCAATCAGCCACTGCTTTATCCATGCTAGAATCTTTCTTGTGATAGCATGGCTTATACTTGTTAACAGCATCGTGTATGGCACCTTGTCAAAAGCCTTCTGAAAATCCAAGTACTCAACCTCAGCTGATTCTCCGTTATCTATCCTGCTTGTTATTTATGAAAAGAATTCCAACAGATTTGTCAGGCAGGATTTTCTCTTGAGGAAACCGTGCTGATTATGGCTTATTTTATTGTGTGATTTCAAGTACCCTAAGACCGCATTCTTGATAATTGACTCCAACATCTTCCCCACCACTGAGGTTAGACTAACAGGTCTATAGTTTCCTTTTTTACTGCCTCTCTCTCCTTGAAGAGTGGACTGACATCTGCAATTTTCTAGTCTTCTGGAACCATTCCAGAATCTATTGATTCTTGAAAGATCATTACTAATGCCTCCACGATCTCTTCAGCCAGCTCTTTCAGAATACTGGGGTGTATATCATCTGGTCCAGGCGACTTATCTACCTTCAGACATTCCAGTTTCCCAAGAGCCTTCTGTTTAGTTGTGGTAACTTCACACACTTCATGACCCCTGACACCTGGAACTTCCGCCATACTGCTAGTGTGTTTCACAGTGAAGGCTGATGCAATACTTATTCAGTTCATCTGCCATTTCGTTGTCCTCTGTTATTACCCCTCCAGCATCATTTTCCAGCTGTCCAATATCCACTCTCATCTGTCTTTTACACTTTATATACCTGAAGAAACATTTAGTATCCTCTTTAATATTATTGGCTAGCTTACTATCATCTTCCATCTTTACTTTTTGTAGTTGCCTTCTGTTAGTTTTTAAAAGCTTCCCGATCTTCTAACTTCCCACTAATTTTTGCTCTATTATATGCCCTCTGTTTGTCTTTTATGTTGACAATGGTGGTGTGCTGAATTTAAAAAAATGTTATTTTTTAATTTAAGGGCTTTTCATTCGTAAAAAATGCTTTAGGAGTTGAAATTAATTTTTCCAGCCACTTGAATTCACTTATATTCATTTTAAAATATATTTACAACAGAATTAGTCAAAAGTTACATTAGATTTAGCAAAATCACTTGAAGGTGGTGAATGATTTTCAGTTATGTTAATCATTCTTTCATACTCTGGTTTGGACAGTGAGCAATGCATCAAACCTTACATTCTATCTGGAACAAATTACTTTCTGTATATGGTTGATTATCAAGCAAATATTCTAATACAATAGCAGAAATACTTGCTTAGGAACAGGTTTGGATCTTATTAATTGGCACACTTTCTCTATTTACTCATCTAAGCACATAAAAGTCGGTACATCTCTCCTTAATATTTGTTCAACCTTCTCTACAACCTCAGATTCTCTAGACCAGTGTTAGTCATTTGCAAAGTTGGTGGAGTATGTCTGCCGATTGTCATACCATGGGCAGGTGGACTGATGGAGCATGACTGGAATAGAGTCAAATGTGTGGATGAAGCATAACCTTCAACAGGGCCAGGGAGGATCTATATTGATGCAATTATTAAAAAGGCATGTCATCAGTTATACTTCATTAGGAGTTTGAGGCGATTTGAAATGTGGGAGGAAATCAGAGCACCTGGAGGAAACACATGCAATGTGGGGACAATGTACAAACTCCTTAAAGATGGTGCTGGTATTAAACTCTGAATTCCGATGCCTTGAGCTGTAATAGCACTGTGTTAACCACTAAGCTACTGTGGCATCCTGATGTAATGTTATAAATTAGCTTTCTCTTAGTTCTCTTGTTTACATAAAATCAGACGCTACATTTTTTTGCTTATGGGCACGTGTCTCCTTAGAAATTTGTACTCATTGCTTTCTCCCTCCTACTTTTATAGACGGTTTCAGGAGATGCATAGAAAACTCTGGTATTAAATTAGCTAACATCTACAACTTAACCACATCAAATTTATGTTACACATATTGGGGGAGAAAAGTAATCACATAATTTCTGGGTAATTTTGGGCTTTAGGTGATGTTGCTCAAATTTGATATTGTTGTCTGTGTCATCAAGCAGATACTTCATTACAGGAGTGTTTGGTATTGTTAAACGTATTCATTCATCCCCTCATCAGATTTGTATCTTTTGTAATTATTGTAATTTATCATTTCTTCCAGTAATAGCTTGTGACAGTAACAGATCTGTTTCTAAGCAAGTATTTCTGCTATTGTATTAGAATATTTGTTTGATAAATATCTATATATAAAAAGTCATTTGTTCCAGATAGAATGTAAGGTTTGATGCATTGCTCACTGTCTAAACCAGAGCTTGAAAAATTAATAGACATAACTGAAAGTCGTTCACCATCTTAAGTGATTTTGCTAAATCTAATGTAACTTTTGACTAATCCTGTTGTAAATATATTGTGAAATGAATATACAGTGGTGCTAGAAAGTTTGTGAACCTTGTAGAATTTTCTCTATTTCTGCATAAATATGATCTAAAATGTGATCAGATCTTTACCCAAGTCCTAAAACTAGATAAAGTGAACCCACTTAAATAAATAACACAAAAACGTTATTCTTATTTATTTATTGAGAAAAATGATCCACTATTACATGTATTTGTTGGAAAAAGCATGTGAACCTCTGGGGTAATGTCTCCTACAAAGCTATTTGGAGTCAAGTATTCCAATCAATGAGATGAGATTGGAGGTGTGGGTTGTAGAGGTGCCCTGCCCTATATAAATAAAAAGACACACAAAGTCATGTTACTGACAGAACCTGATCTTCTCAAGAAAGATCTGTTTATGTGCACCATTCCTTGATCAAAACAAGAATAAGAATTGTGGAGATGCATGAAGCTGGAAAAGACTACAAGGGCAGTTCTAAAGACCTGAGTGTTTATTAGTCCACAGTAAGAGAAATTGTGTACAAATGGAGGAAACTTGGTACCATTGCTATCTCCCTACGAGTGGGCAGCCTACAAAGATCACACCAAGAGCACAATGTGCAATGCTGAAGAAAGTGGAAAAAGAGCCCAAGGGTAACAGCAAAAGACCTGCAGAAACCTCTAGAAGTCCCTGTTCATGTGTCCACTATAAGAAAAACACCGAACAAGAAGGGTGTTCATGGAAGGACACCATGGAAGAAACCACTGCTCTCCAAAAATAAAAACATTGTTGCACATTTCAAGTTTGCGAAAGACCACCTAGATGTTCTACAACACTTTGGGAACAATGTTCTGTAGACAGATGAGACAAAATTTAAACTTTTTGTCAGAAATCTACACTATTTTTGGAGGATGAAGGGCACTGCACACCAATGCCTAAGGAGGTGGGGAGGGAACGTCGACTCAGACCTTAAGAGGCCTGCATCGGGGATTTTCATGCCTTACAAGGCACAGATTGGAAGTCTGTGTGCCACACGGACACTAGAGCAATGTATGGTTAAGTGCCTTGCTCAAGGACACAAGTACGCTGCCACAGCTGAGACTCGAACCAGCGACCTTCAAATCACTAGATGAAAGCCTTAACCACTTGGCCACGTGCCCAAGCCTCAACCCAACTGTGAAGCATGGTGGAAGGAGCATCATGGTTCTGGGCTGCTTTGCTGCCTAGGGCCTGGACAGCTAGCAATTGTTGAGGAAACAATGAATTCAGAATTGTATCGAGACATTTTACAGGAGAATGTCAGGGTAGTGGTCCGTCACCTGAAGCTTAGAAGTTGGATAATGCAACAAGACAATGGTCTGAAAGACTAGGGTAAATCCACAACAGAATGGTAGAAAAAGAAGAAAATTTGTGTTTTTGAATGGCTGAATCAATGTTCTGATCTTAATCCTACAGAAATATTGTGGAAGGACCTGAAACAAGCAGTTCATGCAAGGAAACACACCAACATCCTAGAGTTGAAGCAGTTTTGTAAGGAGGAATGATGTAAAATTCCTCCAAGTCAATGTGCAGGACTGATCAACAGTTACAGGAAACATTTAGTTGAAGTTATTGCTGTACAAGGGGGTCACACCAGTTACTGAAAACAAAGGTTCACATACTTTTTCCAACAAATAATGTAATAGTGAATTACTTTTCTCAATAAATGAGCAAGTATAATTTTTTCTGTTATTAATTGTTCTCTTTATTTTTAGGACTTGTGTGAAGATGTGATCACATTTTAGGTGATATTTCTGCAGAAATAGAGAAAACTCTACAGAGTTCACAAACTTCCTAGCACCACTGAAAATGAGTTCAAGTGCTGGAAAAATTTAATTTTAACTCCTAAGGCACTATTTTCTAATGAATAGCCCTTACATTATAAAATACATTTTTTTTTTAAATTCAGCATACCACCATTGCAAAGCATTTGAATGAAATCAGTTAAGTTCAGGAGCAAGGGGTGTGGTGGTTAAGTGAGAGTGGTGCAAGTGGTTTAGTTATTGCTGACAATCATTAAGTGCTTGACTGCCGAGAATTGTTAGTGAGTTTGTCTCTGGCAGTTGGTAAGCAATGGGTTAGTAATGTTTGGTTGCTAGGGATCAGTGTGGAAGGTTAGTGCGAATATAATGTGAGTTGCTTGTTACATACACCTGTTAGGGTGCATTCTCCAGTTACCTTATAAGATAACCGTAGCCTTCAGCCAGGAGCAGATGTCATCAGGTGGTTCCTAACCTTCACCGAGTGTTTCGACCCTTAACCACGACACTCTTCAGTTGGTGGGCCGGCAGTGGTGGCCAAATCACTGCCCATCTGTTCCTGGCTTCCAGCTCCCCTCCTCTCGCCTACTCCAAATCCAACAAGAAGCTTGTTCTGCCTCTTCCCCCATCCTATGAACTGCTTGTTTTTTTTTTTTGCTCCTTTCGTCCAGGTCCAGATCTGACAACAACCGCCATGCTGATTTGGCTGGGAAACCTCTGCAGCTGATCTCCACAGGGAACAAACATGCCTGCCACCCCTTGTCTTTACTCTCCTGCAGTAAGGACTGGTACCTCAAGGCCTTTCTCTTGTGGGCCTCCTCCCATCCCTCTTCCCACGGCACAGTCAACTCGACCAGAATTATTTTCTTGTCTTCCGTTGACCGCAGTACAATGTCCGGGCGTAGGGTTGTGTGCACCATATATGGGAACTTCAACCTCCTTCCCACATCGACCCTCATCTTCCAGGACCTGGCCGTTAGCAGATTGGGCTTTGGTTGTTTGGTTACGAAAGGCCTAGCGGCCTCTTTGATGAAGGTGATGGCCTTCCTCAAATCTGTGCCAGCCGTCCTCATCTTGCATCTCTCCTGCTCTAGTGTGTCAGCAAGAGCCAGAAGCACCTTATCATGGCGCCTCCTATACCATCCTTGAATTAGAGCTGTTTTACACCTGGACAGTATATGAGCCAGTGTACCCTTTTGACCACAGAGCTTACAGTTTGGGTCCTCTCTAATCACCCATGTGTACAGAGGTAATGGTGACGGAAAGGTGTCATACACGGATCGTAAGAGTTAGGAAATACAGAAGGGCTCCAGTCTCCATAACTCTGCCCATGAGATCTTGCGCTTAGGCAGATCCCATTTTGTCCAGGCACCCTGGGACCCTTCTTCCACTGCCTTTGAAATCTGCTTCTCTTCCTCACGGATCCGTATTCCTGCCTGTATCATGTCTCGCCTGTTCCTTATGCTTGCGTTTCCCCACTTCTGGAAGTGAACTGAGCTGAGGCCTTGCCGCCCGTTGCCGATGATATCTCGCAGCTTCAGAGAACATACTGCCTCCTCCACAGCTGCGTTGGCTGTCCACTTGCGCCCAGATCTGGTTGTAACGCCTGCTTGCTTTACCAAGACGTCATTAGAATCTCTCAAGCTTAATAAAGCTCTGCATTTTGCCACCTTGAATTCCTCCGCAACAGATGACAGAGGAAGCTGCAGTTGCCCAGAGCGAATGTAAAGGCCCACTGAAGAGAAGCTTGGGGGAACTCCCAACCACCTGTGCAGGTGCTTGTTGGTCTTCCTCTCGATGCCCTCTACGACAGTCATGGGGAACTCATAAAGTGTGAAGAGCAAGAGAAGCCTGGGCGGGAGGCCGTATTGGTACAGCCAGGTCTTGAATTTACCTGGAAGTCTGGATTTGTCGATCTTCTTCAGCTTCACAGCATTGGTGACATTGGCCCCATCTGTCAGTGACACACTTCACCACTTCCCCAAGCATTTTATTGGGTTATCTTCGATGGAAGGGATGACCTCACTCTGAACCTGGAGGCTAAACTTGCTAGTAACTTTGCCCTTTCTGATCACCATGCACCTGGACTTCTTGGCCTTGAAGGACATCCACGCCCAAGTGGCTACATTACCCAGGGTTTCCAATACCCATCTTGCTTGGACATGTGACACAGTTGTTATAGTGATGTCATCCATGAACAATGCCTGACTCCAGCGTTGGGCCGCGGGTTATATGTTCTGCTGATAATAGGAGGTTCATTCCCATAATAAATAGGATGGGGGAGATGGTGCGCCCTGTTGGAATCCTCTTCTGGAGGTCCTGCCAACTAGTTGTGAAATGGGCTGTTGTAAATCTGAGTTTGAATCCTCCTAGGTAGATGATGAACATGTCTCGAATAGCCACTTGGATGTAGTAGTGGTCAAGTCCTTCTAGGATGAGGTCATGTGGAATAGACCCCTAGGCGTTTGCGAGGTCTAACCAGACAACTGTTAGGTCGCCTTTTTTCTGCTTGGCCTCACAGATCAAATGGCTAATCATTGAGGTGTGCTCCAGACACCCCGAAAAGCCTGGAATACCGCCTTTCTGGAGGGATGTGTTGATATAGCGGTTTTGCGTCATGTAAGAAGTCGGCCTTCTTGCGAGCACAGAAAAGAAAATCTTACATTCCATATCTAGGAGTGGAATTGTCCTAAACTGGGCAATTGTGGAAGAAACCTCTTCCTTTGGAATAAAGCATCCCTCTGCCAATTTCCAACTTGATGGAGTGGTACCTTTGGCCCAGATCTTTCTCATGACCTTTCACAGCCTCCGAAGAAACTTTGGGCATTTCTTATACACCTTATAAGTTATGCCGCTTGGGCCTGGGGCAGCTGATGCTTTAGCTTTCCGGATGATGTCCTGGATTTCCTGCCATATAGGCTCCTTCACATTCAGCTCAGTTGATGGATTTTCCGGTCTACGCACAGCCCGATTGATTCCTAGTTTCTGACCCCTCTGTGGGTCACTGTGTGCCTCCTGCAGGACTTCCTCTACCTCTGGCTTCGAGCTGGATAGTATACCAGATCTTTGTTGGCCGAGATTAGTTCTGGTGAAGCTGAATGGATCTCTCACAAACTGTGCTCGCCTTTTCTCTTTCTTCCTTCTTTGCTGTCGCAGATGTTCTGCCCTCCGGAGTTTGCACAGCTTTTCCTGCAGCATACTGGTTAAGTCCTTTATACCTTCTTTTTCGGCCAGTGAGCTGGTTTTAAACCTCTTCTTGAGTGCCTTTAATTCTCCTCTCAAGCGACGAATCTCCATTTCCCTCCTATTTGGTTGCCGCGGTAACTTCAGCTGGCTTTTCTGCTCCATTGGGCCAAATCATTCCTTAGCTAGATTGTACGCTATGGCCGTGAGTGAGTCGATCTTTCTGTGTACTGGACCTGCTAAGGCAACTTCCAGGATGCCGTCTAGATCATCATCGAACTGCATCCAGGCGACGTTGTCTGACGATCTAGGCCATTTGATCCTGTCTTTCCCTGACGAATGGATTGGGGTAGCCGAAGAGGAACTCACTTGGTCTGTTGTTTGGTGCTGAGGCGACTCAAGTGTGGAGAGATCTTCAGCTCTGTGAGGTGCTTCCTGGCTGGAATTCTCCTTAGTCTCACCGGACACTAAGTCTGTGCACTGCACTTGGGTCACCATTGATCCACATCTAGACTTGCTCTGGTGTATCTTGAGCCCTCTGATGTTTTTGCAGACTTTCCCGCAATGACATCTTACCGTGAATTCCTCTCCGGTCAGTGTTGTTTGTTTTAGCTTCCTCGTAGTCGTGTTTCCTGTCCTGGCCGTTGCCGGTATGACCATCCTGTTGAGTCTCTCATCCTCCCTGCCCCCCCCCCCCCCCCCCCCGGGAGACTCTGGGGGTATTGCTCTTCGTGTTCAGTCGTAGCTTGAGTGGTGCCCTCTTGCGAGTGCTGCCCACAAGGTTGCTAGCCTTGTGAGCCCATGCCAGTCTTTCCTGGTGGTCAGCTGTCTCTCCAGCGTCACCGACCTTCCTCGTGCTATCCAGTCTTTCCTGGAAGCCACTGGTACAAACTAGAAATAACTTGTTACATACACCTGTTAGGGTGCATTCTCCAGTTACCTTATAAGGTAACCGTAGCCTTCAGCCAGGAGCAGATGTCATCAGGTGCTTCCTAACCTTCAACGAGTATTTTGACCCTTAACCACGACACTCTCCAGTTGGTGGGCTGGCAGTGGTGGCCAAATCACTGCCTGTCTGTTCCTGGCTTCCAGCTCCCCTCCTCTCGCCTACTCCAAATCCAACAAGAAGCTCGTTCTGCCTCTTCCCCCATCCTACGAGCTGCTTGTTTTTTGCTCCTTTCATCCAGGCCCAGATCTGACAACAACCGCCATGCTGATTTGGCTGGGAAACCTCTGCAGCCGATCTCCACAGGGAACAAACATGCCTGTCACCCCTTGTCTTTACTCTCCTGCAGTAAGGGCTGGTACCTCAAGGCCTTTCTCTCGTGGGCCTCTTCCCATCCCTCCTCCCACGGCACAGTCAACTCGACCAGAATTATTTTCTTGTCTTCTGTTGACCACAGTACAATATCCGGGCGTAGGGTTGTGTGCACCACATCCGGGAACTTCAACCTCCTTCCCACATCGACCCTCATTTCCCAGGACCTGGCCGTTAGCAGCAGATTGGGCTTTGGTTGTTTGGTTATGAAAGGCCTAGCGCCCTCTTTGATGAAAGTAATGGCCTTTTTCAGATCTGTGCCAGCCGTTCTCTTCTTGCATCTCTCCCGCTCTAGTGTGTCAGCAAGAGCCAGAAGCACCTTATCATGGCGCCACCTATACCATCCTTGAATTAGAGCTGTTTTACACCTGGACAGTATATGAGCCAGTGTCCCCTTTTGACCACAGAGCTTACAGTTCGGGTCCTCTCTAATCACCCATGTGTACAGATGTAATGGTGACGGAAGGGTGTCCTACATGGATCATAAGAGTTAGGAAATACGGAAGGGTTCCAGTCTGCATAACTCTGCCCATGAGACCTTGCACTTAGGCAGATCCCATTTTGTCCAGGCACCCTGGGACCCTTGTTCCACTGCCTTTGAAATCTACTTCTCTTCCTCACGGATCCGTACTCCTGCCTGTATCATGTCTCGCCTGTTCCTTATGCTTGCGTTTCCCCACTTCTGGAAGTGAACTGAGCCGAGGCCTTGCCGCCCGACGCAGGGGTTGCTGATGATATCTCGCAGCTTCAGAGAACACACTGCCTCCTCCACAGCTGCGTTGGCTGCCCACTTGCGCCCAGATCTGGTTGTAACGCCTGCTTGCTTTACCAAGACGTCATTAGAATCTCTCAAGCTTAATAAAGCTCTGCATTTTGCCACCTTGAATTCCTCTGCAACAGATGACAGGGGAAGCTGCAGTTGCCCAGAGCGAATGTAAAGGCCCACTGAAGAGAAGCTTGGGGGAACTCCCAACCATCTGTGCAGGTGCTTGTTGGTTTTCCTCTCGATGCCCTCTACGACAGTCATGGGGAACTCATAAAGTGTGAAGAGCAAGAGAAGCCTGGGCAGAATGCCGTATTGGTACAGCCAGGTCTTGAATTTACCCGGAAGTCTGGATTTGTCGATCTTCTTCAGCTTCACAGCATTGGTGACATTGGCCCCATCTGTCAGTGACACATTAAACCACTTCCCCAAGCATTTTATTGGGTTATCTTCAATGGAAGTGATGACCTCACCCTGAACCTGGAGGCTAAACTTTGCCCTTTCTGATCACCATGCACCTGGACGACTTAGCCTTGAAGGACATCCTCACCCAAGTGGCTACATTACCCAGGGTTTCCAATAGGTTCTGCTTCTGGGAATTGGGGGCTGAAATTTGGACTTACAAAGTAGTATTCCACACAATTAAAACTAAAGTGTACCTTTGAGTAATGCAAACAAAATGCTGGAGGAACTCAGCAGGTCAGGCAACATCTATGGAGAGGAATAAAGAGCTGATGTTTCAGGCCAAGTCCCTTCATCATTTGAAAATTTGGTTGATTGCCTGAGCTTGGCAAAATGTTTGCAGATATTTTGGCACCAATTGAGGAGCCATCATCAGTGCGCAGTTGAGGGTGTTGTCTGCTCAGAATGCCAGTTTATGTACTCTCCCGGGGTCCAAATGGATATTGATTAGGTGTCGCAATCTGGTTGGTTGGCTGGTTCGAGACACATGAACAGTTTAGCAGTAAAAGATTCTGATTGGCTAGCTTCAAGGGAGGTCAGTTGGAAGTGTTTGCTTCGCTGTCCAGATCCCGAGATTACTGGTGATCTGTTGATTGTTGACATTGTTGTTTCTCTTTTTTCGTTGATAAATCCTTCTACGGTAAACCATGCTTTGAGAAATTCTCATTCTTTTTTGTTCTTGCTTGAGACAGACTCTGGCTGTTGTCCATTTGAAATGGTGTCGTCCTTCGTTTTCTTGTGCTGATACTAGCAAGAGTAGGTCGTGCCTTTTGCACGTACCTCCCTTGAAGCTAGCCAGTCAGAATCTTTCACTGCTAAACTGTTCAGTGTTTTGAACCAGCCAACCAAATCACAGCATCTAATTAATATCCATTCGGAAGCTGGAGGAGTATATAAGCTGGCATTCTGAGGAGAGGAACCTCAACTGCGCACTGATAATGGCTTCTCAATTGGAGCCGAAACATCTGCAAACATCTTGCCAAGCGATCAACCAAACTTCCAAATAGCCAACCTGATCTACTAATATTCCACAATATTTCAAACCCTTCATCATCTCAGCCCGAAACATCGGCTCTTTATTCCTTTCCGTAAACGCTACCTGACATGCTGAGTTCCTCCAGAATTTTGTGTGTGTTGCTCTGGATTTCCAGCACCTGCTTGATCTCTTGTATTTATGAAGTGTATCCTATTTTGTGTTTCTTTTTGAAAAGTGGTGTTCATCAAAATTAACCTTTAAAAATAATCTTTGGCCTCTAGGCTCCATCCTAACACACATTCAAAGAAGAAAGCACTTTAATGAAAGAGAAGCAAGTATTGTTGTGAAAGAGATCGCAGCTGCCTTGGATTTTTTGCATAACAAAGGTAAGAACTGCCATTTTGTTAGGGAGATGCCAGTATTAAACTAGAGGTGCACTAATTTTTGGAGTCCAAGACTTCAGAACTATAGCCATGACATTTGCTAGCCCCCAGATCTTTACTATGTTCAGTGCTCGTCTCTGTTTCTGGATATCACAAGGATAGAATCAAATTGGCTGAAGATTAGCTTCCGTGATGGCTTGACCTTATTATGAAGCTGCGCTGAATGATCAACTTGGTGTCTCTGGTTGATCATTTGTTGCAAATTCATAATTCTTGCCTTTGTCCTTCGCATAGTGTGTTCTGTCATTTGGGAAGAAGGGAATGTTCTTGGAGCCTCATTCTCCTTTTAGCTGTTTAACTAACCATTACCATTCACAGCTAGTTGTGTTAGGACAACAGAGCTTTGATCTGATCCATTGATTGTGGTATCTCTGGTTGCTGCTTGTTATTTTTGTTGGAGTCAGAACACACACAAGGAAAGGTGGTTGTGGTTGTAGTAGCTCAGTCAATACAGTCCTAGGATATCACTGCATGAGTTCCTCAGGCAACTCTTGATGGCTTCAGTGCCTTCAGTCGCTCCATTGATCACTTTAATAAGCTCAAAGGTGTGGCTGTTGGTGAATTTATGCATGATCCAGTTTCAATTGCTCCCTCTGACCAAATGAAGCAGTTCATGGTTGCAATGTCCCAAGATCCTTAAAAGTTTCAAAGTACATTTATTAAAGAATGTGTAAATTATATAACCTTGAGATTACAAAGTGAGAAACCCGAAAGAACCCAATTAATAAAAAAAAAGACCAACACCTGATGTGCGGCGAAATGGAAAAAAAACACATCATGCAAGCAATAGACCCTGATACCAATTGAGAAAAGAGAAAACGTAATGAGTTAGTAAGCTCTCCTTTAATATTTGATTTTGTAACTGGAATCATTTGTTTGTTAACCATAATGCTTCCATGTAACATATCATCTTGCCAACACTTGAGTTTGAGTGTTATACCCGCTTTCTGTTCGAAACAAAGTCCAATAGCTGAGGTACCATACAACTTATTATGCTCTGTGTGACGTCTGTAACAAGTTAAATTTTTTTGCTTCTGTGTTTTATGGAGTATCTAGAGGCACCGAGTTTCCAGTATTCAATGGACATTAAAAGCTCAATATCTGAAGAGAGTCATAGAGCATTGAAACAGACCCTTCAGATAATTGTTCTGGCCATCAGCACGTATTTACATGAATCTTATGCTAATCCAATTTTATCCTCCCCTCACCCCCAGTGTGATATTCAGGCTCATTGGTTATAAAAGGGAAATCATCAGAGATAAAACAAGGTGAGATAACTTGGCTTAGGACATGATCATAGATCTCTAAGAGAAGAGAGAGAGAAACTTAGAATTCTTGCAGCAGAAAAGGAAACCATTACTTCAAGAACAAGTAACATTCACACAATGGAAGTGCCAAGCAATAACTCTATGTCGTAAGAATGTTATCATTACCCTGAATATTGCTCACGAAATCCCCCACCAACTTTTGGGGTGACCAGTGAACAAACCTTATAAATACTATAGCTATGAGAGCGTTATACTTGTAATAGTTGGGTATCTGGGGCCAGTGGTATCTCCTGATAGCCCAAAGCCTTTTCACTGCCTACAAGGTTACAAAGTGTGATAAAACAATCTACTTTCCTGAATGAATGCATTTTCAGCAATGGACAAATCAGCCTGCTTGATTGGTACTCCTTCCACAACCCTAAACATCATTCCCTCTATCGTTCATAAAGTAGCTACAGTGTGTGCCATCTAAAAATAATCTAGTTGCACACCTTAGCTCCTCTCACAGTACCTCCTACACTACAGTCTCTAAATCAAGAAGGAAAAATACACTGGTGACAAATATTCCCCTGGAGAGTTATTTAAAATGTGTAATGCTGCAGTAAAATTCAAAATATTGATGTTTGACTGTAAAAATACAGATTGATTTTACTATTGGCACACCTACCTAAGGTACAGTGAGAAGTTTGTCATACACACTGTTCATATAGATCAGTCCATTACAATCGTGTACTGAGTTAGCACAAGGTAAAACAACACAGTGCCAGAACAAAGTGTAACAACTACAGAGAAAGTGCAGTGCAGGTAGACAATATGGTTCAAGATTACAAGAAGGTAGATTACAAGGTCAAGAATCCATCTTATAGTCTTGCATGTTATTCAATAGTCTTGCATCAGTGCGGTACAAGCTTTTCTTGAGTCTGGTGGGACATTCTTTCAGGCTTTTGTATCTTCTCTCCCGTGCCATTGGGCAGAAGAGAGCATGTCTGGAGTGGATGGGGACTCTGATTATGCTGGCTGCTTTACTAAAGCAGTGAGAAGTGTAGACCAAGTTCATGGAGGGGAGGCTGAGCTGTGTCCACAACTCTCCAAAATTTCTTATGATCATGGATAGAGCAGTTACCACCCCAAGCTGTGATGTATCTGGATATGATCAAGCAACACACATCAAAGTTGCTGGTGAACGCAGCAGGCCAGGCAGCATCTGTAGGAAGAGGTGCAGTCGACGTTTCAGGCCGAGACCCTTCGTCAGGACTAACTGAAGGAAGAGTGAGTAAGGGATTTGAAAGTTGGAGGGGGAGGGGGAGATCCAAAATGATAGGAGAAGACAGGAGGGGCAGGAATGGAGCCAAGAGCTGGACAGGTGATTGGCAAAAGGGGATACGAGAGGATCATGGGACAGGAGGTCCGGGAAGAAAGACAAGGGGGGGGGGACCCAGAGGATGGGCAAGAGGTATATTCAGAGGGACAGAGGGAGAAAAAGGAGAGTGAGAGAAAGAATGTGTGCATAAAAATGAGTAACAGATGGGATACGAGGGGGAGGTGGGGCCTTAGCGGAAGTTAGAGAAGTCGATGTTCATGCCATCAGGTTGGAGGCTACCCAGACGGAATATAAGGTGTTGTTCCTCCAACCTGAGTGTGGCTTCATCTTTACAGTAGAGGAGGCCGTGGATGGACATATCAGAATGGGATGTGGAATTAAAAATGTGTGGCCACTGGGAGATCCTGCTTTCTCTGGCGGACAGAGCGTAGATGTTCAGCAAAGCGGTCTCCCAGTCTGCGTCGGGTCTTGCCAATATATAAAAGGCCACATCGGGAGCACCGGACGCTGTATATCACCCCAGTCGACTCACAGGTGAAGTGTTGCCTCACCTGCGTCCGGTGCTCCCGATGTGGCCTTTTATATATTGGCGAGACCCGACGCAGACTGGGAGACCGCTTTGCTGAACATCTACGCTCCGTCCGCCAGAGAAAGCAGGATCTCCCAGTGGCCACACATTTTAATTCCACATCCCATTCCCATTCTGACATGTCCATCCACGGCCTCCTCTACTGTAAAGATGAAGCCACACTCAGGTTGGAGGAACAACACCTTATATTCCATCTGGGTAGCCTCCAACCTGATGGCATGAACATCGACTTCTCTAACTTCCGCTAAGGCCCCACCTCCCCCTCGTATCCCATCTGTTACTCATTTTTATGCATACATTCTTTCTCTCACTGTCCTTTTTCTCCCTCTGTCCCTCTGAATATACCTCTTGCCCATCCTCTGGGTCCCCCCCCCCCGTCTTTCTTCCCGGACCACCTGTCCCATGATCCTCTCGTATCCCCTTTTGCCAATCACCTGTCCAGCTCTTGGCTCCATCCCTCCCCCTCCTGTCTTCTCCTATCATTTTGGATCTCCCCCTCCTCCTCCAACTTTCAAATCCCTTACTCACTCTTCCTTCAGTTAGTCCTGATGAAGGGTCTCGGCCTGAAATGTCGACTGCACCTCTTCCTACAGATGCTGCCTGGCCTGCTGCGTTCACCAGCAACTTTGATGTGTGTTGCTTGAATTTCCAGCATCTGCAGAATTCCTGTTGTTTATCTGGATATGATGCTTTCTTTGGTGCATTAATAAAAATTGGTGAGGGTCAAAGGGGACATACTAGATTTCTACATCCTCCCGAGGAAGTTGAAGCTCCCATGAGCTTGTCTTGGCTGTGGTGTCAATGTTGTTGGACCAGGACAGGTGATTGATCGTTCGCTCCAAAGAACTTGTGTGCTGAAGGAGAATGCAACATAAGTTTGATTGTAATAATGCAGCTTGATCACTCAAAATATCCTGCACAGATTGGAAGGTTATGATCAGATACTTTCAGATTTCACTCTCGCAGCGGGGAAATATGTCATGCAGTGTAAAATCTAGTATTTTTAATGGGGTTCCTTAGACTGGGTTTCTCTTATGTAATCCACTTTTTACTATTCTTGTTAAGGTATAGCACACAGAGATCTGAAGCCAGAGAACATCCTTTGTGAATTTGCAGAAAAGGTAAAATGTCTGTTGTACCCTTTTTTTTTAACCTATATGGCATTGCATTGTTCTGGCTATGTTAATTATTTTTTTGCATCACTAAGAGCTCCTGGAAGTCTGAGCCAGCTGCTTGCAATCTGAAATGTGTCAATAATCTCCTTATTGTTCATTTTTATCACTAAAATCTGCTGGAGATATGGTTAGTTTTTAAAAAAAAAACTAGGCAGAAGGAAATGCAAAAAAAATCAATATAATGGGGATATATCAAATGAAGCAGATCACCTTAAAGAAAAAAGAAACTAATGGTAGGAAAAGTGCAGCATTGCCAGATAATCGACTTTATGAAAATAATTTCAAGACAAGCTAAAACGTTGTATGAGATCCTCCTAGGGGTATTGGATTAAATGAAATGATAGTTAATTGCTATATTTTACCCTTTTTTATTTTGTAAAACCGTTACAATCAGCAATGGTGGGCATCAGTACAGTATTATGTTGCAGTGATTTAAAACAAGCAAGCCTTTGCATGAATGGTTAGGTGAATGTCATGACATTTTGGAGTTGTGTAGCACTTTTAAATGTCATTCAAAATAAATCCAACATGATTTATTTACACAATAATATAGGAAAATCATGTATAGAATTTGATACTGCAAGAGCCTTCGGATGGGAATCTGAAACTGTCTTGAAGCAGGATCTCGACTCAAATGTCGTCCAGCTATTTGTCTCCATAAATGTTGCTTGACATGCTGAGTCTCTCCAGCAGTTTGTATTCTTATGTATATTCTGTGCTGTCTTCATTTTTGTCATCCTTTTTGTTCAGAAGCCAGAGTAAATGCAGGTGGGTAAGAACATGCAAACATGAATCGATTCACAATTTTATAATGTGACTGTGAAGCATCTAAAAGCCAGATTTTCTTTTTGTGTTCTAGGAGGATCCAAAATAGTAATTTTCCATTAATCACTTAATAGCATCAGTGAAGGGCTAAGCTCTCAATCAAATTTCTGGTGTAGGGTGGGAAGGGCAGGAGTGTGAGGCAGATTCCTAGCTTGACTGAGCTCAGGACCTACTTTAGCACTGATTCTTTTAGCACCCTCATTCGTAGGAACACATCCTGAGAAATGAGAGCGATCTCCTGTCGTATGCCTTTCTCATCTGGAATTTTCATCTTTCAGCCATTTAGTCATACAGTAATACAGCATTGGCCCTTTAGTCCAATGTCTATGTTGGCCCTGGTACTTCCAAGCTAGACCATTCGCCCTTGTTTGGCTCATATACCTCTCAACTCTTCCATCCCTGTACTTAATCAAGTGTTATAAATGTTGTTAATGGACCTACCACAACCGTTTTCTCTGGCAGCTCATTCCATATACACACAACCCTTTGCATGAAAAAATTGCCCCTCTAGTCCCTTTTAAATTTTTCATCTCTTGCCTGAAACCTATACTCTCCAGTTTTTTAATTCCCCTTCTATGACATTTACCCTTTCTCTACCTCTTACAATCTGGTGCATGTCTAATGTCACCCCTCAATCTCTTACGTTCCAAGTAGTAACATTCCAGCCTACTCAGGCCCTTGAGTCCTGCACCCTCTCTCTAGTTTAATGATGTCTGTCCTTTAATAGTTAACTTCTGGACTGCTGCTTGAACTTAACATATTATTCTCAACTTCTGCTAAGAGCTATGCCATTTTGGGAATGTTAAATAACAAACTGTCATACTATCTCTTTTTCTCTCCACACCTACAGATAAGCCCAGTGAAAATCTGTGATTTTGATCTTGGTAGTGGGGTGAAGCTAAGCAGTGCCTGTACTCCTATAACCACTCCTGAGTTGATGACTCCGGTTCGTAACTCTAAATACACTTTCTACGTTACAATCTCTACGTTATTTTCCTGTACTTTTGTTTGAATTTCAGTGTAGGTATTTCATTGTTATTTCAACCGTGATAATGACTCATTCTCTGTAATCCATTCAAGGACAAGGCATGCAAGGTTTTTTTTGAATGAGACTATATAATTACACTTTATTTCAAATGTTTCCTTGCTAAAGTTCTCAAGCCACAGCTTTGAAATGGTGGGAATCTGTAGTAAGTATGTGCTGTTATGTTAAACGGATTGTCCAGTGACTAAGATGGATGTGTCTACCATTAAGCAGAGAATGTAACTAAACTAGCTGTTAGAAATGAAGTGGGCAAAACTTTATGGTGAAAAATAAGTGTCAGTAGCTTCAAATGAAGAGTAAATCAGACGGTAGCTTTCGGCAGGCCCGTACTTGGAAATCAGATAGTTGTTATCTGACTTCATTTCTCTGAGGAAAATCTGCTTGCAATTATAGTATTGAAAGTGGATATGTAGTCAATAAACAGTCTAATATAGGTGTTTTTACTGTCCAGATGTTCCAGAGATGAGTGTAGTGCCAGGGAGCTGGCGCCTGTCATAGACCTATTTCGGTGGTAGGCCAATTGCAGTGGGGTAAGGTCAACTGGGAAGCTGGAGTGACCAGGTCTTGAAGCACTTTATAATGGTGGATCTCACAACCACTGGGTGGTAGTTATTAAGGCACATTACCTTGTTTATCTTAGGTAGTGGAATGTTAGTGGTCTTCTAAAAGCACGTGGGAACCTCAGATTCAAGCAAGAGGAAGCTACAAATGACTACAAATACTCCCGCAAGCTGATCTGCGCAGGATCTAAGGACATGGCCAGGGACACCATCTTTGTCAGATGCTTTCCACAGATTCTCTCTCCGGAAGATGTATCTTGCACCTGTAATGGTGACTGTGGGTTTGTCTATTGGAGGCTTTTGGTGTGGGTGGGGGAGAGGCAGGTGAGATCATAAGATATAGGTACAGAATTAGGCCATTCAGCCCGTTAAGCCTGCTCCACCATTCCAACATGGCTGATTTATTATCCCTCTCAACTCCATTTTTCTGCCTTATCCCTGTAACCTTTGATGCCCTGAGTAGTCAAGAACCTATTAACTTCTGGTTTAAGTATACTTAATGACTTGGCTTCCACAGACATCTGTGGCAAAGAATTCCACAAGTTCACTACTATTCAGTTAAAGAAATTCCTCATCATCTCTATTCTAAATAGAAGTCCCTCCAGTCTGAGGCTCTGCCCCCTGGTCCTGGACTCCCCCACCATGGGAAATATGTGTTCCACATCCAATTTATGTAGTCCTTTCAATACTTTCAATATCCTATAGGTTTTAATGAGATTCTCCCCCCCTGCCCCCCCATTCTTCTAAACTCCGGCAAATACAGGCTCAGAGCCATTAAATGCTCTTTGTATGTTAACCCCTTTATTCCTGGAATCACTCTTGTAAACCTCCTTTGGAACCTCTCCAATGCCAGTACATTTTTTTTTTTAAGATAAAGGGCCCAAAATGGCTGACAATACAAGTGCTGTCTGACCAATGCCTTATAACCCATTATAAAAGATAATACGATATTAAAATATTATTATAAATACCCAAGATAGCTTATATACATTGATTGTATGTCCATGAAGTATTGCTAGTCTCTACATAAGGTAAGTGATGGGAAATAATAAAGTAGTGATGGAGTTAGTGGGTGGAGGTGTTGATCAGCCTTACTGTTTGAGAAAAGTGACTGTTTTTGAGTCTGGTGGCCCTGCAATAGATGCTACGTACCCTCCTCCCTGACGGGATTGGGACAAACAGTCTGTGAGCAGGATTTGTCGGTTGCTTCATGATGTTACTGGCCCTTTATTTTGGCACCTTTCTGTATATACACAGTGCCTATAAAAAGTATTCATCCATCCCCCCCCCCCCCCCCCGGATGTTTTCATGTTTTATTGTTTTACAACGTTGAAACACAGTAGATTTATTTGATTTATATTGATTCTGATCAGCAGAAAAAGACTATTTCATGTCAAAGAGAAAACAGATCTTTACAAAGTGATCTAAATTAATTACAAATATAAAACACAAAATAATTGATTGCATAAGTGTTCACCCCCTCCCCTTTAATATGATGCACCAAATTATCACTGGTACAGCCAATTAGTTATAGAAGTCACATAATTAAATGGAGATCACCTGTGTGCAGTCAAGATGTTTCAATTGATGGTAGTAAAAATTACACCTGTATCTGGAAGGTCCAACTGCTGGTGAGTCAGTGTCCTGGCAAAAACTCCACCATAAAGATGAAAGAACACTCCAAGCAACTCCATGAAAAGGCTATTGAAAAGCACAAGTCAGGAGATGGTTACAAGAAAATTTCCAAGTCACTGAATATTCCTTGGAGTACAGTTAAATCAATAATCAAGAAATGGAAAGAATATGGCACAGCTGTAAATCTGCCTGGAGCAGGCTGTCCTGAAAAACCGAGTGACTGTGCAAGAAGAGGACTAGTGATAGAGGCCAGCAAGAGACCTGTGACAACTCTGGTGGAGTCACAAGCTTCAGTGGCTGAGATGGGAGGGACTGCACATACAACAACTGTTGCCTGGGTGCTTCACTAGTCGCAGCTTTATGAGAGAATGGCAAAGAGAAAACCACTGTTATATTATAATAATAAAAAAAAACTCACCTGAAGTCTCAGCTACAGTTTGCCAGAAGGCATGTGGGAGACTCTGAAGTCAGCTGGTAGAAGGTTCTATGGTCTGATAAAACCAAAATTGAGCTTTCTGGCCGTTAGACTAAATGCTATATTTGTTGTAAGCCAAGCAGTGCACATCATCAAAACCATACCATCCCTACTGTGAAGCAAGGTGGTAGCTGCACCATACTGTGGGTATGCTTTACTGCAGCAGATCCTGAAAGACTTGTGAAGGTAGAGGGTAAAATGAATGCAGCAAAATTCAGGTAAATCCTGGAGGAAAACCTGATGCAGTCTGCAAGAGAACTGCAATAGACGATAATAGACAATAGGTGCAGGAGTAGGCCATTTGGCCCTTCGAGCCAGCAACGCTATTCACTGTGATCATGGCTGATCATCCACAATCAGTACCCCGTTCCTGCCTTCTCCCCATAATCCCTTGACTCCATTATCTTTAAGAGCTTTATCTAACTCTTTCTTGAAAGCATCCAGAGAATTGGCCTCCACTGCCTTCTGAGGCAGAGCATTCCACAGATCCACCACTCTCTGGGTGAAAAAGTTTTTCCTCAACTCCGTTCTAAATGGCCTACTCCTTATTCTTAAACTGTGACCTGTGGTCCTAGACTACCCCAACGTCAGGAACATGTTTCCTGCCTCTCGCATGTCCAATCCCTTAATAATCTTTTATGCTTCAATCAGATCCCCTCTCATCCTTCTAAATTCCAGTGTATACAACCCCAGTCGCTCCAATCTCTTGACATATGACAGTCCCGCCATCCCAGGAATTAACCTCGTGAACCTACACTGCACTCTCTCAATAGCAAGAATGTCCTTCCTCAAATTTGGAGACCAAAACTGCACATAATACTCCAGATGTGGTCTCACCAGGGCCCCGTACAACTGCAGAAGGACCTCTTTGCTCCTATACTCAGCTCCCCTTGTTATGAAGGCCAACATGCCATTAGCTTTCTTCACTGCCTTTTGTAGCTGCATGCATACTTTCAGTGACTGATGAACAAGGACACCTAGATCTCGTTGTACTTCCCCTTTTCCTAACTTGACACCATTCAGATAGTAATCTGCCTTCCTGTTCTTGCCACCAAAGTGGATAACCTCACATTTATCCACATTAAACTGCATCTGCCATGCATCTGCCCACTCGCCCCTCCTCCTCACATTTCACATTGCCACCTAGCTTTGTGTCATCTGCAAATTTGCTAATGTTACTTTTAACCCCTTCATCTAAATCATTAATGTATATTGTAAATAGCTGCGATTCCAGCACCGAGCCTTGCGGTATCCCATTAGTCACTGCCTGCCATTCTGAAAGGGACCTGTTAATCCTTACTCTTTGTTTCCTGTCTGCCAACCAATTTTCTATCCCTGTCAGTACCCTACCCCCAATACCATGTGCTCCAATTTTGCCCACTTATGTCCTATGTGGGACCTTATCAAAGTCTGCAATTTGAGACTATTTGTTTTCCAGCAAGGCTCAAGCATAAAGCCAAAGCTACAGAGGAATGGCTTAAAAACAACAAAGTTAATGTCCTGGAGTGACCAAGTCACAATCCGGACCTCAATCCAATTGAGAATTTGTGGCCAGACTTGAAGAGGGCTGTTCATTCACAATCCCCAGGCAATCTGATAGAGCTTGCATAGATTCCATTTGTAAAGAAGAACTGGGAAAAATTGGAGTGTCCAGATGTGCAAAACTGATAAAGACATATCCAAGCAACACACATCAAAGTTGCTGGTGAACGCAGCAGGCCAGGCAGCATCTCTAGGAAGAGGTACAGTTGACGTTTTGGGCTGAGGCCCTTCGTCAGGACTAACTGAAAGAAGAGCTGGTAAGAGAATCTCTTACTATCTCTTCTTTCAGTTAGTCCTGACGAAGGGCCTCAGCCCGAAACGTCAACTGTACCTCATTCTAGAGATGCTGCCTGGTTTGCTGCGTTCACCAGCAACTTTGATGTGTTTTGCTTGAATTTCCAGCATCTGCAGATTTCCTCGTGTTTGCGTTTTTAAAGACATATCCACACAGGTTCATGGCTGTAACTGCTGCCAAAGGTACATCTACTAAATACTGACTTGAAGGGGGTTGATAATTAATTATGCAATCAAATATTTTGTGTTTAATGATTGTAATAAATTTAGACCAACTTGTTGAAATTTGTTTTCACTTTGACATGAAAAAGTACTTTTTGTTGACCAGTGTCAAAAAAGCCAAATTAAATCCACTGATTCAATGTTGTAAACCAATAAAACATGAAAACCTCCAAGCGGGGGTGGGAGGAATGAATACTTTATGTCCTTGATGGTGAGTAGATTGGTGCCAGTGATGCATTGGGCAGTTGAGCCTTCCGTCTGCTGCTGTGGCTTTTCTATACCATGCAATGATGCAGCTTGTAATGATGCTCCCTAATGTGCATCTGTAGAATGATGGGGAATCTGGATGTGCAAGATCCAGCTCTCTTCAAACTTCTCACAAAGTAGAGCCATTGGTGAGCTCTCTTGACTGTGTACGATGTGTTCTGGGACCGTGAGAGGTTTCCTGGGAGTTTGAAACTGCTTGCAGTTTCCACTGGTGAACCGCTGATGTAAGTGTAAGGGAGGGGGTACGGGGTGAGTTCATTGGCGTATCATTGGTGAACTTGATGATGTGACTGCTTGGGTGTTTGGCTGTGCAGTCATTATATTCTAGTCTTCTCAAAATAAATGCTAACATTCCATGTCCTTCCTTGCCAGTGACTCGACCTGCAAGGTATCCTTTATAGCAGTGGTCCCCAATCTCCGGGCTATGAAGCGTGCAGTGGTAGCTGGGATGCACGCAGCACATCTTTAAGAAAAAAGCTGAAATAAACAAGCTAATTAACTAGGTGCTGCCCGGCACGTAAATGTCGGCCCAGATCAGAGGTGATTGCCGATTTCACTTGCTTTACGCAATTGGCAATTGCCTCTGATCTGGGCCGATATTTACGTGCCGAGCAGCACCTAATTAATTATCTTGTTTATTTCGTCTTTTTTCTTAAAGATGTGCTGGGTGCGTCCCAGCTACCGCTGCACCCCTGCATGCTTTGCAACCCAATATCCGTCTGCGGCCCGGAGGTTGGGGACCCCTGCTTTACAGAATTATGCACAGGGACTCTCAAGTCCCCTTACACCTCTTGAGTTTTGAATTTTCTCCCTATTTGGAAAATAGTCTACACCTTTATTCCTTACAGATTTCCCCTGCCATCTGAAGGTAGACCGTTTCTATGAAACAGTTTGTAGGCCGAAATGTCATAAAGCGAAGAAGCAATTACCATTTATTAATATGGGAAAATTTTGTGAGCGTTCGCAAACCCAAAAATAACCTACCAAATCATGCCAAATAACACACAAAACCGAAAACAACAGTAACATATAGTAAAAGCAGCAAAGATATGATAAATACACAGCCTATATAAAGTAGAAATACTTCTCTACAACGATTGCTTGCACAGATCTCCGTAGCAAAAATCTCACGCAAGCGCTCTCGGCAGAAAATCTCACGCAAGCGCTGTTGGCATAAATGCGCTGTCCAGTAACCTTTAAACTATGAAGCTGCCAAATCTACCAATTAACACGTTAAAATACACAGCCTATATAAAGTAGAAATAATGTATGTACTGTGTAGTATCACTTACCGGAATTGGGAAAACCGCGCCGAGCACACTGATGATGGTGTGTTAGACTGAGTCGTTGCAGGCTGGGTGGTGCAGTGGCCCCCACCCTCCAGGCTGCCGACCCGATACATTGCCGCGAAGAATGTAGCGGTAGCCGGGAGGCACCCAGCACATCTTGGTAAGAAAAAAGCCAAAATAAACGTGCTAATTAATTAGGTGCTGCCGGGCATGTAAGTGTCAGTGCAGATCAGAGGCGATTTCCGATTGCATCGCCTCTGATCTGGGCCGACAATTATGTGCTAGGCGGCACCTAATTAATTAACATGTTTATTTCGGCTTTTTTCTTGAAGATGTTTCTGTATGCCTCCCGGCTACTGCTGCATTCTCCGCGAATCGGTACAGTATCTGTCCGGGGCCCGAGTGTTGGGGTGGTGGGACACGGAGGTGTCATCTCATCGTCGATCAGGGCAGGCAGCTCATCTTCTCCTATGACTGCCCGCCTCGATGTCGAAGGTTGAGGTTCGTCGTCGGCTGTGGCTGATGTGGAAGGCTTGCTTGACTGCTGAGCCTCGCGCACTTTTCTATCATACACTTGTTTGTAAGCACTCAAACCATCCTGCAAATATCCCCTAAACCTACGTACCCTTTCAAAATTAAAGTCGTATTTTATCATTGCAGCGAAAATCTCACGCAGTTGCTTCACTTTCTGCACTCGGTTTCGATTGTTATCCTTTCCTCTTCCAATTGCGTCAGCTCTTCATCTATCAGTTCTTGGTCATGGGATGCCAAAACCTCTTCAACATCATCTTCATCAACTTCCACAAGCCAAACTCTGTCCTTACTTCGTTCACCACGATTGAAACAATTATGTCTAGTTTTACGCTAAGTGTAACACCCTTACTCTTCCAGGCTTTTCCGACACCTTAGAACTCATCTTGCTAACGGCGGCTCAATGCAACGTGTTAAAGCAATGCAGTTCCGAATCCAGGGGAGAGCGGCTGCTCGGGGCGCACTCTACCTTTTCTCGTGCGCTGATTTTTTATCGCGCGCTGCCTTCCTTCGTAACAGTGAAAACACCTTCTGAAAGCAAAAACAGGGTACTAATGTAGGTCTTTCATAACAGTGAGGTTTCATAAAGCAAACGTTCGAAAAGCGGGGGACACCTGTATACCAAAGTGCTTGACTCTACACTTCCCTACACTATTTTCCATCTGCTACTTCTTTGCCCATTCTCCCAATCTGCAAGCCCCACTGCAGAGTCCCAACTTCCTTAACACTAACTGCCCCTTCACCTACAGTATATTCATATCATATAACATGAAAAGTAGCGGTCCCAACACTGACCCCCTGCAGAACACCACTAATCATCGACAGCCAATCAGGAAAGACCTCCTTTATTCCCATTCTTTGCCTCCTGCCATTCTGCCAATTTTCTATTCATGCTTGTATCTTTCCCATAATACTATGGGCTTTTATCTGGTCAAGTAGCTTCATGCACAGCAGATTGTCAAAGGGCTTCTGAAAATCCAAGTATGAGTTTAGGGCTTTGATCAGCATGTGGAAGTATGCCATTGTAGCCATTAGTGAGAATTGGTTGCAGGAGGGGCAAGACTGGCAGCTCAATGTTCTGGGATTCTGTTATTTTAGGTATGATAGAGTGGGAGAGATTAAAGGAGGGGGTGGCATTATTTGTCAGGGAAAATATCATGGCAGTGCTCCGACAGGACAGGTTGGAGAGCTCATCTACTGAGGCCTAATGGGTGGAATTGAGGAATAAGAATGGGATTGCCATGTTAATAGAATTGTGTTATAGATCATCAGTCCATGGGATTTGGAGCAAATTTGTAGAGAGATTGCCGTCTGTTCCAAGAAACATAGGTATGTGATAATAATAAGGTTGTGATTTTAACTCTCCACACGTTGATTGAGAATCCCATACTATAAGAGGGCTAGGTGGGATAGAGTTTGTCAAATGTGTTCAAGAAAGTTTCCTTAATCAGTGCACAGAGGTCGCAACTAGAGACAGTGTGATACTACTACTCCTGTTAGGGAATGATACAGGGCAGGTGACAGCAGTTTGTGTCGGGGAACACTTCGTATTTAGTGATCATAATGCCATTAGTTTCAGGTTTATTATGGAGTAGGATAGGTCTAGTCCTTTGGTTGAGACTAAATTGGCGAAAGGCCAATTTTGATAATATCAGAAAGGATCTGGAAAGTGTGGATTGGAGCATGTTATTTTCTGGGAAAGGTTTACTTGGTAAGTGGAAAGCCTTCAAAAGTGAAATTTTGAGAGTACAAAGTTTGTATGTTCCTGTTAGACTAAAATGCAAGGATAACAGCATTAAGGAACCATGATTTTTGAATGATATTGAGACCCTGGTTAAGAAAAAGGAGGAGGTGCATAAGAAGGTAGGAACAAATGAGGTGCTTGAGGAGTATAAGAAATGCAAGAGAACACTTAAAAGGAAATCAGGAGGACTAAAAGAAAGCATGAGGTTGCACTAGCACAGAAGGTGAAGGAGAATTCCAAGGGCTTCTGCAGATACATTAAGATCAAAAGGATAGCAAGGGACAGAATTGGTTCCCTGGAAGATCAGAGTGTTCATGGACCATATACAGATTATAGAAGAGGATGAAATGTTTGCTGTCTTAATGAAAGGTCTTTTTCTGTGCTGTGGTATTCTATGACTAAGAGTCGGTGTTTGCAATGCGGTGGCATTTGGTAAATAGTTATAAAGTTCATTGAAACAGGGCTGTTTTTTCTTTCTGTAAAAATGCCCTATGGTGCTGAATCATGCGTGATTGAATTATAATCACCAGCTCTGGGAGAAATTATTTTCCTTTCATAATTTCTATGCAACTCTGTTAAAATACCACTTTTGCAAATACAGTTTACTAGATATGTTGTAAAGTATTGAACAAATTTGTATATATCCTAATCATCTATATGACGTGTTGAATAAAAAAAAATACCCATGCGGTCTACAGTTTAAAACACTAAGAACAGTAATATGGTTTAGAGTTAATCAAACCAAGTCTTATTTTGTGTGACAACTTAAAAATAAATGCTTAATTATTTTGGCATTTAATTTCTAATGATTGTACTAATATCTCCAGTGTGGTTCTGTGGAATACATGGCTCCTGAAGTAGTAGAGACATTTACAGAGGAAGCATCATTTTATGATAAGCGTTGTGATCTATGGAGTCTTGGAGTAATTCTGTACATCATGCTGAGTGGAAACCCACCCTTTGTGGGGAATTGTGGAACGGACTGTGGCTGGGACAGAGGAGAGGCCTGTAGAGCTTGTCAGGTAAGACAGTATATTAAATCTGCAGGCGATAATTTGTCATATTAGTCAGGAACATGGCGTATTTGTAAAAGAGAAAATTATTGATGAAACTGAAGAATGTCATTACAAGAAAATGGGGCAGTATCTGATATGAGTATTCTTATTTGAATTCAATGGTGCAGATAGCACAGGTTTCCAGTAAGCACCTCCCAGTCAGATTGATATCACACTTTAACCGTAGTATTTTGTTTCCCAGGAACTAACTGGATAGTCCTTCATCCCCCGAATCTCCTTATTTTCAGTTACTCCAACAACAATTCTGTATACACTGAGGGCTTTTCCTCTCCTACATTTTGTCTACAGGATAAATTGCAACACCCTTCCTCTCTGTTTTTTGTTGATTTGCTTACAGCTGCAAAGTCTCCTTTCATCTCATAATCTGAGTCCTTATTTTAACAACAAGTTCACAAGGACCTGTATTTCCCATCATGTTCTTCACTAATTTGGAACCAGCAATGCTTCCACAGAGTTCATACATAAACACAAAATATTTCTTGGTGTAAGTTCATTAGCTTGCCACTTTGATTTTCACAGATTTTTCTCACTGAGATCTTGACTGTTAATTTTTTAATCCATCAGTGTTGGTATTTATTCTGAGTTTTACTGTACACTGTTTAAGCAATGAGAAAGCAAAGTATTCTAAAAGGCAGATGAGATAATATATTGAACTAAATTCTCTAAAAGTTTAGAAAATCTCAACAATCATAAATCATAACAGTCTTGGTAAAGCTAAAATATTAAAATCAATCTGAGATTGAATACTTCGAAGGTAAACAGTCCTCTTGGGCATTTAAGTCTTAAGATATGAGCAAGTTCTTTCTATGAAACTGGAAACTTAGTGCATTTGCAAAGCATTTCTGTAATACTCAAGACTATCTGGCTGTACATTGATTATATAGTTGTAACGAGTCAAATGTTTTCAGGTTTAAACATTTTTTAAAAAGTAATTAATAGTCAATAATAAATTAGTAGTCATAAAGAAATTCACAGAGTTTATAGTTTATCAGGATTCTATTTTCCCAGTTGCAGTTATTCTCTTGCAATTTATTTGGTAAGTGTACTATAATTTAATAAATGTTATTTGCAGGGTATTACTAATGTATGGTGAAGGAATAATCAATGCAATGATGCCAGTAGGATCTGATACAGTCTGTAAATAAATGCAATGAGTATAATGGAATGATGAAAGATGCAATAAAACTATGAATATTTTGCTGACCACGGAACACTGCTAATGTAAACCATGTCCTTAATTAGAAGTGATAGAGGTTCTTTTCATTTCTCCATTATTCTTGGTAAAAATTTTGATTGTCGCTTCATTCACATGATCAACATGTCTTGCTTGATATAAGTGTAACCCTTCGGTTCGGCCAGCATGCATTTGTCTAGGGGAAGACTGCCTCTGGCCCGGTCAAACTGAGAAATCTCGTTTGTGTGGATGCCGCGTGATGCGTTGCCCAGTTACAAATCCATACTGCAAAATATCAGACAGTACACCATGTGGAATTAAACGATTTAACTTTATAATCTGACTATAGGGTTAGTAAAGAAAAAGGGCCCATTTTAATGAAACAATCTAAAGCACACATTGGAGCTCACGGTTCCATCCATTCATTCCCCGCTGACTTCCTCTGAGCAGCGCCAGCCATTACATTAACAGTGAAACTTTACAGCGCGTTGCATAAGGATGACAAGCGAGCATACTCTTATCACTTCGCTCTCCTTTCTCTTGGATGCGTTGTTATTTAAGTGGAACACTTATGTACGTCATCCAGTTGGTTTTTTTTTTGTTTGCTTACATGCTTAAATGTTGGTGGTTTGTGTCCAATTTTTAGTAGATTATGCCTTTACTAATGTTGCTGATGATGAAAGTCCCTGCACGGGTCACTAGGAATTGAACAAAGAAGGATCGATTCCACCCCCCCCCTCCAGCTGTTCAACCCACTCTGCCACCCAACTGCAAGCTCTCACCCCCCCCCCCAAAAAAAAATCTTCCAGACACTTCTCTAGCCTGGTCTTAGAAAAAAGTTGTCAAAATTTGATGTAGGAACTGACTATTTTCTGAGACTTAGTCACCCAGACATTATTAATCGAGCAATTAGGAGATTGTTTGTTTTGCTGTCAGTATATATTGCCAAGATGTATTATAATGAATGCCTCTTGCCAACAGAACATGCTGTTTGAGAGTATACAGGAAGGTAAATATGACTTCCCAGAAAAGGACTGGGCACACATTTCCAGTGGCGCTAAGGATTTGATTTGTAAGTTGTTGGTACGTGATGCAAAGGATAGACTCAGTGCTTCACAAGTTCTTCAACATTCTTGGGTCCAGGGGGTAAGTATAAAGGAATAAAATAGGTTATTTGATATACTAATTAGCATACTGCCCTTAACTGAATGCATTTGTTCATAAAAATGTGCCAGAGGATTTTAATTGGTTTAATTGTGGTTTTTGGTAATATCATATTTAAATATCACAATTAAAGCTTGTCTCGTCAGTTAGTAACCATAACCCAACTTTTACATTTACTGTTTCACAATGCACTATATCCTGCATTATTTCAATATGTAGGCCAAAGTTTGCTGTTGGAATATTTCTTGTCATAGAAATCGCACTTTCAAAATTATTCCATAACTGATAATCAGTGAAATTGTGATCTTTTCATCCATGCTTTTCAGTTTAAGGCACCTCACATTTTCTGTTATTGATAAGATAATGTTCATAAAGATACCATTATATTATTTCAAGGCTGAGCAGATTAAAGATCCCAGTCATTGGACTAGTAATATCCCTCAGTCAACATTATTGGAACAGATAATTTACTATTTCCAAAAGCTTGCAGAATATTTTGGTTGCTGCCTGTCCTATATTACTGGTATTTAATAGCTGTAAATCACTTTGACATGTTCTGAGGTTGTGAGAGGCACTATATAAATTCTATTTATTCCAATTTTAGCTATTCCTATTGTGAAACAGGAAGGACTTTTGCCATTTTAAAAAGTGTGTGCTTTTTTTTTCCTGAACAGATCATGAATCATTATTTCATTTAACGCCTGAAGCATTTGTTGATGTCAGGGAACATAAGCATCTTTTGCCTCTTAAATAGATCAGAGATCTTAAGACAATCAAATTGTTGCTTTGGATTCCAGTGATCACCAAGTTAATTATTCCAATTCAGTTTTGCTGGACTTGACCCAAAGTTTAACATAATTTGAGAAACTACTTCAGGATATTGTTGTAGGTGTATATCTCTCATTATTCTGTATAAAAACATACCAAAACCAATATTTTCTTTTTAAAATATTCCCTTGCATTCAATTTTGCCAAAATTTTGCATTCTTTTTGTTCCCAATGTTATTTTTAAGTTATTTTAAGGAAAGCTTTTTGAAACTAAAATCAATTATTTATCATACTGTTAATTTTCTCTCTCATTGTAGAATGCCCCAGAAAGGCGTCTGCCCACACCACAGCTTCTGCAGAGGCAAGTAGTATTCTATTCTTTCGTATTAACTCAGATAGGAATTACCTCATGGTCCTTTGCACACCTTCCATCACATGAATCCACATCATCTGGCCATACACATTGTGCAATGTCTGTTCCAGAATGTGAATGAGACAAACATTCAAGTGTGAAATAACCAGAGTACTCATTTGGTGTAATGTTCTCTAATTTAGTTTATGATTGCCTAATTTATGGACCACACACATACATTGGAGCATTTAGGAGACCAGCACTATATGTTTGTTGGCCCCTGTGAGGTTGCAAGCATCTTCTGCTAGGTGGGAATAGAATAGGACATTTTTCTGTTCCTTCCCTTCCCTCCACCATTCCAAACCCCAGTCCATACCATCCCCCAACCTGAGTCTCACCAATCAGGAACTGGGTTGGGCAGAGCTGAGAGCGCGAACTCACCGAGCTGGCAAGGTCACTTTGTAGCTGTTTTGCGCGGTCTCCTGTCACAGCTTGTTCTCTCCTGTGCACGGTTGTTCATTTACGACTTGCAAATAGTCTGATTTATGAACAGTTCTCAAGAATGAAACCATTTTCTAACCCGAAGTTCTATATTTTTATAAAGATATAATAGGGAGTTAATCCCCACTCGTATTATTTCAGGCCAAGCATTAGGGCAGCTTTTCAATCTACTTGAATGAGATGGAATTTTGAAAAGGGTCGGTGAATTGGTTTATTATTGTCACATAATCCAAGTGACAGTGGGGAAAAAAATAGTTTTGCATGTTGTCCTTGATTATCTCAACAGTTCATTGAGGTAATACAAGGTAAAAGAATATAATACAGAATAAAGTGTTTGAGTTACATAGAAAGTACAGTGCATGTAGACAATGAAGTGCAAAGCCATAACAACATCAATTCAGGGTTGTACAAGTCACCTAGCAGATGGAGTATCTGGGCCTTTCGGGACATCATCGTGAGCACTTGTTTGTAGCAGAGACAGTGAGAGTTTTAAAAAGAACCCAGGACTTTGTGTGACTTTTCAGTGGGCTGCAATCATAACTATTTATTAAGCACTTGGCTTGGGAGAAGAAGTGTGCAGTAGTGATTGGGATTTCATAGGTAGAAGAGCAAACAGGAGATCCTTTGGATGTGAGAGAGACACCCAGATGATATATTGCTTTGCATGTACCAGGGTCAGGAATGTCTTGATCAGGTCCACAGCATTATAACGGAGGAGGGTGGTAGTCATTGTACATATTGGTACCAAAGACATAAAAGGAAGCAAGGTGTTAGCGGAGCGGCCATAGCGGAAGCAGCCATTGCGTGAGTGGGTCAGTGGTAGAGTGGTCAGGCTTTGGCTCAACAAACTTGGGCATGAACAGGCAAAGTTTCTAAGTAAGATTCTAATAAGTTTTTTTTCTCTTTCTCTGACTATTAGTACATAGCTGATGTGGGTGAGATAGCTTCTTTGTACGAGATGTGGGAACTCTGGGAGACTTCCAGTCTCCCTGATAACAAAATCTGCACAAAATGCTTTCAAACATTCCTTGTATGTTAACGTTTTCATTCCTGGAATCATTCTCATGAACTTCCTCTGGACCCGGAGAAGGTAACTAAAAAATCCATCAGTAGGGAAAAGGTGAAATATGATGGTAAGGTAGCCAATAATATAGGAGAGGATAGAAAAAGTTTTTTAGATATGTAAAGAGTAAAAGAAAGGTGAGAGTGGATATCGGACCGCTAGAAAATGATACTGGAGAGGCACTAAAGACGGTCAAAGAAATGGTGGATGAATTTAGTAAGTATTTTGTTTGTCTTCACTGTGAAAGACACTAGCAGGATGCTATAAATCTGAGTGTGTCAGGGGGCATAAGTGAGTATAGTTGCTATTACTAAGGAGAAGTTGCTTGGGAGGCCAAAACGACTGAAGGTGGATAAGTCACTTGGACCAAATGGTTCTGAAGGGGGTAGCTGAATAGATTGTGGAGGCATTAGTAGTGATATTTAAAGAATCACTAGATTCTGTAATGATTCCAAATGAATGGAACATTGCAAATATCATTTCACTCTTTAAGAAGGGAGGGGGCAGAAGAAAATGGAATCATTAATTAACGATAAGGTTTCGTGGTACTTGAAGGCACATGATAAAATAGGCTAAAGTCAGTGTGGTTTCCTTAAGGACAAATCTTGCCTGACAAATCTGTGTGAACTCTTTTTAGGGAATAACAGGCAGCATTGACAAAGAGTCAGTGGATGTTGTTTACTTGGATCTTCAGAAAGCCTTTGACAAGGTGTTACACATGAGGCTGTTTAACGAGATAAGAGCCCATGGTATTATAGGAAAGATAATAGCATAGATAGAAGATTGGCTGCCTGGCAGGAGGCAACAATTGGGAATAAATGGGGCCTTTTCTGGTTGACTACCAGTGACTAATAGTGTGCCGTAGGGGTTGTTGTTGGGACTGTTTCTTTTCACATTATATGTCAATGATTTGAATGACAGATTTGATGGCTTTATGGCCAGATGATACAGAGGTAGATAAAGAGGCATGTTGTGTTGAGGAAGCAGGGAATCTGCAGAAGTATTTCCACAAATTAGGAGAATGGGCAAAGTGGCAGATGGAATATAATGCAGGGAAGTGTATGGTCATGCACTCTTGATAGAAGGAATAAAGACTCATTTAGAGAGGTAGAGAGGACAAAAAATAAAAGCAAGGAAATACTACTGAGGTTTTATAAGGCTTTGGTCATACTGCACATTGGAGTATTGTGAGCAGTTCTCAGCCCCCACCTAAGAAAAGATGTGCTCATATGGGAGTGGGTCCAGAGGAAGTTCACATGAACTATGAGGAACATTTGATGGCTCTGGGCCTGTACTTGCTGGAGCTTAGAAGAATGAAGGAGGGTGGATTTCATTGATACCTATTGAACATTGAAAGCCCTAGATAGAGTGAATGTGGAGAGGATGTTTCCTGTCATGGAGGAGTCTTGGACTCAGAAGAGTGGGACATTCATTTAGAATCGAGCTGAGGAGGAATTTCTTTAGCCAGAGTGTGGTGAATCTGTGGATTTCATTGCCACAGATGGCTGCAGAGGCCAAATCACTGGGTATATTTAAAACTGAGATTGACAGGTTCTTGATTAGTAAGGGTTTCAAAGGTTATGAGGAAAAGGCAGGAGAGTGAGGTTGAGAGGGGTAATAAATCAGCCATAATGAAATGGTGGAGCAAATTCATTGTGCTGACTGGCCTAATTTTGCTCCTGTGTCTTATGGTCTTGTGTATCATATGCATCATGTTTCAAGCATTTTCAACCAATTGTTTCACTATACTAATACCATACATACTTGGTGGCCACTTTATTAGGTACACCTGTATACCTGTTCATTAATGCAAATGTCTAATCCTCCAGTCATTTGGTAGCAACTCAGTGCTTAACAGCCTGCAGACATTGTCAAGAGGTTCAGTTGTTATTCAGATTAAACATCAGGATGGGAAGAAATGTTATTTTAGTGACTCTTACTGTGGAATTATTGTAGATGTTCGTCACAGTGGTTTGAGTATCTCAGAATGTGCTGATCTGGGGTCTTCGTCTGTAGAGTTTACGGAGAATGGTGTGGGAAAACAAAACATCCAGTGAATAGCTGTTCTGGGGGTGAAAATGCCTTGCTAATGAGAGATTTTAGAGGAGGATGCCCAGACTGATTCAAGCTGACAGGAAAGCAACAGTAACTCAAGTAACCACGCGTTACAACAGTGGTGCGTGAAAGAGAATCTCAGAATGCACAATACGTTGAATCTTAAAGTGGATGAGGTACAGTTGCAGTAGACCACACCAGGTTTCACTCTTATACCTAATAAAGTGGTCACCGAGTGTATATATGTATATATGAAAATGTTTGGCTCACATTTTCCCTTGCATGCTGTAGTTTGTACTCATTTTAATTAGTTTTGTGTTTTCTGAGCTCCCTTATCTAATTTTACATGCATAGTTTTACTTAAAAGTTATTTGAAATAAGGTTATAGTTAGAAACAGAAAACCTACAGGCCCTTCGGCCCACAAAGTTGTGCCGAACATGTCCCTACCTTAGAAATTACTAAGCTTACCTATAGCCGTCTATTTTTCTAAGCTCCATGTACCTATCCAAAAGTCTCTTAAAAGACCCTATTGTATCCACCTCCACCACTGTTGCCGGCAGCCCATTCCACGCACTCACCACTCTCTGAGTAAAAAAATTACCACTGACATCTCCTCTGTACCTACTCCCCAGCACCTTAAACCTGTGTCCTCTTGTGGCAACCATTTCAGCTCTGGGAAAAAGCCTCTGAATATCCACAAGATCAATTCCTCTCATCATCTTATACACCTCTATCAGGTCACCTCTCATCCTCTGTCGCTCCAAGGAGAAAAGGCCAAGTTCACTCAACGTATTCTCATAAGGCATGCTCCCCAATCCAGGCAACATCCTTGTAAATCTCCTCTGCACCCTTTCTATGGCTTCCATATCCTTCCCGTAGTGAGGCGACCAGAACTGAGCACAATACTCCAAGTGGGGTCTGACCAGGGTCCTATATAGCTGCAACATTACCTCTTGGCTCCTAAATTGAATTCCACGATTGATGAAGGCCAATACACTGTACGCCTTCTTAACCACAGAGTCAACCTGCCCAGCTGCTTTGAGCGTCCAATGGACTCAGACCCCAAGATCCCTCTGATCCTCCTATTTTGTCAGCCTTAGTGAAGATGGTCATCCTTTTAGGAATGTTTCCAATGCACTGGCATCTCCCTTATGAGAGATGCCAGTGGGCCTGGGGAGACAGATAAGTGGGTAACAGTCATGAGAGGGAAGGGTAGGAGTCAGAGGCTAGGGAGTACCCCTGTGTCTGTACCCCTTGACAATAAGTACTCCTGCTTGAGTACTGTTGGGGGGATGGCCTACCTGGGGGATAGTTAGGGAGTCAGACAGGCGATTCTGTGGGCGCAGGAAAGAAGCACGGATAGTAGTTTTCCTCCCAGGTGCCAGGGTCCGGCATGTTTCTGATCGCGTCCAAGATATCCTGAAGTGGGAAGGAGAACAGCCAGAGGTCGTGGTACATATTGGTACCAATGACATGGGCAGGAAAAGGGAGGAGGTTCTGAAAACAGACACGGAGTTAGGAAGGAAGTTGAGAAGTAGGACCACAAAGGTAGTAATCTCAGGATTACTGCCTGTGCCATGCGACAGTGAGTATAGGAATAGAGTGAAGTGGAGGATAAAGGCGTGGCTGAGGGATTGGAGCAGGGAAAAGGGATTCAGATTTCTGGATCATTGAGACCTCTGTTGGGGCAGGAGTGACCTGTACAAAAAGGACGGGTTGCACTTGAATTGCAGAGGGAACATTATCCTGGCGGGAAGGTTTGCTAAGGCTATTGAGGACAGTTTAAAATAGGATTGCTGGGGGGGGAGGAACCGAACTGAAGAGACGGAGGAAGAGGCGGTTGGCTCACAAATAGAGAAAGCTTGGAAGATGGTGCGAGAGGGAGGATAGGCAGGTGATCGAGAAGGGATGTGCTCAGACCGATGGTTTGAGATGTGTGTAATAATGCAAGGAGCATTGTGAACAGAGCGGATGAGCTTAGAGTGTGGATCAGTACTTGGAACTATGATGTTGTGGCCATTACACAGACTTGGATGGCTCAGGGGCAGGAATAATTACTTCGAGTGCCAGGCTTTAGATGTTTCAGAAAGGACGGGGAGGGAGGCAAATGAAGTGGGGGCGTGGCACTGTTGATCAGAGGTAGTGTCACGACCATAGAAAAGGAGGAAGACATAGAGGGACTGTCTCGGAGTCTCTGTGGGTGGAAGTCAGGAATAGGAAGGGGTCAATAACTCTACTGGGTGTTTTTCATAGACCACCCAATAGTAACAGGGACATTGAGCAGATGGGGAGACAGATTCTGGAATGGTGTAATAATAACAGGGTTATCGTGGTGGGAGATTTGAATTTCAAAAAATATCAATTGACATGTCAAACTCCTAGAGCAAAGGGTTTAGATGGGGTGGAGTTTGTTAGGTGTGTTCAGGAAGGCTTCTTGACACAATATGTAGATAAGCCGAAAGGGGAGAGGCTGTACTTGATCTGGTATTAGGAAATGTACCCGGTCAGGTGTCAGATCTCTCAGTGGGAGAGTATTTTGGAGATAGTGATCACAATTCTATCTCCTGTACCATTGCATTGGAGAGGGATAGGAACAGACAAGTTAGGAAAGCATTTAACTGGAGTAAGGGGAAATATGAGATTCAGGCAGGAACTTGGAAGCATAAATTGAGAACAGATGTTCTCAGGGAAATGTACGGAAGAAATGTGGCAAATGTTCAGGGGATATTTGCATGAAGTTCTGCATGGGTACGTTACAATGAGACAGGGAAAGGATGGTAGGGTACAGGAACCATGGTGTATAAAGGCTGTTGTAAATCTAGTCAAGAAGAAAAGAAGAGCATACGAAAGGTTCAAAAAACCAGTTAATGATAGAGAGCAAGAAGATTGTAAGGTTAGCAGGAAGCTCAAGAAAGAAATTAGGAGAGCCAAAAGGGGCCATGAGAAGACTTTGGCGGACAGGATTAGGGAAAACCCCAAGGCATTCTACAAGTATGTTAAGAGCAAGCGGATAAGATGTGAGAGAATAGGACCAATCAAGTGTGACAGTGGAAAAGTGTCTATGGAACTGGAGGAGATAGCAGTGGTACTTAATGAGTACTTTGCTTCAGTATTCACTATGTAAAAGGATCTTGGCGATTGTAGGGACAACTTATAGTGGACTGAAAAGCTTGAGCATGTAGAATTCGGAGAAGGAAGTCTGAGAATCAGAGCGGGAGTGCGGAGGAAGCCAATTTGAATTTTTCAGGTTTTTTTTCATCAGCGTTCAGAGAGGCGGGGCTGCACAGGCGTGTGATGTCGGGCAGTGAAGCGCGGAAGATTTAAAAGGAACACAGCTTTATACAGCAGGCAGCGTAGTTTGCGAGCTGCGGAGTGAGCCGGGAGCAGAGTGAAGGCTTAAGGGCTTTAGCTCAACAGGCTTAGGCGGATATTCATTTTTTCCTGTTATTTGAGGAGAGGAGGAAGTATGAGTGTGAGGGCAGCTTGTTGTTCTCAGTGGCGGATGTGGGAGGTCCTGGAGTCTCCCAGCCTCCCGGACGTCCATATTTGTGCCAGGTGTGCCGAGATGCAGCTCCTAAGGGACCGCGTTAGGGAACTGGAGCTGCAGCTCGATGACCTACGTCTGGTCAGAGAGAGTGAGGAGTTGATAGAGAGGAGTTACAGGCAGGTGGTCACCCTGGGGCCACAGGAGGCAAAAAAATAGGCCATGGTTAGGAGGGGGAAGAGTCAGGTAATATAGAGTACCCCAGTGGCTGTGCCCCTTGACAACAAGTATTCTTGTTTGAGTACTGTTGGGGAGGGACAGCTTACCTGGTGGAAGCAACAGTGGCCGTGCCTCTGGCACAGAGTCTGGCCCTGTAGCTCAGAAGGGTAGGGAAAGGAAGAGGAGGGCAGTAGTAATAGGGGATTCAATAGTTAGGGGGTCAGATAGGCGATTGTGGACGCAGTCCGGAGACCTGGATGGTAGTTTTCCTCTCTGGTGCCAGGGTCCGGGATGTTTCTGATCGCGTCCAAGATATCCTGAAGTGGGAGGGAGAGGAGTCAGAGGTCGTGGTACATATAGGTACCAATGACATGGGTAGGAAAAGGGGAGAGGTCCTGAAAGGAGAGTATAGGGAGTTAGGAAGGGAGTTGAGAAAAAGGACCGCAAAGGTAGTAATCTCGGGATTACTGCCTGTGCTACGCGACAGTGAGAGTAGGAATGCAAAGAGGTGGAGGATAAATGTGTGGCTGAGGGATTGGAGCAGGGGGCAGGGATTCAAGTTTTTGGATCATTGGGACCTCTTTTGGTGCAGGTGTGACCTGTACAAAAAGGACAGGTTACACTTGAATCCTAGGGGAACCAAAATCCTGGTGGGGAGATTTGTGAGAGCTACTGAGGTGACTTTAAACTAGAATGGTTGGGGGGTGGGAATCAAATTGAAGAGACTAGGAGAGAGGAGGTTAGTTCACAAATAGAGAAAGCTAGTAGACAGTGTGTGAGGGAGGATAGGCAGGAGACAGAGATCAGGAGCACTCAGACCAAAGATGTAGGGGACAAGGAAGAAAAAGATAACAAAGTTGTTTGCTCCATTAAGGATAAACAGAGTAAGAGGTGGAGAGTTTCTTAAATGCATCTATTTTAATGCTAGGAGCATTGTAAGAAAGGTGGATGAGCTTAGAGCATGGATTGATACCTAGAAATATGATGTTCTAGCTATTAGTGAAATGTGGTTGCAGGAGGGGTGTGATTGGCAACTATTATATTCCGGGATTTTGTTGCTTCAGGTATGATAGAATAGTAGGGGCAAGAGGTGGAGGTGTTGCATTGCTTGTCAGAGAAAATATTACAGCGGTGCTCTAGCAGGATAGATTAGAGAGCTCGTCTAGGGAGCCTATTTGGGTGGAATTGAGGAATAGGAAAGATGTAGTGACACGTATAGAGGTGTATTATAGACCACCTAATGGGGGCCGAGAATTGGAGGAGCAAATTTGTAAGGAGATAGCAGATATTTGTAGTAAGCACAAGGTTGTGATTGTGGGAGATTTTAATTTTCCACACGTAGACCGGGAAGCCCATTCTGTAAAAGGGCTGGATAGTTTGGAGTTTGTCAAATGTGTGCACGATAGTTTTTTGCAGCAGTACATAGAGGTACTAACTAGAGAAGGGGTAGTGTTGGATCTCCTGTTAGGGAATGAGATAGGGCAGGTGACAGAGGTATATGTTGGGGAGCACTTCGGCTACAGTGATCACAATACCATTTGTTTCAATATAATTATAGAGAAGGATAGGACTGGACCCAGGATTGAGATTTTTGATTGGAGAAAGGCTAACTTTGAGGAGATGCAAAAGGATTTAGAAGGAGTGGATTGGGACAATTTGTTTTATGAGAAGAATGTAATAGAGAAATGGAGGTCATTTAAAGGTGAAATTTTGAGGGTACAGGATCTTTATGTTCCTGTTAGGTTGAAAGGAAAGGTTAAAAGTTTGAGAGAGCCAAGGTTTTCAAGGGATATAGGAAACTTGGTTCGGGAAAAGAGAGGGATCTACAATCAATATAGGCTGCTTGGAGTTAATGAGGTGCTCGAGGAATATAAAGAATGTAAAAAGAATCTTAGGAAAGAAATTAGAAAAGCTAAAAGAAGATACGAGGCTGCTTTGGCAAGTAAGGTGAAAATAAATCCAAAGTGTTTCTACAGTTATATTAATAGCAAAAGGATAGTGAGGGATAAAATTGGTTCCTTAGAGAATCAGAGTGGACGGCTATGTGCAGAGCCAAAAGAGATGGGGAGAATTTGAACAATTTCTTTTCTTCGGTATTCACTAAGGAGAAGGATATTGAATTGTGTAAGGTAAAGGAAACAAGAAGGGTAGTTATGGAAAGTATGACGATTAAAGAAGAGGAAGTACTGGTGCTTTTAAGGAATATAAAAGTGGATAAGTCTCCGGGTCTGGACAAGATATTCCCTAGGACCTTGAGGGAAGTTAGTGTGGAAATAGCAGGGGCTCTGACAGATATTTATTTCAAATGTTATTAGAAACTGGGATGGTGCCGGAGGATTGGCATATTGCTCATGTGGTTCCATTGTTTAAAAAGGGTTCTAAGAGTAAACCTAGCATTACTCGGCCTGTGAGTTTGACATCAGTGGTGGGTAAATTGATGGAAAGTATTCTCAGAGATGGTATATATAACTACCTGGATAGACAGGGTCTGATTAGGAACAGTCAACATGGATTTGTGCGTGGAAGGTCATGTTTGACAAATCTTATTGAATTTTTTGATGAGGTTACTAGGAAGGTTGACGAGGGTAAAGCGGTGGATGTTGTCTATATGGACTTCAGTAAGGCCTTTCACAAGGTACAACACAGAAGGTTAGTTAGGAAGGTTCAATCATTAAGCATTAATAACAAAGTAGTAAAATGGATTCAGCAGTGGCTGGATGGGAGACGGCGGAGAGTAGTGGTGGATAACTGTCAGATTGGAGGACGGTGTGTAGCGGTGTGCCTCAGGGATCTGTACTGGGTCCAATGTTGTTTGTCATATATACTAATGATCTGGATGATGGGGTGGTAAATTGGATTAATAAGTATGCAGATGATATTAAGATAGGTGGCGTTGTGGATAATGAAGTAGGTTTTCAAAGCTTGCAGAGAGATTTAGGCCAGTTAGAAGAATGGGCTGAAAGGTGGCAGATGGAGTTTAATGCTGAAAAATGTGAGGTGCTACATTTTGGTAGGACTAATCAAAATAGGACATACATGGTAAATGGTAGGACATTGAAGAATGCTGTAGAACAGAGGGATCTAAGAATAATGGTGCATAGTTCCCTGAAGGTGGAATCTCATGTGGATAGGGTGGTGAAGAAAGCTTTTGGTGTGCTGTCCTTTATTAATCAGAGCATTGAGTATAGGAGTTGGGATGTAATGTTCAAATTGTATAATGCATTGGTAAGGCCAAATTTGGGATATTGTGTACAGTTCTGGTCACCGAATTATAGGAAAGATGTCAATAAAATTGAGAGTGTACAGAGGAGATTTACTAAAATGTTGCCTGGGTTTCATCTCCTAAGTTACAGAGAAAGGTTGAACAAGTTGGGTCTTTATTCTTTGGAGCGTAGAAGGTTGAAGGGGGACTTGATAGAGGTGTTTAAAATTATGAGGGGGATTGATAGAGTTGATGTGGATAGTCTTTTTCCATTGAGAATGGGGGAGATTCAAACAAGAGGACATGAGTTGAGAGTTAAAGGGCAAAAGTTTAGGGGTAACATGAGGGGGAACTTCTTTACTCAGAGAGTCGTAGCTGTGTGGAACGAGCTTCCAGCAGAAGTGGTTGAGGCAGGTTCGATGTTGTCATTTAAAATTAAATTGGATAGATATATGGACAGGAAAGGAATGGAGGGTTATGGGGTGAGTGTAGGTTGGTGGGACTAGGTGAGAGTAAGCATTCGGCACAGACTAGAAGGGCCGAGATAGCCTGTTTCCGTGCTGTAATTGTTATATGGTTATATGATATTAAGAAAGAGGATGTGCAGGAGCTTTTGAAAGTATCAAGTTGGATAAGTCACCAGGACCAGACGAGATGTACCCTAGGCTACTTTGGGAGGCGAGGGAGGAGACTGCTGAGCCTCTGGCGATGATCTTTGCATCATCAGTGGGGACAGGAGAGGTTCCAGAGGCTTAGAGGGTTGTGGATATTGTTCCATTATTCAAGAAAAGGGAGTAGGGATAGCCCAGGAAATTATAGGCCAGTGAGTCTTACTTCAGTGGTTGGTAAGTTGATGGAGAAGATCCTGAGAGGCAGGATTTATGAACATTTAGAGAGACATAATATGATTAGGAATAGTCAGCATAGCTTTGTCAAAGGCAGGTCATATCTTATGAGCCTGATTGAATTTTTTGAGGATGTGACTAAACACATTGATGAAGGTCGAGCAGTAGATGTAGTGTATGTGGATTTTTTTTTTTGCGTGTGTCTGCGTGCATGCGCGTCTGTGCATATGCGTCTGCGTGTCCGTGCGTGCGTTCGTGATGATGGATTTTTCATGGCTTTTTTAACAAGGCGCAGAGCGAGAGACTGTGTGACGCGCCACTCCTCACACAGACATTTTCGCAGTTTTTCCCCTGTGTTTTACGAGGTCGAGTTGTGGTCTCGACACTCAACCCGTCCCAGATGGAAAGCGTGCGCGGGGCGGACCCGACTAGTTTCAAACTTGGGAACCTCCGCTCCCGGGTCCAGCACCGATGTCGTTGTGCCACCAGCCGGCCCAGTGTGTGTATATGGATATCTGCAAAGCACTTGACAAGGTACCCCATGCAAAGCTTATTGAGAAAGTAAGGAGGTATGGGATCCAAGGAGAAATTGCTTTGTCTATCCAGAACTGGCTTGCCCACAGAAGGCAAAGAGTGGTTGTAGATGGGTCATATTCTGCATGGATGTCAGTGACCAGTGGTGTGCCTCAGGGATCTGTTCTAGGACCCCTACTCTTTGTGATTTTTATAAATGACCTGGATGAAGAAGTGGAGGGATGGGTTAGTAAATTTGCTGAGTACACAAAGGTTGGAGGTGTTGTGGATAGTGTGGATACTTTTTTTTTAATCGATTATGGCCTGGTTGAAAAGCATCCTACATCCTAATGACAAAGATTATTCTCTCTTTTTCACATGTTCACAAAAAATATTCGAGAATCAATTATTTTATAGCTGATTTCTGATTTTTGTCCAAGTCCAGAAATGTGAATATGAAGCTATCATTGTTTCGGATCATGTGCCTTTAAGCTTAGCTTTTGAATTCAATGATGTCGGTATTGCAAATTTGCCTTGGCATTTTCCAGAAAATTTATTACAAAGTTCAGACTTTGTCAAATTTGTTGAGACTCAGATAAAAGATTGTTTTCTATTTAACAATACGGGAGATGTGGCAAAATTGATTATATGGGACACATTTAAAGCATATTTGTGCGGTCAGATAATCTCCTATTTCGCTGAGCTTAAGAAACAGACAAAAACAGAGTTAGATAAGATTTCAAAACAAATTAAAGACTTGGATAATATTTATGCAATCTCACCTAACATTGATTTATTTAAACAAAGGGTTGAACTCCAATCACAATATAATTTACTATTAACTTAGCCTATTGAAAGAAATTTGCTTAAATTGAAAAGTCAATTCTATTTGTTTGGAGATAAAAATAATAAGCTATTAGCATCTCAATTAAAAGCAGCTAGAGCCAAAAGACAAATTTTAAAAATTCGTAAGGGAGACGGTAGTTTAGCATGTAATTATGAAGACATTAATAAAATTTTTCAAGACTTTTACATTGAACTTTATAAATCTCAGTTACCAGCTGATCCCTCTAAAATGAATGCCTTTTTACAAAATGCAAACATGAGGAATTCTGCAGATGCTGGAAATTCAAGCAACACACATCAAAGTTGCTGGTGAGACTAGCACTTCTTTCAGTTGTCCTGACGAAGGGTCTCAGCCGAAACGTCGACTGTACCTCTTCCTAGAGATGCTGCCTGGCCTGCTGCGTTTAGCAGCAACTTTGATGTGTGTTGCCTTTTTATAAAAGATTGATTTTCCTCGAATTTCTGTTGAAGATCAACAAACTCTTGATACTCCAATTACTGAAAACAAAATTCAGAAAGCTATTCTTTCAATGCAATCTGGTAAAGCTCCTGGATTGGTTGGTTATTCTGTAGGATTTTATAAAAAAATTTGTAAAATTGCTTTCTCCATATATGTTGGAAACGCTTAAAGATTCTTTTTTGATAGGAGAGTTACGTCCCACATTTTATGAAACTTCTATCTCTTTAATTCTTAAGAAAGATAAAGACCCTACTGACTGTGCTTCATATAGACCTATTTCATTATTAAATGTGGATGTTAAAATTCTTTCAAAAATAATGGCTAATCGACTGGAGAATATTCTAGCTAAAATTATCCCTCAGGACCAAACAGGTTTTGTAAAGGGCCGTTATTCCTTCTCTAATACTCGGAGACTGTTAAATGGTATATACTCATCCTTTTCTAAGACTCCCCAATGTGTTGTTTCTCTTGATGCTGAAAAGGCATTTGACAGAGTTGAATGGAAATACTTATTTAACATTTTAGAGAAATTTGACTTTGGTATTAATTTTATTAAGTGGATTAGAATGATATATAAAAGCCCTTTTGCTACTGTTATTGCTAATAATTGCAGATCTTTTTTTTTTTGACTTTCGCGGGGTACGAGACAAGGATGTCCGTTAAGTCCCTTGTTATTTAATTTGGTGTTGGAACCCTTGGCCATTGCACTTCGTGAAGCTAAAGATATCCATGGAATTTTCATAAATGGAACTATTCATAAGATCTCCCTTTAACTAAGAGATCGTCAGCATAATGTTTCGAATCCTGACGAATCCATTCCTAGTTTATTGAAACTATTTAAATGAATTTGGAAAATTTTCAGGATATAAACTAAACCTTCATAAAAGTGAATTATTTCCCCTTAATGATTCTGCTCCTATGACATTCCTTTTAGAGTTACGGACTCTTAAATATTTAGGTATTATTATCACTAAAAATCATAGAGACCTTTATAGAGCTAATTTGGTTCCTTTAGTGGATTTTATGAAACAATTACTTTGTAGATGGAATGCACTTACACTTTCGTTAGCCAGCCGAATTCATGCAGTTAAAATGATGATTTTACCAAAATTTTTATATGTATTTCAAAATATCCCTTTTTTAAACTGAGAAGTTTTTTGATCAGGTTGGAAAATATCATTACAAAAATTAAAAAAAATGGAAGTCTTGCCCTGCCTAATCGAAGAATGTATTATTGGGCTGTTGATATACGTTATATGTGTTTTTGGTTATATTGGGCTGTTAAGAACGAATGACCACCTGGGGCTGATTTGAAATTGAAAACTGTGAAACAGTTTCACTTAACCTCGTTACTAGGAGCTTCTTTACCTGTACAAATGGCCAAAATTGCTAATTTAAATTTATATCCTATGATTCAGTAGTCATTTCGAATTTGGTACCAGTTTCGTAATTTTTTAAACCTCAAAAAATTTAAACTTAGTTTAATTTATCGAAATTATTTATTTAAACCTTCATTAAGCAGTTTTTCTTTGGAGGAATAAAGGAGTTTATTCCTTCATGGATCTGTTCCAAGATGGCCGATTGATGTCTTTTGAGAAATTAGTAACTAAACACTCTCTCTCATATTCACATTTCCTGCAATATCTTCAGGTCAGACATTTCTTACAAGAATATTTAAGTAATTTTCCAAATATACAGGATTCTGACCTGTTAGATATTATTTTAAAAATGAACCCTTCAGTGAAAGGTTTTATTGGGAAAATTTATAATTCACTGTTACAACAGCATAATTACCCTTCACTTTAGATTAAGCAAGATTGGGGAAGAGAGCTTAACATGACCTTGATAACAGAGGATTGGTTGCGAATTTTGAAGTTGGTTAACTCTTCTTCGATCTGTGCCAGTCACTCTTTAATTCAATTTAAAATTGCACATCATTACTATTTGACAAAGGAGAGACTGTCTAAAATGTTTCCTAATGTTGATAGTCAGTGTGATAGATGTAAAACCGAGACAGCTACATTGACACATATGTTTTGGTTGTGTTCTGTATTGAAACATTTTTGGAAATCTATTTTCTCTACAATTTCTAAAGCTTTAAAAATTTACAACCTAATAAATTGGCAGTTTTGTTCGGTATAATCCCTCAATATATTCATGGTACTTCTATATCAGACCAACGTGTAATTGCATTTGTTACTTTAATGGCCAGAAGGGCTATTTTATTGAAATGGAAAGATGCCTCTGCTCCCAATTTGATACAGTGGTTCTCTCAGGTGATGCTATGTCTTGGTTTGGAGAAAAGCAGAAGTTGAACTTATGATCCTCGATTTGATTTTGAGAAAAGGTGGGGTTCATTTGCCAGCTGCTGTCATCTGATTTGAGTTAATTAAGATGGTTTCCTTCTGATTTTTGTTAAAATGGATTTGAGTTAGCGGATTGATGTTTTTCTTTTATGGAAGCTTGTATGGCTTAACACTTTATTTTTATTTGTATCATTATTGTTGATCAGTTATTTTGTAATTTAATTCATTGTACATATTGACATGTTGACAATTACCTTAATGTATTTTTTGATCTTTAAAAATTAATAAAGATTTTAAAATGAAATGATAAATAGCTCCTGGCAGTGTGGAGGATCAGAGGGATCGGGGGGTCCAAGTCCATGGGGCACTCAAGGCTGCTGCGCAGGTTGACTCTGTGGTTAAGAAAGGATACGGTGCATTGGCCTTCATCAATCATGGGATTGAGTTTAGGAGCCGAGAGGTAATGTTGCAGCTATATAGGACCCTGGTCAGACCGCACTTGGAGTACTGTGTTCAGTTCTGGTCGCCTCACTACAGGAAGGATGTGGAAACCATAGAAAGGGTACAGAGGAGATCTACAAGGATGTTGACTGGATTGGGGAGCATGCCTTATGAGAATAGGTTGAGTGAACTTGGCCTTTTTTCCTTGGAGTGATGGAGGGTGAGAGGTGACCTGATAGAGGTGTATAAGATGATGAGAGGCATTGATTGTGTGGATAGTCAGAACCTTTTTCCCAGGGCTGAAATGGCTAGCATGAGAGGACACAGTTCTAAAGTGCTTGGAAGTAGGTATAAAGGAGATATCAGGGTTAAGTTTTTTACACAGAGAATGCATGGAATGGACTGCCAGCGACTTGGTGGAGGCAGATACGATAGGGTCTTTTAAGAGACTCCTGGACGGGTATATGCAACTCCGAAAAATGGAGAGCTATGGGTAACACTAGGTAATTTCACATGTAAGGACATGTTTGGCACAGCTTTGTGGGCTGAAGGGCCTGTATTGTTCTGTATGTTTTCTATGTTTTTGTTTCTATGTTATAATTAGCACTTCCCTTTTTAATTATCAACAGAGCTGTGCAAATTTTCTTCTGGAAAATTAGCATTTTTAGCTTGGAGATATTTTTGTGGGCTCTTTTAGCCATTTCTTAATTTTACATGGATTTTCTTTGTGAGGCAAAAGGCTGTTGTATTTTCTTTACCTTATGTAGGGTTATCTAAGCACAGTGTCTCACTAGTTCCAAGGAAATCAGGAATGGATAACAAATGCAGTCTTTGTATCCATGAATTAATAAATGTTTTTAAAAAGTATTTGAAATATAATGATCTTTTCATTTTTGCTTAGTCTTTGCTTCAAATTTGTTTTCATCTCTTATGGAACTTGCATCTTTGACGCCATCATCACTGAAATAGATTTCTTATTTGCTGATTCCATGTGGCTTTATACAAATTGTTGTGATAGAACAATTTTTCTAAATTGTCATTTATATAGTAATATCCTTTATTGAATTAGTAAACCTTTTAAGAAATGTTTTAAGATCACATTATGCAGTTTTAGCAGTATGGCTCACTAGTTTATACATTTAAGTGATTTTTTTTTTTTTTTTGTTCCCAGGAACAGCAGTACAAAGGACCTGACTCATTTTGCTGCTGAAGCTATTGCCTTCAACAGACAGCTGTCACAGCAGGATGAGGAGATGCAGGGAGAGCAGGAAGCCATCATCAAGACTGTTTGTTCCATGCGACTTTCTCCTCCCTCCAGTTCCAGGCTTGCTAAACGAAGGGCCAAGACACAGGCCGCAAAATCTCCCCAACAGCAGTTAGCCACTTTCAGGAATGAGTGTCAATAATGGTGCTTCATGATTTGTTTTTATCTAATGTCAAGCTGCCATGGCATCATATACCTAGTTCAGGAATCAAACCATGCTTGCTTTACTATGGGATTTGCACAAGGTTTGTTACACTTGAGAATATTTATTTACTGAAAACTAAATAATGCTGCTTAGTCTGTGGCACTCTGCAGTTAATTTTAATATTTTTGTACAAGGCACCCTTATTTGATTATATTTTTAAACTGCGTGTGAATTATTATGAGAGGAGTTTATAATATTTATTTTTTTCTTAAGCATTATTTTAAAATATTTTATATCTTAAAATTGCCTAATATATGTAAAATATAGATGCCAGTTCAGAAAGAAGGAGATAATTCTTGAAGTTAGTGTGAAGTATGTACATCATCAAAAAGAGTAGTAACTCTTCAGGTTAATACGAATTACATATCTGTATAGTTGCCTCTGATCTTATTTGATTAAACAAAACACTATGCAGGTTAAAATGCCTAAAGGTGTGATTACAGCCTTTACTGTGAGGAACTGAAGTATTGCTGAGATAGCACAGAGCTTTACTAAGATCTTATTTTGAGCAATGTGTGCAGTTTCAGTCTCCATTTCCAAAAGAAGGGTATCCAAGCCTTTTTGGTGCTGTGTGGATTTGTGATGTTGATTTTCAGGATAAAGGGATTGACCAATGAAAAGAGATCTAATAAACTTGCCCTATATGGGAGGATCTGGAAAAAAAAAGGGAGGTGGTCACAATTAAGACCTACTAGATTATGAGAGTATAAGATGTTGAAGCAGCAGAGGCCAGACAAAGTGTGCAGAATCTCAGACTGATCAGTCGGCCATCAATGATAGAATGTTTCTTCAAGTAGATGGTTGGAAATCTTTAAAATTCTCTACCTCTTGAAGCTCCACATGATCAGTCTTTAGTGTATTTTCAAGGCTGAAATCAGAATTTTAGACAAGGGAATCAGAGGTATTGACAATGGGTAGCAAAGTTTACTTGAAACAGGATTTTAGTGAATAGATCAAGATACTCCTCCTACTTGTGTTCTCAGGAATTCCTTATGCCTTTTTCAAAAATCCCATACCTTGTGAATCTCGTATCAACATTTGTAGAGTATAAGCCAATATACAAAATAAGCCTATTTTGTGACAACCCTGACACACTTGTCTGGTCTGATGAACAAAAAAGGATATTTTTAACAAAATATTTGCAGGGCTTCATACTTTGAACCTCCTGCAACTGGATATTTCTATAATAATATATTGATTGCAAACATGGCAATTAACTACAACTATTTCTATGGCTTAGCTTATGGAGACTTGTTTTAAAATGTAACTAAATGTACTTTTCTAATGCAATATAAATTTGGGTGAAAATTTTAAACAATAAAGAAATTCATACTGATTTAAGGGGAACAGTTCTCATTCTTGCTTTAAATTATGTTCTCTCTTAAATGTTAATAGATGAACTAAGTAGATTTGGAGAATAGATTTTTTTAACCTATCATATACCGAGAACAAAGTTCTGATAGACATGAAGATCTCCTGTAGATATTCCTAGAAAAATGCATCCTACACATCATACATTCTGACCGGAAATGCTTGGACAAATTTCCTGAACCAAATGATTCTGAAAGGAAACCTACATTTTTGAAATCTGCTCTAAGAAACATTATTTTTTTTTGAATGAGTAATGTTCCACAATCCACTCTCAGCATTCACCCCTTCATAAGCCAGAGTTAACTTCCTATTAAAGCAACATAAAAATTCATATTTGACTCAGCTATGGTTGCACATCTATGTTTTAAAATTCCTCATTTCTCTCTCCATGAACTTTTAGTTCATGTCCAACTTTCTGTTGAAGCCTCAGTAATAGGTCAGGGCCACCGGGATGAACTTGCAGCACACACTCCACCAACGTGGTGTGAGGCAATGTGCCAGGAACAGAATAGAGGGAAGTAGGACATTTCATTTACCTCGATAACCAAACCTTTACGTCTAGATTGCTTTTACTACACAAACCTGATGGCTTGTGTACAACTTTTTTTGAGTAGTGGATAGGAAAACTGCTGAAATACTTGGTACATGATCAAATAGTAGTACAAAGTAAGTTTATTTTCAATGTACATGTACGACACTATACACAACCTTGAGATTCATTTTCTTGTGAGCATACTCAATAAATCCATAATAGAATAATAACCATAAAGCATCAGTGAAAGACCACACCAGCTTGGGCATTCAACCAGCGGGTGAAAGAAAACAAGCCGTGCAAATACAAAGGAAAGATAACAATAAATGAACAATAAATATCCACTTGCTTCAAGCAGTCTTCACTTGTACTGGTGCCTGAGAAGAACTTGGTAACCAACCTCAATGATTATCATCCAATAGCACTTACATCCACAGTGATAAAGTGCTTTGAGAGATTGGTGATGAAACATAGCAACTCCTGGCCAAGAACTGACTTGGACCCACTCCAATTTACCCACTGGACCAACTGACCACAGCAGATGCCATTTCATTGGCTCTTCACTCAACCCTGGAACATCTGGACAGCAAAGATGCATACAGTAGGAGGCTCCTCATTGACTACAGCTCAGCATTCAACACCATCATCCCCTTAAAGCCATCAAGAAGTTCCAAGGCCTTGGCCTCAAAACTTCCTTGTGTAATTGGATCCTGAATATTCTAACTTGCAGACCCCAATCAGTTAGGATTGGAAACCAGATCTCCTCCACAATTTCCATCAACACAGGTGCACCACAAAGGTGTGTGCTTAGATCCTGCTCTACTTGCTTTACGCTTGTGTGCAGCTAAGCACAGCTCCAATGCCATATTCAAGTTTGCTGATGATACTACTGCTGTAGGCCGAATCAAAAGTGGTGACTAATAGAGTTAATTGCTTGGTGTAACTGCATTTGAGTACATTTGAGAAATAATGGAATATTTTCCAGAGAAAGGACTCATTGCAATATACACTATTTCATTTCAATGTAAATCTTCCCAGCCATTGTAATTCCAATTTTCATGGCAAGCCTCACTTGAGAATGTTGAAATAATTTAGTTTTACTGAAGCAGTGCGATTGTGATATGCGTGATTAGGTCTATGTTGATGTCCAGAGAGTATGATTGTTCCAGCTGAAGCAGAGTAAGATAGAGTTCCATGTGTTAAGGTTTGGATTGGCAAAAGCATCTCCTCCACAATCTCCATCAGCCCAGGTGAATCACAAGGCTGTGTGCTTAGCCCTTGATCTACTTGCTGTATACCAATGACTGTGAGGCTAAGCACAGCTCCAATGCCATATTTAAGTTTGCTGATGACACCACTGTCTTTGGTCGACTCAAGGTGGTGACAAGCTACCCATAGGAGGCAGATTGAAATTCTGTCTGAGTGGCGCCACAACAGCAACCTTTCACTCGATGTCAGCAAGACAAGGAGCTGATTATTGACCAGGAAGAGGAAACCAGAGGTCCATGAGCCAGTCCTCATTGAGGCATCAGAGATGGAGGTGGTCAGCAATTTTAAATTCCTTAGTGTTATCATTTCTGAGGATCTGGTCTGGGCCCAGCATGTAAGTGCCATTACAAAGGAAGCATAGCAGCGCCTCTACTTCCTTAGAAGTTAGCGAAGATTTGGCATGACATCTAAAAGTTTGACAAACTTCTATAGATGTGTGGTGGAGAGTATATTGACTGGTTGCATCATGGCCTAGTATGGAAATGCTAATGCCCTTGAATGGAAAGCCCGACAAAAAGTAGTGGTTACAACCTAGTCCTTAGTGAGTAAAGCCCTCCCCATTGAGCATATCTACATGGAGTGCCATCGCAGGAAAGCAGCAGCCATTATCAAGGAACCCCACCCCACCACCCAGCCCATGCTCTCTTCTTGCTGCTGCCATCAGAAGATACAGGAGCCTCAGGGTACACCACCAGTTTCAGGAACAGTTATTAACTCTCAACCATCAAGCACTTGAATTGGGTTAATGTCACTCAACTTCACTTGCTCCATCACTGAACTGTTTCACTTTCAAGGACTCTTCATCTCATGTTTTTGATATTTATCACTTATTTATTTATCACTTCTGTTCTTTTTTTCGTATTAGTACTGTTTGTTGTCTTCTGCAGATTGGTTGCTTGTTCGTCCTGTTGGGTGCAGTCTTTCATTGATTGTGTTGTGTTTCTTGGAGTTACTGTGCATGTCTGCAAGAAAACAAATCTCACGGTTGTACACAGTGATATATATGTACAGGTTTCCCCCGCCATCCGAAGGTAGAGCGTTCCTATGAAATGGTTCGTAAGCTGGAATGTCATAAATCGAAGAAGCAATTACCATTTATTTATATGGGAAAAATTTGTGAGCATTCCAGACCCAAAAATAACCTACCAAATCATGCCAAATAACACATAAAACCTAAAATAATAGTAACATATAGTAAAAGCAGGAATGATATGATAAATACACAGCCTATATAGATTAGAAATACTTCTCCACAATGATTGCCTCCATTGTTCTCTGTAGCGAAAATCTCACGCAAGCGCTCTGGGCAGAAACACTCTCTCCAGTAACCTTTTAGCTATGAAGCTGCCAAATCATACCAAATAATGCATAAAAATACACAGCCTATATAGAGTAGGTGCTGCCGGCACGTAAATGTCGGCCTATATCAGAGGCGACGCAATCAGCAATCGCCTCTGATCTGGGCTGACATTTATGTGCCGGGTGACACCTAATTAATTAGCTTGTTTATTTCAGCTTTTTTCTTAAAGACATGCTGGGTGCCTCCTGGCTACTGCTGCATTCTTCACGAATCGGTATCTGTCCGTGGCCTGGAGGTTGGGACCACTGGGGTGGTGGGACACGGGGCTGTCATCTCACCGTCGATCAGGGCAGGCAGATCATCTTCTTCTATGTCTGCCTGCCTCGATGTCGAAGGTCGAGGTTCGTCGTCTGCTGTGGCTGATGTGGAAGGCTTGCTTGACTGCTGAGCCTCGTGCATTTTTCTATCATACAGTTCTTTGTAAGCACTCAAACCATCCTGCAAATATCCCCTAAACCTACGTACCCTTTCAAAATTAAAGTCGTACTTTATCATTGCAGCAAAAATCTCACGCAGTTGCTTCACGTTCATTTCGCTACTGCATTCGGTTTCGATTGTTATCCTTTCCTCTTCCAATTGCATCAGCTCTTCATCTATCAGTTCTTGGTCATGGAATGCCAAAACCTCTTCAACATCATCGTCATCAACTTCCACAAGCCAAACTCACGTTGTCCTTACTTCGTTCACCACGATCAAAATGCTCAATTATGTCTAGTTTTATGCTGTGCAACACCCTTACGAGTTCTTCTAGCCTTTTCCGATACCTTAGAACTCATCTTGCTAACGGCTGCTCACAGGCACGTGTTTAAGCAATGCCGGCGAGAATGCAGTTCCGAATCCGGGGGAGAGCAGCTGCTTGGGGCGCGCGCTGTTTTTTTTTGCACGCTGCTTTTTTCGTAACAGTGAAAACACCTGTTAGCGAAAACAGGTAACTAATGTAGGTCTTTCGTAACAGTAAGGTTTCATAAAGTGAAAATTTGAATGGTAGGGGACACCTGTACTTTGATAATAAATTTACTTTGAACTTTGAACCATGATTAACTTGTCAGGTCATGGAATTATGACATTGCTTCTGTTTGCAGGGTGACTCACTGAAAAGTTCAGCTGATACGTACTAACTCTTCTTTTGTCTGCTCCCGGTGACTTTATGGTAACCCCTGGTTTGGGGCACATGCCTTCTCTGCACCTCTGTAGTCAGAAGTTAGACATGATTCTTGAACTATGTGCATATCCCCCTTTTCTACATTTGAATGGATTGCAACCAAGATTGGCAGTAGTTTTGTGGTTTAGTCCTTTGAAAGATCTTTATATGAACTGGGACTGGAATGTGTTTTGAATGCCTTGCTGAAGTAAAGGAGTAATTGGAATGTGTGCAGTTTGCCATTTAAAGAAGCATTGAACACCATAAATGAACCTTCACATTTTCGCCACAGATGCAATTGGAAATTTTGAGCTGCATGGGTATGAATGGACCTGAGTTAACCAGACCATATAAGACTCATACTCCCTATTTAAAATCAATCCAATTTTGCTGCAGAGATATTAAAAATGGTACAAACTGCTACTTTCAGTGTCCCGATATGTTCAATAAAGTTAAATGTTTCCATGATAGCCAACGGTATTCCTCTTCCATCATTGAACCTCCTCTTGTTACTGTTCCAACTGCAGATCGCTCCCACTAGGAACACACACTGTAGTCTTTACGCCACTGAACAGGATTCTTTGATATTGCAAAAACTGTGGATTCTCCCACCTGAAACTGCCCAGATTTGTTGGACCCTTTACCTTCCATTTGATTAAATTCAGCAAAATTGAAGACAATGTTAATTACCTAATACTTGGCCTTCTCATGGCCAGTGGTCCCTTGGCAATTGAGTAGAGGCATTGCTCCGGAAGCAGGTCATACCATGGTTTTTGGGAATTGCTGCAACTTTGGTTATAATAGGCACACTTGCTGCTAGAGCAGGGGTTCCCAACCATTTTTATGCCATGGACCAATACCATTAAGCAAGTGGTCTATGGACTGCAGGATGGGAATCCTTGTGCTAGAGAGAGAGAGAGAGAGAGAGAGAGAGACTTCCTGTAATAGTACAGATAAAAAGAGAATGAGGCTTGTACATTAAAGGGCACATCACTGTTTTAGTCCTATTCTGATCTCCAAAGCTTGAGAAAGAAAGATTTGCAATTATGGAAGGATGGGATTTTCTATCATTGTATCACATCCAAACTCATTTATTGCATATTTTAATATAAATGCCATCTAGAGAACTGGGACAATTACTAGTGCAGTGTGGTACCTAATGGCCAGGAAGGAACCTTATATATTCAGTCAAGCCTTGATGCCCAATGTGATTGGTTTGCTAAGATGTAATTGGTTTCACTCTTTCATTGTTATGACTGGTTTGATAGAGTGTGATAGGTATCATATCCTACCAGATGATCGTATTGACCTGACATCCAACGATGAATTATTCTGCTCATGTAAATTGCAATTATCTGCATTTCAGACATTCTGTTTATAAACTTTTTGAACCAGGAAACAGACTCTTTAGCCCATAATTTAACTAATCCCATTTAACTGCACTTGATTTGGATGATTGTAGATACTTTGTGTCCTCCCTGCAACTGTTTAAAGTGCTTTAAACTGCCGGGAAAAAATTCATGAGAATGGGTAGCAGCTTGAGATAGGAAGGTGAGTATCGTAAGATCCAGGTAATAGATTTAGAAACTAGGACAATGAGTTAATAGGCTCATTTCAGTTTGTGCCATCTGGCATTCTCCATTTATCCATTCCATAATTCTGATTAAACTTTAGAAAATGCTTTCTAATTTAGTACAGCTTTGAAGGATGTGTGCCCTGCCACTTTATAGCTAACGTAAGAAACATCATCAGCTGACTTTACATACTAATAAAAAGCTTTGCGATCTAATGAATCTTTTGAAACTGGCTTAAATCTGTAGCATTTAGAATCAGCAGATCAAAGACAGTATTAGTCAAAGCCAAACAAGAGAAAATCCGCATCTTGTTTTTATAGTGTCCAATTTTAAGGTTAAGTGCAGAACTCTTCTAGGCAAAAATGGCATTACAATGCATCAGCGACTCTACTTCATGAGGAGCTTGAGGAAATTTGGTATGCATAACACAGAATAATGCAATACAGGAAAAGACCCATTAGCCCATTGCTGAACTAATTTAAATAGTAAACAAATGCCAAACTAACCTAATCCCTTTTGCCTACAGAATGTCCATATCTTTCCACCATGTACATTCATGCGCCTCTCGAAGGGCTTCTTGAAACCATTATCATATTTTCTGCCACTTTCACCCCTGGCAATCTAGGGATACACCACTCTGTGCTTAAAAAAGTACTTTCTCCACACATCTCCTTTGAACCTTAAATGCCTGTCCTCTGGTATGGTCCTGAAAAACATTGTCTCATTTTTACTCTGTACTGTACCAGCAGTTATAGTCGAAATGACAATAAAAAGTGACTTGACTTGACTTAATGGGACATTTCAACCCTAGGAGAAAGACACCGGCTGTCTACTCTGTCTATGTATGGATGAAAGAGAAATGCAGGGCTATGTGAGAAGGAAGGGTTAGATTGATCTTGGAGTAGGTTAAAGGCTGAACACAAGGGCTTGTACTGCACTGTACTGTTCTATATGCCTCATCATCTTATAAACTTCTAATAGATTTCCACTATTCAAGAGAAAACAACCTTCTACTTATCATACCTGTCCTCTAATCCAGGCAGGATCCTGGTAAACCTCTTCTGCACCTTTTTCAAAGCCTCGACGTCCCTCCTGGGTGACCAGAACTGAATTCAATACTCCAGAAGCGGCTTTATGAAAGTTTTATAAAGCTGCATCATAAACTCCAACTCTTGAATTTAATTCCTCAAGCAATAGAGCCAAGTGTGTTGTGTGCCGCCTTAACCACCTCTCAAACATCAGGCTCTTAACCAGTAGGGGAGAACTTAACTCTATTCATCCCAACACTGAATTGTTCCCACAACCTATGGACCCACTTTCAAGAACTCTTCGTCTCGTATTCTAGATATTTATTTGTCCTGCAGACACCCTGCTTCCTCAAAACTACCTGTACCTCTACCTATCTTCGTATCATCCGCAAACTTGGCCACAAAGCCATCAAAAATCATTGCAATACTGTGTAACATGAAAAGAAGTGGTCCTAACACTGAGCCCTGTGGAACATCATTAGTCATTGGCAGCCAACCAGAAAAGACCCTCTTTATTTCCGTTCTTTTGTCTCCTGCCAGTAAACCAATTTTCTATCCACAATACCATGAGTGCTTTATTTGTTAAGCAGCCTCATGTGGGGCACCTCATCAAAAGTAAATAAATAACATCAACTGAATCTCCTTTGTCTACCTTGCTTGTCAAAAAATATGAACAGATTCGTCAAACAAGATTTCCCCTTAAGGAAAATGCTGACTTTGGCCTATTTCTTCATGTGCGTCTGATTACCCCAAGCAATGATAGGCTCCAACATCTTTGCAATCACTGGAGTTAGCCTAACTGGCCTCTAATTTCCTTTCTTCTGCCTCCCTTCTTTCTTAAAGAATGGAGTAGCATTTGTAATTTTTCAGTCCTCTGGAACCATTTCGGAATCCAGTGATTCTTTAAAGATCATTACTAATGACTCCATAATCTCTTCAGCTACCTTTCTGAACCCTGAGATGCAGACCATCCGGTCCAGGTGACTTATCTACCTTTAGGCTTTTCAGCTTCTCAAGGCATCTTCTCCTTAATAATAGCAACTGCACTCACTTCTGCCATTGACACTCACATTTCTGGCCTAATGGTAGTGTCTTCCACAGTGAAGACTGATGCAATATAATTATTAAGTTTGTCTGCCATTTCTTTGTCCTCCGTTACAACCACTCCAGCATCATTTTCAAGTAGTCTGATATCCTCTCTCATCTCTCTTTTACTCTTCATATATCTGAAAAAAAATTGGTATCCTCTTTAATATTATTGACTAGTTTAAATCCATATTTCTTCTTTTCTCTCTTCATGCCTTTTTAGTTGCCTTATGTTGGTTTTTAAAAGCTTCCCAATCCTCTAACTTCCCACTGATTTTGGCTTTTATGCTGTCTTTGACTTCCCCTGTCATCCACAGTTACCTCATCTTCCCTTTAGAATACTTCTTCATCTTTCCTGCATCTTTTAAGTTGCTCCCAGAAACTCCAGCCATTGCTATTCTGCCATCATCCCTGCTTGTGTCCCCTTCCAGTCAATTTTAGTGGTCTCCTCTCTCATGCCTCAGTAATTCTCTTTACTCTGCAGTAATACTAATACCCAACTTTAGTTTCTCCCTCTCAAACCGCAGGATGAATTCTAATATATTATGATCACTGTCTTCTAAAGGTCCCTTTAACTTAAGCTCCCTAATCAAGTCTGACTCATTGCATAAAACGCAATCCAGAATTGCAGTTCCCTCGCGGGCTCAACCACAAGCTTCTCTAAAAAGCCATCTTATAGGCAATGTACAAGTTTCCCCTCTTGGCATCCAGCACCAATCTGATTTTCCCCAATCCTCCTGCATATTGAAATCCCCTATGAGTGTTGCAAAATGTCCATTTCTATCTCCCGTTTTAATTTATAGCCCACATTCTGGCTACTGTTCATAGGCCCGAATATAACTCCCATCAGAGTTTTTTTTACCCTTGTAGTTTCTTAACTCTACTCATAATGATTCTACATCTTCCAATCCTATGTCACCTCTTTCTAAGGATTTGATTTATTTTTTTCCCAACAGAAACACCCCACCCCCTTGCCTAACTGCCTGTCCTTTCAATCCAATGTGTATCTTTAGATGTTAAGCTCCCAACTATGATCTTCATTCAGTCATTACTCAGTGTTGCGCACAGCGCCATACCTGACAACCTCTAACTGTGCTATAAGATCATCTACCTTATTCTGTATACTGCGTGCATTCAAGTATAGCACCTTTAGTATTTATCACTTTTCAATTTTGGTGCCCGTTACTCTTTAACTCATCCCACTGACTGTAATTTTGCCTTATCACCTACCTGTCCTTCCTTACAGTCTCAATACACACTCCATCTATTTGTGCTTTATACCAACTACCCCATTTTCAGCCCTATCACGCTGGTTCCCATCCCCTTGCCAAATTAGTTTAAACCCTCCCCAACAGCTTAAGCAAACCTACCTGCAAAGATACTTGTCCCCCTCAGGTTCCGGTGTAACCTATCCTTTTTCTACAGGTCTTACCTTCCTCAGAAGAGATCCCAATGATCCGGACATCTGAAACCTTGCCCTCTACACCAATTCTTCAGCCATACGTTCATCTGCCAACCCATCCTATTCTGACTAACACTAGGACGTGGCACTGACAGCAATCCAGAGATTACTAGTCTGGAGGTCAGTTTCTACCTAGCTCCCTATATTCTCTCTTCAGATCCTTCCCTTTCCTACCTATGTCGGTACCAATATCCACCACGACTTGTAGCTGTTCACCCAACCTCTTTAGAATACTGTGGACCCTACCCGAGATATCCTGACTTCGGTACCTGGGAGGCAATATACCATCCGGGCATCTTTTTCATGTCCACAGAATTTGCTGTCTTTTCCTCTACCTTTGGAATTCCCTATCACTACTGTAGTCTTCTTCTCCCCTTTTCCTTCTGAGCCACAGAGACAGGCTCTGGCAGAGATCAGGTCTGTGGCTTCCTGCTGGTAGGTTGCTCTCCACCCCCAGATGCATCCCAAGCAGTACATTATTGAGGGGACCGGCCTCAGAGGACCCCGAGTGGCTGCCTATTCCATTTCCTTCTCTTGCCTCCAGCTACTTAGTTCAAAGTTCAAATTTCAGAGTGAATGTATTATTAACCTTCATATATATATCACCGCATACAATCCTGAGATTAATTTATTGTGGGCATATGTAATAAATAGAGTAATAACCATTAAAGTATCAATGAAAGACCACACTAACTCGGGCATTCAACCAGTGTGCAAAAGACAACAAACTGAGAAATATTAAATAAATAAGCAATAAATATTGAGGACACGAGATGAAGAGTCCTTGACAGTGAATCCATAGGTTGTGGGAACATTTCAATGATGGCACAAGTGAAATTGAGTAAGATCACTCCCTTTGCTTCAAGAGACTGATGGCTGGAGGGTAATAACTGTTCTTGAACCTGATGGTGTGAGTCCTGATGCTCCTGACCTTCGTCCTTATGGCAAGAAGAAAGCATGACCTGAGTGGTGGAGGTCCCAGATGATAAATGTTGGTTTCATGCAACAACACTCCATGTAGATGTGCTCAATGGTGGAAGGGCTGTACACTTAATGGACAGGCCACTATTTTTATAGGATGTTTTATTCAAGATGATGATGATGATGATGACGTTGACTGAGAGGCCAGTGTTGGGCATTTTCATGCCTTACAAGGCGCGGATTGGAAGACTGTGTAGGGTGTCATCATCGTCATCTATTCAAGGGCATTGATGTTTCTATACAAGGTTTGACACAGCCAGTCAATAATACTCTTCACTACACATCTGTAGAAGTTTGTCAAAGTTTTAGATGTCATGCTGAATCCTTGCAAATTCCTGAGGAAGCAGAGGTGCTTCCATGCTTTCTTTGGAATTCCTTGGTGTTATTATTTTGGAGGACCTGTGCTGGCTGGGCCCAGTACAGGTCCTCCAAAATAATAACACCAAGGAATTTAAAGTTCCTGACACTCTTCATTTCTGCTCTTCCGATGAGGACTGGTTGTAACAAGTCATATTCTGCATGGAGGTCGGTGACCAGTGGTGTGCCTCAGAGATCTTTTCTGGGACCCTCACTCTTCGTGATTTTTATAAATGACCTGGATGAGGAAGTGGAGGGAAGGGTTAGTAAGTATGCTGATGACACAAAGGTTGGAGGTGTTCTGGATAGTGTGGAGGGCTGTCAGAGGTTACAATGGGACATTGATAGGATGCAAAAAATGGGCTGAGAAGTGGCAGATGGAGTTCAACCCAGATAAGTGTGATGTGGTTCATTTTGGTAGGTCAAATATGATGGCAGAATATAGTATTAATGGTAAGACTCTTGGCAGTGTGGAGGATCAGAGGGATCTTGGGGTCCAAGTCCAGAGGATGCTCAAAGCAGCTGCGCGGGTTGACTCTGTGGTTAAGAAGGCATAAGGTGTATTGGCGTTCATCAATCGTGGGATTGAGTTTAGGAGCCGAGAGGTAATGTTCCAGCTATTTAGGACCCTGGTCAGTCCGCACTTGGAGTACTGTGCTCAGTTCTGGTCGCCTCACTACAAGAAGGATATGGAAACCATTGAAAGGGTGCAGAGGAAATTTACAAGGATGTTGCCTGGATTGGGGAGCATGCCTTCTGAAAATAGGTTGAGTGAACTTGGCCTTTTCTCCTTGGAGCGACGGAGGATAAGAGGTGACCTGATAGAGGTGTATAAGATGATGAGAGGCATTGATTGTGTGGATAGTCAGAGGCTTTTTTTCCCAGGGCTGAAATGGTTGCCACAAAAGGACACAGGTTTAAGGTGCTGGGGAGCAGGTACAGAGGAGATGTCAGGGATACATTTTTTACATAGAGAGTGGTAAGTACATGGAATGGGTTGCCCGCAACTGTGGTGGAGGCGGATACGATAGGGTCTTTTAAGAGACTTTTGGATAGGTACATGGAGCTTAGAAAAATGGAGGGCTATGGGTAACCCTAGTAATTTCTAAAGCAGGGACATGTTCGACACAACTTTTTGGACAATAATCAGCTCCTTGATCATGCTGACATTGAATAAGAAGTTGTTGTTGTGGCACCACTCAGCCAGATTTTCAGTCTCCCTCCTGTATGCTAATTCATCACCACCTTTGATTCAGTCAACAGTGGTGTTAACAGCAAACTTAAATATGACTCTGGAGCTGTGCTTAGTCACACAGTCATAAGTAAAAAGTGAGTAAATCACGGGGATAACCACACAGCCTTGTCGTGCACCTTTGTTGGTAGAGATCATGAAGGAGATGTTATTGCCAATCCAAACTGAATGCGAACTACAATGAGGAAATGCAGGATCCAATTACACAATGAGGTTTTGAGGCCAAGGCCTTGGAAATTCTTGATAGTTTTGAGGGGATGATGGTATTGAATGCGGAGCTGCGGTCAATAAAGAACATCCTGATGTACGCAGCTTTGCTATCCAGATGTCCCAAGGCTGAGTGGCATCTGCGGTGGATCTGTTGCTCTGGTAGGCAAATTAAAGCTGATCCGTCGCTTCTCACTGTGGATAGTCATTGGGGCAGGTTACCACATTCTTCTTGGGCACCGGTATGACTTACATCTGCTATCTCAGACTGTCAAAGTGGGAGTTTATCAATCTCAGTGAACAATCCAGCCAGTTGATCAACACAAGTTTTTAGTAGGTGGCCAGGTACCCACTCTGGGTGGGTGACTACCTTCCTGTAGCTCCTATCTATCACCTCCTCCTTTTCCCATTTGACTGAAGATCATCCAGATGCATCTCCAGTTCTCTAAGCAACTGTAGCTCAGTGGACTTTGTGCAGATGTAGTTATCAGGGAGACTGAACGCCTCATTCAGGGAGCATTCCGCTAACTTCTTAGGGCACTAACTCTGTCAAGTCAAGTCAGGTCAATTTTTTTCTCATTTAACTATATACAGTGCCTATAAAAAGTACTCACACCCCCTTGGAAGTTTTCATGTTTTATTGATTTACAACATTGAATCACAACGGATTTAATTTGTTTTTTTGACATTAATCAACAGAAAAAGGCTCTTTTGTGTTAAAGTGAAAATAGGTCTCTATAAAGTGATCTAAATTAATTACAAGGCACAAAGTAATTGAGACCTGAGTAATTTCATGTTAAAGTGAAAACAGTTCTCTATAAAGTGATCCAAATTAATTACAAATGCAAAACATAAAGTAATTGAGACAAAATAATAAGCATTCACCCCCTTCAAGTCAGTATTTTGTAGCTGCACCTTTGCAATTACAGCCTTGAGTCTGTGTGCATAGGTCTCTATCAGCTTTTCTCACCTGGACACTGCAATTTTCCACATTCTTCTTAACAAAAGTACTCAAGCTCTGTCAGATTGCATGAGGATCATGGGTGAACAGCTCTTTTCAAGTCATAGAACATAGAATAGTACAGCACAGTACAGGCCCTTCGGCCCACAATATTGTGCCGACCCTCAAACCCTGCCTCCCATATAAGCCTCCACCTTAAATTCCTCCATATACCTGTCTAGTAGTCTCTTAAACTTCACTAGTGTATCTGCCTCCACCACTGACTCAGGCAGTGCATTCCACGCACCAACCACTCTCTGAGTAAAAATTTCCATTGCTTCCACATCCTTCCTATAGTGAGGTGACCAGAACTGGACACAGTACTCCAAGTGTGGCCTAACCACAGTTTTACAGAGCTGCATTATTACATCGTGACTCTTAAACTCTATCCCTTGACTTATGAAAACTAACACCCCATAGGCTTTCTTAAGTCCAGCCACAAATTTTCCATATAACCATATAACAATTACAGCACGGAAACAGGCCACGTCGGCCCTAATAGTCCGTGCCAAACTCCTACTCTCACCTAGTCCCACCGACCTGCACTCGGTCCATAACCCTCCATTCCCTTCCTGTCCATATATCTATCCAATTTAACTTCAAATGACAACATAGAACCTTCCTCAGCCACTTCTGCTGGAAGCTCATTCCACACAGCCACAACTGTCTGAGTAAAGAAGTTCCCCCTCATGTTACCCCTAAACTTTTGCCCTTTAACTCTCAACTCATGTCCTCTTGTTTGAATCTCCCCCACTCTCAATGGAAAAAGCCTATCCACGTCAACTCTATCAATACCCCTCATAATTTTAAACACCTCTATCATGTCCCCTCTCAACCTTCTATGCTCCAAAGAATAAAGTCCTAACTTGTTCAACCTTTCTCTGTAACTTAGGAGATGAAACCCAGGCAACATTTTAGTAAACCTCCTCTGTACTCTCTCAATTTTATTGACATCTTTCCTATAATTCGGTGACCAGAACTGTACACAATACTCCAAGTTTGGCCTTACCAATGCCTTATACAATTTCAACATTACATCCCAACTCCTATACTCAATGCTCTGATTTATAAAGGCCAGCATACCAAAAACATTCTTCACCACCCTATCCACATGAGATTCCACCTTCAGGGAACTATGGTCACCATTATTCCTAGATCCCTCTGTTCTACAGCATTCTTCAATGCTCTACCATTTACCATGTATGTCCTATTTTGATCAGTCCTACCAAAATGCAGCACCTCACATTTTTCAGCATTAAACTCCATTTTCAATTGGATTGAGATCTAGACTCTGACTCGGTCAATCCAGGACATTAACTTTGTTGTTTTTAAGCTATTCCTGTGTATCTTTGTCTTTATACTTGGGGTCATTGTCTTGCTGGAAAATAAAGCTTCTCCCAAGTCCCAGTTCTTTTGCAGACTGCATCAGGTTTTCCTCCAGGATTTCCCTGTATTTTGCTGCATTCATATTACTCTCCACCTTCACAAGCCTTCCAGGGCCTGTTGCAGTGAAAATTTCCCCACAGCATGATGCAGTCACCACAATGCTTCATGGTAGGGATAGTGTGTTTTTGATGATGTGCGGTGCTTGGCTTATGCCAAATATAGCATTTAGTATGATGGACAAAAAGTCCAGTTTTGGTTTCATCAGACCATAGAACCTTCTTCCAGCTGACTTCACAATCTCCCACCTGCCTTCTGGCAAACTGTAGGCAAGATTTCATGTGAGATTCTTCTCCAATAGTGGCTTTCTTGCTGCCACTCTCCCATAAAGCTGCGACTGGCAGGACACCGACTATACTTCATTAGGAGTTTGAAGAGATTTGGTATGTCAACAAAAACACTCAAAAACTTCTATGGATGTACTATGGAGAGCACATCACTGTCTGGTATGGGGGAGGGAGGGCTACACCACAGGACCGAAAGAAGTAGCAGAGGGTTGTAAATTTATTCGGCTCCATCTTAGGTAGCCTACAAAGTGCGCAGGACATCTTCGGGGAGCAGTGTCTCAAAAGGGCAGCGTCCATTATTAAGGACCCCCAGCACCCAGGGCATGCCCTTTTCTCACTGTTACCATTGGGTAGGATGTACAGAAGCCTGAAGGCACACACTCAGCGATTCAGGAACAGCTTCTTCCTTTTTGTTATTCGGTTCCTAAATGGACATTGAACCCGTAAACACTACCTCACTTTTTTAGTATATATTATTTCAGTTTCTGCACAATTTTTAATCTATTCAATATACATATACTGTTATTTATTTATTTCTATGTTATGTATTGCATTAAGCTGTTGCTGCTAGGTCAACAAATTTCATGCCACAATTCTATCTCCTTTAACGTAGCATTGGAGAGGGATAGGAACAGACCAGTTAGGAAAGCATTTAATTGTAGCAAGGGGAAATATGAAGCTATCAGGCAGGAACTTGAAAGCATAAATTGAGAACATATGTTCTCAGGGTAATGTACGGAAGAAATATGACAAATGTTCAGGGGATATTTGTGTGGAGTTCTGCATAGGTACATTCCAGTGAGACAGGGAAAGGATGGTAGGGTACAGAAACCGTGGTGTATAAAGGCTGTTGTAAATCTAGTCAAGAAGAAAAGAAGAAAAGAAGAGCATACGAAAGGTTCAAAAAGCCAGTTAATGATAGAGAGCAAGAAGATTGTAAGGATAGCAGGAAGGAGCTCAAGAAAGAAATTAGGGGAGCCAGAAGGGGCCATGAGAAGGCCTTGGCGGACAGGATTAAGGAAAACCCTGAGGCACTCTACAAGTATGTTAAGAGCGAGAGGATAAGATGTGAGGGAATAGGACCAATTAAGTGTGACAGTGGAAAAGTGCCTATGGAACCGAAGGAGATAGCAGAGGTACTTAATGAGTACTTTGCTTCAGTATTCACTACGGAAAAGGATCTTGACAATTGTAGGGATGACATACAGCGGACTGAAAAGCTTGAGCATATAGGTATTAAGAAAAAGGATGTGCTGGAGCTTTTGGAAAGCATCAAGTTGGATAAGTCATTGGGACCAGATGACATGTACCCCAAGCTACTTTGGGAGGTGAGGGAGGAAATTGCTGAGCTTCTGGCAATGATCTTTACATCATCACTGGGGACGGGAGAGGTTCTGGAGGATTGGCGGGTTGTGAATGTTGTCCCATTATTCAAGAAAGGGAGTAGAGATAGCCCAGGAAATTATAGACCAGTGAAACTTACTTCAGTGGTTGGTAAGTTGATGGAAAAGATCCTAAGAGGCAGGATTTATGAACATTTGGAGAGGCATAATATGATTAGGAATAGTCAGCATGGCTTTGTGAAAGGCAGGTTGTGCCTTACGAGCCTGATTGAATTTTTTGAGGATGTGATTAAACACATTGATGAAGGTAGAGCAGTAGATGTATATAGATTTCAGTAAGGCATTTGACAAGGTACCCCATGCAAAGCTTATTGAGAAAGTAAGGAGGCATGGGATCCAAGAAGAAATTGCTTTGTGGATCCAGAACTGGCTTGCTCACAGAAGGCAAAAAGTGGTTGCAGATGGGTCATATTCTGTATGGAGGTCGGTCACCAGTCATGTGCCTCAGGGATCTGTTCTGGGACCCCTACTCTTCATGATTTTTATAAATGACCTGGATGAAGAAGTGGAGGGATGGATTAGTAAATTTGCTGATGACACAAAGGTTGGAGGTGTTGTGAATAGTGTGGAGGGCTGTCAGAGGTTACAGCAGAACATTGATAGGATGCAAAAATGGGCTGAGAAGTGGCAGATGGAGTTCAACCCAGATAAGTGTGAGGTGGTTCATTTTGGTATGTCAAATATGATGGCAGAATATAGTATTAATGGTAAGACTCTTGGTAGTGTGGAGGATCAGAGGGATCTTGGGGTCCGACTCCACAGGACACTTAAAGCTGCTGTGCAAATTTACTCTGTGGTTAAGAAGGCATATGGTGCATTGGTCTTCATCAATCGTGGGATTGAGTTTAGGACCTGAGAGGTAATGTTTACAGCTATATAAGACCCTGGTCAGAACCCACTTGGAGTACTGTGTTCAGTCCTGGTTGCCTCACTACAGGAAGGATATGGAAACCATAGAAAGGATACAGAGGAGATGTACAAGGATGTTGCCTGGATTGGGGAGCATGCCTTATGAGAATAGGTTGAGTGAACTTGGCCTTTTCTCCTTGGAGAGACGAAGGATGCGAGGTGACCTGATAGAGGTGCATAAGATGATGAGAGGCATTGATTGTGTGAATAGTCAGAGGCTTTTTCCCAGGGCTGAAATGGCTAGCATGAGAGGACACAGTTTTAAGGAGTTTGGAAGTAGGTACAGAGGAGATGTCAGGGGTAACATTTTATGCAGAGAGTGGTGATTTCGTGGAATGGGCTGCCAGCGACGGTGGAGGAGGTGGTTACGTTAGGGTCTTTTAAGAGACTCCTGGATAGGTACATGGAGCTTAGAAAAATAGAGGGCTATGGGTAACCCTGGGTAATTTCTATGATAAGGACATGTTTGGCGCAGCTTTGTGGGTCGAAGGGCCTGTATTGTGCTGTAGGGTTTTTATGTTTCTGTGTTTCTCAGCCGGTGTTAATAAGCCTGATTCTAATTCTGATTCTTGTCAAGCACCTGGGCAACATTTGTTGTACGCACAGTTTCTCCCATCTCAGCCACTGAAGCTCATAACTCCTCCAGATTTGTCACAGGTCTCTTGGTGGCCTCCCTCACTCGTCCCCTTCTTGCACAGTCACTTGGTTATTGAGGACTGCCTGCTCTAGGCAGATTTACAGATATGCCAGGTTCTTTCCATTTCTTGATGATTGACTCCAGGGATATTCAGTGACTTAGAGATGTTCTTCTATCCATCTCCTGACTTATGCTTTTCAATAACATTTTCACAAAATTGCTTGGAGTGTTCTTTTGTCTTCGTGACGTAGTTTTTGTCAGGATACCAACTCCATCAGTTGGTCCTTCCATATACAGGTGTATTTTAACTACAATCAATTGAAACACTTTGAATGCACACCGGTCTCCAAATACAGATCTCTATTTAACTAATTATGTGACTTCCCAAACCAGTTGGCTGAACCAGTGATGATTTTGTGTGTCATATTAAAGGGGGGGGGGGGTCAGGGGTGACTACTTTTGCAATCAATTATTTTGTGTTTCATATTTGTAATTAATTTAGATCACCTTGTAGAGATCTGTTTTCAATTTGACACAAAAGAGTTATTTTCTGTTGATCAGTGTCAAAATGCCCAAATTAAATCCACTCTGATTCAATGTTGTAAAACAATAAAATATGAATACTTCCAAGGAGGTGTGAATACTTTTTATAGGCACTGTATCTGTACACCAAGAAATGAGACAACATTTCTCCATCCTCAGGTGTAAAGCACAGTAGTATATCTAACACACATGCAATAACTTAGGAAAGTAAGAATTAAATCTACAAATGAATTATGCATAGATAATCAATGTACAGTGCATAAATTAAACATTGTAGGGTACAGTATGAATTATTCAGTGATACTTCTGCTGTGATGTGACAGGGAGTTCAGAAGCCAAATTGCTTGAGAGAAGAAATTGTTTCCCATCCTGACCGTTCTTGCTTTTATGCATCGGAGTCTCCTGCCTGATGGTAGAAAGTCAAAGAGAATGCTGGTTGGATGGGTGGGATCCATGATAATACCAAGGGCCCTCGAATGCAGTGCTCCAGATAAATGGCCCTGATGGATGGTCGGAAGACCCCTATGATCTTCTTGGCCATTCCTGCAGTCTTTTGTAGGGACTTCCAATCCGATGCTCAGCTGCTCCCATACCAGAGGGAGATGCAGCTCGTCAGGGTGCTCTCAATGCGCCCCTGCAAAATTCAGTTAAGATTGATGGGGGTCTCAATCTGCTCAGGAAGTGGAGGCACCGCTGTGCCTTCTTATTCAAGGAGGTGGTATTGAGGGATCAGTGTACCAACAGAGAAAAAAAAACAACTCACTAGAAACTAATTCGTTTTTCACCCACATCCCTCTAAGCTTTTCCTATCCATGTATCCATCATTTGTTTTGGTACATATACCCACTACTTTGTGTGAAAAACTCGTCTCTCAGATTCTCATTAAATCTTTCCCCTTTTGCCTTCAATCTATGTGTTCTAGTTTTTAGACACCCCTATCCTGAGAAAAAGTGTGTCCGCCCACTTTGTCTATGGCTCTCGTGATTTTATATATACCTCTATACAATCGTTCCTCAGCCTTCTTCACTCTAAGGTAAACAGTCCCAACTTATTCAGTGTCACTTTATAACTTAAGTCCTCAATCCCAGCAACACCCTTGTGAATCTTTACTACACCATCTGCAGCTTAATAGAATTGTTCCCATTATGTGACAAACAGAACTTTAGTGGTTTCACTAGTCTTGCACAACTGTAACATGTCGTCTCAACTCTTAAACCCAGTGCCCAGTCCAGTAAATGCTGGTATGCCATATGCCTTTACTGTCCTCTGTTGTGGCTTTCAGGAAAATATGTTTAAATTTCAGATTTCAGATTCAGATTTATCTATCACGTGTACATATTAATGTACAGAGAAATGCATTGTTTTCATTAATAACCTAAGGATGTGCTGGGGGCAGCCCGCAAGTGTTGTCACACTTTCCAGCGCCATCGGAGCATGCCCATTATGCTTGGCAGAATGACCCAGAACACAGCAAACAACAAAAAAAAACCAGCAAAGAACGCCCTTTCCTCCCTCCCACTCACACACAGGGACAGTCCTCCAGTCTCCAGGCCTTTTATGTACTTTTGGCCCTCACTTTCGCTGTTGTACCATACACCCCAGGGCCCTGCCATTTACTCTGTATATTCTTGATTTAATTTCCCAAAATACATCATTTCACACTTGCCTGAGTTAAATCCAATTTGCTACTCCTTTGCCATTTTCTCTGTTCATTGAGAACCTTGTACAAACTTCATCACTATCCACCATCCCACCAATTTAGGCACCATCCACAAACTTACCAATCAAGCCACTTCCATCTAAACTGTAAATTCTCATCCAACCTATAAATATATCATATGACAAAGAACAGAACACACTACTGGTCAGAGGTGTCCGATCTGAAAATCAACTCTTCACTACCAACTTCTGACTCCTTCCACCAAGCGTCATTTGCGATCTCACCTTGGATCCCATGAGATCTGGACCACGCAGAATCTTGTCAATTGTCTTGCTGATATCTTTTGTTATAAATAACTCCACAGTTGTCACCTGACCTGCAGAGTATTTCCAGCATTTCCTGCTTTCATTTTTAATAAAATGAAGAGCTCAGTGATGCAAGAGTTGTTTCACAACACATTTAAAATTTCTCTTTTAACTTTTAAAACCTCAGGGCGCCAAATGTGATTCTGAGCCAGAAGAATATTTTGAAGTTTATTTGTTTTTGTCATTTTGGATATTGCAGCAGCCCATGTGTACACAGCAAGGTCTCATTATCTTCAACAACATAAACAATGAAATACTGAAGAGTAGGGGATTGCCAGAACTTGCTTCTTTTCATATAGTTCCATTGGATCTTTCCCTTCTTTATGAGAGTGAGAGTACAGTACCCTGGAAGATGAGTTGAAGCAATGCATACTGTCTGTCTTTATTACAGACCCCCTGTACTTAAAGAAGCCACTGAGTGCATGATTGTGGTCTTCTGCTGCTGTGGCCCATCTACTTCAAGGTTCAATGTGTTGTGCACTCAGCGTTGCTCTTCTGCCCACCACTGTTGTAACATGTGGTCATTTGAGTTACTGCCACCTTCCTGTTGGCTTGAACCAGATTAGCCATTCTCCTCTGACCTCTCTCATTAATGAGGCAGTTTTGTGCTCAGAACTGCTCATTTGGATGGTTTTTTTTTGATTTTGACGCCATCCCCCTGTAAACTCTAGTGACTGTTGTGCAAAACTCCCAAGAGATCAGCAATTTCTGAGATACTCAAACCACCCCATCTAGCACCAACAATTATTCCATGGTCAGAGTCACTTAGATCACATTTCTGATGGAGTCTCAACAACAGCTGAACCTCTTGACCATATCTGCAAGCTTTTATGCAATGAGTTGCTGCCACATGTTTGGCAGATTAGATATTTGCATTAACAAGCAAGTGTACAATACCTAATTAAGTGGCCATTGGGTGCAAAATCCTTTAAAGCACTGGATTGAGTTTGACAGTCAAGCAGTTCACTTCTCATGTGTCTCCAAGTTCAAGGGGTGAAGAGTCAGAGTTCAATTGTATATAATGTACATTGGAGGGCACAGCAGAGCACAAGCAGTGTTCAATTTAGCATAAGCAGTTTAATTGTTTTATTAATGCATTGCACTGTAAAGCCATGCAAAACAATAAACTTCAGGGAATATGTCAGTTATAATAAATCTGATTCTGATTCTGCTGTTGTAGAGTATTTCAGAGTGTTATTTCTATATTTTGCTTTATTTATTCATCTTTCTGTATCTCAGGATCATAGTGAAGCCAGCATTTATCGTCCATCTTTAATTATCCTCAAGAAGGTGGTGAACTGTGCTTTTGAAATGATACAGTCCTGAAACAGTTGTGTATGGAGTTTCGGATTTAGATCATCTGATAATCAAGCAAACCAATATATTTTCAAGTTGGGACATTGTGTGACTTGGAAGGGCAGTTGAATATGGTGGTAACACTCACAACACGCTGGAGGAACTCAGCAGGTCGGGCAGCATCCGTGGAAATGATGAGTCGACGTTTCAGGCCGGAACCCTTCGTCAGGACTGAAGAGGGAAGGGGCAGTGGTGTCTGTGTCTGTGTCTGTGGTGTCTGCCCCTTCCCTCTTCAGTCCTGACGAAGGGTTCCGGCCGGAAACGTCGACTCATCGCTTCCACGGATGCTGCCTGACCTGCTGAGTTCCTCCAGCGTGTTGTGAGTGTTGGTTTGGTCCCAGCATCTGCAGATTATTTTGTGTTGAATATGGTGGTGCTTTTTGTAAACCCTTTGCCTCCCAGTTACTACTTGACTCTGAATTTTCAAGCAATTTATTTATTGTTCCACATTCTAGTATCTTCAGCCTCTTGTGCCAGTGGTGCTCCCATGTGCCTGAATCCCTTATCCTTCTCAGTAGTGAAAGTCACGGCTTTGGGACATACTGTCGGTGTACTCAGAAGAACTACAGATTTGTGCAAAAATCTTAGGCACCCTAGATTTTTTATATAGTTTCCGATGGCGTGCCCTCCATAGAGCCTTGATCTCAACATTCATTGAGGCTCTCTGGGATCACTTCGAGAAGCTAAAGCAAATGAGACAGCCAAAATCTGCAGAAGAACTGTGGCAAGATACTTAGGCCAACCTACTAGTCATTTTTTTAAATAAAACTGCATGACAGTGGATCAAAGAGAATTGATGCAGTTTTAAAAGCAAAGGATAGTCACACCAAATATTGATCCAATTTAGATTTTTACTGTTTACTGCTCTTTATAGTTTCTTTTGATATTTGAACTTTTCATTCCATTACTTTAAAAAGCATCTTTGCTTTACAGAGCTTTGTTTTACATAAGCCTAAGACTTTTGCACAGTACTGTAGCTTAAGTATATTTTGTAGATGGTACAGATTTCAGCCATTGTGCAGCCTTGCTGTACCTAGCTCCAAAGTTTTCCTCTCAAAGCCCACTGACTTTAGTTTTGCCAGGGCTTCTTGATGTCACATTTTATCCCATTTTGTTTCAATGTCAAGCACAGTCAATCTCACCTCAGCTCTGGAATCTAGGTGTTTGGACCAAGTCTGTAATGAGGGCTGGATCTGCGTAGTCTTGGTGAAATGTAATCTGAGCCACGGTGATCAGATTACTGGAGGTAAGTGCTGCTTCACAGCACTATTTTAGATAACATCCATCATTTTGTTAATGACCCAGAGTACAGTAGTTAATTGCATGGTAAATAGCTCTGTGGGCCTCATCGAGACAAACCTAGGCAATTTTCCACATTTTTTTAATGAACAGCAATAGATGTGCAGTCATTCTTCAAACAATGTTTGCAGGCTTAACCCAAGACTTCAGCAATACCACTCATTAACCACTGAATATTTTTCATGGTAAAAATATGGTAGAATGCCTTTGAGTTTATTAGTGCAGCCTTCTGCATGGATAATATTTTAAATTAGTGGAATTGTACTTATTTTACCTCCTTTCTCCCCATGGACATTTATAGGAGATTGGTGAAATGTTCCTAAAGGCATACCACTGTGTTTATTTGCAGGACAACACCATCTTTCCCCAATAGACTGCTATGTTGATTGCTATGGTAACCCATTACTATGGCAACCAATTGCAGTAACTGTCTGTCCTTTAGACACTGTGCAAATCACACAATAAATGAACCTGGAGTTATTATTTGAGCCAACCAAAGCTCAAACGATAAAAATATAGCTTTTAAACCATCAAATAGATCTCCAGTCAGTATTTTCAAAAATTCAATCAAAATAGGGAGGTATTTGCTCATTCCTCAGTCATCTCTCCACAGTTCAATTTAAAATTGTAAGATGGAGAAATAATTACATTTTCCAGACAAAATATTTAGCGATGTTTTTAATGAAGGAAAATAAAATAAATTAGATAGGGGAGGCCTGGAACTGAGGTAAATGTATCACACAGTGGGCTTTAATATTTCCACATATCTTCCTGATACAGTACATTGCTCATTCCATTGAGAATTTAATTTATCCAATGACCTCTGCTGTAAAATTGCATAGAAAATAGATGAAGAAGGAAGATTAGAATTCATAGGAGGCAGTGACTGGGTCTTACAGTTAAACTCTACAAATATGTTAGCTGCTGGATGATAGTTTTGATTCATTAGACATGATAAAATCAGTTGTGAAGAACTCTAAAAGATATGTGAGATAAATAAAACAGATAGATGGCAGGAAATGTCTTTCCAATGTCTTTTCTCTCAGGGATTTATTCAGATGAATGGCAATGTGGATATAAATTTCACTCAAGAACATATGAATTAGAACCAAAAGTATATTATTTGGTTCCTCGGGCCAGCTTCACCATTCAATAAGATCATGGCTGATAATTTACTTACTGTGCTTATAGCCCTTGATTCTTTTAATATCTAACAGTCCCTGAATATACTCTGTGACTGAGTCTTTACAGCACTGTTGGGTGGAGATTTCCAGAGATTAACTATCTATTGGTGTCCTAGGAAGTCATAGCACAGAAATCAACTCTATCTCACCACATACGTGTCTATCTATACTCAGCATTGATTTCAGACCCAGGAAGTTACATGGCATTAGTTCAAACATGGGCAAAGGAACCACTGTCTAATTGCCATCAACTGTCCTTTCTCAGCCTTCTTATCACTGTACCTCTATGGAATCAGTATAAGAATCAACATCACAAACACAAGAGATGCTGCAGATCCAGTCAACACGCTGGAGGAGCTCAGCAGGTCAGACAGCATCTACAGAAGTGAATAAACAATCAATGTTTCAGGTCAAGGCCCTTCATCAGCATTGTAAAATAATGAGGTAGAAGACAGAAGAAGGTGGTGAGGGAAGGGGAAGGACTACGAGCTGGTTGGGGAGGGTGGAAGAAGTAAGGGGCTGTGAGATGATAGCTGGAAAAGGTAAAAGGCTGGAGAAGAAGGAATCTACGCAATAGGAGAGCAGAGTGGACCACGGGAGAAAGCAAAAAAGGAGGGACATCAGTGGGAGGTGATAGGCAGATAAAGAGAAGAGAAGAGGCAAGAGGGGTGCCAAGGTGTGGAATGGAAATAGAAGGAAGGAAGAGGGGAAATATAAAAGAAGTTGAAGAAGTTGATGCTCATACCATCAGGTTGAAGGCTACCAGATAGAATATGAGGTGTTGTTCCTCCAGCCTGACGGTGGCCTCATCATGGCAGTAGAGGAAGCCATGGACCAACATATAAGAATGGAAATGAAGATTGAAGTTAAAGTGTTTGGCTGCTTTTTGCGCATGAAGTGAAGGTGCTTGACAAAGTGGTCCCCGAATCTATGTTCGGTCCCACCAACGTAGAGGAAGGAGCATCAGGAGCACAGATACATTAGACGACCATTTACAGATGAAACTTTGCCTCACCTGGAAGGACTTTTTGGGGCCCTGAATGGAGGTGAGCAGAGAGGTAAAAGGGCAGGTACAGCATGTTTGCTTGCCTGGTAAGTGTCAGGAAGAAAATTAGTGGGGAGGGATGAATGAACAAAGGAATCAGAGAGGGAGCGATGCTTTTGGAAAGTGGAGGTGGGGGGAGGTAAAGGTGTATTTGGCGATAGGGTTACGCTGAAAATAGTGGAAGTTGTGGAGATGCTGAAGTTCATGGGGTGGTAGATGAGGACAAGAGAAACTCTTCTGTTAAGGTGGTGGAAAGATGGGGTAAGAGTGGATGTCTGGAAAATGGAGGAGATGCAGCTGAGGGCACCATCAATGGTGAAGTTATGGAAACCTCATTCTTTGAAGAAGGAGGGCATCTGTAATGTCTTGGAAAGGAAACCCTCATCCTGGGAACAGATGTGGTGGAGATGAAGGAACTAAGAAAAGGGTATGGCATTTTTAAAGGAGATGGTGTGGGAAGGGATATAATCAAAATAGCTATGGGAGTTGGTAGGTTTATAAAAGAAATCAGTAGACATTTTGTCTCCGCAGATAAAGACAGAGAGATTGAGAAAGTGGAGAGAGGTCTCAGAAATACACCAAGTGAATTTGAGGGCAGTGTGGAAATTGGAGGCAAAGTTGATGAAATTGACAAGCTCAGTCAATGTAGCACAGAAAGAGTTGAGAAGCATTACCAGGGAAGGTTTGGAACATGGACTGTTCCACATAGCTATTGAAAAGGCAAGCATAGCTGGAGCCCATGTGGGTGCTCATGGCTACACCATGAGACTGGAAAGAATGGGAAGAGTTGAAAGAGAAATTGATGAGTGTGAGGACCACTTCTGCCAGATGAAGGAAGGTGCTGGTGGAGGGGAACTGGTCAGGTCTGCTGTAAGAAAGAAGCAGTGAGCTTTAAGGTCTTCTTGACTGTATAGTGACTGGGCATCCATGGTGAAAATGAGGCAGTGGGGCTGGGAGTTGAAAATTGTTGAGGAGATCAAGTGCATGTGAAGTGTCGTGGATGTAGGTGGTAAGGTATTGAACCAGGGATGATAAAATGGAGTTGAGATATGTGAACATGAGTTCAGAGGGTCTGAAACTATGGGCCTACCTGACAGTCAGGATTGTCGATCTTGGGCAGAATCAGAATCAGATTTAATGTCATTTACATTTGTTATCACCTTCTTGGTTTTGCAGCAGCAGTCCAGTGCAATACATTAAAACAAACTATTAGTTACAATCAGAATTATACACACACACACACACACACACACACACACACACACACACGTATATATATATATATATTGCGACGAGAATACACATAAAATTAAGATGTTTGCTGGCCTGGGATAGCATCAGTGGCATCAGCAGTTGGTCTGCCACCTGTCCTCTGGGGAAGGAGAGATAAGGAACAATGAAGCAGCATGTGGAGATGTTAATGAAGGAGCCATCAGTCTGGGTATTGCCAAGATCGGCTCCCCTTTGAACCCTGAACTGTTTGAAGTGATGGACAGGCGATACCCCAGCAGGGGGATAAAAAGGGACAGGTTCGCTAAGGCAGGACACACACGACACCCGAGGTAAGGAGACCCTGGAAGCGGTGCGCCTCTCACGAGTCGGTGGGAAGTACCGGACAACGCACAGGGTGGAAAGGTACGATCAGCAGGAACCCGGTGTGTGTCCACCCTCGCTTGGGTGCCGGGTTCACTGCAGAGGATCGACCGCATCTGGAGGAGGGGTCACAGTCGGTGACCTCAGGTGACATCACCAGGACCTGCCCGAAAGCTGCTTGTGAGCAATATCGCCGGTCTGTGAGTGGAAGCTGTGTCTGAATGATCAGTCGTTCCCGTTCTCTCTCTCCCTCCCCCCACGTTGTCCATCGCCATGGCAACGATTACTGCAAACTGAACTAAATTGGACTGAACTTTGTGTCACTTTGAAATTTGGTCATTTACCCCTAGACAACTATAGAGCTTGATTGATACTGTTATCTTAATTCTGTGCACATGTGTGTTTATCATTGCTGAACTGTTGCATTTATTATCCTTTCGATTACTGTGTTGCTTGTTTCTTTAATAAAACTTTCTTAGTTCTAGTAATCCAGACTCCAACTGAGTGATCCATTTCTGCTGGTTTGGCAACCCAGTTACGGGGTACGTAACAATATAAATTAAGTAAGTAGTGCAAATAGAGAACAAAATTAGTGAGTTAACAGGTTCATTTTCTATTCAGAAATCTGATGGTGGCGGGAAAGAAGCTGGTCTTAAAACGTTGAGAGTGTGTTTTCAAGCTGCTGTACCTCCTCCCTGATGGTAGCAATGAGAATGGAATTGACTTTACTATCTACATCCTTCATATACATGAGGAGTAAAAATCTTTACGTTACGTCTCTGCCTAAATGTGCAATGTGCAATTATAGTAATTTATAATAAATAACAACAGGATGGTCAATATAATATAGAAATGCAGTTGCGTCAGCATGATTTAGGCAGTCTGATGGCCTGGCGGAAGAAACGGTCCCGGAGCCTGTTGGTCCTGGCTATTATGCTGCGGTACTGTTTTCTGGATGGTAGCAGCTTTAACAGTTCGTGGTTGGGGTGATTCGGGTCTCCAATGATCCTTTGGGCCCTTTTTACACAACTGCCTTTGTTAATGTCCTAAATAGTGGGAAGTTCACGTCTACAGATGTGCTGGGCTGTCCGCACCACTCTCTGCAGAGTCCCGCGATTGAGGGAACTACAGTTCCTAAGGCAGTGATGCAGCCAGTCAGGGTGCTCTCAATCGTGCCCCTGTAGAAAGTTCTTAGGATTTGGGGACCCACACCAAAGCTCTTCAGCTGTCTGAGGTGAACGAGGCACTACTGTGCCTTTTTCACTATATAGCCACGTGAGATCCTTGGCGATGTTTGTGCCGGAGAACTTAAATCTGTTCACGCTCGAGACCCCAGATCCATTGATGTCTATAGGGGTTAGCCTGTCTCCGTTCCTCCTGTAGTCCACAACCAGCTGAGAGGGCATATCTTTGACCAGCGACCAATCCAGACATCAGAAGTTTTGAGAGGAGGGGATTTCACTCAAGTACACTGCCCAAACAAAAAAACCAGCAGCGGGTCTCTGCGGTGGAAGGGCTTTGACCAGCGACCAATCCATGTTTGGAATTGATTAGCAAGAGCAAATTAAAGGCAGGCAGGGGCAGGTGCAGTGGACATCATCTGAGTGGACAGAGTCAGAGAGGTGATCTTGAGAGTTTAGCTCTCTGAGACTTCAGTCAGAGCAAGTAAAAGAAAAGAAAAGCTCAAGGTTAAGTTATTCTTTTTCCTTCCCTTCTTTCTATCTGCTCAGCTAGGACAGTGGAGATGCCAGTCAGGATAGTGGAGTGCTCCTCTTGTGGGATGTGGGAAGGCAGGGGGACCTCCAGTGTCCCTGATGACTACAACTGTGAGAAGTGCACCCAGATGCAGCTTCTAACAATCCACATTCAGGAGTTGGAGCTGGAACAGCAGATGAACTCCAGATCGTTCAGGATGGTGGGGGGTGGGGGGGGGGGCACGTGATAGACATATAGAGAGGTAGTTACACCCAAGGTGCAAGGCAGTCAGGAACGGGAAAGGGGTTAAGGAGCCAGTGCAGAGTACCCCTGTGGACATCCCCCTCAACAACAGGCATGTGACTTTGGCTGCGGTTGAGGGGGTTGAGCTAACAGAACAAAGTCACAGTGGTCAGGTCGCTGGCACTGAGTCTGTTTCTGTGACTCAGAATGTCAGGGAAGAGAAGAGGCACACTGTGGTGATAGAGGATTCGTTAGTTAGGGGAACAGACAGGAGGTTCTGTAGGTGAGAACAAGTTTCCCGGATGGTATGTTGCCTCCCATGTGCCAGAGACCGGGATATCCTGGATCGAGGCCTCAGCATTCTTAAGTGGGAATATGAACAGCCAGAAGCCACAGCCCATGTAGGTAGGACAAATGATGAGGTTCTGCAAAGGGAGTTCATGGAGCGGCATGTTAAGATAAAGGGCAGGACATCCAGGGCTGTGATCTCAGGATTGTTACCCATACCACATGCTAGTGAAGCAGAACTAGGGAGATTATACAGTTTAATACACAGCCAAGGAGTTGGTGTAGGAGGGACAGCATTAGATTATTGGATCACTGGGCTCTCTTCCAGGGAAGGTGGGACCTTTACAGGTGGGATGGTTTTCACTTGATCTGAAGGGGGATCAATATCCTAGCGGGAAGGTTTGTTAATGCTGTAAGGTGGAGTTTAAACTAGAGTTGCAGGGGATGGGAACCAGAGTGCCAGAACAGATAGTGGAGAGGTTGTGGAGATGGGTGTTTGTAAGACCTCATACAAAGTCAGGAATCAAAAGGTTGAGCATTGTGTAACAAGAGTCCTGAGCTGTGTATATTTCAATGCAAGTAGTATTGCAGGAAAGGTGGATGATAGTACGGAAAATTAGGTAGCTAGTTTACAAACAGAGGCAATACGTACTGAGGAAAGGCTGTTGATAGGGCAAAATTGCAGACAACAGGATGAGTTGCAATGTAAAAGGATGTAAAAGGCAGACAAAATTGAAAAGGGTGAATACAAGGCTGAAGGTGTTATATTTGAATGTGCGCAGTATACGGGGTAATGTAGACAAACTTGAAGCACAGTTATAGATTGGTATAACTGAATCATGCCTGAAAGATTATCGTCCGATGATACACATTGTATTGAAAGAACAGGCAGGAAGGCGAAGGGGGTGGTATTGCTTTGTTGGATTAAAAATGAAATCAAACCTTTAGAAGAGGTGACATTGGGTCAGAAGGTGTTGAATTTTTGTGGATAGACTGAAGGAACTGCTAGAATAAAAAGGTCCTGATGTGAGCTGTATACAGATCCCCAAACAGTAGTAAGGATATGGTCTACAAATTACAATGGGAGATAGAAAATGCATGCCAAAAGGGAAATATTACAATAGTCATGGGGGATTTCAATATGCAGTTAGATTGGGAAAATCAGGTTGGTGCTGGATTCCGGAAGGGGGTATTTCTAGAATGCCTATGAGATGGCTTTTTAATGCAGTTTATGGTTGAGCCCACTAGGAGATCAGCTATTCTGGAATGGGTATTGTGCAATGAACCAGAATTGATTGGAGAGCTTCAGATAAAAGAACTCTAAGGGGCAAGTAATGATAATATGATTGAATTCACCCTGAACTTTGAGGAGGAGGAGCTTAAGTCAGATGAATCAGTATTACAGTGGAGTAAAGGGAATTACAGAGGCATGAGGGAGGAGTTGACCAGAATCGATTGGAAAAGTACACTGGCAGGGATGATGGCAGAGCAGCAATGGTTGAAATTTCTGGAAGCAATTCAGAAAGCACAGGATATATACATCCCAAAGAAAAGAAATACTCTAAAGGCAAGATGACACAACCATGGCTAACAAGAGAAGTCAAAGCCAACATAAAAGCCAAAGAGAGGGCATATAATAAAGCAAAAGTTAGTGGGAAGTTAGAGGATTGAGAAGCTTTCAAAAACCATCAGAAGCCAACTGAAAAAGTCATTAAGAAGGTAAAGATGGAATACGAAAGTAAACTAGTCAGTAATATTAAAGAGGATACAAAAGGTTCTTCAGATACATAAAGTGAAAAAGGGAGTTGAGAGTGGATATCAGACTGCTGGAAAATGATGCTGGAGAGTTAGTATTGGGGAAAAAGGAAATGGTGGATGAACTGAATAAGTATTTTGCATCAGTCTTCACTATTAGTATGTGGGAGTTCCAGGTGTCAGGGGTCATAAATTGTGTGAAGTTACCATTACTTGAGAGAAAGTTTGTGGGAAACTGAAAGGTCTGAAAGTACAAACGTTTGTAGATAAGTCACCTGGACCAGATCGTGTACATGCCAGGGTTCTCAAAGAGGTGGCTGAAATGATTGTGGAGGCATTAATAATGATCTTTCAAGAATCACTAGATTCTGGAATAGTTCCAGGGGACTGGAAAATTGCAAATGTTACTCCACTCTTCAGGAAGCGAAAGAGGCAGAAGAAAGGAGAATATAGGCCAGTTAGTCTGACCTCAGTTGTTGGGAAGATGTTGGAGTCAATTACTGAGGATGTGGTTTCCTGGTACTTGGAGGCACATGATAATACAGGCCATAGTCAGCATGGTTTCCTCGAGGGAAAATATTGTCTGACAAATTCTTTTAAGAAGTAACAAGCAGGATAGACAAAGAAGAATCAATTGTTGTTGTGTACTTGGATTTTCAGAAGGCCTTTGACAGGTGCCACACAGAAGGCTGCTTAACAAGCCACGAGCCCATGATTTTACTGGAAAGATTCTAGCATGGATAAGGCAGTGGCTTATTGGCAGGAGGCAAAGTGTGGGAATAAAGGGAACCTTTTCTGATTGGCTGCTGGTGACTAGTAGTGATTCACAGGGACTGGCGTTGGAATCGATTCTTTTTTTCAATATGTCAATGATTTGGATGATGGAATTGATGGCTTTGTTGTAAAGTTTGCAGATGATATGAAGATGGGTGAAGGGGCAGGTAAGTTTGAGGATGTAGAGATGCTATAGAAGGGCTTAGACAGATTAGCATAACAGGCAAAGAAATGGCAGATGAAATACAGTGTTGGAAGTATATGGTCATGCACTTTGGTAGAAAAAATGAAAGGGTTGACTAGTTTCTAAATGGAGAGAAAATACAAAAAAAATGAGGCACAAAGGGACTTGGAAGTCCTTGTGCAGGGTTCCATAAATATTAATTTGCAGATTGAGTCTGTGGTGAGGCAGGAAAATGTGATGTTACTATTAATTTCAAGAAGACTAGAATATAAAAGCAAGGATGTAATGTTGAGCTTTTATAAAACACTGGTGAGGCCTTACTTGGAGTGTTGTGAGCAGTGTTGGTCCCCTTACCTTAGAAAGGTGTCATAGTCCGGTCCGTAAATTCTGTATTCCGGTTCACGGTCCGGTCCATCGATCCTTGTTCCGGGTTTTCCTGTTTTCTCCCTTGTTCTGTTGGGTGCCTTAATTGAGGCACCTGATTCTCATTTTGGTCTGGCACATAAATACCTCTGCAAACCAGGGATTGTTTGCTGGGCTGTTCCCTTCCCCTTCCTTCTGAAGCCTCATCTGCATCCCTACCAAGTTCAACTGCTGGAGTGAGACTGGAGCCTTGCCACGCCAAGATAAGAAACTACCTATGGTTGAGTTTGGAACTATCTCTTTGTGCCCCTGTGTTTAATGTCCGTGTCAAAGAAGAGTCCCGGCCCTAGGTCCTGTTCCCAAGGACGGGTCCTAATTCTGTGTTCTGTGTTCCTGTGTCCCAAGTTCCAGGCATCGTGTTCCAGTCCAAGGCTTTGTGTTCTTGCCCAGCCCAGTGCTGGAGATTCCTCATCTTGTGCTGGATATTCCTTGTCCTGTGCAGGATCGTCCCCATCCGAACCCTCGGCAGTTTACCTCGGTAGTCATCTCAGCCCTGCGTCCTAGAAAGGGTCCGGGCCCTGCGTCTTTGGAAGGGTCCCGGACCTCTGCTCCAAGGAGGAGTTCCGGCTCTGTACCCAAGAGCCTAACCAAGCTGAGTCCAAGAGCCGAGCCAAATATAGTTTAAGAGCCACGTCCTGTGCTGGAGATTCCTTGCCCAGCCCAGGGGTGTCTCGTCTTGTCTAAGCCACGTCCAAGAACCTTGTCCTGTCCAAGTCAAGGCTTTGTGTTCTCATCCTGTCCATGTGCCTCACCCTGTGCAGGAGTTCCATGTCCTGTCCTTGCCAAAATTCTAGTCCGTAGTCCTAGCCTAGACCCGGGGTCCGGTTCTGAGTCAAGACCCAGGTTCCGGGTCCCTGTCCAGGCTCTGGTTCCGGAGTTCTGTGTTCCTAATCCAAGCTCCTCGTTCCTAGTTCCCCATCCAGGTCCTGTGTTTCTAGTCCAAGTCCTTGCCCAGGCCCTGAATCCTAGTCTGGTCCAGAGCCTGTGTCAATGTCCAGCGTCATTTCTTCCTGAGATCCCCTTGCTTTCTTGACAAATCTAGTCCTGTTCCTAGAACTGCAGTGTCTGCGTCTTGCATTTGGGTCTGCTTCCAGTGCCTGCCTTATGACAAAAGGTTGTGCTGAAACTGGAGAGGGTTCAAAAGAAGTTCACAAAAATGATTCAGGAATTGAATGGCTTGTCATATGAAGAATGTTTGATGGCTCTGGGCCTGTATTCACTGGAATTCAGAAGAATGAGGGGTCAGCTCATTGAAGCTTATCGAATGGTGAAAGGCATTTTTTGAATAGATGTGGAGAGGATGTCTCCTATGATGGGAGGGTCTACGATCAGAGGACACAACCTCAGAATTGAGGGGTGTCCTTTTAGAATGATGAGGAGGAATTTCTTCATCCAGAGAGTGGTAAATCCATGGGATTCTTTGCCACAGGCAGCTGTGGAGGCCAAACTATTATGTATATTTAAGGCAGAGGTTGATAGATTCTTGACTGATTAGGACATGAAGGGATACAGGTAGAAGGCAGGAGATTGGGGCTGAGTGGGATATTGGATCAGCCATGATGAACTGGCAGAGCAGACTTGATGGGCCAAATGGCCTAATTCTGCTCCGATAGCTTATGGTCTCACGGTCTTATATCCTGGGTGATGGAGGTCCTTGATGATGGATGCCAGCTTTTTGAAGCATCACCTTTTGAAGATGTCCTTAAATTTGGAGAGTCAAGTGCTAAAGATAGAGCTGGCTGAGTTTGCAATCCTCTGTAGCTTTTTCTAGTCCAGTGCAACAGTCGCCTCCATACCAGACGGTGATGCAACCGGTTGGATTGCTCTCCACCGTTCACCTGTAGAAATTTGCTGGAGTCTTTGTGACATACCAAATCCTTTCAAACTCCCAATGATATATAGCAGCAAACATGTCTTCGTTATAATTGCATCAATATGTGGGGCCCAGGATAGATCATCAGAGACGTTGACACCCAGGAGCTTGAAACAGCTCACTGCTGATCCCTCGATGAGGACTGGTGTGTGTTCCCTCGATTTCCCCTTCCTGAAGTCTACAATCAATTCCTTGGACTTACTGACATTAATTTTGAGGTTGTTATTTCAACATCACTCAACCAGCTGATCTATCTTCAAGTCATGAAATATACTACATGAAACAGTTGGTTGGTGCAACTGTAACGAAACCTAATTTCCCTCGGGATCAATAAAGTATGACCATACTATAGGGGGAGTAATGAGGTGGAACTGAAAGAAGGTGTGATAGCCTCATTAATAAAGGAAGCATCCCTCGTGATTGTAGATTTATTCTGCAACTTTGCCACTATTAAATTCTTTTTGCCTAGCAACAAAAAGTAACATTTCTCAATTTATTCATAATGCTACTCATCTCACCTTTAGTGGTATGCAGGCCTCCAAAATGTGACCTATTGATAAACACACGAGATTCTGCATTTGCTGGAAATCCAGAGTAACCCACACACAAAATGCAGCAGCATCTATGGAAATGAAAGCATCCAGTCCTGGTGAGGAGTCTTGACCCGAAATATCAACTGTATATTCCTCTACATAGATGTTATCTGAGAAGCTCAGTTCCTCCGCATTTTATGTGTTAATTTCTTTACAGTGTGGAGTATAACTGTGGATATATCTAGACACACAATAGTGGTGTCTTTTTTATTGATCCTTCAATGTTAAGCCTGAAAGCTGTTTTACTACGCAACAGCAAGGCCCACCCTTCAATAGCAATTGGCTATGCAGTACACATGAAAGAAAAACTACCGGAATCTGGAAGTCTTGTTGAAATGCATACAGTACAGTAGCTACAAATGGAACATCTGTGGTGATCTGAAAGTTGTAGTACTGCTACTAGAGTGCAGATCAGATACACCTCGTACCGCTGTTTCACTTGCAAATGAGACAGCCGTGCAAAAGAATCTCATTACATTAAAAATGATTGGCCTCTCTGTAAGCAGTGGCTTTAGGACAGAGGTGTGTGGCACATAAGCCACTTGTAGACCCAACAATCCCATGAAATGTTACTTTATGTGCTGGGCAAAAAGAATTTAGTAGTGGCAAAGTTGCAAATAAATTTATAATCACAAGAGATGCTTCCTTTATTAATATGGCTACCACACCTTCTTTCCCTTCCACCTCATTACTCCCCTATTTGCCTCCTCTTTGTATAAAACTTGGACTAATGAAGAAATTTGTGGAAGTGGTGAACAAGGAAAGTGAAGGTCTTTGATATTTGAGCCAGGTATTTCCCAGTATAACTGATACCAAGATTAAGGAAAGCATTTTTGTTGGTCCACTAATCAAACAGGTCATTAATGTCAGGCAACTTGACGAACTTCTAGTGAGACTGGAGGTGAGTACTAGTGCGCATGTGCCAGTCATGCATACAGCCTGTTACAGCCGTTCCGACTAATTCTTACTTTTTTGACAGGTTATTTTTTGTATTTTTTTTCATGGTAACACGTTGAAGCTGCACCCTGTCTAACATGCTGGTGGAGAGAGTTTTATTTGGGTTTTTAGCGCTGGAAATAGTTACATTCCGACACGTCTCATTAGCGGGGCAACAGTATGGTCGCATTGTTTATTCCAGGGACCAGCTAATTGAGCTTGTGCCGGCCGGTTTAGCGAGCAGAACGGCGGACACCCCTGATGAAATCTGGAGGAAAACACACAGAGGATGCAGAGGGGGATCACAAAGGCGAGGAAAAAGGACTGGGTTGAGACAACAGAGATTTATGGAGAAGAAGAGTTCGGTGGGTAATAAAGTGGACGAGTTCACTGCACTAGCCAGGTGTCAGAGAACATTTCGGGAGTGCAGTGTTATGTGTTTAACTGGAACGGGGCTGCACGAGGACATACCCGATCAAAACTTTTCCATGGACGGCTTCCAGTCCGTTCGGGCTGACCGGAAGTGCACTGAGAGCGGTAAGCATAAAGGAGTTGGGTGCTTACTGGGGGTTCTGGTTAACAACGGATGGTGCAATCCGGGTCATATTACGATTGAGGAAAGTGTTTGTAGACCGGATATTGAACTTTTTGCTGTTGGACTCCGGCCATATTCCACCGAGATACAACACTGGGCGTCACGGGTGGTTGTTCCTGCCTGTGGCCATCGAACTTTGCAGCTCCTCCCGTGGAGGGTCAGACACCCTGAGCCAATAGACTGGTCCTGGACTTATTTCCATCTGGCATAGTTTGCATTTTGTTGTTTGATTGTTTGTGGTTTTTGTATTGCTATATTTATGCTCTATTCTTGGTTGGTGCAGATGTAATGAAACCCAATTTCCCTCGGGATCAATGAAGTATATCTATCTATCTATCTATCTATTTAAGGATGTTGTTGAAAATGTTCTTGGAGACTACAGAGCCACCAAAACATGTGCAGCTGGTTGATAACATTCTCCAAGTATACAGACCATTCCATTTAGACTTCTTCCCTGTGAATCTTGGCATTGTCAGTGACAAGGTTGGTGAAGGGCTTCACCAGGACATTGCGGTCATGAAGAAACTGTATCAGGGCAACTGGAATCCATCAATGCTGGCTGATTATTGTTGGACACTTAAGCCAGAGGTATTAGTCACTGAGTATAAGTGAAAATTTTCAACAAAATATTTTTAGCTTAGTTTAACTATTGCAAATGGTCAGCACCATTATGCAATTAAGCGCATTATAATTTCTTGTTTCTCCAAATTCCTATATGATACAAATAGTCTGAAGCTATATTTGTTTTCAGCTTCAAGCATAACCCCAAAAATATTTCATAGGAAGCAGTACTTTCAAAAAAACTTGCTGTCCAGTGGCATGGGAGATCTTATTCTACATGTTGACTGGAGGAAGCAAACTGGCAAAGGTATTGATAATAGACAATAGACAATAGGTGCAGGAAAGGGCCATTCGGCCCTTCGAGCCAGCACCACCATTCACTGTGATCATGGCTGATCATCCACAATCAGTACCATGTTCCTGCCTTCTCCCCATATTCCTTGACTCCGCTATCATTAAGAGCTCTATCTAACTCTTTTTTGAAAGAATCCAGAGAATTGGCCTCCACTGCCTTCTGAGGCAGAGCATTCCACAGATCCACAACCCTCTATGTGAAAAGGTTTTTCCTCAACTGTGGCCTCTGGTTCTGGACTCCCCCAACATCAGGAACATGTTTCCTGCCTCTAGCGTGTCCAATCCCTTAATAATCTTATATGTTTCAATCAGATCCCCTCTCATCCTTCTAAATTCCAGTGTATACAAGCCCAGTCACTCCAATCTTTCAACATATGACATTCCCGCCATCCTTGGAATTAACCCAGTGAACCTACGCTGTACTCCCTCCATAGCAAGAATGTCCTTCCTCAAATTTGGAGACCAAAACTGTACACAATACTCCAGGTGTGGTCTCACCAGGGCCTTGTACAACTGCAGAAGGACCTCTTTGCTCCTTTACTCAACTTCCCCTTGTTATGAAGGCCAACATGCCATTAGCTTTCTTCACTGCCTGCTGTACCTGTATGGTTACTTTCAGTGACTGATGAACAAGGACACCCAGATCTCGTTGTACTTCCCCTTTTCCTAACTTGACACCATTCAGATAGTAATCTGCCTTCCTGTTCTTGCCACCAAAGTGGATAACCTCACATTTACCCACATTAAACTGCATCTGCCCACTCACCCAGCCTGTCCAAGTCACCCTGCACTCTGAAGGATATCAGCCGGAAACATTGACTGTTTACTGTTTTCCATAAAGGCCGCCTGGGCTGCTGAGTTTGTCCAGTATTTTGTGTGTGTGGCAAGGGTATTGTTGAAGAAGGATTTGTGGAATGCGTTTGGGATAGCTTCATAGAACAGGATATTATGGAATCTACCCAGGAACAGGCTATTTTATATCTGGTCATGAGGAAGAATTAATTGATCTTGTGGTTAAAGATCACCTAGAAGGTAATGACCATATGATAGATTTCCAGATTCAGTTTGATGGTAAGCACCATAGGACCACATTGACTGTCTTCATCTGGAATAAGTGCAATGATTGTGGTGTTGAAGGTGGACTAGGAAAAGAAGCTAAGATACAGTTCAGCAGCAGTGTTCATGACAGTGGCAGATATCCAGACAGCTGATCCATAATGGTCAGCAGGAATTTATTCCAAGTAGAACAAGAGATTCCATGAGAAAAAAGGCACTATCTATGATTAACAAAGGAATCTAGTCAAGAATAATGTTCAGTAGGCATGCAAAGTGACAGGTGAGTATTGAGCCAGGACACTGGGAAGTTCTTTAGGATCCAGCAGAAAAATCTGTCTCTAGGAGGAGGAGAAGATGGCGGCGCGACGCGCATGCAGCGGCCACTCCGGTGAATGATTTCTGTTATCTGTCAAGTAGGGTGCCGTGCACAATCCTGATTTGATGGAGACAGACGTGAGAGTACGGAGGAACATCTGGGGAAACTTCTGAAATGCCTTCTTCGCTGCTGCTGCTACTGTGTGATCCAGAATCTCTGGAGGAGAAGGCCCCGCGTCCTCGGCTTTGCTTGTTGCTCGGTGGCCGGGTCAGGGTCGAAGTGATCGGCAGAGATGGTGCTCGGTGTGCGGTGTCGGAGGGCTGGTTGGAGGCTCGGAGTTTTCGGACAGACTCAGAGTCGGCTGTGGTCAGGTGCTTCAAATGCATTGACAGCTGTCGGCGCCTGGAGGTTTATGGCAGGGGGAGTTTCTCCCTTTTGCTGCCTGCTATCGGGACTATCGGGAGTCCATTGGAACTTTGAGACTTTTTTTTTTACCATACCCATGATCTGCTCTTTATCAAATTATGGTATTGCTTTGCACTGCTGTAACTATATGTTATAATTATGTGGTCTTGTCAGTGTTAGTCTTTGGTTTGTCCTGTTTTTTTTGTGATATCACTCTGGAGGAACATTGTATCATTTTTAATGCATGCATTTCTAAATGACAATAAACGAGGACTGAGTGTTCTCATAATCTAATCTAACCTAATCTAAAAAACAGCTATATTTCATTAGGAGTTTGAGAAGATTTGGTATGTCACCTAAAGCACTCGAAAACTACAGACGTACTGTGGAGAGTATTCTGACAGGCTACATCACTGTCTGATATGAGGGGGTAGGGGGGCTACGGCCCAGGATTGAAAGAAGCTACAGAAAGTTGTAAAATTAGTCAGCTCCATCATGGGTACTAGCCTCCAAGACATCTCCAATGGATGGTGCCTCAGAAAGGCAGTGTCCATCACCCAGGACATGCCCTCTTCTCATCGTTACCATCAGGAATGTGGTACTCTAGCCTGAAGGCAAATGCTCAGCGATTCAGGAACAGCTTCTTCCCCTCTGTCATCTGATTTCTAAAAGGACAATGAGCCCATGAACACACCTCACCTTTTATTGATTATTTTAAATTTAACTATTTCATGTACATGAAATATATATACTTCATGTAATTCCTTTTTATTTCTATATTTATCATGTATTGCATTGTTTTGCTGCTTCTAAGTTAACAAATTTCACAACATATGCAGGTGATATTAAACCTGATTCTGAGGTGGTAGCCTCTAAGGTTGGTGCTGTACCATAGAGTGCCATTGGGTGGATTATGAACTTCCTGATAGGAAGGAAGCAGTCCATAAGGCTGGGCTTCTACTTGTCTGATCCAATGTCTATAAGCATGGGCTCTCCCCAGGGCTGTGTCCTTTCTCCTCTCCTGTTCACACTTTATACAAACAACGGTACCTCCACAGACAAATCAATTAAGATCCTAAAGTTTGCAGATGCCCTGACTGTAGTTAGTCTCATCTCTCATAATGATGTGACCTGCTATCAGACCAAGGTAGACCATCTTGCAGCATGGTGCACTCACAACAACTTGTAGCTTGATGCTGTCAAGAGAGTGGAAATAACTATTGATCTCTGCTGACAACACCCTACCTGCATCCCCCTTGGAAATGAATGATCATGTCTGTGGTTGAGTCAATCAAATTCCTGGGGGCTAACATTACCAATATATTGAAGTGGGACAAGTACGTTACACTCATCACTAGGAAAGCCCAGCAGAGATTGTTTTTCTGTGTCAGCTTAGGAAACTTAATATGTCAGAGTGTATCCTGATGAGTTTTTACTCAGCTATCATTGAGCAGAGCAAAGAAAAGAACTGGAAAAATTACTGCTGACTCCATCCACCCTAGCAGTCACCTACTCAGTAAACTGCCATCAGGGACCAGCACTAGATGCGTCATCTACAAAGCTTCTTTCCTGTAGCTTCTCAACAAAACTCACACAGGTGTAATACCCAAACTCTGTCTGCACAAAGTTCATAGTTCACAGTAAATTTATTTTCAAAGTACATATATGCCACCATATACAACCTTGAGATTCATTTCCTTGCAGGCATATTCTATAAATCCAATAACTATAATAGAATCAATGAAAGACCACACCAACAGGGCAGACAACCAGTGTGCCAAAGACAACAAACTGTGCAAATACAAAAAGAAAGAAGGAAACAAAGAAAATAATAACAAATAAGTAAACAATAAATATTGAAAACATGAGATGAAGTGTCCTTGAAAGTGAATCCATTGGTTGTGGAAACTGTTCAGTGATAGAGCAAAGTAAAATTGAATGAATGTATCCCCTCTGGTTCAAGAGTCTGATAGTTGAGGGGTAATCACTGTTCGTTAACCTGGTGGTGTGAGTCTTGAAGCTCCTGTACCTTATCTCTCATGACAAGAAGAAAGTATGACTGAGTGCCAGTGGTCCCTGATGATAGATTGCTACTTTCCTACAACAACGCTCCATGTAGATGTTCTTAATGGAGGGGAGGGCTTTACACATGATGGACTGGGCCATATTCATTACTTTTTGGAGGATTTTCCATTCAAGGGCATTGGTGTTTCCAAACCAGGCCATGATGCAGCCAGTTAATATACCCTCCACCATACATTTATAGAAGTCAGTCAAATTTACAGATGTCATGCTGAATCTTCACAAGCTCCTAAGGAAGTAGGGGCACTGCTGTGCATTTTGGTTTGTAATTGCACTTATGTTTTGGGCCCAGAACAGGCCCTCTGAAATGATAACACTGAGGAATTTAAAGTTACTGACCCTGTCCACCTCAGATCCTCTGATGAGGACGGGGTCATGGAGCTCCAGTTTCCTCCTCCTGAAATCAGTAATCAGCTCCTTGGTCTTGCTGACATTAAGTGAGATGTTGCTGTGATACCACTCAGTCAGATTTTCGATCTCCCTCCTACATGCTGATTCATCACCACCTTTGATTTCGCTTACGACAGTGGTATCGTCAGCAAAGTTAAATATGGCATTGGAGCTGTCCTTAGCCGCACAATCATAAGTATAAAGAGAGTAGAGCAGGGGGCTAAGCACACAGCCTTGTGGTTCACCTGTGCTGATGGAGATTGTGGAGGAGATGTTGCCAATGACAACATAGTTACCTGCTCTCTTTGTTCCATTATTCAGTCTGTTCATATGTTCACATTTATTTCTGATGATTATTGAATTTGTGCATGTGACTGTTCTGCTAGTTGTTGATTGTGCATGGCTCTTTGCACTATTGTCTTGTAAATTGTTGTTTGCTATTGTATTAAAGAGTCGTAGAAAAGTACATCACAGAAACAGGCCCTTCGGCCAATCCAGTTCTTGTCAAACCATTTAAACTGCCTACGCCTATTGACATGCACCGGGATGATAGTCCTCCATGCACCTATCCAAACTTCTCTTAAATGTTGAAATTGAGTTTGTATACACGTGCGGCAGCTCATTCCACACTCTAATGATGCTCTGGGTTCCAAGGAAGAAAGGCCTACCCTCTTCAATCTTTCCCTTTAACTTAGGACTTCCAGACCTGTCAGCACATTTGTAAGTTTTCTCTATACCCTTTCAACCTTATTTATATCTTTCCTGTAGGTAGATGACCAAAACTGCACACAATACTCCAAACTAGGCCTCATCAATGTCTTAAAGAACTTCAACATCCCTTCCCATCTCCTGTACTCAATACGTTGATTTATGAAGGCCAGTATTCCAAATGCTTTCCTTATGACCCTATTTACCTCCAATGCCACTTCCAATGAATTATGGACCTGAAACATTGACTGCTTATTCCCATCCCTAGATGCTGCGTGACTTGCTGAATTCCTCAGCATTTTGTGTGTGTTTCTCTAGACTTTCAGCATCAGCAGAATCTCTTGTGAAATATGAATTAGATGTGGCGGTTAGCATTAAGGCCAATCTTTATTATTGGAAGAACCTTCTCAATAATGAGACTTACTGTATGTTGCTCCAATACAGCTCAACCTCTGGCACGGAGCGGGAACAATGAAAACTGTAGTTTTATTCTTGTGGCTAAATAATTGTGTTTTTCTAAAATTTAAAATGCATGTTAAACGTTTTATTGCATTAGTTTTCTCTCTCTTTTGTCTTAGAGTCTTATATTCCCTCTCTTATTTTTTTCATCTGTGTTACATCTAATTCCAACCTAATCCATTTACTGCTAGCCCACTGTTTCATTCTTTTTCCTTTTAACGTATTCCAAAGATGATAAAGAATAGATCTATTGTTTCCCTAAGACACCCAGTGTCTCATTGGTCACTCATCCTCACGGTCCTGTTCCTCTCGCATTTACCGCACCAAAGGATTTCGAACAAATACTGAGAACTTATAATCTAAAGGGAGAGTAAACCAAATGGTATTGGAAATCTGAAATAAATACAGAAAATTATGAAGAATTTCAGGGACCCTTCACCTCTGTTAACTCTGCCTCTCTTTCCACGATGCTGCATGACCTGCCAAGTACTTACTGTGTATTCAGTTTTTATATCTAAAGGGATACTGCGTATCATAAGATAGCCTGCCCCAGCAAATTCTGGAATAATCTATAGACAATATATTGATGCATTCAATTTCCATTCCTATATAGTTTGCAACAATGTTTCAAAAGAATTTTATTTTCTAAGGGATTTTCTGTTGGTCGATGTTATAACTTTGAACGAACGACATGGAGACTGGAGCTGCATATATAAAAACTCTTTATTCACCATGACAAACAAACAATCGGGAAGGGTCCCTGGAGAATCTCACTGAACTCAAAAGTGCATTGAGGTTTTATACTCTTTAAACACAAAGGTAACAGCTGAGATTAAATGTGGTACCAATAGTTATAATTACGTACATAGATTACTTCAGCATTTTGTGTGCAGGCAAATGTCTTTGTAGAATTACTTATTAACAATGGAAGCATATCTCAACTGGCAAGACAACTTTGAATATTCACACACCTGTAGATGGTCTGAAAGCTTCTGAACAGAAAACTCCCAGCACTCACAATATAATTTGTTTATCACAAAGCTGAGTATACAAACACTTAGATTTTGAATGAACAAATAAGTATGCCTTTAACTGTGTGTAAATGACAGGATATCAACCTTTTAACTTCTTTGATGTTACCCTGATAATCTTACTTGGGGTCAATTTATATAAATATCCATCTTCTGTTCTTCTCTGCATAATTTAATCTAGTGTAAAACCAGAATGTTTCATGTTCAATGGCTGGTTTAGATATCCTTATATTATTGATGTGTGTTATATAGGAACAGGTTTCTTTTGAAGAATGGTTCTCATTTATATTAATGGCTGATTACCACATAATCCCTGATTAAAATTACATTCAATTCCCAAACAGTCAGTGTACACTCGATTGCCACTTTATTAGTACACTGTACATCTGCTTGTTAATGCAACTATCTATTCAGCCAATTAGGTGGCAGCAACTCAATGCATAAAAACATGCCATCTTGGTCAAGTGGTTCAATTGTTGCTTGGACCAAACATCAGAATGGGGAATGGGGAAACATCGACTGTACCTCTTCCTAGAGATGCTGCCTGGCCTGCTGCGTTCACCAGCAACTTCGATGTGTGTTGCTTGAATTTCCAGCATCGGCAGAATTCCTCGAGAATGGAGAAGAAATGTGCTCGAAGTGACTTTGACTGGATTGATTCGTTGGTGCCAGATGGGATGCTTTGAGTATCTCAGAAACTGCTGATCTCCTGTGATTTTCTGGAGTTTACAGAGAATGGTGTAAAAAAACCAAAAAAAAGTCCAGTGAACAGCAGTTCTGTGGATGAAAACATGTTGTGAATGAGAGAAGTCAGAGGAGAATGACCAGACTGGTTCAAGCTGACAGGAAAGTGATAGTAATTCAAATAACCATGTGTCACAACAGTGCTGTGCAGAACAGTATCTCTGAACACACAACATGCTGAACCTTGTAGTGGATGAGCTACAGCAGCAGAAGACCATGAAGATGGTCTTTGCAATTTCTCAGTGACCACTTTTTCAGGTACCTCCTGTCGGAGTATGTAACACGTTTCCAATTTTGGAACAAATACATGAATTATTTCAGGCAGATGGGGCTCATCAGCTATGGTTGGCTGCTCATCTAGGAGAGGGAAAACTCCGATCTCAAATCTCCACTGACTTGTGGCCATAACTACTCATGGGGAAGGCTTCGTGAGTAAATCCCAAGGAAGAATTTGGAGCCAGAGTCCCTAAAACAGTCCTACATTGTGTTCAATGCTGGCTGGCAACTCCTAAAATGCTGCTGGTGCCAAACTGTATCAGTCACTGCCGTTCATTTGGTTTCCTCAGCTGCGTGGAGAGAAGAAGCCTTTTGCATGGGCTACATTGATATATATATCAATTATTCTGCATGAACATCATGTAAAGTATTAACATGGTTCCCCAATGCACACATATGTTATGCAGAGTGTAATTGTCCAGTATTAATCTTTAAAATGTTGACATTAAATATTTACAGCCATAATGCAGCAACTGTTGGATAAAAAATAGCTTTTGCAGTTACATGCTCACAATATTACAGAATGCCTTCCAGCTTGTGAAGTATAGTCAGTGATTAAGGTAGAAAAATGTCAGTTCCAATTGAAAGAAGCTCTATAGTCTTTGAGATAAATGGTGAAATTGTTTTAGTGATGTTCAAAAGTAAAACTCCTCAACAGGCAATCATATAAAGTACTCTGATCTTTGATGAAGGATGCTGCTTTTCTACGACAAAGTTTCATGTAGATATGCTCAATGGTTGAGAGGGCTTTACTTGTGATGTACTGGGCTGAATCCACTACCTGAGGAAGTAGAGACACTGTTGTGCTCTCCTTGCAATTACATTTATATGATGTATCCAGGACAGGTCCTTTGAGATAGTGACACCCAGGAATTTAAAGTTACTGACCCTCCCCACTGCTGATTCTCCAATGACTACTGGCTCATGGACCTCTAGTTTCCCTCTTCTGAAGCCTACAATCAGTTCCTTGGTCTGCCTGCTCTTGCTGTTAAAATAGCGTTGAAATGGCAAATTGATTGGAGAGATTAGCTTGGATATTAGTGGTTAAGTGTCTTGAATTCATTCGGTATACTCTGTCCTTGTTCATGAGATAAGCTGGCTACCTCTCTTCTCAAGTGCTAAATTAATTCTATCAATGAGATATCTCATTCTTCTACTTCCTTCTCATAATCTTCATCAATGAGCCAACCATCAGTCCACCATTCTATTGAGGTTACTGAACGGAGTTTTTTGAAGTTCAAAGTAAATTTATTATCAAAGTACATATACACTCGGTGGTCACCTTGTTATGTACGTGTGCAGGCACACCTGCTCATTAACACAAATATTAATCAGCAAATCATGTGACAGCAACTCAATGCATAAAATTATGCAGACATGGTCAAGAAGTTCACTTACTGTAAATTTCAAACATCAGAATGGGGAAGAAATGTGATCCAAGTGACTTGGAGCCTGGAATAATTGATGGTGCCAGATGGGGTGGTTTGAATATCTCAGAAACTTCTGATCTCCTGGGATTTTCACACATAATATTCTCTCATGTGTACAGAGAATGGTGCGAGAACAAAAAGAAATCTAGCGAGCAGCAGTTGTCAGCAGTGAATGGCCAGATGGGTTCAAGCTGACAGGGCCGTGACAGTAACTCAAATAACCATACTCTATATGAGTGGTGTTTAGAAGAACATCTCCAAATGCACAACACCTCAAATCTTGAAGTGGAGGGGTACAGCAGCAGAAGACCACTCACATACATTCAGTGGTCAAGAGTGTGGAACTAGCTGCCATCACAAGTGGCGCAAGCGAGCTCGATTTCAATGTTTAAGAGAAGTTTGGATAGGTACATGAATGGTAGAGATATGGAGGGCCATGGCCCCAGTGCAGGTCAATGGGAGTAGGCTGTTTAAATAGTTTCAGCATGGATTAGATGGGCTGAAGGACCTGCTTCTGTTGTACTTCTCTATGACTCTGTAACTCTACTAGGCACGGACGATATCTAATAAAAAGGCCACTGAGTGTATGTCACCATACAATATGTTGAGATTTGTTTTCTTGCAGGTATTCACCCTAAACCAAAGAAATACAATAGAATCAATTAAAAACTACTGAAAAACAACCAAGGTGCAAAAGTAGACAAATTATATAAATAATAATAAATAAACAAACAAACAGAAAAATACATAGCTAGATAAATAAATAAATAATTCTGAAAACATGGGTTGCAGAGTCCTTGAAGGCTGGTCCATAGTTTGTGTTATCAGATCAGAGTTGATGCGGGGAACCTCCCTCCACTTTTCAAATGTTATTACTTTTGGGGAAAAAAAATTAACATCTATGCAATTCTTTTTCATTGAGGCATAAAATAAAGTCAATGTTTTGTTCCAGGCTAAGCTTATACCTTCCCAGATATTGTTGACGTAAAGCTAAATATTAACATGCTGACTGTCTTTTTTTGGCTATGAAAGGTAATTTAGCTAATTATTCATAGACGTTTGCTCTAGGAGCAAGCCTCATAAGTATATGAAACATCTGGATCTACATCTACAATTATAGCTGTACCGTAGAGAGCATTCTGACAGGCTGCATCACCATCTGGTATGGAGGGGAGGGGAGGGGTGGGGGGGGCGCTAGCGCACAGGATCGAAAGAAGCTACAGAAAGTTGTAAAATTAGTCAGCTCCATCATGGGTGCTAACTCTGTAGTGTACAAGATATCATCAAGGGGCAGTGCCTCAGAAAGGCGGCATCCATTATTAAGGACCCTCATCACCCAGGACATACCCTCTTCTCATTGCTACCATCAGGATGGAGGTACAGAAGCCTGAAGGCACACACTCAGCCATTCAGGAACAGCTTCTTCCCCTCTGCCATTTGATTCCAACATGGACATTGAAACCATGATCAATGCCTCACTTTTTCTTTCCTGTCTTTGCACTATTTTCAATTTAACCATCTGATATATATTTACTGTTATTTATTTATTTCTTTCCCTATTTATCATGTCTTGCATTGTACTGCTGCCGCTAAAGTTAACAAATTTCATGACAGATGCTGATGAAATTAAACCTGATTCTGATTCTCATTCTGATTCTGGATTACAGGTTAAATTCAAAATGATGTGATCAATTAAATTTAAGTGAAAACATACAGGGACAAGTAGCAAGGATGTTAATGCACTGGAGAGAAGGAAGAGCACAAGCTGGGAATCTGTATGTACAACCCATATTACAGGGTGGGCAGGAAGCTCCCAAACTTTTAAATGATGCTATAACTTACATAAAGTGACACCTCTGGTTGCACAGGGCAGCATTTAGATATATGGATATTTAAATGGCCCATTGTTATAAAATAATATGCCTTCTAAATCTGGCCTGGGCCGGGTACAAGGAAATCTAAGGCAAATGGTTAAAATAACATGAACATAGAGAGATTCATTGGCATTAGTGACCATGGACAAAGTGGGTCAACATCTAACAACAATAGGAAAAAGCTGTTCCTGAGTCTGATTGTTCAGGCTTGCAAGATCATATACCTTCTCCCAGAAGGATTGGATTAGATTATTAGATTACAAGGACACGCAGTCCTCTTTTATTGTCATTTAGTAATGCATGCATTAAGAAATGATACAATATTCCTCTGGTGTGATATCACAGAAACACAGGACAGACCAAGACTGAAAAACTAACAAAAAACACATAATTATAACATATAGTTACAACAGTGCAAACAACACCATAACTTGATGAAGAACAGGCCATAGGCACAGTAAAAAATGTTCAAAGTCTCTCAAAATCCCACATCTCACACATACGGGAGAAGGAAGAAAACTCTCCCTGCCATGCCCAACCACAGTCCGACTCCGTGTTGTCCGAAAACTTTGAGCCTCCGACCAGCCCTCCGACACCAAGTACCGAGCACCATCTCTGCCAGAAGAAAAGGAATTGGTGTTATTACCCTTCCTGAAGCATTGCAGTGTGAAGATGGATTGAATGGAAGGAAGTGGTGAGCCTGTGATGGAGAGGGCACTGTTCATCACTCTCTGCAGGTCGCATTGCTCCCAAGCAGAGCAGTTGCTATACCAGGCCAAAATGCACCCTATCAGGCACACGTGTAGAGTTCAAGACAGTCCTGTGGGAAAGCCAAACTTTCTCATATGCTTAAGAATGTACATGTGCTGATAGGAGATCTTGATCACAGAATTGGTATGGAGAGATCTGGTGAGGTTGCTAGTAATATGGATTTTTAAGAACTGTTGACCATCTCTATAGCAGGTTAGTTGGTAAGGACAGAGTGGTGATAAACGGCTCCACCTTCCACACACCTGTTGCCCCTACCACCACTCTCTTAGCTCAAGAATCAGCCTTTCCTCTTATGTTTACAATATGTTGCATGGCAATTATATCTTCCTGACCTCAATTTGCTAGTGGAAACAACCAGCTGAATTTCTAGAGTGTCGCCATTTAACCCAGGAATCAAAGAAACCAATTCTGCTGACAGATTATCCCTTATGTAGATAGCGAGGAGGTACAATGGCTTTGTTTTCGATAGAGCATGAATTGTTACTCTGAGAGAGATATACAAGGCAATTTAACATTTTTGCTTCAGAGAGACTTACTCCTCATAGCCGTGATACCTCTTACCCGAAGCATCTCAAGTTGCTGCCAGACAGAGTAACATAAACAAATAAAAAATTCAGTACGCCAGGAACTTTTATCAATGTTATCACACTCTTTCAAATCAAGCAAATACAAAGGCTTCTTCATTTTTTTAATATGGATATTTAGCATGAGAATAAGACACGGCACACACTTTATCCTCCGAGAAACTGCTAAGTGGTAAAACGTGGGACATTCAAAGGTTCTCCAAAGCCTATTTGCAAGCTGCAACAAAATTTAATAACAGAACATGGTGGGGTTAAATGGGCAAAGAAGACTATTCTTCATAACTGCAGGAGAGCTTTAGACATACACCCAAACTAAATGCCTGAAGGTACTGCAGTTGCAGAAGTTAACTCTCCATGTGGTAGAGTCAATTGAAGTGGGGACTGCAGACAAACAACTGTGGATTATTTTATGTTCAATTTATGATTTTCTTGTGAATGTTGCTATGTGGCTGTGATACTGCTTTGAGTAAGTTTTTCATTTCTCCTTTTGCGGGAGGAGAAGATGGCAGCGCACTGCACGTGCGCAACTCTCCGGTGAAAATAATATTGTATCCGTTAAATAGGGGCCGTGGACAATTCTGATTTGATGGAGAATGGACGTGAAAGCACAGAGGAACATCAGGAGAAATTTCTGAAATGCCTTTTTGCTGCTGTCGTTACTGTGTGGTCGTGAATCTTTCCGAGGGTAGGCCTCAAAATCCCCGGCCTTGCCTGCTTTTGGTGACCGAGAAGGAGGTCAAATCGTTCGGACAGAGATGGCGCTCAGTACTTAGTGTCGGAGAGCTGATCAGAGTTCGAAGTTTTCGGGTGACTCTGAGTCGGATTGTGGTCGGCATGGCAGGGAGAGTTTTTCTTCCTTCTCCCGTCTGCGTGAGATGTGGGACATTTGAGAAACTTTGAACTTTACTGTGCTCACGGACTTCTTCATCAACTATATGTTATAATTATGTGGTTTTGTCAGTTTTTTCAGTCTTGGTTTGTCCTGTGTTTTGTGATATCACACCGGAGGAAATAATGTATCATTTCTTAATGCATACATTACTAAATGACAATAAAAGAGGACCATGTGTCTTCATAATCATATATGTACTTGTGTGTATGATAGAAAACTTGATTATACAGTAACTTTGACTATTCTTATTACTTTAACATCTGCTAATAAACTTGATTTACGCTCGGCAGGCATTCTCTTAAAAGGCATCAGAGACTGTATAAACCTTCTGAAAAGTATTATTAGGAGTGTCTCCAGAGTCCCATAGGACTGAGGCAAATCAGAAGCTTGTAGACTCTGAGACACATTCATGAGCATCTTCACTTTAAACGGTCTTCTGAGAATGTACAAGAAATTCTACAATCTGTTAGCTAACACAATACTGCTATCCAGCCCCTCTGGACTGATGTTTAGAAATTTTCTTGGTTATTTGAAGGGGAGCCAAACTTCCATTAAGGTCAAAACTCCCCTGAAGAATGTACAATTCAAGCTCTGAAGATTTAAGTCTCTGTGATTAGTTCTGACTGGGGTCAGCATCTGGGAAAGAACCTATGTAAGATTCCAATAGAGAATCACTTTGCAGCCCCACAGATGGCAGAAGCAGCTATATGTCATTAAGAGTTTGAAGAGATTTGTTCTGTCACCAAAGACTCCAGAAAATTTCTACAGCGGTATTGTGAAACGGAGTCTGACTGGTTGCATCACTGCCTGGTGTGGAATCTCTAATGCACCCGATCCAAAAAAGCTGCCGATGGTTGTAGACTCCATCAGCTCCATCAAGGGCACTGGCCTCCCCACCATTGAGGACATCTTCAAATGGCAGTGCATTAAGAAGGTGATATCCATCATTAAGGATACTCACTGTCTGGGACATGCCCTTTTTTCATTACTACCAAATCTCTTACTAGCTCTTCCTTCAGTTAGTCCTGACGAAGGGTCTTGGCCTGAAATGTCGACTGTACCTCTTCCTAGAGATGCTGCCTGGCCTGCTGCGTTCACCAGCAACTTTGATGTGTGTTGCAGGAAAATTTAGGAACAGTTTGTTACTCTCCAATATTTTGCCGTCTTTTTTGCACTATTTAGTTACCTAGCTATATATCTATTTGTTTATTTATCTATCATATTTCTTACTGTAATTTATAGCTTTTATGTATTGCACTATTCTGCTGTCACAAGACAACAAATTTCATGACATAAACCTGACAATTAACCTAATTCTGATACCCTGACAGATGGGTCAGGACAGCAGTCAACGCAGATCAATATTTTGTGTCTGAGGGACGGCAACTAATTGGACCAGTCAACTGGTTATCACCGTGAATGGGTATATCAGTCACCATAACAAACAGGGTGACTGTGGTTACTGAGTCATGTTCAGAATTTAATTAGAGCACTGAAGAATTAGAGTCAGAATCAGGTTTAATATCACCGGCATATGTTGTGAAATCCGTTATCTTTGTGGCAGCAGCACATTACAATACATAATAATAAATGACCGTAAGTATATATTTATATATCTAAAATAATTAAATTAAATAAGTCATGCAAAAATAGAAATTAAAAAAAGGTAGTGTTCATGGGTTCAGTATCCTTTCAGAAATTGGATGGCAGAGGGGAAGAAGCTGTTCCTGAATTGATAAGTATGTGCCATCAGGCTTTCTGATGGTAGCAATGAGAACAAGGCATGACCTGGGTAATATTGGTCCTTAATGATGGATGTCGCCTTTTTCAGGCATTGCTCCTTCACGATGTCCATGAGTGTCCATGATGGAGCTGACTAATTTTACAACTCCCTGCAGCTCACTTCGATCCTGTGCAAGTAGCATTATTCCAGACTTTGATAGAGCTAGTAGAATATTCTCCACAGTACGCCTGTAGAAATTTGCAAGTGTCTTTGGTGATGTACCAATTCTCCTCAAACTCCAAATGAAATGTAACTGCTGTCATGCCTTCTTTGTAGCTGCAACGATATGTTCAGTCCAGGACAGATCCTCACAGATATTGACACCCAGGAACTTGAAATTGCTCACTCTTTCCACTTTTCATCCCTCCCTGAGGACTGGAGTGTGTTCCCTCATCTTATCTTTTTGGAAGTCCACAATCAGTTCTTTGGTCTTACTGATGTTGAGTACCAGGTTGTTGCTCTGACACTACTCAACAAACTGATATATTTCACTCCTGAATGCCTTGTTACCATCTAAAATTCTGCCAGCAAAAGTCGTATCATCATCAAATTTAAGATGGCACTTATTGTGTGCCTAGCCACACAGTCATGAGTGTAGAGAGTAGAACAGTGGGCTAAGTACATACTCCTGAGGTGCGCCAGTGTTGATTGTCAGTGAGGTGAAGATTTTATTCCTGACTGGCACAGATAGGGATCTTCCAGTGAGGAAGTTGAGGATCCAGTTGTAAAGGATGCCCACGTTCTGAAGCTTTTTGTTCAGAACTGTAGGAATGATTGTGCTAAATGCTGAGCTGTAGTCAATAAACAGCGAGAAAGCTAAAATCACCAAATAATTGTTGATAACTTAAACTTCATCTTTGCACAAGGAGTCGCTTTGGTTTCTAATATAGTTCTACTGAATACATGAATGAATGAATCTTTTTCCATGCTGTATGACTCTATGATTCTATGACTCTAATAGTCAGCAGATCAGGCAGCAGCTGTGAAAAGATAAATATACATCATTAACATTACAGATTGCAGACTTTTTATCAGAGCTGCTAGTTCTGTCATGAACTGGAAAGGCTGGTCACATGAGGCTGTTCAGATCAACATTAAGGTCCAGGATGTAATGCAGATAGAGAGAAGATAAGGTGCTATTCCTGGAGCATCATGGGAGCATTATTTTTAAAATTTCATTTTAATTAGAGATATAGCATGGAACAGGTCCTTCCAGCTCAACTAGCTGCACAGCCCAGCAACCAAACTATTTTTAACCCCGAGCCTGATCCCTAAGACCTCAAGATATAGGAGCAGAATTAAACCATTTGGACTGTGTCTGCCCAGCCATTTCATCATGGCTGATCCAATTTTCCTCTCAGTCCCAATCCTTTAAATCAATCCTTTAGTCCTTTAGTAGAAAATAGCCAACCCTTTCATTTCTTCTACCAGAGTTCATGGCCATACACTTCCCAACACTGTATTCCATCTGCCACTTCTTTGCCCATTCTCCTAATATGCTTAAGTCCTTCTGTAGCCTCTCTACTTCCTCAAAGCTACCTGCCCCTCCACTTATCTTCATATTGTCTGCAACCTTTGCAACAAAGCCATCAATTCCATCATTCAAATCATTGACATATAACGTAAGAAGAATCGGTCCCAACACAGACCCCTGTGGAACACCACTAGTTACCAACAGACAACCAGAAAAGGCTCCCATTATTCTCACTCTTTGTCTCCTGCCAATCAGTCACTGCTTCATTTATACTAGAATCTTTCCTGTAATAAAATGGGCTCATAGCTTGTTACGTAGACTCAAGTGTGGCACCTTGTTAAAAGCCTTCTGAAAATCCGAGTACACATCATTAATTGGTTCTCCATCATCAATGCTGCTTATTATTTCTTCAAAGAATTCCAGCAGATTTGTCAGGCAAGATTTTCCCTTGAGGAAACCAAGCTGACTATCGCCTATTTTATCATGTGCCTCTAAGTACCCTGAGGCATCATCCTTAATAATCGCTTCCAACATCTTCCCAACTGCTGAGGCCAGACTAAATAACCTACCTTTTCCTTTCTTCTGCCTTTCCCCATTCGCAAAGGGTTAAGTGACATTTGCAATTTTCCAGACTTCCGGAACCATTCCAGAATCTAGAGATTCTTGAAAGATCATTACTAAGCCTCCACAAACCCTTCTGCCACCACTTTCAGAACTCTGGGGTATACACCATCTGGTCTAGATGACGTATCTACCTTTAAATCTTTCAGTTTCCCAGGAACCTTCTCTCTACTTATGATAACTCTGACCCCTGACACCTGGAACTTTCATCATACTGCTAGTGTCTTCCACCATGAAGACTGATGCAAAATACTTATTCAGGTCATCTGCCATTTTGTTGTCCCCCATTACTAACTCCCTGGCATCATTTTCCAATGGTCCGATATCCACTCTCACCTCTTTTTTGCACTTTATGCATCTGAAGAAACTTTTGGTATCCTCCTTAATATTATTGGCTAGCTTACTTTTATATTCTATCTTTACTTTCTTAATGACTTTTTTTAGTTGCCTTTTGTTGTTTTTCAAAAGCTTCCCAATCCTCTAACTTCTCATTATCTTTTGCTCTATTATATGCCCTCTTTATGGCTTTTATGTTGGCTTTGACTTCTCTTATTAGCCACAGTTGTGTTATCTTTCCTTTAGAATACTTCTTCCTCTTTGGGATGTATATATCCTGTGCCTTCCAAATTGCTTCCAGAAATTCCAACCTTTGCTGATCTGCCATCATCCCTGCCAGTGTTCTTTTCCAATCATTTCTGGCCAGCTCCTCTCTCTTGCCTCTGTGATTCCTTTTACTAACTCTGTAATACTGGTACATGTAAATTACAGGACGATTTACAATGACCAATTAACTGGTATGCATTTGGACTGTGGGGGGAAACCGGAGCACCCAGGGTGAAACGTACAAACTCTATACAGTGGATGCCAGAAATGGACTCTGACATCCGACACTCTAAGCTGTAATAGCATTGTGCTAACCACTATCCAGTACCAAGGCGGAGAAGTCATAATGGGCGGGAAATGGAGAGTTATAGTGTCAGGTGACTGAAGACGTAAAGGATACACCAAAAGACTGACGAGAAATATTCTGCAGAGTGTTCACTGAAACAATATTTGGTTTCTGCAGTGCAGAGAAACCTCCTCTTGAGAGCTGAATATAGTATATTAAATATGAAGAAGGACCATAAGAGATAAGAGCAGAGCTAGGCTATTCAGCTCATCAAGTCTTCTTTGCCATTCCATCATGGCTGATTTATTATCCCTTTCAACCACATTCTCCTCTCTCCATAACCTTTCAGGCCCTGATTAATCAAGGTCTATTGACTTCCACTTCAAATATACCCAATGATTTGGCCCCCACAGCCATAAGCGGCAAAGAATTCCACAGATTCGCTACCCTCTGGTTAAAGAAATCCTTCCTCATCTCTCTTCTAAATGAATGTACCCCTGTTCTGAAGCTGTGCCCTCTTGTCCTAGACTCATCCATTATGAAAATCATCCTCTCCACATCTACTTTGTCTAGGCTTCTCAGCATTCCGTAGGCTTCCTCCCTCATTCTTCTGAACTCTAGTGAGTACAGGCTCAAAGCCATCAAATGCTCCTCACACCTTAACCCTTTCATTCCCATCATCATTCTTGTGAAACTCCACTGGACCCTCTCCTATGCCAGCACTGTAATGAGTTCTTTGGGCCTGTGCAGAGCACCGGTGAGCAATAGATTCTGAGGTTTTTAGTGCACCTGAATCAGTTTATTGTTGTTTAATAACAGTTATTAATCATTTAGAGTTCTTTGTGTTTTCTCAAAGAACTCGGTCTTTGTAATGCAGTCTCCCAGTGCCTTCTGCTTAAGCCTGTTAAGTTTATTTTGATAGACTCAGGGATTGCATGTTACTTGTATTATTTAAATGGATGCTTGATTAGTGCTAACTGGAGGAAACTAGTTTTGAGAATATTACTTCTCGCGGTGTTGTTTGGCCAAGCCACTGATATTTTTTTGGAATTATTATAAATAAACTCTCATTGCCATTTCTACATGAAGAGCCTGTCATTCATCTGCACTTGATTTCCAATATTGGCCAGTGTACATTGCAACACAGTATATTTTTGCTTAGATAAAGGGCCTGAAACTGCTCATAATACTCCAACTATGGTCTGACCAATACCTTATAAAACATCACATTATATCCTTGTTGCTGTACTATTGTCCTCTCAAAATAAATGCTATCATTGCATTTGCCTTCTTTCCCACCATCTCAACCTGCAAGTTAACCTTTAGGGAATCCTGCACAAGGATTGCCAAGTCCTTTGCATCTTTCCAGTTTGTTTATTGCTCCAATCAATGCACTGACGATGCAATAGCCTCTGCCCTCCACTCTGTCCTGTCTCACTTCCGTCACTCAAAACATGTGGCATGATTGTACCTATACCATAAGGCGAGGTGTCATAGGTAAGCTTCACTGGGCAATATGGATCATGTTTGAGTTCACTGTCTAGTATCACCATTCCCTTTACTTTTCTGAAAGCCATCTTACACTGCTATTTCTTCCTGATCTGTAGTAAGGAGTTCAACGCTGGAACCCAGTAGCCACATTTGGCAGGAACCTGTTATAGTAGTTGACAAATCCTAAAAAAGGACTGCCACTGCAACATGTCCTTTGGCCTTGGGGCCTGCTGTTTTTGTTTCAGATTTGTTGCCCCATTCATTGTCAGTATTATCCCTTTCCTTGATCCATTTTTGTTCTGATGGATGCCAAATGCACAGATGTGATTTCAGAAATCTTTTTTTTTGGTGCTGAATGGTGGGTTCCTCTTGAGCTTCTCACAGAATCATAGAAATCACTCCAGCATATATCAATTTGCTCCATGTGAATGCACTGGTTTTGGGACAAGACAGCATTGTATCAATTCTCTAGAAGAAACTAGGCTTTTAGTCAAGCCACTACAGTGCAAGTGAAATATAAACCCAGGAGTGAAAGGGTTACTGTATGAGGAAGGTCTGGCAGCTCTTGGGCTGTATTCCCTGGAGTTCAGGAGAATGAGGGGGGGATCTCACAGTAAAATTCCAAATGTTAAAAGGCCTGAACAGATTAGATATGGCAAAGTTACTTCCCATGGTAGGGGAGTCTAGGACAAGAGGGCATGACTTCAGTAACGAAGGACGTCTATTTAGAACAGAGATGCGGAGAAATTACTTTAGTCAGAGGGTGGTAAATCTGAGGAATTTGTTGCCACGAGCAGCTGTGGAGGCCAAGTCATTGGGTGCATTTAAGGCAGAGGTAGATCGGTTCTAGATTAGCCAGGGCATCAAAGGGTATGGGGTGAAAGCAGGGGAGTGGGGATGACTGAAAGAATTGGATCAACCCATGATTGAATGGCAGAGCAGACTCGATGGGCCGAATGTGCTACTTCTGCTCGTATATCTTATGGTCTTATATGAGTGAGGGAGAATAGTCCAGATATATTGTGTTCGCAATGCCCAAGACAAATTGTTTTGTGTTAATGACTGCCTAATCAATTGATTTTCTTTCAATCTCGAACAGGTGTTTCCAAGCTGGTGTCAACAGACCTCTTGGTTAATGGTTTGGGTCCATGGCATAAAAAAGATTGGGAACTCTTGATGTAGAATGATATAAAGCAGATTTATTCGCCAGGAATCTGGGTCACCAATGTGTTTTGGCAGGAGCACACACTTTGTCCAAATATGGATCAATCAACAGGATTCCAGAGTGGAATGTGGTTGATCTTCCTTGACATGAAAGCAGAACTTGATTCAGCACAGCATGAGAAAGCAATAGGCAATAGACAATAGGTGCAGGAGTAGGCCATTCGGCCCTTTGAGCCAGCACCGCCATTCACTGTGATCATGGCTGATCATCCACAATCAGTATCCAGTTCCTGCCTTATCCCCATAACCTTTAATTCTGCTATCTTTAAGAGCTCTATACATCTCTTTCTTGAAAGCATCCAGGGACTTGGCCTCCACAGCCTTCTGGGGAAGAGCATTCCATATATCCACCACTCTCTGGGTGAAGAAGTTTTTCCTCAACTCCGTTCTAAATGGCCTACCCCTTATTCTTAAACTGTGGCCTCTGGTTCTGGACTCACCCATCAGCGGGAACATGCTTCCTGCCTGCAGCGTGTCCAATTCCTTAATAATCTTATATGTTTCAATAAGATCCCCTCTCAGCCTTCTAAATTCCAGAATATACAAGCCAGTCGCTCCAATATTTCGACATATGACAGTCCCGCCATCTTGGGAATTAACCTTGTGAACCTTCGCTGCACTCCCTGAATAGCAAGAATGTCCTTCCTCAAATTTGGAGACCAAAACTGCACACAGTACTCCAGGTGTGGTCTCACCATGGCCCTGTACAGCCACAGAAGGACCTCTTTGCTCTTATACTCAATTCCCCTTGTTATGAAGGCCAGCATGCTATTAGCTTTCTTCACTGCCTGCTGTACTTGCATGCTTGCTTTCAGTGACTGATGTACAAGAACACCTAGATCTCGTTGTACTTCCCCTTTTCCTAACTTGACTCCATTTAGATAATAATCTGCCTTCCTGTTCTTACCACCAAAGAGGGTAACCTCACATTTATCCACATTAAACTGCATCTGCCCGCTCACCCAGCCTGTCCAAGTCACCCTGCATTCTCATAACATCCTCTTCACATTTCACACTGCCACCCAGCCTTGTGTCATCGGCAAATTTGCTAATGTTACTTTTAGCTCCCTCATCTAAATCATTAATATATATTGTAAACAGCTGCGGTCCCAGCACTGAACCCTGCGGTACCCCACTGGTCACCGCCTGCCATTCCAAAAGGGACCCGTTAATCACTACTCTTTGTTTTCTGTCAGCCAGCCAATTTTCAATCCATGTCAGTACTCTTCCCCCAATACCATGTGCCCTAATTTTGCCCACTAATCTCCTATGTGGGACTTTATCAAAGGCTTTCTGAAAGTCCAGGTACATTACATCCACTGGCTCTCCCTTGTCCATTTTCATAGTTATATCCTCAAAAAAATCCAGAAGATTAGTCAAGCACGACTTCCCCTTCGTAAATCCATGCCGACTCGGACCGATCCTATTACTGCTATCCAGATGTGTCGTAATTTCATCTTTTATAATTGACTCCAGCACCTTTCCCACCACCGACGTCAGGCTAACCGGTTTATAATTCCCTGTTTTCTCTCTTCCTCCCTTCTTGAAGAGAGGGACAACATTAGCCACCCTCCAATCCACAGGAACTGATCCTGAATCTATAGAACATTGGAAAATGATTCCCAATGCATCCACGATTTCTAAAGCCACCTCCTTAAGTACCCTGGGATGCAGACCATCAGGTCCCAGGGACTTATCAGCCTTCAGACCCAACAGCCTATCCAACACCATTTCCTGCCTAATATAAATTTCCTTCAGTTCATCCATTACCCTAGGTCCTTTGGCCACTATTATATCTGGGAGATTGTTTGTCTCTTCCCTAGTGAAGATAGATCCAAAGTACCTGTTCAACTCGTCTGCCATTTCCTTGTTCCCCATAATAAATTCACCCGCTTCTGTCTTCAAGGGCCCAATTTTGGTCTTAACTGTTTTTTTCCTTTTCACATACCTAAAGAAGCTTTTACTCTCCTCCTTTATATTCTTGGCTAGTTTACCTTCGTACCTCATTTTTTCTCCGCGTATTGCCTTTTTAATTACCTTCTGTTGCTCTTTAAAAGTTTCCCAACCCTCCGGCTTCCCACTCATCTTTGCTATGTTATACTTCTCTTTTATTTTTATACTGTCCATTACTTTCTTTGTCAGCCACGGCCTCCTCTTACTCCCCTTAGGATCTTCCTTCCTCTTTGGAATGAACTGATCCTGTACCTTCCGCATTATTCCCAGAAACACTTGCCATTGCTGTTCCACTGTCATCCCTGCTAGGGTATTGTTCCATTGAACTTTGGCCAGCTCCTCCCTCATCGCACCATAGTTCCCTTTGTTCAACTGTAGTACTGACACTTCCGAGTTTTCCTTCTCCCTCTCAAATTGTAGATTAAAATTTATCATATTATGGTCACTACCTCCTAATGGCTCCTTTACCTTAAGGTCCCTGATCAAATCCGGTTCATTGCACAACACTAAATCTAGAATTGTGTTCTCTCTGGTAGGCTCCAGTACAAGCTGTTCTAAGAATCCATCTCGGAGGGACTCCACAAACTCCCTTTCTTGGGGTCCAGTACCAACCTGATTCCTAATTACTGCATTGCAGTAATTAGTATTTAGTGAGATTCAAGGGAAAAAACTTTCCACTGGCTGGAGTCAGATCTGACAAAAAGTCCATTGTAAGTCAATTAACCCCAAGGCGTCACAGCAATAGTTCCTCAAGACCATGTTCTAGACCCAGCCAAAGTCAGCTGTTTCATCAACGACATTTCTCCTGTCAAATAGTCAGATGAGAAATGCTCACTGTTGTTTAAATCTATTTGCAACTCCTCAGTTAAGGAAGAAATTTATGTATGCATCTATGTGGCATTAGGTAAACTCTAACACTCAGATACCTGCCAATGGAAATTTCCAACAATCATCCACCTTTGACTTTAACTAGCTTTACCATTGTTAAGACTCCATCAGCAATATGACAGTTGATCAAGTACTAATCTGGATAATCCACCTAACTATTGTGGCTACAAAATTGGATCAGAATCTGGGAGAAATAGTTCACGTCCTGACACTCCAAGCCTTGTCCAACAACAAATTCCCTTTCTCCAGCTCTCAGCCACTTCTATGCAGGTCTCACTGACACCAATTTGACAGATAAGCTTCCAGCACTTTGTTTCTTTTAATTTATTTATTCAATAAAATTAAACCTCAGAGAGCTTATCATGCAATTGCATAATTTAGGAGAGATGGTAGAAGTGCACATGAATTGCCATGACAGATTGTACTTTCTATGAAGACTTGTTTTCCATCTGCATCATCTGAGACCTGAATGAATAATGGTTGTGGCTAATTCCATTGATTAATAGTCCTTCCTTCACTGGAGAGTCAAGATATGAGACACAACAGCACTGTCTGTTCAAAAAAATAAACATGTTAGCACTCCCATTAAAAGCAGACAGAGAAACATCTTGTAAATACATTAAGCATTCATCTGCTAAATTCACTGGCACTATTCCAGGCTTCTGTATTTTGCAACCTGAGACCAATGTTCAGTGAAGAGTATGATGTTTATTGGTTGTTCAGATGGCAACTGTTGATTCATAGTAACAGAAAATATTCCATCTTCCAACCCCAATCAGTGCTATTTTCAATATCAAAGTTATGGCAGCTGTTTTAAAGGAAAGAAGTGTATTTATTCAGGTGTCAGTACAAATCAGCTCTAAATAGTGAATACAATGATTGCACTGGTGCAGACCATTGGTATCTCATAGAACACAAAACAGTACAAGTCCTTTGTCCCACAATGTTCAGACAACTCTTTAACTTACTCTAAAATCAATCTAGCCCTCTCCTCCCACATAGTGCTTCATTTTTCTTCCTTCCCTGTGTCTATCTATGAGTTTCTTAAATGTCCCTAAAGTATCTTCCTCTGCAACCACCCCGTGAGCGCTTTCCACGCACCACTCTCTATGTAAAAAACCTAACTCTGACATCCCCCCCACCCCTACTTTCCTCCAAACATCTTTATACCATTATACCATTTTGTATTACCCATTTCTGACCTGGGATAAGGTCTCTGGATGTCCACTCTATCTATGGCTCTTATCATCTTGTACACCGCTATCATAGAAACATAGAAAACCTACAGCACAATACAGGCCCTTCGGCCCACAAAGTTGTGCCAAACATGTCCCTACCTTAGAAATTACTAGGCTTACACATAGCCCTCTATTTTTCTAAGCTCCATGTAACTATCCAAAAGTCTCTTAAAAGACCCTATCGTATCCGCCTCCACCACTGTTGCCAGCAGCCCATTCCACACACTCACCACTCTCTGAGTAAAAAACTTACCCATGACATCTTCTCTGTACCTACTCCCAAGTACCTTAAACCTGTGCCCTCTTGTGGCAGCCATTTCAGCCCTGGGAAAAAGCCTCTGACTGTCCACACAATCAATGCCTCTCATCATCTTATACACCTCTTTCAGGTCACCTCTCATCCTGTGTTGCTCCAAGGAGAAAAGGCTGAGTTCACTCAACCTGCTTTCATAAGGCATGCTCCCCAATCCAGGCAACATTCTTGTAAATCTCCTCTGCACCCTTTCTATAGCTTCCACATCCTTCCTGTAGTGAGGTGATCAGAAGTGAGCACAGTACTCCAACTGGGGTCTGACCAGGGTCCTATATAGCTGCAATATTACCTCTCGGCTCCTAAATTCGATTCCACGATTGATGAAGGCCAGTACACCATATGCCTTCCTAACCACAGAGTCAACCTGCGCAGCTGCTTTGAGTGTCCTATGGACTCAAACCCCAAGATCCCTCTGATCCTCCACACTGCCAAGAGTCTTACTATTAATACTATATTCTGCCATCATATTTGACCTACCAAAATTAACCACTTCATACTTATCTGGGTTGAACTCCATCTGCCACTTCTCAGTCCAGTTTTGCATCTATCAATGTCCTGCTGCAACCTTTGACAGCTCTCCACATTATCCACAACAGCCCCAATCTTTGTGTCATCAGCAAACTTACTAACCCATTCCTCCAATTCCTCATCCAGGTCATTTATAAAAATCACGAAGAGTAAAGGTCCCAGAACAGATCCCTGAGGCACACCACTGGTCACCGATCTCCATGCAGAATATGACCCGTCTACCCAACCACTTTTTGCCTTCTGTGGGCAAGCCAGTTCTGGATCCACAATGCAATGTCCCCTTGCATCCCATGCCTCCTTACTTTCTCAATAAGCCTTGCATGGGGTACCTTATCAAATGCCTTACTGAAATCCATATTCACTACAGCTATTGCTCTTCCTTCATCAATGTGTTTAGTCACATCCTCAAAAAATTCATTCAGGCTCGTAAGGCACAACCTGCCCTTGACAAAGCCATGCTGACTATCCCTAATCATATTATACCTCTCCAAATGTTCATAAGTCCTGCCTCTCAGGATCTTCTCCATCTCCATCAAGTCACATCTCATCCTTTGTTCCAAAGAGAAAAGCTCTAGTTCACTCAACCTTTCCTCAAAAGACATCCTCTCTAATCTAGACAGCATCCTGGTAAATCTCCTCTGCACCTTTCTAAAGCTTCCACATCCTTCCTATAATGAGGGGACCAGAACTGTACATTATAAACCAAGTGTGATCTTAACAGAGTTATATAAATTTGCAACACTATATTGCCATTCTTTAATTCAATCTCCCAACTAAAGAAGGCCAACACATAACATACCTTCACTTGGGCACCAACTTTGAGGCATCTATGGGTGTGGACCTCAAGATCCCTGTGTTCCTGATATTAACTCTATACTGCTTCAAATTCCACCTTCCAAACTGAATCACTTCATACTTTTCCAGATTGCATTCCATCTGCCACTTCTCAGCCCAGCTCTACATCCTATCAATGTCCTAGATGTTACGTTACCGGTAACAATGAATATCAGTTGAGTCAATTATGTAACATACAGTAACCTACAATAACCTTCTAAACTATTTGCAATATGACCAATCTTTGTGTCTTCCACTTCCTCATCCAAGCTATTTATAAAAATCACAAAGAGTAGGGGTCCAGAAGAGGTTCCTGTGGATAACCACTGGATCACTGACCTCCAGGCAAATATGCTCCATCTGCTATCATTTGTTGCCTCCTGTGGGCAAACCAATCATGAATGGGATTGTTCAGAACTTTACAACTGGAGCGTTGTTAGCTCATTCGAAAGTGTGTTTATTTTATTGCTCTTTGGAATGTGGGCATTACCCAAAACACAAACTTTTATTTCCTACTCTTGCTGCCCTTCAGTAGTAGGTGGTGAGGTCTCTGCTTGGACGGCCGCCGCCTAGGTAATGAAAACACTCCCAATACGTGATGATGATGCTGCAAGTCGAGATTAGAATGGTGTGTGATTGGGAAAGCAACATGGTGTTAATAGTAAACATAAACACTCTGCAGATGCTGGGAATCCAGAGTAACACACACTGCATGAACATCCATTTCTCCTATTTCTGGTAATTTCTTCCCCTCCCCCTTTCACTCTTTTTCCATTCTCCCATATGGCTCCCCTCTTACATTTTCTCTTCTCCTCTCCTCCTCCTCTCTCTCCCGTGGTCCACTCTCTTCTCCTATTAGATACATTCTTCAAACCTCTACCTTTTCCACCTATCACCCCCCAGCTTCTCACTTCATCCCCACTCTCCTCCATCCACCCACCTTCCTCTTCACCTGGGTTCTTTCACCTATCACCTCCTAGTTTGTATTCCTTCTCCTTCCTCCTCAACCCCCACCTTATTCTGACTTCTTCCCCCTTCCTTTCCAGGCCTGATAAAAGGTCTCAGTCTGAAATGTTGATTCTTTCTTCCTTTTCATAGATGCTGCCTTAATTACACTGGACAGTATTAGTTCACACAGCAGCAAGGGTGCCAATGGCTGAGCTGAAAACATTCCTTGTTTATGCAACTCAGCAAATACCAACTAAGAATGTTGTTTTGTCCTGAGTGATGACAATCTTGTTGAATATCTTATTACCTCACTGATCCAAACAAGTGAAGGTAATTACATTACACTCCCAGATTGTTACCTTGTAGCTGGTGGAGAGTCTTTAGGAGGCACTCATTACAAATGCCGAATATCTCTGTAGTTGATTAGACATGGTGCTATATGGCTTCTTCAGTCATGTTTCCAGTCAATTGTGACCAATTCACATAATTAAGCCAGTTTCAAGTCCTGAGCAATTAGAATTTCTGTTCAACAATGGGGCCTACGGGTATTATGTAGTTATGTTACTTGACTATTAATCTCATGACATGGACTAATAATATAAAGAAATCGCCAAATCCCATAGTTGGAAAATTTAAATCCAAGATTCAAAGATTCAAAGTACATTTATTATCAAAGAATATAACCCAAAGAATAGGCACTTCAGCCAATCCAGTCTGTGCTGAACTGTTAATCCGCCTGGTCCCATTGATCAGGTTCCCAGGTTATCACAGAGCAAGAAACCTGAAAGAACCCAATTAAAGAATAAAACTAAAAGACCAACACCTGATGTGCAAGACAAAGAAAAAAAACACAAATCAGGCAAACAATTGAAGTGAACAACAACATTCCGAACCAAATTGAGTCCTCAGATCCAAATCCCAGAGCAGCCTGGAGTAGGGCCAATTATTGACTAAATAATTTGAGTTAAGTGGTATTATTCATAAAATAGCTTAATTATAAATGCATCTGCTATGGCTTTGAATAAGCCATGTGGAGATTGGAACCATAGAAGTTAAAGGTCTTTCTTCGGCACGTGCAAATATTCGGGAGAAATAACTTAACTAAACTCCACTGGCCCAGTTAGGCTTCCGATCAATACTCTCACCTAGGACGTTGATGGTGTAAGACTCAGCACTGTTAGTACCATTGAATATTAGGAAATGGTGCTTTCTAGTTGGAGATGGCCATTGCCTGGCAAGCTTTTGATACGGACATTACTTGCCACATCAGCCCATGTTGGGTGTTGTTTTGGTCTTGTGTTCACCCACTGACCCCTTCATTTGCAGAGAAATTGTGAATACAACATTGTCCAATCAACAGTGAACATCCCCTCTTGTGTCGTCAAGATGGAAATAAGGTCTGATGAAATAGTTTAGGAAGACTGCACTGAGGAAACTGTCCTCTTGGTTCCTGCAGTGATATCTTGAGGCTATGATAAATAATCTCCAACAATCATAAGTCTTTCTTTCTATGAGGTAGGACTCCAGCCTCTGGAATATTTTCTTTTTGATGTCTATAGACTTTACTTTTACAACAACTCCATGATGCTGCACTCTTAGCAAATGTTGTTTTCATCTTAAGGACAGTCACTTGTCACGCCTGGAATATAGTTCTTTCTCTTCCAAGGCTGTGATGAAGTCAAAGTTATTGGTGAATAAGTGGGGATATCTTCCATCTCATTGCTGATGATTAAAAGTTATGATCTGAGACTGGAATTAGGAGTTATTCATTTGTATTTGTTGGATTGTGTACTGATTACATTTGTGCTGAATGTTATGGTTCAGTAATTTAGTTAAAGGAATAAAGAATGCAGAACCAGTCTGGGAATCTACATGAACTGTGTGCTTAGGTAACCATCATCAGAGTTTGGATTAGACTTGACAGGCAATGTAGATAAATCCCCAGCTCACTGAACTTTCCCTATAACCAAGAAAATTTCTTTCTTATTTTGTGGAAGTAGCTAAGAGCTTTGAATCACAAATCTCACTTTTCACCACATTCAGGTTCAAGTGTTCCTATGTTTGTTTGTGCAGGAAGGCTGTATCTGGCATGTACATCAACATAGTCCATTCATAGAACACAACAGCACAGAAAGAGGCCTTTCAGCCCATCTAGTCTGTGCTGTACTATTGATCTGCCAGGTCCCATTGATCAGTACTCGGACCATAGCCCTTCATACCCCTCCCATCCATGGACCTATCCAAACTTCTCCTAAATATTGAAATCGAACCCGCATCCACCACTTGTGCTGGCAGCACCTTTCACACACCCACCACCCTCTGCATAAAGAAATTCCTCCTCATGTTCCCCTTAAACATTTGTTCCATCTACTCATTAAGATTTACCTTAGAAAAGCTCAGCACAAGTGCATGCAAATATGGCAAGAGTGCAGTTAAAGCACTGTGACTGATTACCTGACATGACTTTCCTTGTTAGAACACAATAGCGCGACTCATTGCCTTTATTCACTCTTCCATACCATAGAATGTAGCAATTAATATGCTTGCCAAGTTGATTTATAGGATATGGCCTTAAAGCAAGCTTTGTCTCTGATATACCATATCATCACCAGTCACTCAAATAACATTTATTTTCAGGTGCAAACTTTCAATTGTACAAAGATGATATCCTACTGTTGAGGGTATATATGTATATGTTTACCACCCATCACCACACTCCTCGCATGCAGATGCTTCTTAAATATACTTTTCTCTGACCCCATCTCTCATTTCATTCTCATCCTTTGTCATCCTCTCTGACCCTCCACTTTGTTTAATTCTTCATAATTGGCGACATCATCTCTTCCATTTCCTCATTAAACCCCTTTATCTTTTAAGTACCTCAATTCAGTCTCCTCTTAGCAGTTATGCATATACCTAAAAATTTGTGCTCACTTGAATTTTGGCAAAATACACTGATACAAAAAATACTGGAAAAAACATAAGACCAAAAAAATATTGACCTAGTACAAATTGTCTGCTGCCAAGATTTCTGCAAACTTTGGCAATAAAATAGAAAAACTGAAGGTCAAAGAGAAACAACAGCAAATAAAGAAGTATTTCTAATCAGGAAGGTAATTTTAATTATCAATAAAAATTATAATGATTTAATTGAACTAGGCAACGGCCTAATTTTACTAATCAGTGAGCTTAACCATGATCATTTTTCATCTCCTTGTGGTTTCTTCAGACAATCAATAAATATTTAATTGGTTACAATCCATGTACCTGAATATAATCATCTACTTTTAATTCATGAGCTCAGGAGCCTGTATTAATACTGAACTTTAATGCTGCTGTTTCAATTTAACTTATGGAATAGTACGTAAAAAGCCATAAGACATATGGCTGAACGACAAGTCCTGAACAATTATGCGAGAACATTGCAGTTCATTCATGTTGTATAAGTAGCATTGCTTTCAAGATGAAAATTTGTTCTTGCATTTCGTAGACCCGTAGTGAATTTCTGACCCTGAATTTCATTACTTGCAGGATGCACTGCCAACTTTATCCTTTGAAAATGTGTTTCCATGGAAGCTGTTCCTGTGAAACTTAGAATTAGCAGGATCAATACAATATTAATGGCTTTATTCCATTGACTTTCACTCACTGGCCAGTTTATTAGGTCTTCTGCTGCTGTAGCCCATCCACTTCAAGGTTCAATGTGTTGTCCATTCAGAGATGTTCTTCTGTACACCACTGTTGTAATGAGTGATGTTACTATTTGAGTTTCTGCCACCTTCATGTCAGCTTGAAACAATCTGGCTATTCTCCTCTGACTTCTTTCATTAACAAAGTGTTTTTGCCCGCAGATTTGCTGCTCACTGGATATTCCTTTGTTTTTCTCTCTAAACTCTAAAGCAGCGGTTCCTAACCTGGGGTCCATGAACCACTTGTTTAATGGTTTTGGTCCATGGCATAAAAAAAGTTTGGGACTCTGCTCTGGAGATGGTTGTGCATGAAAATCCCAGGAAATCAGCAGATACTCAAACCACCCAATAATTCCATGATCAAAGTCACGTACTGTAGATTACATTTCTTCCCCAATCTGATGGTTGGTCTGAGCAACAACTGAACCTCTTGACCATGCCTGCATGATTTTGTGTATTGAGTTGCTGCTACATGATTGGCTGATTAGATATTTGCATTAATGAGCAGGTGTACATGTGTATCTAATAAAGTGGCCACTGAATGTATATCTCACACATACATCCATTTCCTGGTATAGAATGTCACCTGGTGAAACATAGAAGTTTCTCTTAAATATTTTATAGACAGATTGTGCTTGAGAGAATGAGAGTGGTAATTTTTAAACAAAGGAACATTTTACCAGAGAGAATTAATGTCTAAAGATGGATACACTGGGTTACGAAGAAAACTGCAAAATGTTTGTAAAACTTCTGCTTCTAAGGGAAATGGAATGATGGATAGGCATCCAATCCACTCATAGGAATTGAGCTGGTTGTTTAAATGATTAAATTAAGGCTTCATAAGCAAAATACTACAGGTGCTGGAATCCAACTTAAAAAATTAAAAAATACAGAAAGTATTGAACAGATCAACCAAATTATTATTTTTGCACAAATGGCCTCTTATCAGAATCAGTCATTGAAATATAACATTAACTCTCTTTCCCTCTCCATAGATACTGCTTCACATGTTGATTATTTCTGGTATTTTCTCTTATTTCTTAATATTTAAATTATGGTGCACGTCTTCTCTTAAGGATGAGTCTGTTTTTACCAAAATCCAACAGATTTTGCCAGTCCTTTGAAATTAGCAAGATTTCAGCCCAAGAGATAAGAACCTGTCATCCATAAGGAACAACAAACTTATTGGAAAACAGTGTCCTCTAATCTCTTTGCTTTCTTTCCTGACCACCAGAGCTTCCTACCATCATTTACAATCCTACTGACCACCATCTGCTAACAGCCAATCGGCATCCGCTAACCCCTTCTCTGATTCTATCAAACCAAATCCCAGGAATTAGAGACCCCTTCTCTTTACTGGCTCAACTTCCTATCCTGCTCAAAAATCCCTGTCCTGAATACCATCACCCACAATCTGGGCTTCAGCTAATCCCCTTGTTCTCCAGTCACCTCTGAGAGTCCTTGTGTTCTGAACCTTCCCTTTCCCTTGACTCCACCATTCACTTTCTGCCTGAAAAAGACTTTTCATCTGAAAGGCCTCCAGCTTAATCTACTTTTGAGGGGAAAGCATCATTTTAAAGAACCCTGTGATTCAATGGCCAACAAATATTCTGTTTGTTATGTTACTGAACTGATTCAGGGGAAGTTTTATTTTAAGCAACCCAAATGCAATATATGCTCATTGCCAGTCTGTGTAGTTTCAGAAACATAATGGAATACATAGATGCAGAAGTTTAGGCATAAATGCATTTTACAGTTCATTGCATTTTATAGTGTATTCATAAGCATGAGCATCTTGCTGACTGTATCCATGTGTATTTTATGCCAGAATCTTGATTAGAGCAGGCGTGACCTGCACAATAGGATGGGTTGCACTTGAATCCGAGGGGGACCATTATCCTGGCAGGGAGGTTTGCTAAGGCTGTTGAGGAGAGTTTAAACTAGAATTGCTGGGGGATGGGAACCAAACTGAAGAGATGGAGGAAGGGGCGGTTGGCTCACAAATAGAGGAAGCTTGTAGGCAGTGTGAGGAGGAGGATAGGCAGGAGATCGAGAAGGGATGCGCTCAGACAGATGGTTTGAGATGTGTCTATTTTAATACAAGAAGCATCATGAACAAAGCAGATGAGCTTAGAGCATGAATCAGTACTTGGAGCTATGATGTTGTGGCCATTACAGAGACTTGGACAGCTCAGGGGCAGGAATGGCTACTTAGAGAGCAAGGCTTTAGATGTTTCAGAAAGGACAGGGAGGGAGGCAAAAGAGGTGGTGGTGTGGCACTGCTGATCAGAGATAGTGTCATGGCTGCAGAAAAGGAGGAAGTCATGGAGGGATTGTCTACTGAGTCTCTGTGGGTGGAAGTTAGAAACAGGAAGGGGTCAATAACTCTACTGGGTGTTTTTTATAGACCACCCAATAGTAACAGGGATATTGAGGAGCGGATATGGAGACAGGTTCTGGAATGGTGCAATAATAACAGGGTTGTCGTGATGGGAGATTTTAATTTCCCCGATTTTGATTGGCATCTCCCTCGAGCAATGGATTTAGATGGGGAGGAGTTTGTTAGGTGTGTTCAGTAAGGTTTTCTGACACAATATGTAAATAAGCCTACAAGATGAAAGGCTGTCCTTGATCTGGTATTGGGAAATGAACCTGGTCGGGTGTCAGGTCTTTCAGTGGAAGAGCATTTTGGAGATAGTGATCACAATTCTTCTCCTTTACCACAGCATTGGAGAGGGATAGGAGCAGACAAGTCAGGAAAAAGTTTAATTGGAGTAAGGGGAAATATGAAGCTATCAGGCAGGAACTTGGAAGAATTAATTGGAAGCTGATGTTCTCAGGGAAATGTACAGCAGAAATGTGGCAAATGTTCAGGGGATATTTATGTGATGTTCTGCATAGGTATGTTCCAATGAGACCAGGAAAGGATGGTAGGGTACAAGAACCATGGTGTACAAAGGCTATAGAAAATCTAGTCAAGAAGAAAAGAAGAGCTTACAAAAGGTTCAAAAAACTAGGTAATGATAGAGATCTAGAAAATGATAAAGCTAGCAGGAAGGAGTTTAAGAATGAAATTAGGAGAGCCAGAAGCGGCTATGAGCAGGATTAAGGAAAACCCCAAGGCATTCTACAAGTATGTGTAGAGTTAGAGGATAAGATGTGAGAGAGTAGGACCAGTCAAATGTGACAGTGGAAAAGTGTGTATGGAACCGGAGGAGGTAGCAGGGTTACTTAGTGAATACTTGGCTTCAGTACTCACTATGGAACAGGACTTTGGTAATTGTAGGGATGACTTACAGCGGACTGAAAAGCTTGAGCACATACAAATTAAGAAAGAGGATGTGCTGGAGTTTTTGGAAAGCATCAAGTTGGATAAGTCACCAGAATTGAACGAGATAAACCTCAGACTACTGTGGAAGGCAAGGGAGGAGATTGCTGTGCCTCTGGCAATGATCTTTGCATCATCAATGGGGACGGGAGAGGTTCCGGAGGATTGGAGGGCTGTGAATGTTCTTCCCTTATTCAAGAAAGGGAGTAGAGATAACCCAGGAAATTATAGACCAGTGAGTCTTACTTCAGTGGTTGGTAAGTTGATGGAGAAAATCCTGAGATGCAGGATTTATGAATATTTGGAGAAGCATAATATAATTACAAATAGTCAGCATGGCTTTGTCAAAGGCCAGAGGAGGGAGGAGAAGATGGTGACGCGACGCAGCGTGCACGGCCGTTCCAAATGATATCGTATGTGTTAACCAGGGGCTGTGCACAATCCTGATTTGATGGAGATAGCCATGAGAAGCTTGGAGGAACACCTGGAGAAACTCCTGAAATGCCTGCTTCGCTGCCGCTGCTACTGTGCCATCAAGAACCTCTGGAGAGGAAGGCCCCAAATCCTCGGCTTTGCCTATTGCCGGGGCTGGGGTCGAAGCGCTCAGCAGAGATGGTGCTTGATGCTCGGTGTCAGAGAGCTGGTCGGAGGCTGGGAGTTTTCGGATGGACTCGGAGTCAGACTGTGGTTGGGTGCTTCCAGGATGTTGCATCGGCAAGTTAGCGGTGCTGGAGGTTCACCGTCTGCATGAGATGATGGGACTTTCGAGAGACTTTGAGACTTTTACCATGCCCATGGTCTGTTCTTATCAAATTACGGTATTGTTTTGCACTGTTGTAACTATATGTTATAATTAGGTGGTTTTTGTTAGTTTTTCAGTCGGTTTGTCTTGTGTTTCTGTGATAGCATTCTGGAGAAACATTGTATCACTTCTTAAGGCATGCGTTACTAAATGACAATAAAAGAGGACTGCGTGTCCTTATAATCTAATCTAATCTAATCTAATCATGCCTTACGAACCTCATTGAATTTTTTGAGGATGTGGCTAAACACATTTGTAAGGTAGAGCAGTAGATGTAGTGTATATGGATTTCAACAAGGCATTTGATAAGGTACCCCATGCAAGGCTTATTGAGAAAGTAAGGAGGCATGGGATCCAAGGGGACCTTGCTTTGTGGATCCAGAATTGGCTTACCCACAGAAGGCAAAGAGTGGTTGTAGACGGGTCATATTCCGTTTGGAGATCGGTGACCAGTGGTGTGCCTCAGGGATGTGTTCTGGGACCCCTTCTCTTTGTAATGTTTATAAATGATCTGAATGAGGAAGTGGAGGGATAGGTTAGTAAATTTGCTGATGACACAAAGGTTGGGGGTGTTGTGGATAGTGTGGAGGGCTGTCAGAGGTCACAGCGGGATATCGATAGGATGCAAAACTGGGCTGAGAAGTGGCAGATGGAGTTCAACCCAGCTAAGTGTGAGGTGGTTCATTTGGTAGGTCAAATATGATGGCAGAATATAGTATTAATGGTAAGACTCTTGGCAGTATGGAGGATCAGAGGGGTCTTGGGGTCCGAGCCCATAGGACACTCAAAGCTGCTGCACAGATTGACTGTGTGGTTAAGAAGGCATACGGTGTATTGGCCTTTATCAACCGTGGGACTGAGTTCAAGAGCCGAGAGGTAATGTTACAGCTATATAGGACCCTGATCAGATCCCACTTGGAGTACTGTGTTCAGTTCTGGTTGCCTCACTACAGGAAGGATGTGGAAACTATAGAAAAGTTGCAGAAGAGATTTACAAGGATATTGCCTGGATTGGGGAGCATGCCTTATGAGAATAGGTTGAGTGAACTCAGCCTTTTCTCCTTGGAGTGACTGAGGATGAGAGGTGACCTGATCAGGGTGTATAAGATGATGAGAGACGTTGATCATGTGGATAGTCAGAGGCTTTTTTCCAGGGCTGAAATGGCTAACATGAGAGGGCACAATTTTAAGGTGCTTGGGAGTAGGTGCAGAGGAAATGTGAGGGGAAAGTTTTTTACGCAGAGTGTTTTGTGTGTGGAATGGGCTACCAGGGACAGTGGTAGAGGCAAATACAATAGAGTCTTTTAAGAGACTTTTGGATAGGTACATGGAGCTTAGAAAATTAGAGGGCTATGGGTAACCCTAGGTAATCTCTAAAGTAAGTATATGTTTGGCACAGCATTGTGGACTGAAGGGCCCGTATTGTGCTGTAGGTTTTCTATGTCTCTATGTTTCTATATTCTATGTAGAAAGTAAAATCACCTTGTGTGCTCATGTGCAGCAATATAACACTGTTGTAGACATTTAGTTTCCAGCTTCAAGCCTTAAACATGTAAATAAATTATGTGAGCTGCCTTGCAAAGAAACTACCATCTGCATAATTTTTTGTACTTTAATGCCTTTATGAAGACATTACAAATTAGGCAAAAAGAATTTTATTTTTCTTCAGTATAGTTGAAAATCTTTGAAATTTTGGCTTTGCAAATTTTGGATGGCTTTTTGGCACCAATTTTTTTCTGTCTTTTCCTGAAACTACTCTTATGGAATCTCAGGTTTATCTAAGGTTTCTGTGTGAACTGTTGAGAAAACACAGTAGCGATGGACAGCAGTGTTGATTTATCACTGGACTGTTGCCTGTTCTAAGAGTAATTGTCAACTGGGAAGGGCATAACAAAGCTTTGTTGACTATACTGTGAAGCGTGGTGTTTATGACTGTATGGGATGCACTGTAGAGTACTGGTTAGCAAAAAGCTTTATGGCAGCAACAATCAGAAGTTTGGGTTCAATTCTTGCCATTTTCTGCAATGATTTTTTATGTTCTCCCTGTGACCACGTGGGTTTCCTCCAGGTGCTCCGGCTTCTACCCACATTCCAAAGACGTGTAGGTTAGGGCATGCTATGGCATGGTGACCCTTGTGGGCAGCCCTCAGCACATCCTCTGTCAATGTTAGCTGTTGACACAAACAACTTATATTCATTGCATGCGTCAATTTTTTGATGTACCTATGACAAATAAAGCTAATCTTTCAATCTTTAAAATCTTTAAATCTTTACAATATGTTAAATGAATGCACATGTTCGTTAAAGGGAACAAAATCCTGGAAGTTGCAAGAGAAGGTAGATATCATCAGAGCTTATGAGATGCAAGATCAAATGTAAAATGCCTTTTATAAAGATATTATACAGAAACTTATGAAAACCACAAGTTTGGGGCAAGGAACCAGAAGAAGTATGAAAGAATTAATGAATAATGGTCATGCACTTTGGTAGTAGAAATACATGTGCTGACTATTTTCTAAGTGGGGAGAAGATCCAGGAATTTGAGATGCTGTGGGACTTGGGAGTTCCTGTGCAGAACACCCTGAAGGTTAACTTGCAGTTTGAGTTAGTGGTGAGGAAGGCAAATGCCATGCAAGCATTCATTTCAAGAGGTCTAGAACACAAGAGCAAGAATGTGATGCTGAGGCTTTATAAGGCACTGGTGAGGCCTCACCTTGAGTATTGTGAACAGTTTTGGGCCCCTCATCTTAGAAAAGATGTGCTGGCATTGGAGAGGGTCCAGAGGAGTTCACAAGGATGATTCCAGGAATGAAAGAGTTATCATATGAGGAATATTTGGTGGCTCTGGGTCTGGGGCGGGGGGGGGGGGGGGAAGAATCTCATTGAAACCTTTCGAATGTTCAAAGGTCTAGACAGAGTAGATGTGGAAAGGATGTTTCCCATGGTGGGAGAGTCTAGGACAAGGGGGCACAGCCTCAGGATAGAGGGGTGAACTTTCAAAACAGAGATGCGGAGAAATTTCTTTAGCCAAAGGGTGGTGAATTTGTGGAATTTGTTGCCACATGCAGCTGTGGAGGCCAGGTCGTTGGGTGTATTTAAGGCAGAGATTGACAGGTTCTTGATTGGACATGGCATCAAAGGTTACGGGGAGAAGGCCAGGAACTGGGGTTGGGGAGGAGAAAAAAAGGATCAGCCATGATTGAATGGTGGAGCAGACTCAATGGGTCATATGGCCTAATTCTGCTCCTATGTCTTATGGTTTTATGGTCTTATGATTAATTATTTCAAGAAATTACCCTTATATAGCAATTTGGTAATATTTGAATTGTGGGTTGGTATGGACTAGTAGGTGATAAAATCGAGTCAAAGACATTGGGCATGCAAAACCTGACACTTAAACTTGCTGGGATGATGGAACTGGAATTCAAGAATATTGGAGTATTTCATTATGTACAAAGTAAAAGTTCATGCTCATAGAATATGCACAATGTTCAAAGCTATGGATATGTGTGAAACAAACTGAAAGAGGAGCTTAGTCAGCCATATTGTTGCAACGGCCTTCATTTACCACATAATTGTCAATTTAAAAGAGCCAACTATTTCAGCTGAAAGAAGAATTTTACCATGCCCTGAGATGCAAGGCAAAGACAAACAATACAACTAAAGTGGCAATTCAAAGCAACATCCGATAGAAGGGTGTATGGTTTGGAAATTCTTTTAAGTAATGAAGTTCATGATATCTATACCATAAACTGTAGACGTACCAAATGTTATTAACTCACAGTCTGTGTAAAAAGTTGACACAGTTTCAGATTGTTTAGAAATAAGTCAGGCTATCTACTCCAGCACTTGATTAGTCAGGATGTGAAACGTTACAGGGAAAGGGCTGGAAAATGGGGTTGAGAGGGAAAATGATGGAATGGCTCGATGGAGTGAATGGCCTAATTCTTCTCCTATCTCTTATCTTCAGAAAACTTGCTGTAAATTCTATGATTGAACCAAAAACAACAAATCTAATCACGTCTGCTCTTACCCTATCCTCCCGCCACCCTACTAGGGGTTGGATTGCTCTTATCCTCACCTACCATCCCACCAGCCTCCACGACCAGCATATAATTCTCCAAAACTTCTGCCATTTTCAATGGGATCCCACCACCGAGCACAACTTTCTCCCCCCTCACCACCATTTTCTGCCTACTGTAGGGATCACTCCCTATGCAACTCCTTTGCCCATTCGTCCCTCCCCACTGATCTCCCTCCGGGCACTTAACCTTGCAAGTGGAACAACTGCTACATCTGTCCCTACACCTCCTCCCTCACTACCATTCAGGGCCCCAAACAGTCCTTCCGGGTGTGGCAACACTTCTCCTGTGAGTCTGTTGGGATCGTATACTGTGCCTGGTGCTCCCAGTGTGGCCTCCTATATATTGGTGAGACCCAACGTAGATTGGGAGATCATTTTGCCAAGCACTTAAGCACTGTCCGCCAGAAGAAGTGGTCTCTCCCAGTGGCCACGCACTTTAATTCCACTTCCCATTCCCATTCCGATATGTCAATCAACAGCCTCCTCTACCGTTCCGATGTAGCCACACTCAGGCTGGAGATACAACAACCTTATATTCTGTTTGGGTAGCCTCCAGCCTGATGGCATGAACATCGATTTCTCAAACTTCTGGTAATGCTACCCCACCCCCACCTCACCATTCTCCATCCCCTTTTTCCTCTCTCACCTTATCTCCTTGCTTACCCATCGCCTCCCTCTGGTGCTCCTCCCCCTTTTCTTTCCTTCATGGCCTTCTGTTCTCCCCTATTGGACTCCACCTTCTCCAGCCCTGTATCTCTTTCCCCAATCAACTTCCCAGCTCTTTACTTCATCCCTCCCCCTCCAGGTTTCACCTACCACCTTGTGTTTCTCTCTCTCCTCTCCCACCTTTTAAATCTACTCCTCATATTTTTTTTCCAGTCCTGCCAAATGGTCTCGGCCTGAAACTTCAACTGTGCCTTTTTCCTATAGATGCTGCCTGGCCTGCTGAGTTCCTCCAGCATTTTGTGTGTGTTGCTTGGATTTCCAGCATCTGCAGATTTTCTCTTGTTTGAGATCCAATCAGATACAATTTTTGAGCTTTTCTCTCTGATGCTATTAACAGCAAAAGTGGTGATTCATGAATTTTCTTGCCATTTCAGTGCCAATTAAATTTCAATGATTGTCTCAGTTGATCACCATGCCTTCCTCGACGTTCCATTGAACCCATCAGGAGCTCTCTAATCCCCGTCCATCACACCGAAGGTCACTCACAGGCTGTGTTTTGGCTGGTGCTCTGTGTGTGTCCACATTGGCCAATTCTCAGGGTTAACCAATGGTATAGTCAGGCATCTGCCAGTGCCACAAACTGCAGCTGTTTTACCTGACTCAATAACCTCCTCTTTTATTTATGACTGATCTTTTATTTACTTCCCTGCCTCCAATTTGCATGTGTGAGTTCTTGCGATAACTCCATATAATTCTGCAACTATAATGATCACAAAGACATGGAGAACTACTAACTCACAGGCGTCATGTCTATTTTATTCTTTTTTGACTAAACTGAGCAAGTGTGCATCTGACGCACATTTACATGGGTGACATAAATCATGTTTTTTTAATACCAGCTCCAATCAGAAGCATAGCTCACTCCACCTCCCACAGAAGGGCCAGCCCATTCCTTCATCAACAATTCGTGTCCCCACAATTCAGATTTAATGGCAAATATGTGGCGGGCCTTATGCCAGTCGATGGTGTAGTGGCATCAGCACTGGGCTTTGAGGTGAGTGGATCTGGGTTCTAATCTGAGCCGCCGTGCTGGATTGAGCATCGAACTAGCGACTTAGCCTTGTAAAAAAAAACAGAGAAAATGCTAAAGCAGCAGCAAAGTTGCTGCCTGATGCGCCACAAGCGCGAAGAGGAATATTAATAATAATAATAATAGTGTGGTGGACCTAGCCTGAGCAATGAGACTGATAGCAGCTCAAATACTTTTTGATTAGTAATGATGAGCATCATTCCGGCTTGTACTTGAGAAAAAATCCGTTTTTCTTTCAGTTCAATAGCAAATGCAGGCCTGAATGAAAACATTATTAGGCTAATAATGTGATTATAAACTGACAGGGCCCATATTATTGTAAGCAGAACATTGCAAACAATGAATGAAAAGTCCATGGGGCAATGTGTGGGAGCCTGCATTATGAGAAGGGGTGATTAAGCCAATTTATGTCAATTCACAGCCCTCCTCACAATGCAAATAGGACACATGAATAACAGCATAGATATTCATTCACCATCTACAACAAATGCTTCATGAATAATTGTTATGAACATAGAACATTTCCCTCCTGGGCAGCAATCCACTTCGAAAAGTTTCATTTTCTTACTGCAGTGCTCACCTTTGCTTGACTTCTAAAGGTTATTCTTGTGAAGGATGACTGCTGTCAGGATAATTTTTGTTCCAGACCATTGCAACAATAAGACCCAGCACCACAGTGCTTACAGCTTTGTGAAATCTTTCAGTGATCCAAACCCCATAATCGGCAGACACAGTTTGGGCTTGCACATAACTTATGACATGATGGGGATGTGCTAATGTCACAACAGATGATTACAAAAAGAGTAGCTGGGATAGGGAATGGATACCAAACATTAATTCACCTTTGTCGATGGGGTACTCATGCTCTGTCTTTGCTAGCTTGGGCATCTCGTCTCTCTAAGCCCCTCTTGGTATATCAGATCTAACTAATGCTGACTATTCAGGTTTAAGCAGATTGTCTAACCAGGGGGAAGGAGCAAGAGAGAGCTCAGAGGATCTTAAAAGGCAACTTAATTGTTAATCAAGAGCAACACAAGTGTATACATTTGCTGATATTTGGAACAAAATCTGCTGAAGGAACTCATTGGGTTGAGCAGTGTCTGTTGGAGAAAAGGAATTGTTGATGCTTTGTCTTGATGCAGAGCTTCTACCTGAAACAGCAGCAATTTCTTTCCTCCCTCAAATGCTGCTTGACCTGCTGAGTTCCTCCTGGATTTGGGGGTCTGAGGTACAATGGGCATAGATTAGGATATTATTCCCTGGAATGTAGAAGATTGAGTGGTAATCTGATCGAGGTATATGTGATTATAAAGACCATAGACAGGGTGAATGCACACAGTCTAATTTTCTCAGGGAGGGAGTGCTAAAATCAAGAGGGCATAGATTTAAGATCAGAGGCAAGAGATTTAGAAGGGACATTAGGGGTAAACTTCTTCATGAAAAGAGTGGTGCGTGTGTTTGTAAAAAGTTGCCAGTGGTTGAAGGAGGTACATTAGCAACATTTAAAACCCAGCTAGATAAGTACATAGATAGGAGAGGTTTAGAGGGCTAGGGGCCAAATAAGGGGAGATGGGACCAGCTCACTGGCAATGCAGTCAGCATGGGCAAGTTGACTCTATAACTCTAAATTTAAACTGCTGGCAAGTTGTCATTGCAGTCCCTGGATGATTAGGATTAACTCTAGGACCAGTGGTGCGTTTGTGTCAATGTCATTTAGAACTTTTCCTGAGACCTTCTATGCCCTGCTGATGAACGCTACACTGTAATGTATAATAGTCAGAAATCCTAGCACTGTGCAGGAGCTCTCTGACATGCCCCTTGTTTCCTTGTCTTGGGTGCAACATTTTAGGAGTGGCATGATAAATTGCAAGACAAGTCAGATTGAGCTTATTGTCATATGCACAATTAAAGCTCGTAACAGCATCACAGGCATATAGATTAAGACAACGAACAGAACATAAATTATACACGACAGTAAAGAAATGACTGTGCAAAACAAGACATCAGTGCACAATGAAAACACAATTAGAGACAAGTCCGTGGTAGTGCAAGAGATGTTCTGTAGTGCTCCATTGCTAAAGTACAATTCGGGCTGTGCAGGTTGGTTGAAGAACCTGTAGGAAAGTAGCTGTTCTGAGTGGAAGTACTGTGTACTGTGGAAGTAGCTTTTGCCACAGATATTGGTGCTTTATGCAAACAGACTTGCTCTCTGACTCCTTTCTGACTCCTGAGATTGTAGAATTGTTATGGCCATGAAGCCATTGAATAAACTCACAGTCAAAGTAAATTTTATTATCAAAGCACACATATCACCATTTACAACCGTGAGATGCATTTTCCTACGAGCGTACTCAGCAAATCTATAGAACAGTCTATAGAGAGGTATCGTAATATTAACATTTATCACAACAATGTCAATGTATACTTTAAGAAAATAATCTTGCCCGAAACTTGCTGGAGGTCCCATTTGAGTAGTGGTTATTATATCATAGCTCCATGGTCAGGGACAATGAAAAAGTGTACACTGGACTGAAAAGCATCAGGTGTATGTATAATGTGATCTAAGGTTGCATAAGAATGTTGGAAATAATGTTGGCAGATAAGAGAAAACTAATAGAAAACCATAGAAAACAAAACCAGGAAAAATTTTAATTAAATGATTGCAACTTATGTTTATCAGTCTGTGTAGGATTGAGACATGACTTGTTCATAAATTCTAAGATAGATCACATTTTAAATAATATACAGTACACACAAACCTTGGCATGGGATAGATTAATTTTCAACTTGAGCGTACGTATAAGTGTAACCAGTAAGAAGGAAACTAGATGAACCCTAGAGTGGTAAGGTAATACTTATTCAATGTAAAACTTTTATAAGAACCCAGTCTCCCACACTGCTGTTGATCCAAACCAAGTGTACAACATGCCACTGAAGACATTTAAAATAAATTTCTGTTTTTGATTTGGTTTGGTATGGATTTGAACTGAGAAGTGAATGAACGGTGTTAGTCTCAACCAGTTCTACTGCCTGCGGGTGTCGTGTTCAGCCATTTCAATCGTGGCGGGCTGCATTATTTTGGGAGTCTCCAGTTATTGTGGGGCTGATGCAGTGGGTGGTATCTTTCTCGGTGCAGGTGCATTAGGTAGGTACAATAATTTCTTTCTGGTTCTGTTGTTCTTTTAACAGCTTGGCACCAATGTTTATACCCTTTTTAAGTATTAGACCTCATGTTAAGTATACTTTGGTTTATGTACCTCCCTTACATGGAGGAGATGTTCAGTGGCAATGTTCAATCTTCTCACACTATTGACAGGATAGAGTAGCAGTCAGCACAACACTCAATGCTCACCGATTGGGGTTCAATTCCCATTGCAGGCTGTAAGGAGTTTGCATGTTCTGCTTGTGACCACATGGGTTTCACCCCACTTTCCAAAGCAGAATAGGTTAGGGTTGGGGTTTGCAAGTAGTGAGCATGCTTTGTTGGCACCAGAACGGTGGCAACCCTTGTGGGCTGCCCCCTACCACATTCTCAGACTGTGTCAGTCATTGACACAAAACTACATATTACACTGTATGTTTCGATGTTTTGATGTTCATGTGACAAATAAAGCTAATCTTACAAACTCATCTTCTCTTACCTTATAACTCATTTTGTGCTTGTCATTTAACACATAAATAACTCCCAACATCTAGACTTGACATGTTTTGCAGTGTTCTCGCACATTTCCTGGTGAAGTTCAGCTCATCAGGAGACTGGTTCAGACACCTTCTGCTGTGATTCATCTTACTGTTATTGTTATCTGCTCTCACACTGTGTGCACATAATTACATCAGCAATGAACAAAGCATATTTTAGGACAGAATGGTAAAACGATACAGAATTTACAACAGAGAAGGAATCACTTAGCCCAGCATCTCTGCAATGAAGCACAATGACCTGATCGAACCTTATGGAGACCTGCCAGGCACAGCTCATCAGGATACAGCCAAGCACAGGTTTAATATGAGGCTTTCTGCCTCTACTCTACTTCCAGTCTACCACTCGACAAGTGAATCTGTTTTTTCTCATCTTCCTCTGATCCCTCCAACAATTCCTTTACATGTAGGGATGCAAGATGTAGAGATGTGAAACAAAAAACTGTCTGCAAGTCACTACCACCTTACCAATGAAAATGTTTTACCTCCAATCTTTCTCACAATTACTATGCATGCAGAGACACAAGAGACAGCAGATGTTGTAATCTGAAGCAATCTGCAGGTCAAGCAGTATTGGTGGGGTGGGGGGAACAGTAATTGTCAATGTTTTGAATTGATACAGGGTTTTGATCTAAAATGTTAGCGGTTCCTTTGCCCCTAAGCACTAAGAAGTATTGCACCCATATTGGACTGTCTCAGTACTTTTATATTTGTATGTGTAGCGCTTACTTTTTATTCGCAGTTGTTTTGTAAATAATACTACTCTTTTGCACTTCTGGTCAGATGCTAATTGCATTTCATTGGCTTTGTATCTGGCCTCGGCACAATGACAATGAAGTTGAAACTAATCTACCTCACCACCCAGAGGTGCTGTTCAACCAGCTGAGTTACCCCAGCAGATGGCTTTTTGCTTCAAATTTATGCTGCCTGATTTTTGATGGCATTCCTGTTTTACAAAATTTGAGCTCTCATACTTTTTATATATATATCAGCTTTAGTTTTGCCTCCTTATTCCAACACAAATAGTTGGAAACTATCCAAACCTCCCTTATAGCTACAATTTTTTTAGACTTGGCAAAAACAGGATCCAATGGTTGTGATTTACATCCTGTGGAAATAAACCATTTTAGCAAGGATTACAAAAGGTGACTTCACTTCATTTTTATTTCTATAAACCATTTGCTGCCTCTGATTTTAAATATAATATAAACAGAGTGCCTTTGCAAGAGCCAGGTCTGCATGGCCCAATTGCAGACCCTTGCACTTAATGGCCGCAGGTTCACCCCTGGCCTGATTCCAATCCTTGGCTCATCTCCAGCCAATCACAGCTTCACACTTTCTCCCAGCCCAATCTTAGCACACCATCCTCAGGCTCACAGTCATGGAACTTGGCTTAAAGGTGCTTCATTTTCATGTCCAGCTTGATTCTAAGACCCAGACTCATGACTGGCTTTTCTCACAACACTAAGTTCATTACTGGCCTGGATCCACCCCAGCCCTGATCTCATCTCCAGCACAGAGGTGGTGCTGGCCTCAGCTCAGCTTTAGGCTCAACTCTACCTTGATTCCAGCTCAATCCTCATTTGCTTGATGCATCCTGTAATCATCTGCAAACATCCACACTTCTGACCTTACAATGGAAGGAAGATCATTATATAAGTAGCTTCATTAATGGTTAGGCCTAGGATGTCAGTTTGAGGAACTCTTGCATTAATGCACTCACTAGAAATGGGATGATTGATCTTAAACAACCACAACCATCTTATGCTTCTCTTCTTCTCATCTGTCTATCACCTCTCTCTGTTGCCCCTCCTCCTTCCCTTTCCGCAATGGTCCACTCTCCTCTTCTATCAGGTTCCATCTTTTTCAGCCTTCTACCTTTTCCACCTATCACCTCCCAGCTTCTCTCTTCATTCCTCCTCCTGTATCCACCTACCATCTCCCTCACCTAGCTTCACTTATCATCTTGCAGCTTGTACTCCTTCCTCTCCCTCCCTTCCTTTCTTACTCTGGCCTCTTCCCCCTTCCTTTCCAATCCTGGTGAAGGGTCTTGCCCGAAATGTTGATCTTTTATTCCTCTCCATAGATGCTGCCTAACCTGCTGAGTGCTCTGGATTTCCAGTATCTGTAGAATCTCTGTGTTTACAGCCAATTTCTTTGTGTAAGGTATGGCTCCAACCATTGGAATGCTTTCTCCTTGATTCACTGTTTAATTCAATGCTCAGTGAAATGTTGCTTTGATATGAAGTGCAATGATTCTTAACTTATCTCCTTTCAGAATCACTGGGAAACACCTCAAATACTGCTAAGACAGGTTCCTACAGGTTATAAGCGTCTGCATAAAATTTGCAGTTAGCTCTAACAATCTTTTAAAGAAAGGTTTTCCAATATTTTTTGTGGCTTCACAATTTGTACACAAAATTTGCAAACTAAAATGACACACACACCAATTTCTGACATTTTGCATTTTGAAGTAAAGTCAATTTGAGTAGATCTCTCATTTTAGCTACAATGCACAACAATAAAGTTAGAATAGACAAATGAAATAGAATTACGTCTGAGCTTTTTAGCATTTTCTGATATATAGAAAAGTATGGAGCTTCTGCTCAGCGATGGTCTTTAGGGAAAAACACATAAGCATTCGCCTGAGGAATTGTCACATTCGCAAGATTAATATTGTGGCAGTAAAGCACCTGAGTATTAATTGTCATGTTAGGATTTATTTTAATGTTTTCAGTGTTTATCTTTTTTTAAAGCATAAACAATCTTGCCTAGAGCTCTTTGCAGTCTGAGGGTTAAGTCATAGCTATGAGATCAGGCATAATGAACATTATTTGTGGTGTAATCTTGTCTTAAATGCTTCAAGTGATTATACACTTTGATCACAGGAGAAACAGTGATGGAAAAGATGTTGAAAAATGAGAGGCAATTAATTAGGGAAAATGTTAATGAAATATTTGCAATTTCTCTTTATCAAGTGGCATCTGTCGTGACTTGTTGAGGGTTTATGTAATAATTCATTTAGTACTTGCAACAATAAAATGGGATGAAGTAAAATACGGTCTGGAATAAACCAAATAGGAATTTCAGTCTGAAGATTACTAACTTCAATTGGTAACTCTGTTTCTGCTCTCACATCTTATAGGACCATAAGACCATTTGACATAGGAGCATAATTAGGTCATCTGGCCCACTGAGTCTGCTGTGAGTCCTTTTCCACTTGGCCTACCAAGCATTTCAGTATTTTCTATTTATATTTAATTTGCTTTATAGTTACCATTACTGAGACCACCATTAAAAAAATGAGTTATTTTAATACTTGACTTTAAATTCCCTATGGCCTGGTGGGATTTGATCTGAGTCTTAGACTATGAATCCAGTGACCTAACCCAATGCCACCAAATCCTGAATTCACTCTCACATATACAGTATGTCCAATTACCCTCTGAGACTTCCTATATAACTGGTTTCTCAATCCTTTATAACTTCGAGCAATTTGCCCCTTCCTGGATGTTGATTATGAACTATTCATGAAAGGGAAGAATGAGTGTGTAACTTACACCAATTCCCTGAATCGGAGGACTTACATTTCCTATCCAGTCAGCTAAAATATGGAAACAATGCTGTTTTTGTTTGCATAAATAAATGTTTATTCAGTTTCAAGGCTCCTCAGTGAATTAGGTTATCCTATTTACTTTGTAGCTAGTTTGCTTTTCATTCTTAAGAATAAATTGCATAAAATTGTGATTCATTCATTAGTAATTTTACATGTTCAAATATAAAGTGATTTCACTGTGTTAAATGCTCCTCTGGGAGCACTGCCTCAAAGATTGCCTCTAAGGTATTTTGCTTAATAGTCAATTATCCTTTAAATCATCTATATATGAACAGGATTCAAAACCAATTAATAGTTTACAGAATAAGTAGATGGGTAACTTTCCTCTGGCATGTAGGCCAGTAACCCGGCCAAAGATTTAAAATAATTAAGAACTAAAATGAAATGAGGAAATCTTTTGCACAGAGAACTGATAATGACAGATATACGATATCTGAAAGCTTGATTGAGTCCAGTTATGCAGGAAATCTCAGAAGGTAATTGGCCATGTATTTGAGAGTGAACTTAGGGTTTGGTAATGTGGTTTGGGTGGCAGGGTGCAGATACATCTTTACCAAAGGAGTTGGGAGAGGCTCCTTCCCTCCACCAGCCTGCAGATCACCCATGGCCAAGGTTTAGTGCTTGCTTAGCTTCACCTCCCCCCCCCAACAAATTAGGGTCCCGTGAAGCCATAGGAGCAGGTTGTGGATGGTCGTAATAGTGACTGGTGCATATCACAAGTCCTGGTTATGTGACCACTGATACCAGGCAGACAATCTCTGAAAAGTATTGATAATAGCTGGAGTCACCCATCTTGTAAAGACACTACCCAGCAATAGGCAATGGGAAACCATTTCCATAGAAAAATTTGACAAGAACAATCATGGTTACGGAGACCATGAGTGCCTATGTCATACAACACATAATGATGATGAATGATCACTGAACTCATAGCCTAAGACACCATTCAAATGCTTATGGAATTTAAACTCAATTATTTAAATAAATCTAGCTTAAAAAGTTCTCTCAGCAATGTGGTGAACATCTAACTAACTGCTTCTTCAGATCGCTAGTCCAACGCCTTAACCACTTGGCCACGTGCTTCTTTAATATAGGGATGTATAAATGTCAGGAAAGTCAGCATCTCCGGAACTAATAAATAAAATATAAATTTTCAGTTAAGGGAGAATATGTTGTCACTTAAATTGGACTGTCTTTTGAAGATCTGTTAGTTTGAAAGGTTTCTTTCTATGTTGTAAAGTTCTATCTTAAGGATTCCGCATGACAACAGGGCCTTCCAGCCCAATGAGCCTGTGCCGCCAACTGCACGCACGTGTCCAACTAACCTACTGACCTGTATGTCTTTGGAATGTGGGAGAAAATCTGAGCAATCAGAGGAAAGTTACATGGTCATAAGGAATATGTGCCAGCTCCTGACAGACCATGATGGGAATCGAACCCAGGTCTCTGGTGCTGTGAAACACTAGGCTAACCGTTACGTTACCGTGCCCTCTCTAACTTTTTATAATACTTCATCATTTTGCTGCATAGTCGAAGCTCCTGAGTCAAAGGCCTTCCAGTCCTTGTCCTCTTCTCACTACTACCATCAGTCAGGAGGCACAGACAACTTAGATCCCACACCGCCAGCTTCAGGAATAGTTATTATCCAATAACCATCAGGCTCTTGAACCTGTGTGAATAACTTCATTCACCACTACTCTGAACTGATTCTGTGATCTACAGACTCTCTTGACAATTCATGTTCTCAGTATGAACTTTATTTCCACACTTTATCTTCTTTTGCACATTGGTGTTTGTCAGTCTTTGCCTTTTTTTTTTGTAAAATTCTACTGTATTTCTTCTTTCTTTGTAACTGCCTGCAAGAAAATGAACCTCAAGGTTCATATTGAACTTTGAATAAACTGAGAGCAGAACTTTTTTGATTTTCTGACCAATATTCCAGGGAATAAGGAGAAAGGTCTACAGCAGTGTACGTTAAAAAAAATCATAGTAGTATTTAAACTTGTCCCAATATCTGAGGAGCACACACAAAATGCTGGAGGAACTCAGCAGGAAAGGCAGCATCTATGGAAGAATACAGTTGACATTCCAGGCCAAGACCCTTCATCTGATGGTCATCTGTTGAAGGGTCTTGGCACGACTGTACTCTTTTCTGTAGATGCTGCCTGGCCTGCTGAGTTCCTCCAGCATTTTGTGTGTGTTGCTTGGATTTCCAGCAGCTGCAGATTTTGTCTTGTTTGTGATTGGTCCAGTATCTGAGACCAGAGTCAGAATGCAAAAACAATGCTCACCCTTTCCGAGCTGGAGTCTGACTTGCTACTTGGCAACACCTCACTCCACTTTCACTTCACACTGGATAGTCAAACTTTGTCCACGAGGAATAGAACCAATATATAAACCAACTGTAACATATACCTTGTAAAGAAGCTGTCCTACATTTAGGATATTTGAGGAGCAACTGATTGAATAGGAACTTCCTCAACCTCTGGATCTTTCAAGATATGTTAAGCACATAATTAACAGAAACATGGGTGTGTCACTTGGCTTTTGTACCTGCTTTGCCATTTAATAAGGTCAAGGTTGATATTTTACTTTGGCATCTCATTCCCGATCTCAATGGACTGAATATACTGTTTTATTATATTAGACATACCATCCTATTCTCTAACTATTCTAACTATTCCAAGACCTATTGATCTCTGTTTTGAATATTCTCAACAACTGCACAGAGTCTTGTCATCCTCAGAAGTTTTCAGATGACTCTGCCATAGTTGGATACATCAGCAAGGAGATGAGGCTGAGTACAGGGCTACGGTAGGAAACTTTGTCACATGGTGTGAGCAGAATTATCTGCAGCTTAATGTGAAAAAGACTAAGGAGCTGGTGGTAGACCTGAGGAGAGCTAAGGTACCGGTGACCCCTGTTTCCATCCAGGGGGTCAGTGTGGACATGGTGGAGGATTACAAATACCTGGGGATACGAATTGACAATAAACTGGACAGGTCAAAGAACACTGAGGCTGTCTACAAGAAGGGACAGAGCCATCTCTATTTCCTGAGGAGACTGAGGTCCTTTAACATCTGCCGGACGATGCTGAGGATGTTCTACGAGTCTGTGGTGGCCAGTGCTATCATGTTTGCTGTTGTGTGCTGGGGCAGCAGGCTGAGGGTAGCAGACACTAACAGAATCAACAAGCTCATTCGTAAGGCCAGTGATGTTGTGGGGATCGAACAGGACCCTCTGATGGTGGTGTCTGAAAAGAGGATGCTGTCCAAGTTGCATGCCATCTTGGTCAATGTCTCCCATCCACTACATAATGTACTGGGTGGGTACAGGAGTACATTCAGCCAGAGACTCATTCCACCGAGATGCAACACAGAGTGTCATAGGAAGTCATTCCTGCTTGTGGCCATCAAACTTTACAACTCCTCCCTTGGAGGGTCAGACACCCCGAGCCAATAGGCTGGTCCTGGACATTTCATAATTTACTGGCGTAATTTACATATTACTATTTAACTATTTATGGTTCTATTACTATTTATTATTTATGGTGCAACTGTAATGAATACCAATTTCCCCCAGGATCAATAAAGTATGACTATGACTATGACTATAACAATTAAATATAATTAATTAACTAATTAAAATTAATTATAACAATTAAGCCTCTTTGGTAGAGAACTTCAGAGATTAAATGTTCTCTGGATAAAGCTCCATAGTCATAGTCATAGTCATAGTCATACTTTATTGATCCCAAGGGAAATTGGTTTTCGTTACAGTTGCATCATAAAAATGATGATTATGAAGACACGTAGTCCTCTTTTATTGTCATTTAGTAATGCATGCATTAAGAAATGATACATTATTTCCTCCGGGTGGACAAACCAAGACTGAAAAAACTGACAAAACTACATAATTATAAAATATAGTTACAAACAGTGTAATACCATAACTTGATGAAGAAGTCCGTGAGCACAATAAAGTTCAAAGTTTCTCAAATGTCCCACATCTCACGCAGATGGGAGAAGGAAGAAAAACACTCCCTACCCTGCCGACCACAATCCGACTCTGAGTCATCTGAAAACTTCGAGCTCTGATCAGCTTTCCGACACCGAGTACTGAGCGCCATCTCTGTCCGAACGATTTGACCTCCTTCTCAGTTGCCAAAAGCAGGCAAGGCCGGGAATTTTGAGGCCTATCCTCCGAAAGATTCCCGACCACACAGTAATGACAGCAGCAAACGGGCATTTCAGAAATTTCTCCAGATGTCCCTCTGTGCTTTCACGTCCATTCTCCATCAAATCAGAATTGTCCACGGCCCCTATTTAACAGATACAATATCATTTTCACCGGAGAGCTGCGCATGTGCGGTGCGCCGCCATCTTCTCCTCCCGCCATAATTAGATAGTAATAAAACAATAAATAATTAAATAGTAATATTTAAATTATGCCAGGAAATAAGTCCAGGACCAGCCTATTGGCTCAGGGTGTCTGACCCTCCAAGGGAGGAGTTGTAAAGTTTGATGGCCACAGGCAGGAATGACTTCCTATGACGCTCAGTGTTGCATCTCGGTGGAATGAGTCTCTGGCTGAATGTACTCCTGTGCCCAACCAGTACATTATGTAGTGGATGGGAGATATTGTCCAAGATGGGATGCAACTTGGACAGCATCCTTTTTTCAGGCACCACCATCAGAGGGTCCTGATCCATCCCCACAACATCACTGGCCTTACGGATGAGTTTGTTGATTCTGTTGGTGCCTGCTACCCTCAGCCTGCTGCCCCAGCACACAACAGCAAACACGATAGCACTGGCCACCACAAACTCGTAGAACATCTTCATCATTGTCCGACAGATGTTAAAGGACCTCAGTCTCCTCAGGAAATAGAGACGGCTCTGATCCTTCTTGTAGACAGCCTCAGTGTTCTTTGACCAGTCCAGTTTATTGTCAATTCGTATCCCCAGGTACTTGTAATCCTGCACCATGTCGACACTGACCCCTGGATGGAAACATCCCTGAATGACCAGTTAGCATTGTGCCCATTGAGGTACCTTTTGAAGGCAGCAACACACTCAGAATGATGGAGGCACTTGGCAAGTCAGGCAGCACCCGTGGAGGGAAATAAACCGTCGATGTTTTGGGCTGAGACCCTTCATCGAGACAGTCCACAGATGCTGCCTGACTTGCTGAGTTTCTCCAGCAAATTGTGTGTGTTGCTCAAGATTTCCAATGTTTGCATAATCTCTTGTGCATTTTAAACACAGAATCTATTACGTAGAAAAGTTTTAATATGCTGACATGCATTGGGAATTATAACCCGGGAAAACTTCTGTTTGTATAGGGGTGCTTTGTGTTAACATAGAATTCATAAGTAAAACAGTACGGTGATATTACATTTAAATGATTGAACTTTTAGAACACCTGAACACCAATTACAGCACGTGTTTTCTGGATGAGACATGTGCTACCTTGGCAGCATTTTCCAGGACTGAGAGTGCAGAGGGTGAATAACTCGTATATCAAAATGACAGGGAGGGGTGATAGCAGGAACCAGATGGGATGATGGGCAGCTGGAACCAGGTACAAATGCTTGAAGGGACAGGAAAAGTGAGCTCAGGCCAAAGAAACCTACGTGGATAGCAGATGGAACCGGGTGGGGCAGGGTAATTGGCTTTGTTAATGGGGATAGGATGGAGAAGGTGACCAAAGGAAGAGAGAACTAGTGGCTTACTGACCTTGGGAAATTTAATATTCATATAGGTAATTAAATTGTAGGTAATCATGTGGAATATAAGGTATTCTAGTTTGTGTCTTGGGCTCACAGTGGCAGTGGAGAAGGCTAAGGGCAACAAGAGAATGGGGAACGAGGAAGAGTTGGAATGACATGTAACTGAAAGCACAAGATGGCTGTTGCAGACAGAGTGTGGGTGCTCTGCACTATGGTTGTTACTGTCTGCTGGGCCCTAGAATTCCTGCTTTATAAGCGTAGGCTCTGTATCAGGCCTTACGCTAGAAATACATTTGAAGATTCCTTTAGGAGGTATAAAGAAAAGATGAAAGGTATTCATCATCTTTCTTTGGTCTAAGACCCATCAAAGGCAGGCACGGATTTAGGATGACAGCCTGAAAGGTGCCTCCGATCGCTACTCCCCGCGTCTGACTTCTATGGTATTAATTTTATGACTGGCATTAGACAGGTCAGGTTTTCAAATGACAACTCCCTTGAATTTGGCTGATCAAGGATGTTGTTTTGAATGACAAGAGGACTGGAGCTACAAATTAGTGGAGACTGGAGCTACATTTACTGATTAGTATAGATAAGCTCAAACACTAAATAATATATGCTGGCCCTGGATTTGTAATTAGAATGGATGACTGAGTGTGGGAGCAGCGTGATGACTGACTAACATCGTTAAGTCAGGGGCTCCATAAGCTACAGTGGGTGGATAGGGCTGTATTGTTGATTGCTAGTGAAAAGTTCAGTGGAATCGCCCTTTGGATAAAAAGTGGCTTGCATTATTTATAAGGTACAGAATGACAAGTCTGCCATAAACAACATAGACATTTTTTTGAATGTAATAAACATATGCCACTGCATTAGCTATGCTTAACATGATTACATTTCCAGAGGATCTGTGTTTGCACCAAATTTACTATCTGTAAGAATATTGAAGTGATCAGTTAACAAGCTCTCTGATTTGTCCTACTCAGTCAGTTTCCATTTGTTTCTTGGAGGAGGAAGTATTCTAATTAATTACTTTAAAAGGAAAAAAGATTATTTACAGTTTATAGGGTTTTTAACAACTGCAGGGGATCCAAAAGCATTTTACAGCTGTCCAGCCACTTTTTGAAGCAAAGTTACTGTCCAAAAGAAGGAAACGGGGCAGCTGGTGTTGCCATGGCAAATCCCTATAAACAGTTATATGACAATGAGTAAATAAACTTTTACCTAGCAAGGTCTCTTGTGTTAACCATGCCACACCACCCCCCCACCTGCTTTTCTTAGGACGTGGTGCTGTAGGATCTTTACTGCTACTTGAAAAAGCAGGAGGGGTTCCGTTAACTGCCTCATCATTTCAAAAGAATGGTGAAAACAGTCAAAATACCATAAATTCAGCAGTGCTCCTGTTTTTTTTAAAAAACCTGCTTAAGCAGGCTCCTGGGATGAGGAACTACTTTTGTGTGACCACCTATGGGTTATAGCTGACTGATGTGGCAAATATGGGAACTACAGGATTGGCAGGAGATGACTGGTAGGGTGGCCAGATGGGTAGTGTTGAGAGGCAGTATGCTCCTCCCACTCCGCGCAAGGTTTCTGTGTGGTCTGATGCATGGATTCAAATTCACTCTTAAGATTTTTTGTCACCTCCACCCCTTTGACTCTCAACAGAGCTGCCCCTCAGGGCTGTGTCTTAAGCCCTCTCCTTTACTCTTCTGTATACCCATGACTGTGTTGCCACCCACAGCTCCAATCTGCTAATTGCTGATGATACTACATTGATTGACCTTATCTCAAATATTAATGAGGCAGCCTACAGAGAAGAAGTCATCACCCTGACACTGTGGTGTCAAGAAAACAACCTCTTCCTCAATGTCGCAAAAACAAAGGAGCTGGTTATGGACTACAGGAGGAATGGAGACAGGCTAACCCCTATTAACATCAAGGGATCTGGGGTTGAGAGGGTGAACAGCTTTAAATCCCTTGGCATACACCTCACCGAGGATCTCATGTGGTCTGTACGTATCGGCCATGTGGTGACAAAAGCATAACAGCGCCTCTTTCACCTCAGACAGTTGAAGAAGTTTGGTATGGGTCCCCAAATCCCGAGGACTTTCTACAGGGGCACAATTGAGAGCATCCTGACTGACTGCATCACTGCCTGCTATGGGAACTGTACTTCCCTCAATCGCAGGACTCTGCAGAGAGTGGTGCGGACAGCCCAGCCCATCTGTAGATGTGAACTTCCCACTATCCAGGACATTTACAAAGACAGGTGCATAAAAAGGGCCTGAAGGATCGTTGGGGAACCAAGTCACCCCGACCACAAATTGTTCCAGCTGCTACCATCCAGGAAATAGTACTGCAGCATAAAAGCCAGGACCAACAGGCTCCAGGACAGCTTCTTCCACCATGCCATCTGATTGATTAATTCACGCTGATACAACTGTATTTCTATGCTATATTGACTGTCCTGTTGTACATACAATTTATTACAAATTACTATAAATTGCACATTGCACATTTAGATGGAAAAGTAACGTAAAATTATTATTCCTCATGTATGTGAAGAGTGTAAGTAATAAAGTCAATTCAATTCAATTCATGTGAATGACCTGGTCTGCACAATAGAATTGACTGTATGTAACTAAGGTCTCAATACTGAAGCTGCTCTCATTGGTTGTTGTCCTGTGAAAAGCTCGTAGAATGTATCTGAGACAGCATTCGTGGTACCTTTCCACTTCCTTGAGGTGCTTAATATAGACGGGCCAGGTCTGAGGAGGACAGGAAGCATTGTTTCCCTGAAGACCACAAGTTTTGGGCTGGCTATACTGTCTTAATCAAGTATCTTTTATTCACAATAGAGACAAAGGCTGTGATGATGCATTGAGGGCAGTGTTGAATTTTATAGCCACATTTTGACAAAGACAGGCATTGAATTTGTTCTACAATTCCAGTAAGCTGCCGATCTGCATGATTCAAATGGAGGGATGGATACATCATGGCAAATAAAATTGCAGGAACGGTGTGGGGAAAAAAAGGTTGATGGAACAAGAAAGGGAAAAAAGGATCCTAATACATTCACCTGTTCCTGCAGTTCACGAAAACTCTATCCATAAATACTGTTGCAAATTAAGTAAAATTCAGAAATCCCCATGATACAGAGAACAAGTACAAGCAACGGGCAATGTTTCAGGAACACTGTGTGTAACATTGACAATGCTTGATCAAGCTAATTACAAGATCACACTTTTTAAATTAGCTAACTCGATCTGACAATGTCTTTATTCTCCAGGTTTGACCATTTCCATATTTCCCTTTATCCGGACGTGGATGGAATACAATCATGTTCTACCGTTTCTTGGTAAGACCTGTAAAGCAGCTACAGCCTCAAATCCTCATGTTTTCATTCATTGCCATTCCCAATTCTACTGACAGTATATGCACTATGAAGGGAAATCTTGTTCATTTTTGTCTAAGATTGTATTATTGATGCTATAGTATTTTCTGTGATGTATTAGGGTCCATGTCAAAGCAACACTCACAAAATGCTCATGTTTGTCACTCATATCATCATTAATGCTCCAAAACATTCCATATAATAATATTATAATTGTGAAATAATAAACACCAGAGACCCTGCAGAGGCTGGAAGTCCAAACAACACGCACAAGATGCTGGAGAAACACAGCAGATCAGGCAGCATCTATGGAAATGAATGAGCAGTCGACATTTTGGGCTGAGACTCGAAAGGGAGAGGGAAGAAGCCAGAATAAGAAGGTGGGGGGAGGGGAGGAGGATTAACTAGTAGGTGGATGAGGGAGGGGGGATGAAGTAAGAGGCTGGGAGGTGATAAATGGAAAAGGCAAAGGGCTGGAGAAGAAGGAACCTGATAGGAGAAGAGAGTGGATCATGGGAGAAAGGGAAGGAGGAAGGGAACCAGGGGAGGTGATAGACAAGTGAGGTGAAGAAGTAAGAGGCCAGAGTGGGGGAAAAATCCTGGAAAACAGAGAAATCAATGTTTATGCCATTAGTTTGGTGGCTAGCAAGACAGAATATAATGTGTTGCTCCTCCAACCTGGGAAAGGCCTCATCATGGCAGAAGAGGAGGCCATGGATTGGCCTGTCAGAATGGGAAAACGATAGAAATTTAAATGGTTGGCCACTGGGAAACTCTGCTTTTTGTGAATGGAGTTAAGGAGCTCAACAAAGAGGTCCCCAAATCCATGCCTGGTCTCACCAATGTAGCAGATACATTCGAAGCACCAGATACAGTAGACAACCCTAACAGATTCACATGTGCAGTGTTGCCTCACCTGGAAGGACTGTTTGGGCCCTGAATGGAGGTCAGGGAGGAGGGGAGTGGGCAGGTGTATCACTTCTTTCACTTGCAGGGAGATGTGCCAGGAGGGAGATTAGTAGGGAGGGATGTCTAGATGAAGGAATCTTGGAGGGATCAATCCTTGTGGAAAGTGGACAATGGGGATGGGGGAGATAAAGATGTGTTTGCTGGTAGGGTCTTGTTGAAGATGGCAGAAGTTTCAGAGAATGATGTTCTGGTTTTGGATGTTCATGGGGTGGTGGATGAGGACAAGAGAAAAACTATCCTCATTAAGGCGGCAGGAATGTGGGGTGAGCATAGATGTTCTGGAAATGGAGGAGATGCAGACGAGAGCAGTATCAATGATGGAGAAGGGAAACACCATTCTTTGAAGAAGGAGGACATCTCTGATGTCCTGGAAATAAAAGCCTCATCCTGGGAACAGATGCAGTGGAGACAAAACAACTGAGAAAAGTAAATGGCATTTTTACAGAAGACAAGGTGGGAAGAGGTATGGTCAAGTAGCCAGGAGAATTGATGGGTTTATAAAAGATATCAATAGACAGTTTGTCTCCCGTGTTGGAGACAGGGAGATTCAGAAAGGGGAAAGAGGTGTCAGAAATGGACCAAGTGAATTTACGAGCAGGGTGGAAGTTGAAGGCAATGTTGATGAAATTGACAAGCTCAGCATGGGTGCATGAAACAGCACCAAAGCAGTTGTCAATGTCATGCAGAAAAAGTTGGGGAGTATTACCACAGAAAGCTTGGAATATGGACTGTTCCACGTTGACAACGAAAAGTCAGGCATAGCTAAGGTCCATGCAGGTGCCCATGGCTACACTGTGAGTTTGGAGAAAATGGGAGGAGCCAAAAGAGAAATAGTTAAATAAAACAAGTTTTATTTAATGATATGTTTGATTGTAAAGAATTAACTAAAAGTAAATGGCTGTGCCACCTTAGATAGGAGATATCAGCTTGCACAAAATTGTAAATCTCTAAACAATACACAAATTTCATTATTAGGTGAATTGCAGGAAATTGCTTTTTGTTGATGTTCATATCAAGAGTTTGGTTTACTTTTGAACTCTACCTGCCTTGGATGAGTTTCAGAAAATGGAAGTAATATAAGTTACCTTTGAAGGGAGTGTGGTTGTTCCACAGCACTTGGTGTTGCTGCCTCACACCTCCAGAGTCTTGGATTCAATCCTGACCTCAGGGGTTTGTTTGACTGAGGGTTGCATGTTCTCCCCATGAGTCCATTTGGACTTCTGCCAGGTTTCCTTCTACATCCCAAAACGATGTAAGTAATTAGCAACTGTAAGTTATTCCTGAGTGTCAGTGAGAGGCAAAAGAATCAAATGAGAGTTTATGGACAGATGCAGGTCACGAGTGATTGATACTGAATAAAGTTGAGGTCAATGGGACTTAAAGGCAAGAACTGAGTTGCACCAGAATGTGGAAGCTATGATTATTGGAAACCAATCACAAATCTTCATGAATTTCTCAGGGAAGAGTTCCTCTTGTGAGCTGTTATTTCAATGTCCATCCCCCAACATAAATTGGAGGAATTGGGCTGAGGATATCCTTAAACATTTCCATCACAGTTAGCTCCAGATCCTGTAGAAGCTTGGTTTACATTACTGGCATCTAGGTATCAGAAAAAGGCCATCTCCCCTTGATGTTTAAGAATATCTGTGGTCAGTTTTGCATCATTAGCAAAATCATGAACAGAAATGTAACTGAAATAACCATATTATCATAATGGCCAAATGTACATCAGAGGTGTTTTGCAATAAATAACACATTCTTCAAAGCGTTCCCATTAAACAGACCTTATTTAACAATATGTTTGGTTTGTGTATCAGGTGTGGGGTGATAAAGTGGTTATTGGTCAGCACAGACTCTGTAGGCCAAAGGACCCATTTCTCTGCTATAACCCTCCATAACGCTATGCACCTCGCTCTGTCCTAGAATGAAATTAACAGGAGGCTTCTTGGACTAGAGAGTGTGTCTTATGAGGATATGATGAGTGAGCTAGGTCATTTCTCTTTGTAGAATGAACTTGTGCAATCACTTTGTTCCAGATGCTGACCTTCTAGTCAAAGTCAAAGTCCAATTTATTGTCACATGCACAAATGCATGTAGGCAGAAGTGCAGTGAAATACCTACTTGCAGCAGTATCATAGATACAGAGCATCATATAAGCAACATTCAAAAGAAAAGCATAAATTGTACATAACTTTTTACAGGAAAACATAATTGGAATAAAAGAAATCCATTTTAGTGCAAAGTGGTCATAGTGTTTCTACGTTGCACTGTAGTGCATAGGATTTTGACAGGTGGTTGAGGGGAGGTAGCTGTTCTTGAACCTGTCGGTATGGGACTTTAGGTTTCTGTACCTCCTTCCTGATTGAAACTGTGAAAAGCTGGCATAGCCCCAGTTCTGTGATGTAGATAGAAAATTGTACAGACCCCATGCCCATGATGTTGTGCCGAGCTTTTAACCTACTCCAAGATCAATCTAATACTTCTCTCCAACATAGCTGTCCATTTTCTTTATTGTACATTTGCCTAAGAGCCTGTTAAATGTGTCTGATGTTTCTGCCTCGAACACCACACTGGCAAGGCATTCCACACACCCTCTACTCTTTGTGTAAACAAACTGCCTCTGACATTCCCCCCAAACGCTTTCCTACAACCATCTTATTATTCTGCCTTCTTGTATTAGTTATTTCTGTCCGGATAAAAAGGCATAAGCTGTTCACTCTATTTGTGTCTCTTATCATCTTGTACAGATCTATCATCACCTCTCATCCTCCCCACCCTTTCCTCATAAGACATGCTCTCTAATCCAAGCAGCTTCCAGGCAAATCTTCTCTTCACCTTCTCTAGAGCTTCCACAACCTTCCTACAATGAGACGACCAGATTTTTATAGAGCTGCAAAATCACCTTGTGGCTCTTTAACTCAATCTCCCAACACACTATACACCTTCTTAACCACTCTTTCAACTTTCATGGCAACTTTGAAGGATCCCCACCTCTAAGAGGCCTGCCATGAACCCTATATCTAGACTTCAAGTTCAACCTTCCGAAGTGTATCACTTCACACTTTTCTAGATTGAAGGCTGTCTGCCACTTCTCACCCCAGCTCTGTGTCCTGTCAATGCTCCATTGTAACCAACAACAAACTTCTATACTATCCACAACGCCACCAACCTTGGTGTCATCTGCAATCTTACTAACCCACCCCACCATTTCCTCATCCAAATCATTTACAAAATCACAAAGAGCAAGGGTCCCAGACCAGATCCTTGTGGAACACCACTGGACACCATCCTCCAGGCAGAATATGCTCCATCCAATACTATTCTGTCAATTCTGAATCTAGTTTCCCTAGATCTTATGCCTCCTGAATTTCCTAATGAGCCGAACAAGGGTAAGCGCCTTACTAAAATCCATATAGACCACATTCTCTGCTCTACCTTCATCAATTGATTCTATTACTTCCCTCAATGATTCAATCAGGCTTGTGAGGCGTAACCTGTCCCTTTAAGATGTTGCTTTCCTGAGGAATGTTTCCTGTAGATGCTAATAATAATGGAGAAGATGTGTCCATGAAATGTTGAGCACTACTTTCTGCAGCTTCTTATGTTCCTGCATATTCAATTTGCCATATCAGACTATGATGCCACCAATTAGACTACTTTCAATGGTACATCTGTAGAAGTTTGTTAGTGTTCAATATTAAACTGAATCTCCTTAAACTCCTCAGAAAGCAAAGGCACACTTTTCATGTGGCTGCATCTATGTGCTGTGTCATCAGATGTGTTGTTACACAGGAATTTTCAGCCACTGACTCTCTCGACCACTGATTGCCCTGTGTGGACGGGCACATGTTCACCCTCCTTCCCCTTCCTGAAGTCAACAATCAGCCCTTTCGCTGGCATTGGGTGAGCAATTATTTTTGCTCAACCAGGAGACCTATCTCGCTCCAGTAAATTGACTCAACGCCGCCTGTGACTCATCCAACAACGATAGCGTTGTTGGCGAATTTGAATTAGTGTAGTATTTTCTTGGATGGTTGAGGTACTTACCTGATTTAGTCAGTGTTCATAGGAACTTATAGAAATTATACTTAAGCTATTGTAGAAGAACACAGGATTTGTTTAGTTGAACCTACTGGATAAGGGAAGGATTAATGATTATTGTCAACGTTAATTATGTAAGACTACATCTTGGCAAATTAGGAATATTTATTTTATAATCATTCAAATTAATTTAAAAAGATTATATTAAAAAATTTAACTGGTTAAAGCAATGCTGAATTTAGTCACCTAATTAGAATGAATTGCACATCAGTTGCCATAGCAAAACTTCAAGGCTAAAAGTTTAGAAAATAAACACTTCCTTCTTTTCATCATTTCACAAGTGAGGTTTGGTTAAATCAAACCACTGTTACTTAAAAATTCAGTTCAATCTTTTTCTTATTCCTAGATGCACAATCTTAATCGAAAAGAACATTCTCAACAACCATTTTCACACTTCAGCTTAGAATGATTAATCCCTGCATTGATTTCAAAGTGCCGATATTTTCTGATGAATCCAAAGGAAATTCATAGTTTAAGTCATATGAAAACCAAAAATTCAGCTCAAATCAACTCAGAAGTAATGCACGTGGTATTTGTACAAATAAACAAAAAACAACAAATATTTGTAGAAAAGACATTTGTTAAAATGTTTAAGTAGATTCAGCACAAAAGATATTCGTATACAAGCTTAAATTCCTTGTAGGTTTGTGGACAAAACATTACAAATCAAAAATACAGAGCTATCTTGCTTTTAAGCAAAGAAAGTCACATGAGATGTTAAATGGTTGTACAGCAGACATAACTGAGTACCTCGTACGTGCTTTTAAACAAACTAAAATTAGCATCCATGGTCTGATTTCATTTTTCTCCAAGACACTTAGCTATGGACCCATGTTGACATCATCTCATCTGATTTCCCATTTCTGCTTCATTTAACTTCACAAATATTTTAGCAAACTCAAATCATAGCAAATTATTGTTAATAAACAATGTGAATTCTATTAGATTGTCACAAAATACCTCTCTATCCTTAAGGTTCTCTTTACTAACTAACTGAATGATTAACAGCGCAGACAACAGGAATTCTGCAGATGCTGGAAATTCAAGCAACACACATCAAATTTGCTGGTGAACGCAGCAGGCCAGGCAGCATCTCTAGGAAGAGGTACAGTCGACGTTTCAGGCCGAGACCCTTCGTCAGGACTAACTGAAGGAAGAGTTAGTAAGAGATCTCTTCCTTCAGTTAGTCCTGACGAAGGGTCTCGGCCTGAAACGTCGACTGTACCTCTTCCTAGAGATGCTGCCTGGCCTGCTGCGTTCACCAGCAACTTTGATGTGTGTTGCTTGAATGATTAACAGGTATAGTCTTGTGATCTCACTTTCACCAACGTAGTATATCAATACTGTTTGTGAATAAGGGCAGAACATGGTGGACAGGCACCAACCACAGAGAAAGAAGCAGTGAGGACATTTCAGGTCAATTAGAATTTCTAATCTTATAATTATCTTTCAATGTTAATCATCATTCAGTATTTCTGGCAAATTTTTCATACTTTGTTTCAGATTTCTGCTATCCACAGCATTTTATTTTTGTCTAACTATTAGATAATGGTGTTTTGGGGCAACAAGTTGTCATCCACTGGGACTACTTGTTCAATTGTTTGTTGGTGCTACTCTATTGTTTATAGTTGCAAGTTTAAGAGAATAAACTTATAACTCTAAACAAAATAGTATCAAAAATTATGCTATAGTAAATCTGACAAATTAGAAAGATTTTTTAATCCAATGGGATACAAAACAATACATGACAAGATAACAGACCATGTTTCTGTTTCTCCATGAATAGATAACTAATTCATGAATTTTAAATCTTGCAGTAAATGAGGTTAAAACACTTTATTGGACGACTTTCTCACCAGTTTGAGCTTATTCGCTTAGATTATCTTTAAGAACATAAGAACATAAGAAACAGGAACAGGAATCGGCCATCTGGCCCGTCGAGCCTGCTCTGTCATTCAATAAGATCATGGCTGATCTGATCATGGACTCATCTCCACCTACCTGTCTTTTCCCCATAACCCTTAATTCCCCTACTATGCAAAAATCCATCCAACATTGTCTTAAATATATTTACTGAGGTAGCCTCCACTGCTTCATTGGGCAGAGAATTCCACAGATTTAGCACTCTCTGGGAAAAGCAGTTCCTCCTCATCTCTGTCCTAAATCTACTTCCCCAAATCTTGAGGCTACATCCCCTAGTTCTAGTCTTACCTATCCGTGGAAACAACTTTCCTGCCTCTATCTTATCTATCCCTTTCATAATTTTATATGTTTCTATAAGATCTTCTCTTATTCTTCTGAATTCCAGCAAGTACATTCACAGGCAACTCAATCTGTCCTCATAGTCTAACTCCCTCATCTCTGGAATCAACCTGGTGAACCTCCACTGCACTGCCTCGCTATTTCTTCCTTAATGATAGTTCCAAGTATTTTCCCAACTATCGATGTTAAACTAACTGGCCTATAGTTACCTGCCTTTTGCCTACATCCTTTTTTTGAACAGTGGCGCGACTTTCGCCATCTTCCAGTCTGCTGGGACCTGCCCAGAGTCAAGAGAATTTTGGTAAATTATCACCAAAGCCTCTAGTATAACTTCCGCCATTTCTTTCAGTATCCTGGGATGCATTCCATCAGGACCAGGGGACTTATTTATCTTCAGGTCCACAAATTTGCTCAGCAGTACCTCTTTAGTGGTAGTTATTGTGTCGAGGTCCTCACCTCCCATCATATCCACAACATCTCTCTTTGGCATGTTAGACATGTCCTCCACCATGAAGACCAACACAAAATAGTCATTCAAACTCTCTTCTATTTCCTCATTACCCAATATAAATTCCCCCTTCTCATTCTCCACGGGACCTGCATTCACTTTAGTCACCCTCTTGCTCTTTATATAATTATAAAAACTTTTACTATCTGTTTTTATATTTTGTACTAGCTTATTTTCATAATCTACACTAGCCAAATTCTCCTTCATCCCATTGTAGTCTCCATTGTTTAGGCATAATACACTGGTCTTTGATCGAACTATTGCACGCTCCATTTGTATGACAAACTCAAGCATACTGTGATCATGTTTTCCAAGAGGATCCCTAACTACAAGATCACTAATTTTACCTGTCTTATTGCACAGGACCAGATTTAAGATAGTACCTTGTAGGTTCAGTAACATACTGTTCAAGAAAGCCATCATGGATGCATTCTATGAAGCCCTCCTCAAGACTGCCTTGACCGATTTGATTTACCCAATTTATGTGGATAATAGCTGTCCCATTCTTACATGGCTCACATATTTCTCTGTTTATTATCTGAGTCACTGTAATGTTATTATTCAGTGACCAATAGACAACTCCCACCTGCGATTTTTTTCCCTTTACTACTCCTAATCTCTACCTAGATGGATTCAACATTCTGCTCCTTAGATCTTATATTGTCTCTCACTATCACCCTGATCTCATCCATAATTAGGAGTGCTACCCCACCTCCCTGTCTATCTGTATAACCTGATATCCTTGGATATTTAATTTCCAATCCTCTTCGCCCTGTAACCATGTCTCTGTAATGGCCACTAAATCACACCCCTTTGTACTGATTTGTGCCACAAGTTCACTGACCTTATTTCGAATACTATGGCATTCAGATAAAGTGCCCTTCCAGTCATTGTGCTTTTAAAATCTTGTAACCTGTTTCTCTTTTGCACTTGACTTTTCTTCACTCCACTCTTACTTTTCTCTTTTTCTATCTTTTGCTTTTTCTTTATCTCTTTTACTTTATCCATATTTCTTCAATCTGTTGAACCCACCACCCTACTATTTAGTTTAAAGCGATTCGCTAGGATCCAGGTCCCATCATGGTTCAGGTGGAGCCCATCCCATTGATACAGCTCCCCCCTTCCCCAATACTGGTGCCAATTTCCCATGAATTCAAACCTACTTCTCCCACACCAATCCTTGAGCCATGTATTTAACTCTCTAATCTTCTTGACCCTATGCCAATTTGCACGTGGCTCAGCTAGTAATCCAGAGATTACCACCTTTTTGGTTCTGTGTTTTAATTTAATCCCTAGCTGCTCAAATTCCCTTAGCAGAACCTCTTTTCTCATTCTACCTATGTCGTTTGTACCCACATGGACTACGACGACTGATCTTTCCCCTCCCACTGCAAATTCCTCTGCAAGTCAGATGAGAATGTACAGAACCTGGGCACCAGGCAGGCAACACAAGCTTTTGGGACACTCTAATCTTGTGACAGAGAACTCTGTCTATTCTCCTGACTATACTATCCCCAATCTTTCTGAACCCATCCATCCTTCCAGTAGAATGAGTAATGAACACAGCTGGCATTTTTCCTGAGGAAGATTTAAAACTATAATTACGTAATTGCTGTGGATAAATGTTTTGTAATTAAAGTTCTCCAAACTAGATACAGTGCTCTCAGAAGTAGAAGTTTGATTGCCTAGCAGCTCCTAGGATAAATGTACTACTGATTAATGAACTACCCTGGATTCATCTAAATTCTTTCAATGGGTTTTTGGAAACATTGATAACTGCAATGTGCAGGATTCTAAACTGTAACGTTCTGGGGGTAGTGGGTATAGCTACAAGAATGATTTGCGATCACTTTTCAAAAGGCACATTCACTTTCAGAATATAATCCCTGAGTTTTAAATTACATTCTGGAGTCTTATCTGTTTGGTTACATGATGCAAGAAGTTCAAAATACCTCTTCTGTAATGAAAAGCAATGAGTGGAACTTGTAACATTGTAACATTCCTTTTTTATTGTAGGAAACATGAGAGTCCATCCACAGCAAACCAACTACAATCCAGAGCTGGCGCCTGTCAGTTATGCAAGAGAAGGTGATTTTAATATCATAATGTGGCCTTTTAACTCTGTGTTTCTGCTGTTAACAATGCTTTATAATTTACATTTAAGATGAATAATTCTTTTGTGTTGGTTTTTGCAGTGGTGTCCTTCATCTATAAAGTGAAGACTTCTTATTTTCACTATTTTAATGACATTTTTGATCATATTTTGTTTCACCATATGTAGACCTTGCGACACATTGACAAATCACAAATTTATCAATGAATGGTATTCACAATTAAGTGGTGCATCAATTATTGTAGAGTTTGGGATGATATTCTATCTGAAGAAGTGAAGACAGGCACCTGATACAAATATCTCAGAACTAGTAAGCAGAAACCCTCATCTTTGTTGATATTAACAGGCAATTCCCATATGATATTGAGATGTTCTTTAAATAAAACATGGCAAAGAATATAATTTGGAAGAGGTTAATAAATGAAGGACCTGGGTGCCCTGTACACAAATCCTGAGAGAGGTTAATAAAGGAAGTAATAATGCTGTTTTTATCCTGTATCAATAAAGAAACGGAATTCAAAGTGAAGCAGTCACGCTAGACCATTATAAAATACTAGATTAGCCTCAAATGGAATATTGTCTACAACACTAACCAGCACACTTTCAAAAAGACATAGGAAATTGAGGGAGACTGATGAAGTATACAAAATTATGAGGAGCATACACAAAGTCACTGTTTGGAAACTTCTCCCCTTGGTGGAATTATATAAAGCTTGGCCACATGGGTTCATAGTAAAGAATAAGAGGTTTAGAGTGAATCAGTGAAAATTTTTTGTCCCAGACGGGTTGATGGAAACTGGAAGGCATTACCAGAGATAAGGGAGGCAGGTATTCTCAAAATATTAAAAAAGTGAGAATAGTTGATCCCTTGAATCACCAAAGCATAGAAGTTTAAGGGTCAAGTGTTGGTTAATGGGATTAGTGCAGATGGTTATTCAAAATTCACAGTAACTTTATTATCAGAGCACATATTCGCTACTATATACTATAACATACACATAACTGAGATTTATTTTCTTGCGGACATTCACAATAGGACAAAAAATACCATAGAATCAATGAAAATCTATAGTTTATAATCTTACAGAGATGTGCTACAAGTGCTATACCTGTCCCTACACCTCCTCTCTTGCCACCATTCAGGGCCCCAATCAGTACTTCAAAGCGAGGCAACACTTCACCTGTGAGTCTGTTGGGGTCATCTATTGCATCCAGTGCTCCCAGTGCGGCCTCCTCTACATCGGTGAAACCCAACACAGATTGGGGGACTGCTTCGTCGAGCACCTCCACTCCGTCTGTCAGAATAGACAGGATCTCCCAGTAGCCACCCACTTCAATTCTGCTTCCCACTCCCATTCAGATACGTCCATACTGCCATGATGAGGCTAAACTCAGGTTGGAGGAGCAACACCTCATATACCGTCTAGGTAGTCTCCAGCCCCTTGGTATGAACATAGAATTCTCCAACTTCCGGTAATTCCCTCTCCCTCCCTTCCCCTATCCCTATGTCACTCTGCCCTCCCCCAGCTGCCTACCACCTCCCTCTTGGTTCCACCTCCTTCTACTACCCATTGTGTTTTCCCCTATTCTTTCTTCACCTTTCCTGCCTATCACCTCCCTGCTTCCCCTCCCCCACCCCTTTATCTTTCCCCTCACTGGTTTTTCACCTGGAACCTACCAGCCTTCCCCTTCCCACCCTCCCCCCACCTTCTTTATAGAGCCTCTGCCCCTTCCCTCTTCAGTACCTGACGAAGGGTTCCGGCACGAAACATCGACCAATCTTTTCCATGGATGCTGCCCGACCTGCTGAGTTCCTCCAGCACGTTGTGAGTGTTGCTTTGACCCCAGCACCTGCAGATTATTTTGTGTTGACCATACACAATTGTTGGTTGGCAAGAAATAACAAATCATACATCACATAAAGTTATATAGGAAGTAAATTTCAGCTTTATTGGACAGTTAGTAGGAAAAAGAAAAGAAAAATACTAAAAGGGCCCATTACAGTTCACCCAGTCCAAATGTGCACATAAAATTGGAGCTCATCTTGAAGTTGTCACTTAACTCACACACTGGATCCACAGTCTGTGTGAAAGCACATACCACATTCCCAATGTCGCTCGAAATCTATCTTGAGCAAATGAGCTCACTCATTGGGAGCATTTGTTCTTTTTCCTTGGAGCCAATCATCTGCACAAGGTGCTTTGTGCAACAGGGATGCTCCTTCCCATGGCATCCTCAGCCAACTTCCCTCCTGTCCTCCGCGCAGCTCCCACAAAAAAGAACCATGAGCCACACCGTCGGTCACAAATCTCGCTCTTCCCAGCTCTCTCTAGAACCTTCTCCCAAATCCACCATCCTGATTTGCTGACACCACATTCCTAAGTTGAACATCATAATCCCTTATCTTTTAGCCAAAACCAAAACATTCTAAAAGCAGAACAAACACTGCTGAAATGTAATACCTAGCAGTAAAGATCTTAACTGTGGTCTTACATTTACAAATTATATATAAAATTGTAACACAGTGTATCTCACAACAAATCACCATTTACTTAGGTAACCACGATATCCTTACCGAAGAGCAGAAAGGATGCCATAAGGGTATGAAAGAATGTAAAGAACAACTGGTAGTATATTCTATAATTCTAAAGCAAGCCCAGCGGAAAAGCAGAAACCTTGCATTTTGTTATATTGACTGTTGAATAGCATTTGATTCTGTCCCACATTCATGGTTAGCAGAAGTTCTTAATATATATAAATGCACTCAATTCCTGTGAAATTCCTACAACATCTGATGAAGCATTGGCATACAATAATCATCCTGTCTATTAACAACCAAAAATAGAACAACCACCATTATCAAAATAAACTGAGGTATTTTCCAGGGCGACTCTCTAAGCCCACTATGGTTTTGTCTAGAGTCAAACCTGCTCTCTAATTTACTGAATCGAATGAAAATAGGGTATCAAATCAGAAGCAACCAAGCAAATTGTATCTTGATACATATTCCATAGATGGACGACTTGAAATTATATGCTCCTTCATCAGTTGTTATTGCTTCGTATGGCAGGTGTTCTTTCTCTTCACACTTCTGATTGTTTTTTGTCAAGCCACTTCACAATGAAGTGTAGCCCAGGAGGGGCAGACACGAGTAAAACTAAAGCATTTAATTCAAGTAGTAGAACTATTTTCGAAAGATTTAAACATGAACATTGGACTAGATAAGTGCAGAACATTAAACATAAAAAAGACACAATAGAGCTTGTAAAATAAGAAGAGCAGAAGGATACAATATGACTGATTGAGGAATATGAAACATATTAATATCTGGGTCATCAACAAGCAAAGAAAATATATCATAGTGTAATAAAGGGAAAACTTTTGACGGATTTTACTTCAAGGCATAAGAAAATCTGCCAAACAGAACTCAACTGTAAAATTACAACAAAGCCAATAAAAGCTTTTGCTATACATGTATTAGCACATTTTTTGGCAAAATATTTTGGTCAAAATGTATCTGGAAAAATAAGAACTCAAATGACAAATTTTAGAAAATGCCATGTACACTCGAACACACATTGCACTATCTAGGACAGATGGAGGAAGATGAATAACAGACATAAAAAATTTACGCAAATCAGAGAAAACTTCTAAGGATATATTTTCATCAAAGAAATTAGGATTCAGCATTCCACATGAGCATATGAAATTCTAATAAAAAGTACACACCACTAAACTTAAATGAAAGCAGAAAATTGAAGGAATTATCACTACAGAAGAAAAAATTAGACGGTGGAAGAGCATGACTCTCCATGGAAGACATCACCATAATTTGAGTGGACTAGGTGTCAACAAGGAAGCATCAAATGCTTGGTTCACAGTTGGAGACCTCTCCCAGAAACTGAAAGGCTTTTTGTGGCCGAAAAAGACCAGGTAGTTAACACAAAGAATGATGAAAAATACTGAATAAAAGACCAACAAATTCAAGATGATAAATGCAGAAAATGCCAAGAGAAACCAGGAACAATACAACACATTACAGGATCCTACAGCAGTTTAACTCAATCTGATTACTTTCATAGACATGTTCAATTGGCAAATATCATTCACCAAAATCTGGCCTTAAAATACAAACTCATAAAAGACACCATAATTTGCTGTAAATACAAGCCTGATCCAGGTTTAGAACAAGAGACCTACAAATTATATTATGTCTGATCTATTATTACAGATAGGACATTCCATGATAACAGTCCAGATATAATATTACAGGATAAACGACCAAGAACAATTTACTTAATAGATATAGCCATTCCAAACACACATAACATACAGAAATCAATAAGTGAAAAAAAACCAGAAGTATGCTGAATTAAAAGAAGAAATTGAAAGACTATGGAACATGAACAGGGGATACTTTGTCCCAATAGTAATATCTACAAATAGTATCATCCTAAAGTCACTACACAATAGTATTAAACAATTAGGCCTACACAGCAATATTTATGTCAAACTTCAGAAAGCCGCAATACTAAACACCACTAGAATAGCCCCCTAAAGTTCCTTGCAAGTGAGAAATGAGTGCTCTTGTCTATGTCCATGCCTCAGGTTTTATCAGCTTGAACTGATAAAATATAAAAAATACAGCAATAATAATTGTTATTATTTAGAACATGAGATGAAGAGACTTTGAAGTAAATCTTTGATTGTGGACTCAGTTCAGTACTATTTGGACAATATCACTGATGCACTCAGAGAGGACATAATGGAAGACTTGTCCACTGAGTCTATATAGTTAGAACTCAAAAGCAGGAGGAGTGCAATCACTCTGATAGAATTGGACTACTGACAGCTTCCCCCCGCTCCCAGTAGCCACCAGGATATTGAGGAACAGATATGTAGGCAGATTAAGGAAAGGAGTAAAAACAATAGGGTTGTTGTCACGGGGTCCCAACTTTCCAAATATAAGCTGGGGCCTTCTTAGTGCAAGTAGAATAGATGGGGAAGGATTTGTTAGCTGCAGCCAGGAGCATTTCTTAAATCAATATGCAGGTAGTCCAACAACTGGGGGACTGTACTGGACCTTGTGTTGGGTAATGACCCTGGTCTCAGGGTGCTGACCCTTCAGCGTGTGAGCAGCTAGGGAACAATGACCACAACTCATTGTGTTTTAAGATAGCTATAGCTAAGGATAAACATGGAACTTGACGCAGAGTGTTAAACTGGAGCAAGGGAAATTACAGGAGCATTAGGCAGGGACGAGGAAAAGTTAATTGGGAACAGCTGGTTTTGGGCAAGTCCACATCCACTATGAGGAGGGCACTTAAAGACCGACCGCACAGAGTACGGGACAAGTATGTTTCAGTCAGGAGGAAGGACAAGGATGGCAACACCTGTAATGTTGAGGGAGATGACAAACTTAGTCAAGAAGAAAAAGGAAAAGCATATTAAGCTCAGGTAGGTAGAATCAGATAGAGTCCTGGAGGATTATAAAGAAGGCAGAAAAGAAAACAAGAGGGAATTAGGAAAGCTAGGACAGGCCATGAAAAGTCCTTGGCAAGTAGGATTAAAGAGAATATCAAGGCATTCTATAAATACATCAGGAACAAGATGATAACAAGGGAGAGGATGGAACCACTCAAGGATAAATGGGGGAACATCTGCTTCACAGCGAAGGATGTGGGTGAGGTCCTTATTGAGTACTTTACATCATATTTTTTAAGGGGGAGGATATGGTGGATATGGGAGATCAGTACTGAGAGCATTAATATGTGAGGGCTTTTTGAAGTAAAGGAAGAGGTAGTGTTGGATAAGTCCCCAGGACCTGATGGGATATATCCCAGGTTATTGAAGGAGGCAAGTGGAAAGGTTGTCAGGGCCTTAACCAATATCTTTGTGTCCTCCCTAGCCACAAGCGAGGTCCCAGAGGACTGAGGAGTAGTTAATGTTATTTCATTGTTCAAAAAGTGAACCAGGGATAATCCTGGTAACTATAGACCAGTGAGTCTTACGTCAGTGGTAGGGAAGTTACTGCAGTCAATTCATAAGGATTGGATTTATGAGCATTTGGAAAATCATGGCCCAATTAGGGAGAGTCAGCATGGTTTTGTTTGGGGCAAGACTTGTCTTATCAGCTTGTTTGAGTTTTTTGATGAGGGTATGAGGGTGATTGGTGAAGGACAAGCTGCGGATGTTGTCTACATGGATTTTAGTAAGATGTTTGACAAGGTCCCTCGTGGAAGCCTCATCCAGAAGAAGATTAAGATGCACGGGATCAATTGTGAACTGGCCATTTGGATTTAGAACTTGCTTGTCCATGAAAGACAGCGGGTGATGGTCGAAGGGACTTATTCTAGCTGGACATCTGTGATTAGTGGTGTTCTGCAGGGATATGTACTGGGACCTCTGCTGTTTGTGGTGAATATAAATGACCTGGATGAAATTGTAGTCAGGTGGGTTAGTAAGTTTGCAAATGATACGAATATTGGACATGTTGTGGATAACATACATGATTTGCAAAGGATATAGATCAGTTGCAGATGTGGGTAGAGAAATGGCAATTGGAGTTTACCCTGGCCAAAGATGAAGTGTTTCACCTTGGTATATCAAATGTAAAGAGACGGTATATTTTTAAGGGCAAGACCCTTAACAGTGTTGATGAACAGAGGAATATTGGGATCTAAGCTCATAACTCCCTGAAAGTGGCTACACAGGTTACTTCACTTTATTGTCACCAAACAATTGATACTAGAGCATACAATCATCACAACGATTTTTGATTCTGGTTGATAGAGTGGTTAAAAAGGCATTTGGCATCTTTGACTTTATTGATTGAGGCACTGAGTTCAAAAGTCAGGAAGTTATGTTGCAGCTTTATAAAGCTCAGGCTACATCTGGAGTATTGCATACTTTTCTGGTTGTCTCATTACGGGAAGGATGTTAAGGCTTTGGGGAAGCTGCAGAAGAGGTTTACAGGGATGCTGCCTGTGTTAGAGGATATTTGCTATAAGGAGGGGTTCAACAAACTTGGGTTGTTTTCTCTGGAGCGGCTGAAGCTGAGGGAAGACCTGACAGATTATGAGAGGCATTGAGAGAGTAGATAGGCAGTATCTTTCCCCAGGGTTGAAATATGTAATATCAGAGGGCATGCACCTCAGGTGAGAGAGGGTAATTTTAAAGGAGACACGAGATGAGTGCCTGGAATTTGCTGGCTGGGGTGGTGGTAGAGGCAGATACATTAGGGACTTGTAAAAGACATTTAGATCAGCACATGAATGTGAGGAAAATGGAGGAATATGGACATTATGTAGATATAAAGGATTAATTTATTTGGCCTTTTTATTACTAATTTATTTGGTTCAGCACAACATCGGAGGCCAAAGGGCCTGTTCTTGTGCTGTGTTGTGTTCTATGTTCCACTACTGAGGTGAGTAAAGTTATCCCCATTTGTTCAGGAGCCTGAAGGTTGAAAGATAATAACTGCACTTAGTGGTGACTTTTCAGGTCAATAAATTGAACATGATAATGGTGACAAGAAACAAAAGGAAACCATCAAGATTTATGGGTAAAAAACAGAGAGAACAATGAAAGTAGGCACTTACTTCATCATCTTCCAAACATACAAATGGAACTTTATTAATCTTTAGAGTATTGACAGGAAAGCTCTCTGCTTTGGAATTCTGTATTGATGATACATAGAAACATAGAAAATAGGTGCAGGAGTAGGCCATTCGGCCCTTCGAGCCTGCACCGCCATTTATTATGATCATGGCTGACCATCCAACTCAGAACCCCGCCCCAGCCTTCCCTCCATACCCCCTGATCCCCGTAGCCACAAGGGCCATATCTAACTCCCTCCTAAATATAGCCAATGAACTGGCCTCAACTGCTTCCTGTGGCAGAGAATTCCACAGATTCACCACTCTCTGAGTGAAGAAGTTTTTCCTAATCTCGGTCCTAAAAGGCTTTCCCTTTATCCTCAAACTGTGACCCCTTGTTCTGGACTTCCCCAACATCGGGAACAATCTTCCTGCATCTAGCCTGTCCAATCCCTTTAGGATTTTATACGTTTCAATCAGATCCCCCCTCAATCTTCTAAATTCCAATGAGTACAAGCCCAGTTCATCCAGTCTTTCTTCATATGAAAGTCCTGCCATCCCAGGAATCAATCTAGAGAACCTTCTTTGTACTCCCTCTATGGCAAGGATGTCTTTCCTCAGATTAGGGGACCAAACCTGCACACAATACTCCAGGTGTGGTCTCACCAAGGCCTTGTACAACTGCAGTAGTACCTCCCTGCTCCTGTACTCGAATACACCCTGGGTACCAGCAGCTTTATAAGGTCAATGGCAGAAGGGATTCCCTCAGCATTCTACTGACAACATATGTCTCCATGCAGAATTATTTCATTGATATCCATGTATTTTTGTCCACAGAAACTTCTAAACAAAATCTTCCAAAAAAAGTTGAACATACAGAAAAGAAGATGGCAGATGAAGGGTAATCAAAAGATTAGTATTTTAATGAAGCCAAATAAGAATGTTTAATGTATCAGTGTCACTTGTCCATTGAGCTTCCCCTTCCAGACTGCTTATCTGGTTCTGTATTGTGACTCAATACAAATAGAGAAGCAACATAAACAAAATGCTGGATGAACACAGCAGCTCAGGCAGCATCTATGGATGGGAATTAACAGTCAACATTCTGGGCTGAGACCCTTCATCAGGACTGGAAAGCAAGGAGGAAGAAGGCGGAATGAAGAAGATTTTATTTTATTTCCATGTGGCAAGTAGAAAGCTATGTGGCTGTAGGGCATCTGGGAAGCACACCTGATTTTACTAGCAAGCCCTCATTAGCACGCTAATGTTGAAGTGTGGACAATGCTGGCTGAACTTGAGATGTTTTCAGAGGGGTGAGGGAGAGCAGCAGTTCAAGGTGTTGGGAGGAGAGAGAAGGTGGACCTGAGAATTTTGAGGCAGTTAAAGTTGGTGCTTTACATATCAGAATCAAAATCAGGTTTTAATATCACCGGCATATGTCTTGAAATTTGTTGTGACAATCAGAGAGGTCATTCCTCCTCTGCCATTCCTCAGATCTAATCCGCCCTGTTCCATCTCTGTGCTGAGCCTCTTGTGCTTGTTCAATGAACAGCACTTTGTCCTTCACTCAGGTGCTTTACAGCTACTGGGGCTCAATGTCAAGGTCAATACTGCTCCAGTTGTTTTTGAGAGTAGATGTTGATAACAGTAATGCTGTTGCTCTTTTGCATGTCCAAAGTCTTTTATCATTTAATATCTTTTGCCTTCTTCTAGATTATAATCCATTTTTCATTCTTTCCTCCATGAGACTATAAGACATAGGGGCAGAATTAGGCCATTCAGCCCATTGAGTCTGCTCCGCCATTCCATCATGGCTAATCCCCGATCCCACTCAACCCCATACACCTGCCTTCTCAGCATATTCTTTGATGCCCTGACCAATCAGGAAATGATCAGCTTTCGCTGTAAATATATGCACAGACTTGGCCTCCACCATAGTCTGTGGCAGAGCATTCCACAGATTCACTACTCTCCAACTAAAAAAAAAAATCCTCCTTACCTCTGTTTTAAATGATCACCCCTCAACTTTGAGGCTGTGCTCTCTGGTTCTGGATACACACACCATAGGAAACATCCTCTCCATATCCACCCTATCTAGTCCTTTCAACATTCAGTAGGTTTCAATGAGATTCCCCACATTCTGCAAAATTCCAATGAGTACAGGCCCAAAGCTGCAAATGATATGTCATTCCTGGACTCATCCTCATGAACCTCCTCTGGACTCTCTCAAATGACAACACATCCTTTCTGAGATATAGGGCCCAAAACTGATGACAATACTCCAAGTGTGGCCTGACAAGCGTCTTAAGGCTCAGCATTATCTTTTTGCTTTTATATTTTATTCCCCTTAAAATAAATGCGTTTACTACAGACTCAAGCTGTAAAGTAACCTCCTGGAAGTCTTGTAGGAGGACTCCTAAGTCCCTCTGCACCTCTGATGCTTGAACCTTCTCCCCATTTAGATAATAGTCTTTACTATTGTTCCTTTTACATTTATCATACATTTCCCAACAGTGTATTCCATCTGCCACTCTTTTGCCCATACTGTTGCAATGGGTGAAGTGAACCCAAACGCAGGACGCAGGCACGGAGATTGAGTTAGGATGCAGACGCGGGCGTGAGCGTTGAACAGCAAACAGAAGGGAGTGCAGGAAAGCAGGAGGCAGGCAGAACTTATCTTGACACGGAGCGTAGAAGGGAAAACAGCAGACAAAACTTTTCTTAGCATGGACAGACGGAGTTACACAGGTAAATCTCGGTGCTGAAGTAAGACTTAGAATACTTATCTTGACACGGAGAGACTGAGTTTCACAGGTACATCTCGGTACTGGAGCAAAACTTAAAGCACACAGTCCTAAGCGGCCGGAAAAAGTTAATTACCACACAGGCAAAACCAATGATCTGGCAACTAGTGGTTGCAAAGCCGGGATCTTATGCTGCAGGTCTTGATGAAAACCAGGTGTGTCACCATCAAAGGAAATTAGGAGAAAATGGGGAATTAACAGTCGGGACCGTGACACATACTTCCAATTTGTCCAAGTCCTGCTGCAATCACATTGCTTCCTCAGCACTACCTACCCCTTCACTTATCTTCATATCATCTGCAAACTTTGCCACAAAGCCATCAATTCCATTATCTAAATCATTGACAAGCAATGTGAAAAGCAATGGTACTGACCCCTGAGGAACACCACTAGTCATCGGCAGCCAACCAGAAGAGGCCCCTTTTACTTCCACTCACTGTCAGACATTCCGCTGTCCATGCCAGTATCTTTCCTGTAATACCATAGGATTTTATCTTGTTAAGCAGCCTCATGTGTGGCACCTTATCAAATACCTTCTGAAAATCCAAGTAAGAACATCCACGTGCTCTGCCTTCCTCATCCTCATGCTCTGTATGCCTGCCTGATTGCTTGAAATGTATTACATTTCAAACTTCACTTTGACCACAAATGCTCCATGAACTGGTGTAAATTTCCATCAAAATCTATGTTTAAGTATACTTGCTTAAAGCAGTCTATGATTGTATGGACTGTATTGACTCATTGGGGAAAGTCTGGTGTCTTCACATCCAAGTCAATAGTAACTTGGCAATCTTTCCATCAGTGTCCTTGATCTCCATATTTAATGAAGGCCCAATGATTTTGGTGGTATCCTTGAAACTGCAGTTGACAGACCTGAAGCAAGACAGAAGCCTTTGGCTTCACTTTATCAGCTACTTCATCTGCTTTCCTTCAAGTACTTACTGCCTGTTATGCCACTGGTGTTTAGGGCAGTAATGATGGTCCTCCATTTCTGGTGGTTTTCAGGGTTTCCTTCATTGTGTCAGCAGCTTTCTCCCAGTTTTTACTTATGTCAGTCATGCAAATCCCGGGTGGAGTCTCAGATGAAGAAGAATTCTTCATTGCTGTTTCCATAATGATTTTGTTCTACCAGTCAGGGTTGTTAGCCCTGAGCTGAACCCTCATGCCTGGAGGACCGGGGGACCATTCTTAGTTTGCCCTTATCTTTTGACCTTTTTGGCATGGGTGACCCTACAAAGAGCCCTGACTCCAGCCAACGTAGCTCTCCAGGTCATTGAGGCACACAAACCTCCAAACTACATCAAGATTGTGGTTCTCTTGGAGGTTCCTTTAAGTAGGGTGTTGTAGCGGTGTGCTACACACAGCGCTAGAATAACCACACGGAGTCGGTGAGTTAGAGTTGCGATGAAAGAGATTTATTCAAACTTCGCGGCCTGCTTTAAAGCCTTCCCGTTCCCGCCCTCCCTGGGGCGGGACTGCTGTGGGGAATGCATATTCCCAGACCCTTTCCACACGCGGGATTTTCCCCCTGCTGGTGAAGATGGCCTGGCGCCCTTTTTGGGGCCAGTCCTCTGCCTGCGCGCGCTGTTGTGAGCCGGTTCGTGTGTGCCAGGAAGTGGGTCGCCACATAACCCCCCCCCCCAGAACCGGCCATACCTCCCCCGATGTCCACAGTCTGGATCGGCCTCTGTTTGGGAGGTCTGCCCCTGCGCCGCGGTGCCTGAGCCTGGACCGGCTGCGCCCAAGTCCACATGGGCCGATTTGAGTCGGTCCACCGTGAATACCTCCTCTCTCCCCCCAATGTCCAGCACGAACGTGGACCCGTTGCTCCTGATCACCTTAAACGGCCCCTCGTAGGGCCGCTGTAGCGGTGCCCGGTGTCCGCGCCGTCGTACAAAAAGAAACTTACAGTTCTGCAGGTCTTTGGGTACGCAGGTCGGGCTCTGTCCGTGCTGTGAAGTGGGTATGGGGGCCAGGTTACCGAGCCTCTCCCGTAGTCTGTCCAGGACTGCTGTGGGTTCTTCCTCTTGCCCCCTTGGGGCTGGTATGAACTCTCCTGGGACTACCAGGAGCGCGCCGTACACCAACTCGGCCGACGAGGTGTGTAGATCCTCCTTGGGCGCCGTGCGGATTCCGAGCAGAACCCAGGGAAGCTCATCCACCCAGTTAGGCCCCTCCAGGCGGGCCATGAGAGCCGATTTCAGGTGACGGTGGAAGCGCTCCACTAGTCCGTTCGACTGTGGGTGGTAGGCAGTTGTGTGGTGTAGCTGTGTTCCTAAAAGGCTGGCCATAGCCGACCACAGGCTGGAGGTGAACTGGGCGCCCCTGTTGGAGGTAATGTGGGCCGGTACCCCAAAGCGTGCTACCCAGGTTGCGATCAGTACTCGGGCGCAGGATTCGGAGGTGGTGTCGGTGAGCGGGACTGCCTCTGGCCATCTGGTGAACCGGTCTATCATAGTTAGGAGGTACCGCGCTCCTCGCGACACTGGCAGGGGCCCCACGATATCCACACGGATGTGGTTGAACCTCCGGCAGGTGGGTTCAAACCGCTGTGGCGGAGCCTTGGTATGCCGCTGCACCTTGGCCGTTTAGCACTGCATGCACGTTTTGGCCCATTCACTGACCTGTTTACGCAGTCCATGCCACATGAACCTGTTGGCGACCAGCCGGAGGGTTGTCCTGATGGAGGGGTGCGCTAAGTTGTGAATGGACTCGAAAATCCACCGGCGCCAGGCTGCTGGGACGACGGGGCGGGGTTGGCCGGTAGCTGCGTCACATAGTAAGGTCCTCTCACCTGGGCCTACGGGGAGGTCTTGGAGCTGCAAACCGGAGACTGCAGTCCTGTAACTGGGGATCTCAGCGTCTGCCTGCTGTGCCTCTGCCAGTGCTGCATAGTCCACCCCCTGGGACAGGGCCTGTATGGTAGGTCTGGATAGTGCGTCCGCCACGACGTTGTCCTTTCCTGAGACATGCCGGATGTCCGTCGTGTACTCGGAGATGTAGGACAGATGTCGCTGCTGGCAGGACGACCAGGGGTCGGACACCTTCATGAACGCAAAGGTAAGCGGTTTGTAGTCTGTGAACGCGGTGAAGGGCCTACCTTCTAAGAAGTACCTGAAATGCCGGATTGCCAGGTATAGTGCTAATAGCTCCCGGTTGAAAGCACTGTATTTGAGTTCAGGTGGTCGTAAGTGTTTGCTGAAGAACGCCAGGGGTTGCCAGCGACCCTCGATGAGTTGTTCCAGCACTCCACCGACCGCTGTGTTGGATGCATCCACCGTGAGGGCAGTAGGAACGTCCGTTCTGGGGTGCACTAGCATCGTGGCGTTTGCCAAGGCTTCTTTGGTTTTAACGAAAGCGGTTGCGGCCTCTTCGTTCCAGGTAATGTCCTTGCCCTTACCCAACATCAGAGTGAACAGGGAGCGCATGGTTCGGGCTGCTGAGGGGAGGAAATGGTGGTAAAAATTCACCATACCCACGAATTCCTGCAAGCCTTTGATTGTGTTGGGTCGGGGGAAGTGGCGGACCGCGTCTACCTTGGCAGGCAGCGTAGTTGCCCCGTCTTTAGTATTCCTGTGGCCCAGGAAGCCGATGGTGTCGAGTCCGAACTGGCATTTGGCTGGGTTGATTGTAAGGCTGAATTCGCTCAGGCGGGAGTAGAGCTGGCGGAGGTGGGACAGATGCTCCTGCCGACTACTGCTGGCTATGAGGATGTCATCCAAATAGATGAATGCAAAGTCCAGGTCACGTCCCACCGCGTCCATTAGCCGCTGGAAAGTTTGTGTGGCATTCTTTAGACCGAACGGCATTTGGAAGGATTCGAAAAGTCCGAACGGGGTGATAAGTGCTGTTTTGGGGATGTCGTCCGGATGTACAGGGATTTGATGGTATCCCCGGACGAGGTCTACCTTGGAAAAGATCCTTGCGCCGTGTAGGTTTGCTGCGAAGTCTTGAATGTGCGGCACAGGGTAGCGGTCTGGCGTTGTAGCCTCGTTCAGTCTGCAGTAGTCACCGCATGGTCTCCAGCCCCCCGTTGCCTTGGGCACCATGTGAAGGGGGGAGGCCCATGGGCTGTCGGACCATCATATGATCCCTAATTCCTCCATCTTCTTGAACTCCTCCTTCGCCATTTGGAGCTTGTCCGGGGGAAGCCTTCAAGCACGGGTGTGGAGGGGTGGTCCCTGGGTCGGGATGTGGTGCTGTACTCCGTGTCTGGGCATGGCTGCTGTGAACTGCGGTGTCAGTACTGATGGGAAATCCGCCAGGACCCTGGCGAATTCATCGTCGGACAGCGTGATGGAGTCCAGGTGTGGGGCTGGCAACTGTGCTTCACCCAGGGAGAACATTTGAAAAGTCTTGGCGTGGACTAATCGCTTCCCTTGCAGGTCGACCAGCAGGCTGTGGGCTCGTAGAAAATCTGCCCCCAGCAGTGGTTGGGCCACGGCGGCCAGTGTGAAGTCCCACGTGAACCGGCTGGAGCTGAACTGTAGCCGCACCGTGCGGGTGCCGTAGGTTCGTATTGTGCTGCCATTAGCAGCCCTCGGGGTGGGTCCGGGTTCTCTGTTGTGGGTGTCGTAACTCGTTGGAGGTAAGACACTGATCTCCGCTCCAGTGTTGACCAAAAACCAGCGTCCCGACTGCTTGTCCCAGACGTACAGGAGGCTGTCCTGATGGCCAGCCGCCATAGCCATCAGCGGCGGCTGGCCCTGGCATTTCCCGAGAATTTGCAGGGTGGTCTGCAGCAGCAGGCCTCTGTGCCCCATCGCTGGTGGTAGAAACACCATTGTTCGTTGGGCTCCTCACTCTCGTCGCCGGGTTTTGTAGGCTCTGCTGCCGGGCCTGGTCTGGTCTGTCATTGGGCCCGCGGCTTGGTGATCTGTGCGACGGATGCCCCTCTCTCTTTCCTGGCATTCCACAGCACATCTTCTCGGGCCGCCACCTCCCGGGGGTTGCTGAAATCTGCGTCGGACAGCAGCAGGCATATGTCCTCGGGCAGTTGCTCTAGGAACGCCTGCTCAAACATGAGGCAGGGTTTCTGTCCTTCAGCCAGGGCCAGCATCGCGTTCATTAATGCTGACGGCGGCCTGTCTCCCAAACCATCCAGGTGCATTAAGCGGCGTGCTCGTTCGCGCCGTGAGAGTCCGAAAGTCCTTATGAGCAGGGCTTTGAATGCTGTGTATTTGCTGTCCTCCGGGGGCGACTGTATAAACTCCTCAACTTGTGCAGCTGTCTCCTGGTCGAGTGAGCTCAGCACGTAGTAGTAGCGAGTAGACTCCGAGGTTATCTGCCGAATGTGGAATTGAGCTTCTGCTTGTTCGAACCATAATTGGGGTCGCAGCGTCCAGAAGCTTGGCAGTTTTAACGAAACTGCGTGAACAGATGCAGCGTCGGTCATCTCTGGTCCAAATATCGTTTGGGCCGTCGGGGTCACCAATTGCAGCGGTGTGCTACACACAGCGCTAGAATAACCACACGGAGTCGGTGAGTTGGAGTTGCGATGAAAGAGATTTATTCAAACTTCGCGGCCCGCTTTAAAGCCTTCCCGTTCCCGCCCTCCCTGGACGGGACTGCTGTGGGGAATGCATATTCCCAGACCCTTTCTGCGCGCGGGATTTTCCCCCTGCTGGTGAAGATGGCCTGGCGCCCTTTTTGCTGCCGGCCCTCTGCCTGCGCATGCTGTTGTGAGCCGGTTCGTGTGTGCCAGAAAGTGGGTCGCCACAGTGTGGTGAATTACAATTCCATTGCCAATCCTGAATTTTGCCTGATCTTTAAAGTTATTTCTCTCTCTTTTTAAACAATTCTGTTACTTTCTGTCCCAGCATCTGCTTGCTTTTCCAGTAATCCATTGTATAACTCTACAATTCTTTTATTAATAAACTTTCTACATATCTGTCTCATATCACTGACTTCAGACCTAGTTTCTTTAGGTCCTATTCCCAACAGAGTAAATTTTGTGCAGCTACTTTAAAAAATATTTCTTCATTGCTCAAATATCTATGTTCAGCAAAATCTCTGGACTTCACTATGGCCAGGCACAACCTCAAGCCTCGATAGATCTTTACCCTTAGCTGTACATCCTAACCTTTCATGTGCTTTTCAATCATGTTACTCTCAAGTCAAGTTTTAAGACTGACTTGAAATTAACTCCATTTTCAAAAAAATGGTTTTCCAGGTATTTGTCCCTTGTGATTAAATTAAGAAATATTTTTGCAAAATATCTAATTGTACAGTAATGCTATTTGTTTAACAGATGGTTTTGATCCTTTAACATTGGGAATATAGCAACCCATTTTCTGTGAGGTTTCTTGTATTGCTTTATTTAGAGTTGGGACTGATATTATTTCTTGTTAATTTCCCCCTCTGAAGAAATTAGTACTAGGGCATGAATTCATATTACAGAACAGGTCCACCATTCTGTGTGTGTTGGCAGCTGATCTTAGACTATGCCAACACAATTAGGTACAGATTGGCTTTCAGGTGATAAGGCTGGAGTACAGTGGAAGAATGCTACTTGGATTGTACTCCACTTGGTCCAGCTTACAAAGTTTTGTTGTATTGCCCTTCTGTATGATGAATGAGAAAGCAGTCTATTTTGATTATTTAGGTCACTGGCTATGATATTATAGTATCTGTCACTTTGTTTTAAATTCTGGATATCACTTAGATAATCAATTAAGTTCTTAGCAAATTTCTCTGGTGTTGCAAGGCTTTCATATACTTGGATGTAGTATGTTGTGTTGAAAGTCATATCTAAAACCAACAGAAACAGAACAAAATAGAACATTTTGAAAAATTGCAAAAGCAATAATTGGAGAATGAACTGTTCTTTCTTTATAGAAACTGCCAAATTTAAAGAAGTGATGGACATTCTGTGTCACCAGATCACTAGCTGGAATGAAGATCAAAATCTACTTCAGCAATGGCTGAGCAGTTTACTATTACTGTTAAGACCATAAATCATTCTATTAGTACTAAGTGACCTTAATCTTGCAGAGGAAGTGTCATTCACTGCAGAGTTAGTTCAGGCTTTCAGAGAAAATTTGCACCAATTAATGACTATTATCTGAAGGAAAAGGATATTAGACAAACTGCAAATGGAAGCAAAAAGAATCAAAAGGAAGTTATTAGCTCTCTGCATCAACGACCAGTAAATCTGTCAGGGAACAACCAATGTACAAAAACATTAAGAGTAATGTGAATGTTAAATATATTCATCATACTTGACTTTACATTGTCTATATATCTTCTTTGGTTTCTTGCAGCACTTCAGCTGAGGATCAACAACCAGATGTCATTCAAAAAGCAAAATTTACTCAGCCGTCTGGAGAATAGATTGACTCCCAAATATAGAGAAAAATAAGCACGAGCTGTGTGTATTTGTCTCTGTTTGTCTTTGTGTACATCTCTCTTGGTATGCATGCAAGTGTAAGGATGTGTAAATGTAGATGATATTCTATCAATGTTACGGAACTAAGTTTTCAGAAATTCAGAAAAATCAAAAATCTCATTGAAATAGATGTATTTCTTACGAGGATTTGGCAGGGTGGAGATTAGGAATATTTTTCTCCTAACTTTAGAACTGAAGAGTAGAAGTCATAGACTCTGAATAAGTGGTTAACCATTTCGTCAAAGTGAAGAGAAGTTTCTCTTACTTAGTAGTTGCTAGGTACTGGAATTCTCAGTCCCCAGGTGACTATGGATCTAGAGTTAGTGGTATAGTCCTTGTGTGAGATGTGGGAACTTTGAGAGACATCCAGTCTCCCTGATTACTACATCTGCACGAAGTGCACCAAGCTGCAACTCCTTAGAGATGGTGTGAAGGAACTAGAGCTGCAGCTTGTTGACCTATGGCTCATATGGGAAAATAAGGTGATAGAAGGAGCAACAGGGAGGCAAGTTTCTGTTCCCCTCAATAAGTATACCCCTTTGGATACCAGTGGGAGAAGGGGGAAACACCTACTACAGAGAAGTCACAGCAACCTGATCTTCAGCACTGAGTGTGTCTGTGTGGCTGAGAAGGGAAGAGCGGGGCGAAGAGGACTACATTAATGACAGGGTATTCCATAATTAGGGGAGCATACTGCAGATTGTGTGGATGTGAAAGAGTCACCTGGATGGTATGTTGCCTCCCAGGTGCCAGGGTCGGGGATGTCTCCGATTGGGTCCACAGCATTCTAAGGAGGGAGTGTAAACAGCCAGAAAACATAGTACATGTTGGTACCAATGACATAGGTAGGAAAGGGAGGAGGTTCTGAAGAGAGAACATAGAAAGCTGAAAAGCAGGATCTCCAGGGCAATAATCTCTGGATCACTGCCTGTGCCACGTGCCAGTGAGAGTAAGAATAGGTTGATTTGCCATCTGAATGTGTGGCTGACGAAATGGTGCAGGGTACAGGGTTTTAGACTTCTGGATCATTGGGATCTCCTCTGGGGAAGGTATGACCTGTACAAAAAGAATGGGTTACACCTGAACCCAACTGGGACCAATATCCTTGCAGGCAGGTTTGCTGGATCTGTTGGAAAGGGATTAAACTAATTTGGTAGGGGGATGGGAACTAGGGTGAAAGAACTGAGCATGGGGCAGTTGGTATACAGTACAACTAGATGCAGTGTGCAGTGAGACTGTGAAGGAGGGCGGGCAGGTGGTAGGGCAAAATTGCAGTCAGTGGGATGTTAAAGTGTAACAAGGACCAAAATCAAAAAGGGTGATAAATACAGGACTGAAGGTGTTATACCTGAATACACACAATATACAGAATAAGGTAAATGGTGTCGTGCAGTTAGAAATTGGCATGTGTGATGTTGTGGGTATCGCAGAGTTATGGCTGAAAGAAGATCATAGTTGTGAGCTTGAAATCCAAACGACAAGCAGGTAGGCAGTGGGAGTAGAATGGCCCTGTTGGTAAAAAATACAATCAACTCATTCAAGAGGTGACGTAGAAATAGAAGATATAGAATCCTTGTGGGTAGAGTTAAGAAACTGCAAGGGTAAAAAGATCATGAGAGTTTCATACAGGCCTCCGAACAGTATCCAGGATATGGGGTACAATTACAATGGGAGATAGAAAAAGCATGTACAAAAGGCTATGTTGCTGTAGTATTGGGGGAATTTCAATATGTAAATAGATAGGGAAACACAGGCTGGTGATGAATCCCCAGAGAGTGAATAAGGTGGCGTTTTAGAGCAGCTTGTGGCTGAGCCCACTATGGGAAAGGCAGTTCTGGACTGGGTTTTGTGTATTAAACCAGATTTGATTAGGGAGCTTAAGGTAAAGGAACCCTTAGGAGACAGTGATTATAATATGATAGAATTTACCCTGCAATTGAGAGGGGGAAGCTAAAGTCAGATGTATCAGTATTACCATAGAGTAAAGGGAATTACAGAAGTATGAGAGACGAGCTGACCAAAGTTTATTGGAAAGGAACACTAGCAGGAATGACGGCAGAGCAGCAATAGCTGGAGTTTCTGGGAGCAACTTGGAAGCTGCAGGAAAGATAAATCCAAAGGAAGAAATATTCTATTCTAACGGGAGGATGAGGCAACCATGACTGACAAAGGAAGTCAAAAAGAGTATAAAAGCAAAAGAAAAGGCCAATAACAGAACAAAAATTAGCGGGGAGGTCGAGGATTGGGAAGCTTTTAAAAACCAAGAGAAGGCAACTAAGAACAAACATAAAGAGAGAAAAGATGAAATATGAGGTAAGCTAGCCAATAATATAACAGAGGATACAAGAAGTTTTTTTTTCAGATATATAAAGAGTAAAAGGGAAACAAGAGAGGATATCAGACAGCTGGAAAATGATGCTGGAGAGGTTGCAATGGCAGATGAACTTAGTAAGTGTTTTGTGTTAGTCTTCACTTTAGAAGATACCAGCAGAATGCCAGGAATTCAAAAGCATCTGAGGGCAGAAGTGAGTGATGAGAAGGTACTTGGTAAGCTTAAAAAATCAGAAGGTAGATACATGTAAGTTACCTGGACCAGATGAACTATATAGCAGGGTTCTGAAAAAAGTAGCTAAAAAGATTGCAGAGGTATTAGCAATAATCTTTCAAGAATGACTAGATCCTGAAATTGCAAATTTTCCAGAGGACTGGAAAATTGCAAATGTCACTTCAAACTTTAAGAAGGAAGGGAGGTAGAAGAAATTAAATTATAGGCCAGCTAGCCTGACTTCAGTAGTTGGAAAAATGTTGGAGTCCATTATTACGGATGAGGTTTTGGGATACTTAGAAGTACATGACAAAAAAGGCCAAAGTCAGCATGGTTTACTTAAGGGGAAATCTTGCCTGACAAATCTGTTGGAATTGTTTTAGGAAGTAACAGGCAGGATAGACAGGCAAAGGAGAGATAATAGATGTTTACTTGGATTTTCAGAAAGCCTTTGTCAAGGTGCTGAACATGAGGCTGCTTAACAAGATACGAACCTGTCGTATTACAGGAAAAATACTAACGTGGATAGAAGATTGGCTGACTGGCAGATGGAAAAGAATGGGAATAAAGGGGTCTTTTCTGGTTGGTTGTTGGCAATTAGCCGTGTGCTGCAGAGGTTGGTGCTGCGACCATTTCTTTTCATGTTAAATGTCAATGATTTGCATGAAAGAATTGATAGCTTTGTGGTCAAATTTGCAGATGATACGAAGATAGGTGGAGGGGCAGGTACTATTGAGGAAGCAGGGTGTCTGCTGAAGGACTTAGACAGATTAGGAAAATGGGCAAAGAAGTGGCAGACGGAATATAGTGGCGGGAAGTACATGGTCATGCACTTTGGTAGAAGAAATGAAAGCGTTGACCCTTTTAACCAATTTCCCCCGGGATCAATAAAGTATGACTATGACTATGACTATTTTCTAAATGGGGAGAAAATTCAAAATTCAAAAACTGTTAGGGAATCCTGCACAATGACTCCCAAGGTCTGACCACATTTTAAGTATTGAGCATAAGGGATTTTTTGGCCCCAAGAAAACATATGCTGACATTGGAGTGGGTCCAGAGGAGGTTTAGGAGAATGATCCCTAGAATGAAAGGGTTAACATAGGAGGATCTTGTACTTGATGAAGTTTGGAAGAATGAAGGGGATCTCATTGAAACTTATTGAACATTGAAAGACTTAGATAGAGTGGATGTGGTAGGGGAGTCTAGGATCTGAGGATACAGCCTCAGAGTACAGGGACATCCATTTAGAACAGAGATGAGGAAAACATTCTTTAGCCAGAGGGTGGTGAATCTGTGGAACTTCTTACTACAAATGGCTATGTAAGCCAGGTCATTGGATATATTTAAGGTGGAAGTTGATAGGTTCTTGATTAATCAGTTCATCAAAGGTTGTCGGGGGAAGGCAGGAGAATGGGGTTGAGAGGGATAATAAATCAACCATGATGGGATGGTGGCAAATCCTCGATGGGCTGAATGGCCTAATTCTACTCCTATTGTCTCATGCTTTTATGGGTTAATGATCTGGATAGCAGCTGACAGTAATTGAATGAAGACAAGACAGGAAAGTGGAGGTAACGTGAAAGTTTAACCACAGTCTTATCAAACAGTGGAGCCCGCAATCACTTTTGTTTTCTATGTTCTTAAACCTACTATAAACACACTTAACTTCTTTGTCGGCAGTTTCACCTGAATATTTATGTCAGGCCTATTAGACCTATGAAGACAAAATTAATGTGGTGATTTTATTTGAATTGCAAAGTCTGAGATCCATGAATAAAATAGCTATTTTTCAATTATTGCTCTAAAGGCAAGCTTTCAATTTGATGTCTCGCCAATGCCGGGAGTCAGGAAGCTTTGCTCATTTTTTTTATTGCAGCAGCTTAGTCATGCATGGATATGTATCTTCAGATGACCTGATTCCTCGCTGCTGCTGCCGACCAAAGCACCGTGGGAGATGGAAACAGTGAGCCAGTAGCGTACGCTGCTGTCGAAACAAATGACGCTACAGATCGTAACATCGAAACAGCCAGCTGTTGGCGTCCCCTCTCGCTCTGGCAGAAGCAGTACCACTCTCTCCCTCACTAGTATGAGATAGCCTGTGAGATGTCGAAGTGTTGGGATGGACAGTAGTTTTTCGATGAACTCTAGGTCATGGTCTCTGGTGGCTTTGCGATTGCTTGCATGGTGTGTGATGGGGTGTTGATGCTTTTCCTGCAGCAAGTGGGGGGGGGGTGCGAGTTGATGCGTTTGCTGCTGCTTGTGCATGAGCGGGGAAATAGGGGGGCTTTGGGGTTCTAACATTTTCTGTCCTTCATTCTTTGGGGTTTTTCCTCTGTTACGTGGATGTCTGCGAAGAGTAAGAATTTCAGGTTGTATACTGTGTATATTCTCTGACATTAAATGGAACCATTGAAATATTTGAAGCTGTTTGGAGATGCAAGGTTGTGCATGCTCATAATGGCTTTGCATTGTGGTGCAGTCGGACAGCAGGTCATAAGGTGGTAAGACCACAAACACAATACAAGAGAAATCATTTCAGAAAATACATGTTGCAGAGGCTCCATCAACAATTTGTGGGTAGAACAAAATACAAATAATCATTACAAGTTCAGGTGACACATATTCTAGAGTGTGCGTTAGGTTGAATTATGTCAAACAATATTAGTTCAACCTAATTTCATAACTTGATACTCTTGTTCAGCTGACGTTTAATTATACTGACTGTTGAAATTCACAAATGAAGAAATGAGAGTGTTATGGTGATCTTCTTCCAAGTGACTGCCAGTGTGTAGCCAACCAAAACATTAGCTTTAATCAGATCAGCATGCTTTATGCTGTCAAAGTATGGGAAAAATAACTATAAGCACCAAACATCAGTCCTTTCACTACCTTTTCATGCCCAGGCTGCCTGCAAGTGATGTTAAAAGACACACTCTTGGTAATGTCTTCCTCTTGCTTTCTAGTCCTGATGAAGGGTCTTGGACTGAAACATCGACCGTTTATTCATTTTCATAGACGCTGCCTGAGCTGTTGAGTTCCTCCAGCATTTTGTGTGTGTTTCCCATTTGTCCACATGGTAATCTCTTCCTTCTACAGAGTTTTAAATACACTGTTTGTTTCAAGAATCTGGTATTGAGAATGTGAATGGTGTATCCTGCCCGATGATTGTAAGTGGGGCTTCATTGCAGGGTATGTTGAACTGGAGCTTCATTGCTGGAGATGTTGAACTGGAGGAGGACACTGACACATGCTTGGTTGTCCCAGCAGTGGATTTGGGCGAGTTTGTAGAGACAGCATTGGTGTTGTTTTTCCAGGACCTGGAAGTTGTCTTCTGTAGGCAAACCAGGACTCAGAGGTCACTGCTGCCAGTGGACAATGAGTCTTATGCCAGGTTTGAGATCTTGAGTTTAAAGATTAATGGTTAAAGATTAGCTTTATTTGTTACATTAGAATATCAAAACATACAGTGAAATGTGTTGCTTGCATCGGGGTTGTGCTGGGGCAGCCCACAAGTGTTGCCACACTTTTATGCCAACACAGCATGCACACAATTTACTAATCCTAACTCGTATGTCTAACAGAGCATGCAAACAACTTACTAATCCTAACTCGTATGTCTAACACAGCATGCACACAACTTACTAATCCTAACTCGTATGTCTAACACAGCATGCACACAACTTACTAATCCTAACTCGTATGTCTAACACAGCATGCACACAATTTACTAATCCTAACTCGTATGTCTAACACAGCATGCACACAATTTACTAATCCTAACTCGTATGTCTAACACAGCATGCACACAATTTACTAATCCTAACTCGTATGTCTAACACAGCATGCAAACAACTTACTAATCCTAACTCGTATGTCTAACACAGCATGCACACAACTTACTAATCCTAACTCGTATGTCTAACACAGCATGCACACAACTTACTAATCCTAACTCGTATGTCTGAGGAATGTGGGAGGAAAAGATGTGGTCACGGGGAAATGCACAAACTACAGACAGTGGTGTTGAGCTAACTGCTGCTCTACTGTGCTGCCCCTTTCAATCATCCTTCCCCTCAATTAACAAAAGACTATGCTGGCACATAAAAGTTGGTGGTAAAATCAAGAGTGAGAGGAGGAGATTTCACTCAAGTCAGCTGGCCAAGTAGAAAAAGGCAGTAGCAAGCAGGTTGCGGCAGAGTGATAAAGCTTTGACCAGTGGCCAATCTGTGTTTGTGACTGAATAACAAGAGCAAATTAAAGGAAGGCAGGGACAAACGCAGTGGCCATTGTCACAGCGGCCACAGTCTGAGTGGACAGTCAGAGTGGTGATCTTGAGTTCTTTGAGGCTTCAGTCAGAGAAAGCAAATTGGTTAAGCTTTTTTTTCCTTCCCTTCTTTATATCTGCTCAAATAAGACAGAAGAGATGTCAGGCTGGATAGTGGATAGTGGATCTTCTTGTGGGATGTGGGAAGGTAGGGAGACCTCCGACATCCCTGATGACCACAGCTGCAAGAAGTACATCCAGCTGCAACTTCTAACAAACCATTTTAAGGAGGTCGACCTGAAACTGAATGAACTCTGGATCATTCGGGAGGCAGAAGGTAGTTACACTCAAGGTGCAAGACACAGGGAACTGGGTGACAGTCAGGAAAGGGAAAGGTGCTAAGGAGTGAGTGCAGAGAGCCCCTGTGGCCATCACCCTCAACAGCATTTATGGCTTTGGATACTGTTGGGGGGAGTGTTGACCTTACAGAAGAAAGTCACTGTGGTCGGGTCTCTGGCACTGAGTCCAGCTCTGTGACTCAGAAGGGAAGAGGAGGGGAAGAGGGGAAGTGGGGAGAGAAGGCACATTGTGGTAACTGGTGCTGAACGGACAGGAGGTTTTGTGGGCAAGAATGAGATTCCCGATTGTATGTTGTCTCCAAGGTGTCAGGGTCCGGGACGTCTTGGATTGATCCTCAGCATTCTTAAGTTGGTGGATGAACAGCCAGAGGCTGTGGTCCATATAGGTACCAATGACATGGGTGGGACAAGTGACGAGGTTTTGCATTGGCAGTTCAGGGGGTTAGGTGCTAAGATAAAGGGCAGGACCCCCAGGGTTATGATCTCAGGATTGCTACCTGTGCCACATGCTAGTGAGGCCAGAAGTAGGAAGAATATACAGTTTAACTTGTGGCTAAGGAGTTGGTGTAGGTGGGAGGGCATAAGATTTTTGGAACATTGGGCTCTCTTCCAGGGAAGATGGGGCCTTTACACCTGAACTGGAGGGGGACCAATATCCTAGCAGGAACAAGGGAGGGCACAAGATTCTTGGAACATTGGGCTCTCTTCCAGGGAAGATGGGATCTGTACACCCTGAATTGGAGGGGGACTAATATCCTAGCGGGAGCATTTGTTAATGCTCCACGCCGGAGGATGGGAACCAGAGTGCCAGAATGTTAGTGGAGAGGTTGTGGAGGCAGATGTTGGTAAGACCTCAGACAAAGCTAGGAATCAAAAGGCTCAGCATGGTGCAACAAGAGTCCAGAGCTACGTACATTTCTTTGCAAGAAGTATCGTGGGCAATGTGGATGACAGTGCGTAAGATGAGGTAGCTGGTTTACAAACTGTGGCAAAGTGTAGTAAGGAGAGGTTGTTGATTGGGCAAAATTGCACTCAACAGGATGAGTCGCAACACTAAAGCAGACAAAATCAAGAAGGGTGAATACAGGACTGAAGGTGTGGTATCTGAATGCATGCAATATATGGAATAAGACAGATGAACTTGCAGCACAGTTGCAGATTGGCAGTTATAATGTTGTGGGCATCACTGAATCATGGCTGAAAGAAGATTATCGCTGGGAGCTTGATGTCCAAGGATATACGTTGTATCAAAAGGACAGGCAGGAAAGCAGAGTGGGTGGCATTGCTCTGTTTGTTCAAAAGTGAAATCAAATCATTAGAAAGAGGTGAGATAGGGTTGGAAGCTGTTGAATCATTGTGGATAGTGCCCAAGGAACTGCAAGGGTAAAAAGACCCTGATGGGAGCTGTATACAGACCCCCAAACAGTAATAAGGATGTGATCTACCAATTTCAATGGGAAATAGAAAATGTATGCCAAAAAGGGAATGTTACAACTGTTATGGCGGATTTCAATATGTAGGTAGACAGGGAAAATCAGCTTGATTCTGGATTCCAGATGGGGGATTTTCTAGAAGGCCAATGAGATGGCTTTTTAGAGCAGCTCGTTGAGACTGCTAGGGGATCAGCTATTCTGGATTGGGTGTTGTGCAATAAACCAGAATTGATGAGAGAATTTAAGATAAAAGAACCCTTAGGAGAAAGTGATCATAACATGATTGAATTCACCCTGAAATTTGAGAAGGAGAAGCTAAAGTCAGATGTATGAGTATTACAGTAGAGTAAAGGGAATTACAGAGGCATGAGAGAGGAGCTGGCTGGAATTGATTGGAAAAGAACACTGGCAAGGATTGAAGTTCCATGTATCAGGGATTATGAAGTCTGTGAAGATAACATTTTTAGGTAGAAGGTTCTTGGAAAACTGAAAGGTCTGAAGGTAGATAAGTCATTTGGGCCAGATGGTGTACACCCCAGGATTCTAAAAGAGGTGGCTGAAGAGATTGAGGAGGCATTAGTAATAATCTTTCAAGAATCACTAGGTTCTGGAATGGTTCCAGAAGACTGGAAAATTGCAAATGTCTGCTGGAATTCTTTGAAGAAATAACAAGCAGGATAGATAATGGACACTCAGTTAATGTTGTGTACTTAGATTTTAAGAAGGACTTTAACAAGGTGCCATACATGAGGCTGCTTATCAAGCAACGAGCCCATGGTATTACTGGAAAGATTCTAGCATGAATAAAGCAATGGCTGATTGGCAGGAAACAAAGTGTGGGAATAAAGGGAACCTTTTCTGGTTGGCTGCCAGTGACTAGTGGTGATTCACAGGCGTTGGGACTGATTCTTTTTACGTTATATGTCAATGATTTGGATGATGGAATTGATGGCTTTGTTGCAAAGTTTGCAGACAATATGAAGATGGGTGAAAGGGCAGGTAATTTTGAGGGAGTAGAGAGGCGACAGGAGGACTTAGACAGATTAGGAGAATGAGCAAAGAAATGACAGATGGAGTACAGTGTCAGGAAGTGTATGGTCATGCACTTTGGTAGAAGAAATGAAAGGGCTGACTATTTTCTAAATGGAGAGAAAATACAAAAAGCTGAGGTGCAAAGGGATTTAGGAGACCTTGTGCAGGATTCCCTATAAGTTAATTTGCAGGTCAAGTCTGTGAAGAGGAAGGCAAATGCAATGTTAGCATTCATTTCAAGAGGACTAGGACATAAAAGCAAGGATGTAATGTTGACACTTTATAAAGCACAGGTGAGACCTCACTTGGAGTACTGTGAGCAGTTTTGGGCCCCTTATCTTAGAAAAGATGGACTGAACCTGGAGAGGGTTCGAAGGAGGTTTATGAAAATGATTCCTGAATTGAATGGCTTGTCATATGAAGAGTATTTGATGGCTCTGGGCCTGTATTCACTAGAATTCAGAATGAGAGGTGACTTCATTGAAACCTATCAAATAGTGAAAGCCCTTGACAGAGTGGATGTGGAAAGGATGTGGGAGAGTCTGAGACCAGAGGACACAGCCACAGCATAGAGGGGCGTCCTTTTAGAACGGAGATGAGCAGGAATTTCTTTAGCCAGAGAGCGACAAATCTGTGGAATTATTTGCCACGGGCTGCTGTGGAAGCCAAGTCTTTATATTTATTTAAGGCAGATGTTGACAGTTTCTTGACTGGTCAGGGCATGAAGGGATATGAGGAGTGGCAGGAGATTGGGGCTGAGAGGAAAATAGGATCATCCATGATGAAGTGGCAGAGCAGACTTGATGGGCCGTATGGCCTAACTCTGCTACTATATCTTATGGGCTAAAATTCATTCATTCATGTTTGCCTTTTCTGAGAAATGGTTGCAGAGAGTTGAAAGATGGCCCAGTTTTTTCCCAAGGTCTCGTGTTGAACTTTTACTGTTGGAGGGCAGTGTTATGCAGCAGAGGCAAGCTGGTACGTTATCATTGTTTGCTGCTGAATCTTGAACTTACGGTGCATTCTCTCATTAGCTTGAATGCATGAGCAGACAATGACTTGTAGCCAGCCTCTGAGTGCATGCAAACATTTGCCTGCTATGGGTCAACCACTATAGTGGGGGAAATTCTGGAATATTTAAATCCTCTTAATATGTACTCAAAACATCGGCTGAACAAAGTTCGAGACATCCTCTCAAATTATTACTTCATTGTCTTTCATGTATCTATTCGGGTACTTGAAATCTTAATATGTATTTTTTCATTATATATCTGCTGAAAATTTGAATATCCTGATTAAGATTGGCATAAAAGAATGATGTTGTCACCCTGTGCAGCATCTGTTAATTAAACCCTAGATGAGAAAATGCTGTAATCTTCTACTGAATATATTCATAAAAATGTGTTTAGAAATGTAGAAAATGCAATAACTTAGTGATACATGGTATGCCGATGAACAATCCCTTTGGCCCACCATCCTGCATGGCAATCTTATAAGCCAAATTTTTGTGGAAGATAGATCAAGCCTTGTAATGTTGCACTTTCAAGAGTCTTTCCAACCAGTGGTTCACCAATGGTGAGTGTGCAGAAGAAATCTAACGGGTAGGAGGATTCAAGGTTGTTTACTGTCATTCTTCAGTACACCAATGTAAAGGAAATCAAAATGATTGTTACTCCAGATCCAGTGCAGCATAAAAGTTACACAATAATCACGAAAAACACAACAAAAACACAATAAGTATAAATACATGGACTAATTGTATGCACATAAAGTGATGCTATGTACAGGAGTATCTGTACATAAGGTGACTGACAGGAAATGATAAAGTAGTGGTGATGGGGGGGCAGCATGGTGGAGTGGCTTAATGGTTGGAGGTGCTGGTCAGCCTGATAGCTTGAGGGAAGTAACTATTTTTGAGTCTGATGGTCCTGGTGTGAAGGCTCCATGACCTCTTCCCTCGTGGAGTGGGAGAAACAGACCATGAACTGGGCGGGTCGGTCATTCTTGATAATGTTGGCCCTTTCTGACACCTTTCTATGTCGATGTCCTTGATGGTAGGTAAGCTGGTTCTGGTAATGCGTTGGGCAGTTTTAACTACCTGTTGTAGCGCCACAATGCAGATTCCATTCCACACCACAATGCAGCATGTTAGGATGCTCTCAACTGTGCATCTGTAGAAGGTCACGAGTAATGATGTGCATAGTCCAACTCTCTTCAGCCTCCTCAGGCAATAGAGTCATTAGTGAGCTTTCCCAACTGTGGAGGATGTGTTTCTTAACCATGAGAGGTTATGAAAGATGTGCAATCCCAGAAGTTTGAACTGCTCGCCGTCGACGTGAAGAGGGGTGTGAGTGGCAAAAGTTTTCCTGATGTCGATAACCATCTCATTTGTCTTGTTGACATTGAGGAAGAGGTTATTTGCTTGGCACCAGGCCTCAAGCTGTAGACCATGTTATCTTTGTAGGTGATGAGCCCAACCACTGTTATGTCTTTGGTGAATTTGACAATGTGATTGTTTGGGTGTTTGGCCACGCAGTTGTGTATGAGCAAAGTGTACAGTAGTGGGCTCAGCACAGAGGCCTGGGGCATGGCACCCTTGTTGAGGATGATGCGGAGGAAGGAGCATTTGTGCATCCTGACTATCAGGTCTGTAGGGCACAGGAGAGAGGAGTGGGTGAAGAAAATATACAAGGTAAAAGCAGAAGTAGGCTATTTGGCTCCCTCATGTCTATTCCTCCATTCAATAAAATGATGCATGACATCTTCCTTCAGCCTCGCCTTCCTGCTCTAACCTCATATCTATTGATTCCTGAACTGAGAAGAAAAGCCTGGAAGGAGAAAGCAAAGAGGCAGCAGACACGGGTGAGATTGGACCAAGGGTCAGGTTGGATGATGGGCAATCGTACTGTGATGAATTCAGTCTCATGACTAGGTGAACTTTAAAGGTTTAGGCTTGAGATGGGGGTGGAGGTTGTTGCAACCTGGGAGGTGGGGGTGAGGGGGGTGGTGAGCGTAGGAAAGCCCAAGGGAGAACTGTGTAAAGTGCTTAGTTTGCAATGTAAAGAGGTGTTGACCTGGAGACAGTTCCCTGTCACAGACTCCACTGTCTTAACTCTGCTTGGCCAGGTGCACTTTGACCCCTGTGCTGTGAAGGCCTTTGAGTAAATGTGCTCATATGGCACATTTGGATGTAAGAAAGTCTAAGAATTCAAATCCAGTCATGTTAAAGAGCTTTCAACACTACTGTATACAGGTGTCCCCCGCTTTTCGAACGTTCGCTTTACGAAACCTCACTGTTACGAAAGACCTACATTCGTTCCTTGTTTTCGCTAACAGAAGGTGTTTTCACCGTTACAAAAAAAGCAGCGGGCGGAAAAAAATCAGTGTGCAAAAAAATCAGCGCACGATAAAAGGCAGCGCAGGCCCCGAGCAGCTGCTCTCCCCCAGATTCGGAACAGCATTCTTGCCAGAATTGCCTAAACACGTGCCTGTGAGCAGCTGTGAGTTCTAAGGTATCGGAAAAGCCTAAAAGAACTTGTAATGGTGTTACACTTGGCGTAAAACTAGACACAATTAAGCGTTTTGATCGTGGTGAACGAAGTAAAGACAAAGTGAGTTTGGCTTGTGGAAGCTGACGAAGATGATGTTGAAGAGGTTTTGGCATCCCATGACCAAGAACTGATAAATGAAGAGCTGATGCAATTGGAAGAGGAAAGGATAACAATCGAAACCGAATGAGTAATGATAAAGAACAACTTTAATTTTGAAAGGGTACGTTGGTTTAGGGGATATTTGCAGGATGGTTTGAGTGCTTACAAAGAATTGTATGATAGAAAAATGCGCGAGGCTCAGCAGTCAAGCAAGCCTTCCAGATCAGCCACAGCAGATGATGAACCTTGACCTTCGACATCGAGGCAGGCAGTCATAGGAGAAGATGAGCTGCCTGCCCTAATGAAAACAGACGATGACGAGATGACACCCCAGTGTCCCACCACCCCAACCCCCAGGCTGCGGACAGATACCGATTCGTGGAGAATGCAGCGGTAGCCAGGAGGCACACAGCACATCTTTAAGAAAAAAGCCGAAATAAACATGCTAATTAATTAGGTGCTGCCCGACACATAATTGTCAGCCCAGATCAGAGGCGATGCAATCAGCAATCGCCTCTGATCTGGGCTGACAATTACGTGCCGGGCGGCACCTAATTAATCAGCATGTTTATTTAGGCTTTTTTCTTAAAAATGTGCTGAGTGCCTCCCAGCTACCGCTGTACCCCTGCGTACTTTGCAGATCGGTATTGGTTCGCTCCCTGGAGGGTGGGGGCAACTGCATCACCCAAACTCCGACGACTCAGTCTAACACCCCATCATCAGTGTGCTCGGCAAGCTGTCTTCTCGATTCCGGTAAGTGATACTACACTGTACATACATTATTTCCACTTTATATAGGCTGTGTATTTTTACGTGTTATTTGGTATGATTTGGCAGCTTCATAGCTTAAAGGTTAATGGAGAGAGTGGTTTTGCCAACAGCACTTGCGTGAGATTTTCTGCTCGTGCGCCGTGTTTCTGCCGAAAACGCTTGCGTGAGATTTTCGCTACGGGCAACAGTGCAGGCAATGATTGTGGAAAAGTATTTCTACTTTATAAAGGTTGTGTATTTATCATATCATTCCTGCTTTTACTATATGTTACTGTCATTTTAGGTTTTATGTGTTATTTGGCATGATTTGGTAGGTTATTTTTGGGTCTGCGAACGCTCACAAAATTTTCCCATATAAATAAATGGTAATTGCTTCTTCGCTTTACGACATTCCAGCTTACGAACCGTTTCATAGGAACACTCGACCTTTGGATAGCAGGTATATAAATAAATGGTAATTGCTTCTTCGCTTTACAACATTCCAGCTTACGAACCGTTTCATAGGAACACTCGACCTTTGGATAGCAGGGGAAACCTGTATTGTACTCCCAAGCTTTAGAACATGGTGGAGGATTCAAGGAAAATCTCTGATTTCATGATCTACTTTAAGAAGTCCTGATTTTCTATGATGTCCTCCACATAAATTATACTATATGGCACACAAAAATGTTACACTACACCAGAGTCTGTCTTGCTTTCACAACCTCTGGATATCCCCTCATTAGGATCATTAGAAAGAGGAGCAGGAGGACGCCACGCAGCCCCTCGATCCTGCCCATCTAATCTTGGCCTCAGCATCTCATCCTGATGAAGGGTCTCAGCCTGAAATGCCGACTGTTTATTTCCCTCCATGGGTACTCCCTGATCTATTGAGTTCCTCCAGCATTTTGTGTGTGTTGCACTTTCAATGCCCAATCTCCCCGATTGCTTTTCTTTTTTTCTAATACAATTTTTATTGAGTTTTTGAAGAGATTACATAGAAAGATAATGTCTACCCTCCCCCCCTCCCCTTAACCCTTCCCCCCCGACATATACTCCTAGCTGAAAAAAAAGGGAAAAAAAGAAAAAGAAAGAAGAACTGCCTGGATATTGGAAGGTTTCCACATGCTCCATGGGATTCAAAATAAATTTAGTATATTTATTTATTACTTTCCCCAAGGGACCAATATCTTTATCATCGGAGCAACTAAATATGCCATCCTATCTTTTGTAAATAAAGGCGCCAAATATTCAAAAATGTATCATATTTAGCTCTTAAATTATAAGTAATTTTTTTGAGTGGAATACAACTAAACATTTCATTGTTCCAACGATTCATACTTCAATATGAATCCAATTTCCAAGTAACTGCTATAGCCTTCTTGGCTACTGCCAATGCAATTTTTATGAATCCCTTCTGATATTTATTCAGTTTAAGTTTCGGTTTTATCCCTTCAATATCACCTAATAGAAATAATACAGGGTTATGTGGAAGTTGAGTTCCAGTAATTTGTTCCAATAAGACTCTTAAACTTATCCAAAAAGGTTGAATTTTAGAACAAGACCAAGTAGAATGTAAGAAAGTACCAATTTCTTGATTACATCAAAAACATTGATCAGATAAGTTTGAATTTAATCTATTTATTTTTTGCGATGTAATATATAATTGGTGTAAAAAAATTATATTGTACTAAGTCGAACGTTTATTGTATTTGTCATACGGTCAAGACACAGTCTTGACCAATTTGTTTCATCAGTATTAATATTCAGATTCATTTCCCAATTTTGTTTTGACTTGTGGATTCCTTGTTTAATTGTCTGCTTTTGAATCAAATTAGACATACAAGAAATAAATTTTTAAATTTTTCCTTTTTGAATTAAAATTTCAATTTCATTGGGTTTTGGCGAAAACATTGTTTGACCCAGTTTGCCTTTTAAGTAAGCCCTTAATTGAAGGTAACAAAAGAAAGTGTTATTTGATATTTTATATTTATTCTTTAGTTGTTCAAATGACATCAATATACATCATTCATAACAGTCTCCTATAGATCTAAAACAACAGGAATTCTGCAGATGCTGGGAATTCAAGCAACACACATCAAAGTTGCTGGTGAACGCAGCAGGCCAGGCAGAATCTCTAGGAAGAAGTACAGTCGACGTTTCAGGCCGAGACCCTTCGTCAGGACTAACCTGACTAGTCCTGACGAAGGGTCTCGGCCTGAAACGTCGACTGTACCTCTTCCTAGAGATGCTGCCTGGCCTGCTGCGTCCTATAGATCTAATCCCTTTTTGGTACCAATTATATAAAAGTTGATTATCTATTGTAAAAGGAATAAGTCTGTTTTGGAACAAAGGTCTCCTTGCTAATAAGGATTTCTTTATTTCATTATCAACATTTATCTTATTCCATAGATTAATCAAATGTTTTAATATAGGAGATTCTTTCTTTTCCCATATCCATTTAGATTCCCGTTTATATATAAAATCTTTGGGTGTATTTTCTCCTATCTTATCTAATTCTATTCTAATCCATGCTGGTTTTCGTTCATCAAAGAAAGATGCAATAAATCTAAGTTGATTTGTTTTATAATAATTCTTAAAGTTTGGAAGTTGTAACCCTCCCAACTCAAATTTCCATGTCAATTTTTCTAATGATATTCTTGTCATCTTACCTTTCCAAAGAAATTTTCCCACACATTTATTTAACTCTTGAAAAAATTTCTGTGGCAATTGTATTGGTAATGTTTGAAACAAAAACTGTAATCTAGGAAATATATTCATTTTTTACAACATTGACTCTACCCACTAATGTTATTGGTAGTATCATCCATTTGTCAAGATCTTCTTGAATTTTTTTCAATAGTGGTAAGTAATTAAATTTATATAAATTCTTTACATCATTATCAAGTCTTATACCTAAATACTTCATACCATTTACTGGCCATCTAAATTGGGTTGCTAATCGACATTGGCTATAGTCTCCTTTAGTAAGAGGTAAAATTTCACTTTTATCCCAATTTATTTCATACCCTGATACTTTCCCATATTCGTCCAGTCTAGAAGATAATTTATGTAACGAATGCTGTGGGTTTGTTAAGTAAATCAAAACATCATCAGCAAATAGGTTAATTTTATATTCCTCCTGATTAACTCTAAAACCCTTAATATCTGGATCAATTCTAATTAGTTCTGCTAATGGCTCTATCGCCAGTACAAATAAAGCAGGTGATAATGGACAACCTTGTCTAGTTGACCTTTTTAACTGGAATGGTGTTGAAATTTGACCATTTGTCACTACTTTAGCACTAGGGTTAGTATTTAAAGTTTTAATCTAGTTTATGAAAGGTGTTCCTAACCCATATTTTTCGAATACTTTAAATAAAAAATCCCATTCCAATCTATCAAATGCTTTTTCCGCATCCAAGGCTACTACTATACTCATCTCCTCCCTATTTTGTGCCAAATGAATTATACTGAGTAGCCGAGTTACATTATCTGCCAATTGTCTATTTTTAATAAATCCTGTTTGATCCATATGTATTAATTATGGTAAATATTTAGATAATCTATTCGATAACATTTTTGCTATTATTTTATAATCCGTGTTCAACAAAGAAATAGGCCTATATGATGCTGGTTTTAAAGGATCCTTATCTTTCTTTGGCAATACTATTACAATCGTTGTTGAAAAAGATTCTGGGAGTTTATGTATTTTTTCCACTTGGCGTATTAACTCCATAAAAGGAGGAAATAATAAATCTTTAAACTTTATGGAAAACCATCCTATCCTGGAGATTTATTACTTTGGAGTGATCCTAAAGCTTCTTCAACCTTTTTTAATGCAAAAGGCATATCTAATCCCTTCTGTTCTTCCAAATTCAATTTTGGAAGAGTTACCTGTGATAAAAACCTTTCTATCTCATTAACATCATTTTGTGATTCTGATCTATAAAATTCAGAATAGAACCTTTTGAAGGTTTCATTAATTTCTAAAGGTTCATAAGTAATTTTATTTGCACTTGTTCTAATTGCATTTATCGTTTTGGAAGCTTGTTCTGTTTACAACTGTCAGGCAAGAATTTTCTGTGCTCCCTCACCTAACTCATAGTACCTTTGCTTAGTTCTCATGATTGCTTTTTCCATTCTATACGTCTGAAGCGTATTATATTGTAACTTCTTATTGACAAGTTGCCTTTGTTTTTCTTCTGTCATATGTCTTTGAGATTCTTTTTCTAATTTTGTAATTTCTTTTTCCAATTGATCTAGTTCTGCCATATATTCTTTCTTAATTTTAGTCATATAACTTATTATCTGACCCCTCAAATATGCTTTCATCACATCCCATAGTATAAATTTATCATCCACTGAATGAGAGTTTGTATCCAAAAAAAAATTGGATCTGTTTTTTCATAAAATCACAAAAATCTTGACGTTTTAATAATGTTGAATTAAATCTCCATCTATAAGTCACTTCTTCCTTATCAATCATTATTATTGTCATTAATAAAGGAGAATGATCTGACAATATTCTTGCCTTATATTCCATATTTTTCATTCTGTGTTGAATATGCATTGATAATAGGAAAAAATCTATCCTTGAGTAAGTTTTGTGTCTATTAGAATAGAATGAATTGTCTCTTTCTTTGGGATTAATTCTTCTCCATATATCAATCAAATTTAAATCTTTCATCAATGATAAAGTTAGTTTTACTACCTTCGATTTTGTGACAGCCTTAGTTGATCTATCTAAGACTGGGTCTAGGCAAAAATTAAAATCTCATCCTATTAATATTTTTTCATGTACATCAGCCAAATTCAAAAAAGCTTCTTGTATGAATTTTGCATCATTTTCATTTGGTGCATAAATATTCATGAGAATCCATAATTCAGAAAAAAGTTGACAGTGTATAATCACATATCTCCCTGCAGAATCAGTTATTACATTTTGTATTCTAATCGGTAACGTTTTATTAATCAAAATTGCTACTCCCCTCGCTTTTGAATTAAATGAAGCTGCAACAACACTACCCACCCAATCTCTCTTTAATTTCTGATGTTCTGTTTCTGTTAAATGGGTTTCCTGTAAGAAGGATAAATCTACCTTCATTTTCTTAATATGTGTTAAGATTCTTTTTCTTTTCACTGGTCCATTAAGCTCATTAACATTAAAACACAAAAAAATTCAATAAATTAGTCATTATTCTTAACAAAGTTACTCCAATCTAAAACATTACTTAACATCTCAACTCTCATAGTTCCTTGGGGAATCTCTTTAAACATTACCATTTTGCTATGTGTTTCCCTCCCAATCATCCAGGCAAAAAGAAAGAAATAAAAAATAGATATGATACAAAGAGAAAAATAAAAAAATACCCCCCTACTAATGTTGTGAATAAAAAAAAAACACAACACTACGCCCCTCCATTTTGCGGGTCGTGGCTATTGTCACGCTTGCACACATGAGTACTGTAGCAATTGGTCAGTATTTCTTCCAGCTCCCCCATAACAAAAAAATTGTATATATATAAAAAATTAATGTCACTATTCCCACTAATATTCCTCAAACTTTAACCTTTCTTGCCCTCTATCAAATAATTAATAATATATTTATATATTCTTCCGCCTTTAAAAATCCAGCAAGTCTATTCCTTGATCCAATCTTCATCTTCAATCCATCTCGCTCCCCTGGGTTTGTTCTTGTATCTTCAAAAAATCTCGCACAAACTCCTCCGCATTCCGGTAATCATCAAAAAATCTTTTTTCTCCTTATCCAAAAAAATCTTCAAAGTTGTAGGATAACGCAATATAAATTGATAACCATGATCCCATAGGACTTTTTTCACTGGATTAAATTTCTTCCTTCTCTTCAAAAGTTCATAACTTATGTCAGGGTAGAAAAAAATTTTGTTCCCTTCTATCATCAATGGCCCTTTTCTATTCTTGGCAGCTTGAGTAGACGCCTGTAGAATCCTTTCTTTGTCTTGAAATCTTAAACATTTTATTAAAATTGATCGTGGATATTGGTCATCTTGTGGTTTTGGTCTTAGAGCTCTATGTGCCCTCTCAATTTCAATTGATCGGTCTCCCTCTTTCATTTGCAAAGTTTCCGGGATCCATCTTTGAAAAAAATTTATTGGATTGTCTCCCTCTATACCTTCTTTAAGACCAACAATCCCGATATTATTTCGTCTACTAAATTTTTCCAACACGTCCACTTTTTCCAAGAGTCGATTTCTTTCTGTTTTACAGACAGGCATATCATTTTCTGTTTTTTCCACTCTGTCATTAATATGTTCCATTGTTCTTTCCAACTTTTGAAGTTTCTTATCGGTTTTCTCCTGTCTTTTCATAGCTTTATCATACCTCATCTTCATGTCTCTAAGCTCTATTTTTAATCCTTTTAATTCAATCATTACTTGCAATAAAGCTTCTCTTATATCTCCATCGCATCCTTTACTTTCAGTCTCTTCCAGTTCTTTCTTCTCTTCTTTATCTGTGTTCTCTGCAGAATCCAATTCTGACTCTGAGTCACTTTCACTTGCAGTGGCCGTCGGTTCTTGTAGTTTAAGTTGTGTCAATTTGCGCATGCGTTCTTCTTTGCGCATGCGCAATTCCGGCATCTTCTTCCCAGGGACCGCTCCCGTCGCCATTGCTCCCTGTTCTTCTACGCCAGAGATAAAATGTATCTTCTCTGAAGGAGATCCAACCTGAGTCCGAGGTTCCATCGCTGCAGTAGGCTCTTTTTTCTTCCCATCTCGTGGCGACTTCACAACAACAGGCTTCTTCTTTTGCAGTTTACGAGGCATATCGTAAAATAGTCTTGAGGAGTTTATAAGTAGTTTTCGGAAAGTATTTATTAACTGGGCTTTGTTTAAATGGTACTTTGCTGATTTTTTACGGGAGAGCTGAATTTACACGTCTCAATCCCACGTCATCACATGACATCCCCCCGATTGCTTTTCAATTCAAATGACTGTCATTCTCTGCCTTGAGCATATTCAGTTACTTTGCCTCTGCTGCTCTCTGGGGTTGAGAATTCCAAAGATTTTCAACCCTCTGAGAAGAGAAAATCTATCTCATCCCCATATTACATAAGAACATAAGAACATGAGTAATACGATCAGGAGTAGGCCATCCGGCCCATTGAGCCTGCTCCACCATTCAATAAGATCATGGCTGATCTGACCATGGACTCACCTCCACCGACCTGCCTTTTCCCCATAATCCTTAATTCCTCTACTACGCAAAAATCCAACAAGCCTTGTTTTAAATATATTTACTGAGTTAGCTTCCACTGCTTCATGGGCAGAGGATTCCACAGACTCACCACCCTCCGGGAAAAGCAGTTCCTCCTCATCTCCATCTTAAATCTACATCACCGAATCTCATTCTAGTCTCACCTATTAGTGGAAACAACTTTCCTGCCTCTATCTTATATATCCCTTTCATAATTTTATATGTTTTTATAAGATCTCCTCTCATTCTTCTGAATTGCATCTCAATCTCTCTTCATAGTCTAACCCCCTATTCTCTGGAACCAAACTGGTGAAACTCCTCTGCACTGCCTCCAAAGCCAGTATATCCTTCTTCAAATAAAGAGATCAGAACCGCATGCAGTACTCCAGGTGCAGCCTCACCAGTACCTTGTACAGTTGCAGCATAATCTCCTGCTCTTAAATTCAATCCCTCTTGCAATGAAGGCCAATATCCCATTTTCCTTCATAGCCTGCTGCACCTGCAAACCAACCCTTTGTGATTCATGCACAAGCACTCCCAAGTCCCTCTGCACAGCAGCATGCTGCAATTTTTTTACCACTTAAATAATAACCTGCTCTTCCATTTTTTCTTCCAAATTTGGTAAATGTGAGGTCATCCACATTGTATTCCACCTGCCAGACCCTTGCCCACTCACTTAACCTATCTTTATCTCTCTACAGACTCTCCATATCTTCTGCACAATTTGCTTTTCCACTCAGTTTAGTATCATCAGCAAACTTGGATACACTACACTCGGTCCCCTCTTCCAGACTGTTAATGTATATCATGAACAGTTGTGGGCACAGCACCAACCCTGTGGCACACCACTCACCACTGATTGCCAACCAGAGTAACACCCATGTATCCCAACTCTCTGCTTTCTATTAGTTAACCAATCCTCTTTCCATGTTAATACATCACCCTCAAATCTATGCATCCTTATCTTGTGGTTAAGTCTTTTATGTGGCACCTTATCAAATCCTTTCTGAAAATCTAAGTAAATGATTAAAGGATTCAAGTAAGTTTGTCAAACAGGACCTACCTTTGCTGAATCCATGCTGTGTCTGCGTGATGGATCTATTTCTTTCCAGATACCTCGTTATTTCTTCCTTAATGATAGCTTCAAGCATTTCCCCAACTACAGATGTTAAACTAACTGGCCTATAGTTACCTGCTTTTTGCCTACATCCTTTTTTGAACAGTGGCGTGACATTCGCCATCTTCCAATCTGCCAGGACCTGCCCAGAGTCCAGAGAATTTTATGTAAATTATCACCAAAGCTTTTATTATAACTTCTGCCATTTCTTTCAGTGCCCTGGGATGCATTCTATCAGAATCAGGGGACTTGCCTATCTCCAGGCCCACAAGTTTTCTCAGCACTACCTGTTTAGTTGTAGTTATTGTATCAAGGTCCTTGATATTATATATTATATTACTATTATTCCGGTATATTATATTATTATGAATCTGTTTGTGAGTTCTACATAGCCCAGCTTGGAGAAGCATCATCTCATCAACCACTTTGTCAACCCCCTCAGAATCTTGTATGTTTCAATAAGATTATGTCTCACTCTTCTGTGCTGCAAAGGGAATAAGCTCAATCTTTCTTTATGCCAGTAATCAATATAGTGAACTTTCTCTGTATATTCTCCAATGCAAGTATATCATTCATTAAAATCAGAGGACAAGACATAATGTAGTTTTTCAGGCACGATGCACTAGTGTCCTGTGATACAATCTTTGTACCTTATTAGTTTTCAATAAAGGCCAACCTACATGCCAGCCTTTATACCTCATGCACAAGGACCTCAGATCCCTTTGCCCCACAACATTTTATTGTTTCCTTCCATTTAAAAATGATAACATCACATTTTTGTACATAATACTGCATCCACTATTGTCTTGCTCAATCATATAAGCCATTTACAATATATTTTGCAGCCTTTTTCATCTTCTCAACTTGCTAACCTAGATATTCTTGTAACATTAATAAATCATAGCTACAGTATAGTTTCAGCCCCTTCATCCGTGTCTTTAATATATATTTATACATAGCTCTTTATTTTCTGTTAATTAGCCAACCCACTGTTGAAATATAGGAAATGTGGCAGACAATGTTTGCAAAATAAGTTTCTACAAACAGTCAAGAGGTTCTGTTTTATGGATATTTGTTGAGAGAGAAATATTGATCAGGACAGCAAGAGGAATGTCTCTGCTTTCTTCAAGTACTGCCATCAGATCTCTGTTTAACATTTCATTTATTAAAAGACATCTTAGCCAATGCAGCCCCTTTTCTTGCCAGTCTTAATTTTGTGCTGAAGGATTTGATTCTATGACTGTTTCGAATCTGAGTGCCAAGTACAATCATAAAGTCATAGAGGCACCATAAACAGGCCCTTCAGCATACCATGTCCACACACACTCAGTGTTCACTTTATTCGGTACACCTCTACATTAATGCAAATATCTAATCAATCAAACATGTGGCAGCAATTAATGCATACAATCATGCAGACATGGTCAAGAGGTCCAATTGTTGTTCATCAGAACGGTGATGAAACTTTATCTAAGTGACTTTGGCCGAGGATCATGGCCAGATAGGGTAGTTTGATTATCTCAGAAACTGCTGATCTCCAGGGATTTTCACACACAACAGTCTCTAGAGTTTTCAGAGAATGGTGCAAGAAACAAAAACCATCAAGTAAGCGGCAGTTCTGTAGGCTAAAACGCCTTGTTAATGAGAGAAGTCAGAGGAGAATGGCTGAATTGGTTCAAGCCAAAAGGAAGGTGACAGTAACTCAAATAACCATAACACTATAAGATATAGGAGCAGAAGTAGGCCATTTGTCCCATTGAGTCTGCTCCACCATTCAATCATGGGCTGATCTAATTCTTCCAGTCATCCCCACTCCCCTGCTTTCACTCTATGCCCTTTGATGCCCTGGCTAATCAAGAACCTATCTATCTCTGCCTTAAATACACCCAATGACTTGACCTCCACAGCTGCTCGTGGCAACCAGTTCCACAGATTTACCACCCTCTGACTAAAGTAATTTCTCCGCATCTCAGTTCTAAAACGACATCCTTCAATGCTGAAATCATACCCTCTTGTCCTAGAATCCCTTACTATGCTTTGTAGAAAGCACAAATTTGTGATTGTGGAAGCCCATTCTGTAAAAGGGCTGGATGGTTTGGAGTTTGTCTAATGTGTGCAAGATAGTTTTTTGCAGCAATACATAGCGGTACCAACTAGAGAAGGGGCAGTGTTGGATCTCCTGTTAGGGAATGAGATAGGGCAGGTGACGGAGATATGTGTTGGAGAGCACTTCGGGTCCAGTGATCACAATAGTTTCAATATAATTATGGAGAAGGATAGGACTGGACCCAGGGTTGGGATTTTTGGTTGGAGAAAGGCTAACTTTGAGGAGATGCGAAAGGATTTAGAAGCAGTGGATTGGGACAATTTGTTTTATGGGAAGGATGTAATAGAGAAATGGAGGACATTTGAAGGTGAAATTTTGAGGGTACAGGATCTTTATGTTTCTGTTAGGTTGAAAGGAAAGGTTAAAAGTTTAAGAGAGCCATGGTTTTCAAGGGATATTGGAAACTTGGTTCAGAAAAAGAGAGGGATCTACAATAAATATAGGCAGCTTGGAGTAAATGAGGTGCTCGAGGAATATAAAGAATGTAAAAAGAATCTTAAGAAAGAAATTAGAAAAGCTAAAAGAAGATACGAGGCTGCTTTAGCAAGTAAGGTGAAAATAAATCCAAAGTGTTTCTACAGTTATATTAATAACAAAAGGATAGTGAGGGATAAAATTGGTCCCTTAGAGAATCAGAGTGGACGGATGTGTGCGGAGCCAAAAGAGGTGGGGGAGATTTTGAACAATTTCTTTTCTTCAGTATTCACTAAGGAGAAGGATATTGAATTGTGTAAGGTAAAGGAAACAAGAAGGGTAGTTATGGAAAGTATGATGATTAAAGAAGAGGAAGTACTGCCACTTTTAGGGAATATAAAAGTGGATAAGTCTCTAGGTCTGGACAAGATATTCCCTAGGACTTTGAGGGAAGTTAGTGTGAAAATAGCAGGGGCTCTGACAGAAATATTTTAAATGTCATTAGAAACGGGGATGGTGCTGGAGGATTGGCATATTGTTCATGTTGTTCCATTGTTTAAAAAGGGTTCTAAGAGTAAACCTAGCAATTATCAGCCTGTGAGTTTGATGTCAGTAGTGGGTAAATTGATGGAAAGTATTCTTAGAGATGGTATATATAATTATCTGGATAGACAGGGTCTGATTAGGAACAGTCAACATGGATTTGTGCGTGGGAGGTCATGTTTGACAAATCTTATTGAATTTTTTGAAGAGGTTACTAGGAAAGTTGACGAGGGTAAAGCGGTGGATGTTGTCTATATGGACCAGTAAGGCCTTTGACAAGGTTCCACACGGAAGGTTAACTAGGAAGGTTCAATCGTTAGGCATTAATATCGAAGTAGTAAAATGGATTCAGCAGTGGCTGGATGGGAGACGCCAGAGAGTTGTGGTGGATAACTGTTTGTCAGGTTGGAGGCCGGTGACTAGTGGTGTGCCTCAGGGATCTGTACTGGGTCCAATGTTGTTTGTCATATATATTAATGATCTAGATGACGGGGTGGTAAATTGGATTAGTAAGTATGCAGATGATACTAAGATAGGAGGCTTTGTGGATAATGAAGTGGGTTTTCAAAGCTTGCAGAGAGATTTAGGTCAGTTAGAAGAGTGGGCTGAAAGATGGCAAATGGAGTTTAATGCTGAAAAATGCGAGGTGCTACATTTTGGTAGGACTAATCAAAATAGGACATACATGGTAAATGGTAGGGCATTGAAGAATGCAGTAGAACAGAGGGATCTAGAAATAATGGGGCATAGTTTCCTGAAGGTGGAATCTCATGTGGATAGGAAGAAAGCTTTTGGTATGCTGGCCTTTATAAATCAGAGCGTTGAGAATAGGAGTTGGGATGTAATGTTGAAATTGTATAATGCATTGGTGAGGCCAAATTTGGAGTATTGTGTACAGTTCTGGTTACTAAATTATAGGAAAGATGTCAATAAAATTGAGAGATTACAGAGGAGATTTACTAAAATGTTGCCCCGGTTTCGTCTCCTAAGTTACAGAGAAAGGTTGAACAAGTTTGGTCTTTATTCTTTGGAGCGTAGAAGGTTGAGTGGGGACTTCATAGAGGTACTTAAAATTATGAGGGGGATAGATAGAGTTGACGTGGATAGGCTTTTTCCATTGAGAGTGGGTGAGATTCAAACAAGATGACATGAGTTGAGAGTTAAAGGGCGAAAGTTCAGGGTTAACATGAGGGGGTACTTCTTTACTCGGAGAGTGTTAGCTGTGTGGAACGAGCTTCCAGCAGAAGTGGTTGAGGCAGATTCTATGTTGTCATTTAAAGTTAAATTGGATAGATATATGGACAGGAAAGGAATGGAGGGTTACAGGGTGAGTGCAGGTCGATGGGACTAGGTGACAGTAAGAGTTCGGCACGGACTAGAAGGGCCGAGATGCCCTGTTTCTGTGCTGTAATTGTTATATGGTTATATAGTTATATGGGAAATAACTTTGCCATATCTAATCTTTTCATGCCTTTTAACATTCGGAATGTTTCTATGAGAACCCCACTCATTCTCCTGAACTCCAGGGAATACAGCCCAAGAGCTGCCAGATGTTCCTCACATAGTAACCCTTTCATTCCTTGAATCATTCTTGTGAATCTTCTCTGAACCCTCTCCAATGTCAGTATATCCTTTCTAAAATAATGAGCCCAAAACTGCACACAGTAACAGTGGTGTGCAGAAGAGAATCTCTGAATGCACAACACATTGAACATTGAAGTGGACGGACTACAGCAGCAGAAGAGCATAGGCATACACAGTTATACCTCTTGTACCTAATAAAGTGGTTTCTGAGTGTATACAGTCTTATCAGTACTACTATTGCTGGAGACTGTGTTTATCAGTGATATCTATTGATAATTGTAGAAGCCATTATTTAATGGAAAATGAAATGATAAGGGTTATATTCCTAGGAGCCTGGAGAATGAAATATGGTACCACTTTATTCATTTGGTTGTAATACTTTGAAATAATATTTGAGGATTTGTGGTCTCTTGAGATTTGTGGTCTTTTTTTCAAGTGGACTCGGTCACTTAATTGATATAGAAAATATATTCATTTATTTTTTTCCTTGAAATTTCTAGCTATTCACCCTAAATTGGAATGTACCCATTTTCTATATCGTTACAGTGACTCAACGCTCCCTCTGCTGGCCTTGAGGAACAAAGCTACAGGAGTCAAAGCCGCTATGGTAAAACCCTGGAGGAACTCTGGAAATCAGGCAGCATCCATGGGGGGGGGGGGGCACAGAATCCTGATGAAGGATCTTGACCCAAAACAATGACTGTTTATTCCCTCCATGGATGCTGCCTGACTCCCAAGTTCCTCCAGCATTTTGTGCATGTTGCACAAGATTTCCAGCATCTGAAGAAACTGTTGTGCTTTTGCCAGCAAAAACATATTCCTATTACTCCTTTCTTCCCCCCCCTTTTCTTCAAAGAAGTTCCATTTTTACAGACTGGCATAAATCAATTTCAATCATAAGTAGAGGAATACATAAAAATGGTAAAGGTGCATAACCGCCACAGTGAATGTCATTGAACACACATAAGGCTAATAAGAAAGACAATTACTGAAAGTAAGGAGAGAGTGTGAAAACTCTCTGTCTCTCTAGCAATAGAATACATTGTCAGAAACACCAGCATATGGAACTTCACATGACCCAGAATCTTCCATCCTGACCATAGGCTAATCTGAGACGTTCTGATTACTATTGCTATTACTAAGGAGAAGGTGCTTGGAATCTGAAAGCTCACTTGGACCAGTTGGACTACACCCTAGATTTCTCAAGGAGGTAGCTGAAGAGACTGTGGAGGCATTAGTAATGATCTTTCAAGAAACACTAGATTCTGGAATGGTTCCAGATTACTGGAATATTGCAAATGTTACTCCACTCTTTATGAAGAGAGAGAGGCAAAAGTCAGGAAATAATAGGCCAGTTAGACTGAATTCAGTGGTTGGGAAGATGTTAGGGCCCATTATTAAAGATGGTGTTTTGGGGTACTTGGAGGCACATAATGAAATAGGTCAAAGTCAACGTGGCTTCATTCAGAGGAAATTTTGCCTGGCAAATCTGCTAGAATTCTTTGAGAAAATAACAGGTAAGATGGACAACAGAGAATCCATAGATGCTGTTTACTTGGAATTTCAAAATGCCTTTGACAATATGCTAAGCAAGTTAATAGCCCATCGTATTACAGGGAAGATACTAGCATGAATAGAAGATTGGCTGACTGGCAGGAAGCAAAGAGTGGGAATTAAGGGGTCCTTTTCTGGTTGGCTGCTGGTAACTAGTGGTGTTCTGGTGGGGTCAGCTTCTTTTCATGCTATATGTCAATGATTTGGATGATGAAATTGATGGTTTTCTGATTAGGTTTATGGATGATACAAAGACAGGTCGGCTGGCAGGTAGCTTGGGGTGTCTTGCAGAAAACTTAAACAGGTTAGGAGAATGGACAAAGAAGTGACCGATGGAATACAATGTTAGGAAGTGTATGGTCATGCATTTTGGCAGAAGGAATAAAGTTATAGACTATTTTCTAAATGGGGAAGAAAATTCAGAGATCAGAGGTGCAAAGGAACTGGGAGCCATTGTGCAGGATTCCCTAAAGGTTAACTTGCAGGTTGCGTCAGTGGTAAAGAAAACAAATGCAATGTTAGCATTCATTTTGAGAGGACTAGAATATAAAAACAAGGATGTAATGCTGAGGTTTTATAAGACATCAGTTAGGCCACACTTGGAGTATTGTGAGCAATTTTGGGTCCTATATCTTAGAAAGGATGCACTGGCATTAGAGAAAGCCCAGAGGAGGTTCACGAGATTGACCCTAGGAATAAAAGGGTTAATGTATGAGGAGTGTTTAGTGGCTCTGGGCCTATACTCACTGGAGCTGGGAAGAATGAGTGAAGATCTCATTGAAACCTACCAAATATTGAAAGGTCTAGGCAAAGCGGACATGGAGAGAATGTTTCCTTTAGTGGGGGGAGACTGGGACCAGAGAACACAGCCTTGAATACAGGGACACACATTTAGAACAAAGATGATGAGGAATTTCTTTGGCCAAAAGCATGGTAAACTTGTGGAATTTAATGCCACAGATGGCTGCAGATGCCAAGTCATTGGGTATATTTAAAATATATATTATAGTCATTAAAGTATACATTAGTAAGACATGAAAGGTTGTGGGAAGAAGGAAGGAGAATGGGGTAGAGATGGATAATAAATCAGCCATGAAGGAATTGGGGAGTAAACTCGATGGTCTGAGTGGCATGGATTTAGTTTCTGTGTCTTATGGCACAATGAATGTTTCAAAGCAATAAAGTGCAAGAGACGCTGCTATAAAGGACAAAATCAAACTTCAAACTACATTTCTTATCAACATACATATAAATTATACGACCTTGAGATTTGTCTGCTTACAAGAAACCCGAAAGAACCCAATTCGAAAAAAAGACCTACACCCAATGTGCAGAAAGAGGGAGAAAAAAATCAAATCGTGCAAACAATAAAAGCAAGCAACAGCATTCAGAATGAAAGTGAGTCCGTAGAACTGAAGCCCAGAGCAGCTGGAGCAGGACGCAGCATTAGCCTCAGTTCATCACTCAGTGGAGATCAGATCATCGCGAAGCTTGCAGACACAAAGCCCAGAGCAGCCGGAGCAGGCCCATAGCCTCACTCTCAATGCTGACGGCAGAGTCAACATTGCGTAGCCACAAGCAGAACCAAACCGGTCCAACCCTTGCCCCGGGTTTCAGCACCCAGCCTTTTTGGTCCATCTGGCCCCGCGTTTAAATTGTCCAAACACCAGGTCATACCCCCGCACTAAGACCTGGAGCCTGCTGCATTGATAGCTTTGGGCATGGACCCCACTGCTACGTTGTAGCCCGTACCCGACCTTTCCAAATCTGCCTGGCACTTAGATCAATCAAACCTTGCTCTCGGGACAGGCTGCGAAACTCCTCCGCTCTGACTTTTCTCTGCTCTGCTTGTTCCAATTCCATCTCCAACTCCAACTCCATATTGAACATGCCTCAACCTTGCTCTGACCACTTCCCCTCGACCATGCTTTGACATCGTCCCGACTTTGCATTGCGCTCACATGCCTCGACCCTTGAGTCAGCCAAGGCTTTGCCTGCCTCTTCATTAGTTGTGGTGATAGTTTCCATTATGAAGGAACTTTTTCTGTGGAAGATTGTGGTAAACTATCACCACAACCTTCCACAGAAAAAGTTCCTTCATAATGGAAGGAGCATATGCACTCATGTTGGATTTTTGAATTTCAGGAGATGGTTTGTATGAATGGGTATCCATAAACTGGGTGCTCATAAGCTAGTTCAGCCTGTAAATTGAATCTTTTCATAACACTGGCAATAGGATTCCAATTGTAAAAGTATTAGCGGCCTATAGCTGGAAAACTTGCTGCCTGGTAGCAATTGCATGCCTGTTATGAAGGAACTTGTCTCTATTAGTGTTTTTCTTGCATTTTGTTGCATTAAATACTATGATACTCTTCATGAAATTTTCCTTGGGCCAATTTTATTGTTTATAATTACTAGTTAGAGCTTTAATTTATTTTCAATAAACTGCATATTTTTCAGAGGCTCATTATGGGATTTGATTGTTAGAGGGCTATATTTTACAAAGGCAGGAGAGCAGCTTGGTAGACCTTTCTTTTGTGGATGTTGAGTGTATGGCTTATCTTGTCATTTACTTCAGTGAATGAGTCAATAGTGATTTATAGATAAGCCTGTGAGCACACGCCTATGCAAACATCATCCACCCACTGCAGCTCAGTGTTCAGGTTGGGGCAACCTTGAATCTGAAATGGAAACAGATTATGTCAAAGGACATAATCCCCATTGGATTGGTCCTGCGGTTTAGTTTCACTCTAGTTGGAAACTTGCTGGAGAAGAGGTTAAGCATTACAGCAAGACAGGTTAAAGAATTGCTGGAGTAATAACATGGCCTTCCTTGACACCACTCTGCACTGAGACCAAACCTATTGTGAGCCCATTGGTTAGGATCACAAATTGTGAAATAGAGGTCAAATTCTGTAAGGAGATAAATTTGATGAAAGTACTTTCCAATTGTCCATCCCATATGAAGGAACTAATGGCTTGAATAAAGTTGGAAAATATCACATCTGTAGTGGTTGTTTATGTTTCCAGCATTTCTCATGGAAGCATTGACCTCAGTATTTTTTGCCTATTGTGCTTCAAAACACACAGTGATTTGGGAACAGCTCTTTAGCCATTGGGTGAGGCATCTCGCAACAGATAGCATGAAGACCCTCTGTAGCTGATTGCAGTTAGATTTATCTCCTTTCTCAAATGTGGTCATAATTATATCCCTCTATGATTCCTTGATATATCCTCCTCTTTCAAGAAATGGGTGGTGTGGCTCTGGATTTGAGACTTAAATACTTCTCTGTCATGTTTTAGAACTTTATAACAGAGAGAAGTTTCTTCTAATGTCTTGTTGCTTCTTTGTTAGCATTTACTTACTTATTTACTTACTGTCCATTATGCCAATGGCATTTAGAGCAGCAAAGAAGGTCTTCCATTTCTGAGGGTGTTCATGACTTCCTTCATCATGTCAGTAGTTCTTCTCGGTTATCACTACTGTCCGTCATGCAAGTCCCGGGTGGAGACTAAGGAATTTTGTCGCGCAGAGATGTAGAAGGATTCTTCAATGCTGTTTCCATAACAATTTTGTTTTAGAAGTTAGGGTTGTGAGCCCTGAGCTAAACCTCAGAACATGGAGGACTGGTGACCACTCTTTGTCCAGCTTCTACCCTTTGACCTGTTTGGCAAGTGTGACCCTACCAAGAGCCAAAGCGTAAAGCCCTGACTCAAGCCAACATAGCTCTCCGGGCCATTGAGGCACGCAAGCCTCCAAACCACGACAAGGTTGTGGTCTTCTTGGAGGTTGTTAGCATTTGGTCATATTGATTTCAAGTTCATAGTGGCAAAAAGGCTAGACCAAATAATTTGCTGTGGGAAGAAATGATGAACATTCATATCAAAGACAGTCAAGTGTTGAAGCCTTTGAAGTTTTGCTGGGCACCAGCTTGCCTCTTTGCCCTTGATAAACACTCCTTCATTTGGTTCCTGCAAAGTAGACCCTTGGGTGTGTGGGGTCGAAGTGTCCCTGACAATGCATGGAGTGTGCTTCACCATTGGGCTTGAGATAATCAGTGGACTTGACTTCCTTGTGCAAAATGAAAAAAGCCCCATGTCCCTCTGGCTCACTCTAATGTGGAACCAACACATTTTAATCATCCATACCTATGCCCTAACTTTTGGTGCTACACATGAGGTTGAGGAAGACTTCAACTCTGACTTAGAAAAACCATAGCCTATGTCCAGAGGTTGACAAATTAATTCTGCTGGATACTTGTCAATGACTGCAGACCACAATGCCAACATCTCCCCTCCTATCCCACATCATGGACTGCTTCCCTAAATATATCTTAAGAGCCTCTTCCCTGAACATATCTTAAGGACAGTATAACTTAAGAAATATACCCTAAGTCATTCATTTCAGAACCAAGATTCAGGGTCTCTAGGTAAGGAATCAGCACTGAGGAGTCATTTATTTCTCAGCAGGTAATGAATCTTTGAAGTTTGTACCCCAGAGAGATGTGAATTGCAAGATATTAAATATACTGTCTGAGGGTGATAGACTTTTGGCTACAGGGCACTGAAGATTATTCAGTTCGGGCAGGGAAGTAGATTTGAAGCTAGGTATCAGATGAGCCATGAATTTACTGAATGGCAAAGCAGACTCCTGTACCTGATGACTTTCTCCTAAAATCTTCCTCATACACAGCCTCAAAAAATTACTACATGGCAAAAAACAAGTGAGACTTCCTTGTGCTTACAAAGTTGTTTAATCACCATAGAACTGTGTCTTCTGTACAGCTTCTTCATGGAAAACATTTTAGTAAAGACTATGACAGTAAAAACTATTCAGTCTTTCAAACTTGTCTAATGGCTCATCAGTGTGCCACTTAACCATCCCTGAACTGTATCTGTCACCTAATAAATTTTTAAGGACTTCTATCCTAATTGGCCCTTTATCCACAGTTTACAGGGTACAGAGATGTCATCATTTCAATTTTTTATGTGGAGAACATTCTGATTTTGCTCTTTAAGAACTTGATATAAGAATAAGATCTGATCCCTTACTCTGAAATCCTTCATCAAAGAAAGCAATTTTAACTGGACTGCAAACTAAAAAAATTGTTGTTCAGAGATTCAGTGATGAGTACCTGTAATGGGTACATGGTTCATTCAAACTACTCTCAATAACTAAAGGGAGGAAAACCTGTTCCTGTTGTTAAATGAAAGGCTTCAATGTTCTGCAGTGTTTCCATGTCTTAGAACATAAAACAATAGGGCACAGTACAGGCTTTTAGACCATAAGACCATAAGACATAGGAGCAGAATTAGGCCATTCAGCCCTTCGAGTCTGCTCCGCCATTCCATCATGGCTGATCCCAGATCCTGCTCAACGCCACACACCTGCATTCTCACCATATCCTTCGATGCCCTGATGGATCAGGAAACAATCAGCTTCCGCCTTAAATATGTGCACAGACTTTGCCTTCGCCACAGTCTGTGGCAGAGCATTCCATAGATTTACTACTCTCTGGCTGAAAGAATTCCTCTTTACCTCTGTTCTAAAGGGTCACCTCTCAATTTTGAGGCTGTGCCCTCTAATTCTGGATACCCCACCACAGGAAACATCCTCTTCACATCCACCCAATCTAGTCTTTCAACATTCAGTAGTTTTCAATGAGATCTCCACACATGCTTCCAAATTCCAGTGAGTACAGGCCCAAAGCTGCCAAATGCTCCTCATACATTAACCCCTTCATTCCCAAAATCATCCTTGTGAAGCTCCTCAGGACTCTCTCCAATGACAACACACCCTTTCTGAGATATGGACCCAAAATTGTTAACCGTACTCCAAGTGCGGTCTGACTAGTGTCTTATAAAGGCTCAGCATTATATTCTATTCCCCTTTTGGCCCACAATATTGTTCCAGTTCCTTAACCTACTTCAAGATCAATCCAATGCTTCCCACCCACATAGCCCTCCACTTTTCTTTCATCCATGTGCTTATAAGAGTGTTTTAAATGTCCCTACTGTATCTGCCTCTACTACCACCCCAGGCAGTGTGCACCACTCTCTGTGAAAAAACCTAGCTCTGACTTTTTTCCTCCAATCACCTTAAAATAATACTGTCTCATACTGGCTATTACTGCCTTGAGAAAAAGGCACTGGTGTCCACTCTATCAATGTCTTTTATCATCTAATACACCTCTATCAAGTCATCGCTCATCCTCCTTTGCTCCAAAAAGAAATTCCCTAGCTCACTCAACCTTTTCTCGTAAGACATGATCTCTAACCCAGGCAGCATCCTGGAAAATTTCCACGGCAGCCTCTCTAAAGCTTCCAAAACCTTCCTATAATGAGGCAACGAGAAATGAACACAATAAGTGTGATCTAACCAGAGTTTTATAGAGCTACAACATTACCTCAAGGCTCTTGAACTCCATCCCTTGACAAGCAAAAGACGACAACACATCATACATATTTTAGCCACCCTATCGACTTGCATGGCAACTTTGAAGGATCTGTGGACGTGGACCCCAAGATCCCTCAGTTCCTCCATACTGCTAGGAATTCAGCCATTAACCTTGGACTCTGCCTTCAAGCTCAACCTTCTGAAGTGTATTATTTCACACTTTTCTAGATTGAACTCCACCTGTCACTTCTTAACCAAGCTTTGCATCCTATCAATGTCCCATCATAACCTACGACAATGTTCTGTACAATCCACAACACCACCATCCTTTGTGTCATCTGCAAACTTATTAACCCACTAGAACATCACTGATCGCCAACATCCAGGCAGAAAATGCTCTATGTACTACCACTCTCTGCCTTCAGTGGGCAAGCCAATTATAAGTCTATGAAGCTAAGTTTCACTAGATCCCATGCTTCCTGATTTCTGATGTTCTGAATGGTAAACGGTGGTGCGTGCCTTACTGAAATCCACATCCGCTGGTCTATCTTCTTCAATTTATTTTATTGCTTCCTTAAAGAAAGTTAATCAGATTCACTAAGTACAGCCCGCCTCTCACAAAGCTATGCAGGCTATCCCTAATAAGGTTATGCTTCTCCAATGCTCATAAATCCTGTCTAGAAGAATCCACTGCAAATGTTTTGCCCACCATTGTTACAAGACTCACTGGTCTATAACTCCCAAAGTTATTCCATTTTTTCTTTCTTGAGCAAAGGAATAACATTTGTCACCCTTCAGTCTTTTGGTACTACTCCTGTGGCTAGTGAATATGCAAAATATCATCACTGAAGGTACCACAGTATCTTTATTTGCTTCCTGTAGTAGCTTGGTGTACTATTATATCTGGCCCCGGAGACCTATTCTCTTTATTAACCTTGACATGTTTCAGCATATTAGCCTTTTCTATGCTGACCTCACGTTTGTCAAGGTCCCACTCACTGCTGAATATTGAAGCAAAGTATTCATTAAGGAACTTCCCTACTGCCTCCAACTCCAGGCATATATTTCCTCTTTTATCCCTAATTAGTCCTATCTTCACTTTAGTCATCCCTCTGTTTTTCATATACATGTTGAATGCCTTGGGGTTTCCTTAATTCTAATAGCCAAGGCTTTCTCATGTCCCATTCTGGGTCTCCTAAGTTCATTCTTAAGCTCTTTCCTGGCTACCTTATAACTTACAAGAGCCCTGTCTTGTCCTTGCTTCCTAAACCTTAAATATGCTTCCTTCTTACTCTTGACTGTTCTACTTCTCTTGCCAACCATGTTTTCTTCCCCCTACCATTCTTTCCCTCGGTGGGATAAATGTATCCAGAACCCCATGAAAGTACTCCCAAAACAACCTCTGTATTTGCATTGTGCATTTCTATGAGTACATCTGTTCCCATTGTATGCTCCCAAGTTCCTGCCTAATAATATCCTAAATTGGCCTTCCTTGAATAAATACTTGTCCATACCATCTACTGCTATCCCTGTCCAAGGCTATGTTAAAGGTCAGGGAATTGGGGACACTGTCTAAGAAATAGTCATGCACTGAGAGATCTGTCACCTGATCAGATTCATCGCCTGATACAAGATCCAGTATGCCTTCTCTTCTAGTTGGTCCGTTGACAGTTTGTGTCAGGAATCCTTTCTAAAACACCTAACAAATTCTGCCTTATCTGAAACTTTTGCACTAAGGAGGTACTAATCAATATTAGGGAAGATGAATTCACCCATGTCAACAATCCTGCTATTTTTGCACTTTTCCAAAATGAGCCTCCTGATCTGCTCCTCGGTGTCTCTGTTGCTGTTGAGGGTCTATAGAATACTCCCAACAGAGTGATTGCTCCCTTCAATATCATATCATTAAATATTTTATTAAATTGATGTTTAATGCTGATTAAAATATTTGTAATATAGCAGTGCAGGAAGGATATTAAACTAAATTAAACCAATATATATTCGTATCAATATTTGATTGTATTTGCAACACTGTAGGTACTACTCGATTTATATTGGTTGAAATTCATCCAATGGCTTGAAGCATTGGAAATATATTGTCCAATTGCAGAAAAATTGAGTGTTTTCTATAAAAGGATAGCAAGATGCAGTAATTATCTGCATATTTGTCACACCCAAACCCAGGACATTGTCTTATTTTGGAAAGAAGGGAAAACCATTTGGACTCTATTTGTTAGAAATCCCACAACATAGGAAAATGCTGATTTTTGCTTGCAGTGGTTTTCCTGCCTAAAGTTTATGATAAGCAGTCATCAGCAAACTGGGAGAAACTCACATATGCACAGCAGGCTGCCTGAGGGAATGTCTGACAACTGACATAAATTCTAAAACGGAGCAAGGGTTATTTACAGTGAATAGGAAAATGTATTTACTTTTATAAAATTTTTCCCAGTTTCATGCATCTACCAGTGATAAGAGAAATCTAAAATATCTGATCCAAAGTATCTGTAGGGTGAACATTGCAAATGTGGTCAGAGTTGTGATCCCACACAGATGGAAAATGCACACTTCTCTACTAATCCATGGTCTCAATTTTTTTCCTATGGACAAACAAAAGAAAATTTGCAGGTACTGGAAATCCGAACAACGCATGCAAAAATGCTGGAGGAACTCAGCAGACCAGGCAGCATCTATAGGAAAAGAGTACAGTCAACATTTTGGGCCAAAACCCTTTGGCAGGACTGGCAAAAAAAAAGCTGAGGAATAGATTTAAAAGGTGGGGGGTTAGGATAGAGAAACACCAGGTGATAGGTGAAACCTGAAGGGGGACGGATGACGAAAAGAGCTGGGAAGCTGATTGGTGAAGGAGACAGAAGGGCATGGAAGAAAGAAAAGGGGGGAGGAGCACCAGAGGGACGCAATGGGCGGGCAAGGAGATAAGGTGGGAGAGGAAAGGTGATGGAAAACAGTGAAAGAGAGGGGGGTGGGGGGCGAACTTCTGTTAATGCCCCCCCTTTCATGATTCCCATCCCCTTTTCCTTCTCTCACCTTAAATATCGAGAACATGAGATGGAGAGTCTTATGAAGTGAGTTTGCACTGTGGCATGGCTGCAACTTAGAAGTAATTTACTGTTATTCCAGTGAGTTAAAATACGTATACATACCAGTTGCTGCTATCTTAGACAAGCTCAGGAATCCTTGCTTTTCCACCACCCACACACTATATGGACTGCAGACGGCATTGGTGCCCCATATATCTTTAAGAAGTTCTCAGAATAATTACAAGGCCAAAGGAAAGAAACTAAAATGTGCAACACAATCTGGAGCTTTTGGCAACATAAAGACTTATACAAAATGTAGGCAGCTGTATGAGTGAAGACAGCATAAGAGAGTTACTTCTTATTTCTCTTGCTGTCTCACACATACCTGTAGACATACAGCAGACTTACACAGATAAAACATCCACACCCACACACTCTTCTGGACAATTATATATTTAGTCACACTTAGCCAGAGAGTAGTGAGTCTGTGGAATGCTCTGCCACAGACTGAAGTGGAGGCCAAGTCTGTGGGTATATTTAAGGTGGAAGTTGATCGTTTCCTGATTGGTCAGGGCATCAAAGGATATGGCGAGAAGGCAGGTGTATGGGGTTGAGTGGGATCTGGGATCATCCATGATGGAGTGGCAGAGTGGACTTGATGGGCTGAATGGCCTAATTCTGCTCCTATGTCTGATGACCTTATTATTCTTTCAAATGGTTTCTTAGACATGGAATTGTCATAGATCTTGTCTTCTGTTTGTCATTTGCCAGAACCACTGGACAAATCTGTACCTTGTCACACTCTGTGTCATTCTCAACAATCACATCAAACGCCAGCACAGATAAACCTATCCTGAAAGATGTAGACACATGGAGGACATAGCACTGCCATGTCACACCCATGAGGAATCTAAAGAGTTATGTCAATGAAAGAACTGGATGGTCAGCTTACTTGATTCTTTAAGTGCTGTCCCGGGGTACAGAAATCTCACAGACACAAAAAAATCTGCAGATATTGTGATCAAAGCAACACTTTCAGTATACTGGATGAACTCAGCAGGTCGGGCAGCATCAGTTAGAAATGATGAGTCGACGTTTCGGGCCGGAACACTTTGTCAGGACTGAAGAATGAAAGATGGGGAAGGATTTGAAGAATGCTTGTAGCTTCAGTTGAAAGACCAGTAATTTGAAAGACAAAGGGGTGGGGGAGGGGAGGCATTGACGTCATAGCCCTGAAAACAATGGGCAGTAGAAGGAGAAGGAGGCGGAACCATGAGGGAGCTGGGGGAGGGTTAGAGTGAAATAGGGATAGAAGAAGGGAGGGAGAGGGAATTACTGGAAGTTGGAGAATTCTATGTTCATACCAAAGGGCTGGAGACTACCTAGACTGCTAAATTGCAGGAATCTCACAGAGCCTTGTCAAAGAAGGAGATTGCTCTCTCAGAAGGTTACCTGCATGGCTAGGAATAAGAGAAATATAAAAAATAGAAATAGATGTAATCTAAATAATCCTACTACCAATCAACAAGACAATGGGAGATTATGAGGCATTATATCTATGATTAGTACTGCAATGTAGGGACCATGTTCAAGTTGTCTATAAGTGATACAAAAATTGGCAGTGGTAATAAAGGCGATGTTGGATTTAGGTTGTTGATGGGCTGGTCAGGTAGGCAAAAGATGAGGTAATGTATTTGGGAAGAGCAGCAATCAAAGGCAGAGAACAGTAAACCATTTTGGAGGCTTTTGCAGAGCTACGAAGAAGGAGTTTAAGAATGTCACTTAAAAATACTTCTGAGGTGACACGATTACCATCAGCCAAGTAGACTCCTTTTGTAATCATCCCAATTTATGATTTCCACCACCTTAATGTTTGAGGCCTCCCATCTTGCAGATATAACTGAACTTATGCTAGACAAAGAATCTTCCTACTCCACGATACCTTTTACAATATCCCATCTCCTTAAATTTATTTTATATTGGAAATATTTAGGTTTTTCAAACTGTCACTCATAACTCTGTCCTCCAAAGCTAGTAATCAGGTTTGGAGGCGTAATCTACTCTGTACCTGCAAGAACTGGAACTCAATGCAGCGTTCAGTAAAACAGCCATCATGTTTTTAGTATACTGGCTTAGATATAGAAACCTCATTACTCTGGGGGTCTTACTAGTTAGTTAGGAAATTGCATTCCTGGTCACAAATCTCATGATGACTCTTTCCACCAGGCTTGATTCTCCTTTATCTGAGATGATGCAGAATGAAATTTCTGCAGGTGTTACTCTATTCTCCACTATAAAAATCTATTGTTGAAACTGACATACGTTACCTGTATCTGGGAACCTTTGCAGAAAAGCAAAGCCTTTTTAAAGGTCACTAGCTTACTAATAACTTCTGTTTCGATGCCAGCCCACTGGGGGAATAAATCCTGTCACATGCAGCAGAGGAACATCTTAGGAAGGGGCCCTCTTCAACAATTTTCCAGCTCCCCCCACAAGGTGCTCAGTTTTTAAACTCACTAGTTTGTATTTTACAACCTTGCACCCAAAGGGCATTTCAAATCTGAGGGCAACACAATTTAGAGAATTGGAGATATAATTGATATTATATTACCATCTGAAACCTAGATCAATGTTAGAACATAGATCTCTAAATGTTGCACCACAGTACAGGCCCTTCAGCCCTCGATATTGTGAATCTTTTAATCTGCTCTTAGAAGAATGAGATTGCTGACTCAGGTCTGAACATTATGGGTGTCTATGATGACCTTGTTGCAAGGAAGAGCGTGTGTTGCGAAATAATTATTTGCCATGCACTATCTTGGGGAGATCCTATCGGATGTGAATAGGAAAATTACATGTTAAGGATGGAGGAGACAGATAAAGTAACATTATAAAGAGTGGATGCTATTGTGAAATATTTTCCTCTTTGTTATTGAGGATTAGGAAAGGTAGCAATGAGAACAGAAAATTAGAATAGATTAGATTATGAGGACACACACTCCTCTTTTATTGTCATTTAGTAATGCATGCATTAAGAAATGATACAATATTCCTCCGGTGTGATATCACACAGAAACACAGGACAGACCAAGACTGAAAAACTGACAAAAACCACATAATTATAACATATAGTTACAACAGTGCAACAATACCATAACTTGATGAAGAACAGGCCATGGCACAGTAAAAAAAGTTCAAAGTCTCTCGAAAGTCCCACATCTCACGCAGACGGGAGAAGGAAGAAAACTCTCCCTGCTATGCCCGACCACAGTCCGACTCTGAGTCGTCCGAAAACCTTGAGCCTCCGACACCGAGTACCCAGCACCATTTCTGCCGAACACTTCGACCCCAGCCTCGGCTGCCAGCAGCAGGCAAAGCCGAGGATTTTGGGGCCTTCCCTCCAGAGATTCTCGATCGCACAGTAGCAGCGGCAGCGAGCCGGGCATTTCGGAAGTTTCTCCAGATGTTCCTCTGTGCTTCTCATGTCTGTCTCCATCAAATCAGAATTGTGCACGGCATCCTACTTACAAATATGATATCATTTCACCAGAGAGCTGCGCGTGCTGCGTTGCGTCGCGTCGCCATCTTCATTTAATGGCAGTGGTATTTCCAAAACCATCTTCAAAATCAAACTTAGGTTTATTACACTAAATACAAGTGCATTTATGCACTTCGTGGAATGAAAACCTTACATGTAGCAGCATCACAGCTACATAGCATCATATAAACATCATTCACAAGGAAAACGCAAATTATACACAATTTCTATACAAAAAGGAATATGATTACAACAAAATAAAACATGAAAAATGTGGACACAGGTGTTGCTGCCCTTTCTCCTTCCACTGACAGGAAAATCAAAACATCTAGGACTAACTCAGTGTAAGTCACACATCTCAAAGTAAGTCACAATTTATAAGGCCTCCTGGCAGTACATTATAAATGACAATGATTTGAAGTGTGTAAAGGGAACAAGTTAGAAATTGTCATTTCCTGTGACAAACTAACCTCTCTTTATGTTTGTGGATTCCACTAACAATGCTGGCCCTGCAGGTTCCAAGGACACATTTCACAGCTTTTATGGCACAATATATACCCTGCTAACAATGTGAAGAAAGGTTGAAGGAAGACTAAAAAATAAAAAGGAATCCATCGCATTACATTGAAGAAAGAGATCACTGGGATCAGACAGGGAATGCAGTATTTGAAAAGAAAATACTGAAAAAATAACTCTCAGGAAGTCAGGCAGCATCTGTGGAAAGAAAAACAGAGTTAATGGTTCACTCCAAGGACCCATTGTCAGAACTGGGAAAGAGAGAAAAACAGTTTACTGAGAAGAGAAGATAGGCAAGGGATGGGCAGAGCAAAAGAACATCTCTGAGAAGGTAAGTCCAAATGCATTAAAGGTGCATTTACCAGGACAATAATCTACTTGGTCTGTGGAATATGCAGTAAATGGTGAGGCCCTGTTACATATCCAGCAGCCCGGACTATACAAATTGAAGGAGAAAAAACAGGGGCAAAATGATGGCAGGGGTACAAAATGACCAGATCCAATACAGACACAAATAATAAGTGCAAAGCTGGAGAATTTGATATTCAGCCCAAGCAGCAGTGTGCCCATACTGAAAGTAAGGTGTTATTCCTCAAGGTTGGATTGGGCCTCATTATAACAGTGCAGGAGTCCACAGAGTGGATGTGTGATGTTGAATTCAAGTGATACGTAACTGGAAGGTCAGAGTCACTGTTCCATTGTCCTCAATATGACCACCCCAGTCTATATTTGGCTTCTCCAGTGTAGCGGAGACTACGTTGTGAATACCAAATGCAGTACATTAGATTGTAAGAAGTGCAAATGTATCACTGATTCATCTGAAAGGACTGTTTAGGCCCCTGGTTTTCTGCTTTAATTTCAGACTTTCAAATTCTGCAGTTTATTTCTATTTTCTACCCTGGAAGCAGGAAGTAGGGTGTTTCATCAGGTGACATATAACCTTGTCTTCAAGCTCTTATGACCAGAACTTTAATTTAAAAAATATATAGGGTCTCCAGTCCTTCAAAGGAAAATATTTTCTTTACAACTGCAATTGCTGAATTTATTGAACGGCATGCTAATAACTATGTCTTGAAGAGTATGGAGGAGTCCAGGACCAGGATGTGGACTTTCAGCGAGAGGCATTGGCACTCTATTACCAACAATAATGTATGCTTCCAATTCTAGCAGGATTAGGTAAAGGCAGCAGTATAAATTCTCAGGGATTTTCCTGAAAATATGTGTGCTCCTATGTTCTCAGTTTTGGAGAGGCTGATAGACTGAGTCAACCAGGAGCTTCAAATGTAAGTATCCAAATGCTTATTCACCTCTGTAGGTGTAGGAATTAGCAGGAATGCTGATCCATAGCCTCAGTGGCAGTGAAGTCATGCAACGGCACCGACTGCCTCCTCTGGAACAATGGCATTTCTAAATCCTTGTCATGATCCCAACCATTGCCAGACTGGGGGCCAGAGAGCAACGTACATCATGTCACCTCAAGTAGCTTAGTTGCTCCAACAATTCATAGGCCAGTAAGCATAACATATGGGCTCACATCAACTCACAATTATTATGCATCGACATTTTTGCAAGTTAGTAAAATGAAAAACCTTTCCAAAATCTCTGTGTATAGCTGACAACTTTGAAATGTTATGTGAATGATTATATTAATATTTGGGAAAAGGATGAAAGAATTAGAAGAAACATCCATGTCTGCTAAGGAAGTTGGGCAGGTTATTGTTTAGTATCCTGTTTCAAAGACCTGTTGCAAATGGTTCTTGGTTACAGGCAGGTGTGGGAGAACTACTGTTTCCTTAGAGAGTGATACCCATCTGCTTATGCTAATTGACAAAGGTACTAACTTAACACCTCTTTGAGAAGGAAAAGTGATTCAGACAGAGTAAGACACCTGCACAGATGGAGAGGCAGCTTGAAAGACTAGATTTCAATCTTCACAACTTAGTTTGAAGTTAATGAATTGGAAATTGGGTAGAATCTATGAAAGGATAACAATTTACTCTGCTAGAACTGACAGCAGTAAGAATGAAATCCCACCTTACAATGTATTTCTTTATCCATATTTGACTTAAAATGATAAAATGTAGGTTGAATTTTGACAACTAATAAAATCTCTGATGGAATTGAGGGGATGTGAGGTTGAAGTGAGAGGTAGAAAAAAGCACATTGAAATAAATTTTGGTTTCTTGCCAACCACCATCAGGAGAGTGAAAGATAAGGAAACTGATGAACAGCAAAACTGCTGTAAATTAAGTCAGAGTGAGGGGCAAGATACAGAGGTCGATTTCAAAGGGAACAGGTGAGATGGAAAAGAAAGGGAGCGTGGTTGGCAGAAAGATGAGCCACAATTAGGAGAACGCAAAGACATGAAATGTTTTTGAGATTACTAGTCCCTTGTCCCTCTGCCTTATATCTTCAATCTGTTCTATATATTGACCATGTCCTAGCCCTAAAGTCTGTAACTATTCATTAAAGGAATAAGAATAATAATAGCTATAAATCAAAAAACAAAACAGAAACTTCAAATGCTGGAAATATGAAATAACATCTGAAACTCCTGAAAGTTAGTGATATGAAACATTACACATTTATAAATTTATAAATTTATAAATATTTCTATTTATCTTTTTAAGGTGCTGCCTGATATTGTCATGCATTCTCACTGACATTCTCATCAACAGACAATTAGTTGCCAGGCTAGGAATATTTGAGACTAATGTCCCCTGATCACTGAGCCAGGGTTGAAGTTACTTTGAAGAAACTAGGCAGAACCCAGGCAAAATCTGTGAATCCAGGTGCTGGAGGTCATGTCCTGTTTCTTGTCTGACTTAGTGCAAGGCCCCTGATTTATGTCAGTGAATTATACTAAAGCAGAAAACATTTCTAAGCACCTTTACTATATACTGTGGTATTATGAAACTAAATTCAACACAGAGCCATTTAAGGAAATAATAGAGCAAATGGGCAAAAGATTGATCAAAGTGGTATGTTTCAGGAGAATGTTAAAGGAGAGAGTAAGTTTAGAGAAGTTTTTGAACTGGCATGGAGAAGGCCAGTTGTGAAGCAATTAAACTCAGGGGTAATCAAGAAGACTACAGTTGTTTCCAGGGATCGAGAATGTTATAGACAAAGTTTACAGAGGATTTTGTAAATAAAGGAAAGAATTGTATGTAAAACAAATTTAAATTCTAGAAATCCTCAATAGGTCTGGCAGCATCTGCTAAAACAGAAATGATGTTCCATGTTGTTGGCATTCCATCAGAACTGGGAACGATTAGAAGGAAAGTCATTATTAAAATATGGACAGGAGGGGGGAGCAGAGAAAACAAGGGGATGATCTGTGATAGGGTGGAGATGGAATGACTAAAGTGGTGGTGGTGCCTGTAGAAAGATGGTGAATAACAAAAGGTTTATCTCGGGAAATAGGAGAAGACGAATGAAATTTGAAAATTCCAAACCAGAAATATAAAGTGTTCAGAAAGAAGATAAGGTGCTGGCTCTTCAACTTTATTATAAATTTGAAATGAAGGAAAAGGAAAACTGAAGTGGAAAGTTAATGGAGACTAAGAGGCATCCTCGGTGATTAAATGAAGAAGTTCAGCAAAGCAGTCACCAAACCTGCACTCAGGTTTTTTTCTAATATAGAGGAACCCACATTGTTGGCACTGGGTGAAAAACATTAAATTGAAGGATGCAGATGTGAATTGCTGTTTCATCAGAGTTCTGCTGTGAATTGAATTGCTGGCTGGAAACGCTGAATCAGAATCAGGTTTATTATCACCGGCATGTGTTGTGAAATTTGTTAACTTAGCAGCAGCAGTACAATGAATATATGATAATATAGAAAAAAAGATAAGTAAATCTATTACACTAAGTATATATATGTATGTATATTAAATAGTTAGATTAAAAATAGTGCAAAACAGAATATATATTAAGAAAAAGTGAGGTCGTGTTAGTGGATTCAATGTTCATTTAGGAATAATCTGGCAGAGGGGAAGAAGCTATTCCTGAATCACTGAGTGTGCACCTTTAAGCTTCAGTACCCCCTTCCTGATGGTAACAATGAGAAGAGGGAATGTCCTGTGTGATGGGGGTCCTAAATAATGGACGCCGCCTTCTGAGGCACCGCTCCTTGAAGATGTCTTGAATACTATGGGGGCTAGTACCCCAGACAGAAATGACTAATTTTACAACTTTTTGTAGCTTCATTTGGTCCTGTGCAATAGTCCTCCACATACCAGACAGTGATGCAGCCTGTTAGAACGCTCTCCACGGTACATTTATAGAAGGTTTTGAGTGTTTTAGGTGACAAACCAAAACTCCAAACTCCTAATGAAGTGTAGCTGCTGTCTTGCCTTCTTTATAGCTGCATCGATATGTTGGGACCAGGTTAGATCCTCAGAGATATTCACACCCAGGAATATGAAATTGTTCCCTCTCTCCACTTCTGGTCCCTCTATGAGGATTGGTTCGTATCCCCTCATCTTACCCTTCCTGAAGTCCACATCTTTTGTCTTACTAACACTGAGTGCATGGTTGTTACCACGACACCGCTCAACTGGCTGGTACATCTCGCTCCTGTATGCCCTCTATCTCCATCTGAGATTCTACCAACAATGGTTCTATCACCAGCAAATTTATAGATGGCATTTGAGCTATGCCTAGCCACACAGTTATGGGTATAGAGAGAGTAGAGCAGTGGGCTAAGTACACACCCCTAAGGTGCATCAGTGTTGGTCACCAGTGAGGAGGAGATATTATCACCAATCTGCACAGATTATGGGTTTCTGGTTAGGAAATCACTGATGCAATTGCAGAGGGAGGTACAGGGGCCCAGGTTCTGTATTTTGTTGATCAGTACCATGGGAATGATAGAGTTAAATGCTGAGCTATTGTCAACAAATCTGGGAGACACTAAAAATACTTGTTCATATGACAAGCAGTCATTCAAAGTATATCGAGTTTTTATATGAATGAGAACAAAGATAAGAACAAGTAATTCAATATAATTTCAAAATCTACAATGACATTATTTACTTCAATATTTTGTGTCTGCAAAATGGCTCCATTGAATTGCATATTTACAATAGGAGCACACTTTCACTGACAAGACACCTCTGAATGATCTTTGCTGGAACAAAGTAATTCTAATGCGTGGTCTGTAAGTTTTTAAGTGCAGAGAATCTAGATACCGAAGTGAGGGCTGACACTCCAGATGCACAGATCTCCCAATTATAGACAGACAGTGCAAAAATGCTTATGAACTATGTTTGATTAACCACTCTGGAAGCTTCCTTGATCATAATGATGCAAAATAACTTAGCTGAAGGTGTCTAATGCCTAGTTTGATGCAGGTCAATTAACACACCCCATTAACTTACATTTTGCTAATGCATTTGAGTGCATTCCATGGTCATGGCAGTTCATATCTCATGAGCAGCCAGCCTTCTGCTGTCAATCAGTGCTATGCTGATGGTACTGTTTACAAAGCTGTCCCTTTAATTCAGAATCCAAATTAGGTTTATTATCACCGGCATGTGTCGTGAAATTTGTTAACAGCAGCATCAGTTCAATGCAATGCATAATATAGAAGAAAATAAATAATAAATAAATTGCAGTATACGTATATTGAATAAATTAATAATCGTGCAAAACCCAGAAATAATGTATATTAAAAAAGTGAGTTAGTGTCCAAGGGTTCAATGTCCATTTAGGAATCAGATAGCAGAGGGGAAGAAGCTGTTCCTGAATCACTGAGTGTGTGCCTTCAGGCTTCTGTACCCCCTACCTGATGGTAACAGTGAGAAAAGGGCATGCCCTGGGTGCTGGAGGTCCTTAATAATGGGCGCTGCCTTTTTGAGACACCGCTCCTCAAAGATGTCCTGGGTACTTTGTAGGCTAGTACCCAAAATGGATCCAACTAAACTTACAACCCTCTGCAGCTTCTTTCAGTCCTGTGCAGTAGCCTCCCCCCCCACACCCCCTTCCCCATACCATACAGTGATGCAGCCTGTCAGAAAGTTCTCCACAGTACATCTATAGAAGTTTTTGAGTGTTTTTGTTGACATACCAAATCTCTTCAAACTCCTAATGTCTGGCCTTCTTTATAACTACTTTGATATGTTGGGACCAGTTTAGATCCTCAGAGATCTTGACACCCAGGAACTTGAAACCACTCACTCTCTCCACTTCTGATCCCTCTATGAGGATTGGTATGTGTTCCTTTGTCTTACCCTTCCTGAAGTCCACAATTTCAAACCTGTTTGTAATTTACAATAGAACAGATTTATCTGAAAACTGGTCCTGATTTGAATTAAGTACATGTAACTCCATAGCTGCTGAATTTCTAAAAACCAGAAAGGGTTTGTCTCTTTAGGCAAAAGGAAGGAAGGAGATATATGGGTGAATATGCATCTCTTGAAGCTGTAGGAAAGTTGTTGTGTGAGGGAGAATAGATATTGATGGAGATGGAAGGGCGAACCAAACATCCCAGAGGAAACACCCCCAAGGGCAGATGTTTCAAATCAACCTGCACCTTGGTCATCTTCGAGGCTGAGGTATATAGAACATTCCAACATATCAATAGCTGCAAGGCAGCATCCCATGGCACAGCTGACTAGTGTGTTTATAGACATTTTTAATCCCTCCCTCTCCCAGTGTGTAGTGCCCTCCTGTTTCAAATTGTCCGTCGTTGTCCCTGTACCTAAGTAAACCAAGGTAGCATGCCTGAATGATTGGTGCCATGTCGAACCCGCCTCAATTATAAGCAAATGCTTTGAGAGGATGGTTAAAGACTACAGCTGTAGAATGCCACCACCCACACTGGACCCCCCTATAATTTGCCTACTGATGGAACCAGCCTACCGAAGATGCCATAGAAACAGCTCTACATACCATCTTCATTCACCTGGAGAACAGGAATGCTTATGTGAGAAAGCTGTTCCTGGACTACAGTTCAGCCTTCAACACCATAATTCCCTTGACTTGACAGGAAGCTCAGAGACCTCGGCCTGCACCCCACCTTGTGCAGCTGGATCCTAGACTTCCTCTTGGATTGCCAACAGGTGGTAAGGATAGCTCCCTCACCTCTGCCCCTCTGATCCTCAACACAGGACCCCCAGGGTTGTGTCTTGGGTCCCCTTCTCTACTCCCTTTACACCCATGACTGTGCTGCCTCACACATGTCCAATCCGCTGATCAAATTTGCAGGTGACACATCTTTGATCGGCCTTAATTCTAGCGGTAATGAGACAGCCTACAGAGGAGAGGTTGACACCCTGACACAGTGGTGCCAAGATAACAACCTCTCCCTCAATGTCAAAAAAGAAATGAGCTGATTGAGGATTACAGAAGGAATGGAGACAGGCTTTACCCGATCAACATCAGTAGGTCTTCAGTTGAGAGGATGACTAGTTTCAAGACCCTCGGTATACACATCACTGATGATCTCACCTGGTCTGCACTCTCCAGCTTTGTGGTAAAAAATAGCAAAACAGCATCTTTTCCACCTCAGGCGACTGAAGAAATTCGGCATGAGCCCCCAAATCCTCAAGGCCTGCTACAGAGGCACCATTGAGAGCATCCTGACTGGCTGTATCACTGCCTGGTACGGGAACTGCACCAACCTTGATCGCTGGACACTACAGGGAATGGTACCGACAGCCCAGCACATCTGTGGACGTGAACTTCCCTCCACTGAGGAAATTTTCAGCAGAAGGTGCAGAAAGAAGGCCTGGAAGATCATCAGGGCCACCAGTCACCCCAACCATAAACTGTTTCAGCTGCTTCCGTCTGGCAAACGGTACCGCAGCATTAAAGCCAGGATCAACAGGCTACAAGACAGCTTCTTTCTATAAGCCATTAGACTTATAAATCCACATGTCTGTACATTGTAATGGAGTCATAACGCAAAGATATTTGCTCCCTGGTGTTGTGGGATGGAGGTAAGATTTAAATAAATTCTAATTAAAATGGTACTTGAGAAATATTGAATAGCAAGGGAAGATATGACCTGCAATATTATTTTGTTGCAGGGTTTCAGCAATTTCAGCGGATGATCCATAAAAAGTGTACACCGGTGAGGTGGATGTGGAACCCTTGCTGGAGTGGGTCTCTCTTGTTGGGATTGAGGGTAAATGGAAAAGACTCATTTGTGAGACTGGTCAATCATAGTGGAGAGAAATAAAAAGCACATCATAAGAACTAGTGTGGAAGATGCCAATATCAGAATAGGTGTGTTGGAAGTGAGGAAATGGGTGATTGGAATGCAGTTCTTGCAGGAAGCAAGGTGGATCACGTCAAGTCAAGTCAAGTCACTTTTTATTGTCATTTTGATCATAACTGCTGGTACAGTACACAGTAAAAATGAGACAACGTTTCTCAGGACCATGGTGCTACATGAAACAATACAAAAACTACACTGAACTATATAAAACAACACAGAAACTACACTAGACTACAGACCTACCTAGGACTGCATAAAGAGCACAAAACAGTGCAGGCACTACAATAAATAATAAACAAGACAATAGGCACAGTAGAGGGTATAGTAGGTTGGTTTCAGTCCAGGCTCTGGGTATTGAGGAGTCTGATGGCTTGAGGGAAGAAACTGTTACATAGTCTGGTCGTGAGAGCTCAAATGCTTCGATGCCTTTTGCCAGATGGCAGGAGGGAGAAGAGTTTGTATGAGGGGTACATGAGGTCCTTCATAATGCTGTTTGCTTTACGGATGCAGCGTGTGGTATGAATGTCTGTAATGGTGGGAAGAGAGACCCCGATGATCTTCTCAGCTGACCTCGCTATCTGCTGCAGGGTCTTGCGATCTGAGATGGTGCAATTTCCAAACCAGGCAGTGATGCAGCTGCTCAGGATGCTCTCAATACATCCTCTGTAGAATGTGGTGAGGATGGGGGGTGGGAGATGGACTCTCCTCAGCCTTCGCAGAAAGTAGAGATGCTGCTGGGCTTTCTTTGCTATGGAGCTGGTGTTGAGGGACCAGGTGAGATTCTCCGCCAGGTGGACGCCATGAAATTTGGTGCTCTTAACAACCTCTGCGGAGGAGTCATCAATGTTCAGCAGAGAGTGGTCGTTCCGTGTCCTCCTGAAGTCAACAATCATCTCTTTGGTTTTGTTCACATTCAGAGACAGGTTGTTGGCTATGCACCAGTCCGTTAGCCACTGCACCTCCTCTCTGTATGCTGACTCATTGTTCTTGCTGATGAGACCCACCATGGTCATGAGTATAAACATGAGAAAGTCTGCAGCTGCTGGAAATCCAAAGCAACATGCACAAAATGCTGAAGGAACTCAGTAGGTCAGGCAGCATCTATGCAAATAAATAGATAGTCGATTTTCAGGCCAAAACTCTTTTTCAGGACTCTGCCAAAAACTTCAACTATCTAATCTTTTCCACAGATGGTGCCTGATCTGCTGAGTTCCTCCAGTATTTTGTGTGGATTAAGTATAGTCAGGATAGTTGATGGAGTCAAAGGAATCTTGCTGCTAACTTATTTTCTCAAATGCGAATGTTTAGAGCTAAGATGGACTAGTTGAAAGTGAGAAATGAGTGGAAAATGGCAGCAAAGGTGATGAAATGCCTGACATGTCAGTCCATGGCCTCCTCTACTGCTGCAATGAGGCCACACTCAGGTTGGAGGAACAACACCTTATGTTCTATCTGGGTAGCCTGATGGCATGAACATCTATTTCTTGAACTTCCGGTAATTACACCCCCCTCCATTCCCCATTCCCATTTTCCTCTCTCACTGTATCTCCTTACCTGTGCAAGAATTGGAAGAAGCACGAATACTGTAACAGACACACTCAAATCAGAAATGAAGGAATGGACTGGAGCAGGACTGATGAAGGATTGCTCTACATATTTCACAGAGAGAATAGCATAATTTGCAGATTTTCCCATAGCTACACTCCCAACTTGATGACAATGAGAGGAATTAACAGAGAATAGGTTCAGCTCAGTGATGAAGGCTGGTGGTGCTGGAGGATAGGTTGAGATCCAGAATACGGAAGAAACAAATGTCCTCAGGATAGTGTCAGCATTCAATAAATATGTAGAAGGATTGAACATTTATTCTGAAAGTGAGCTGAATGAAGCCAAAAAAAAAACAGAAGCTGCTAAAGAAGCAGTGTGAAATAGGCATTTCATTGCTGTAGGTGGGAAAAGATTGGTTGAAGGAAGGAATTATTGAGTCAAGGTGAGGAAGAAATAATTTCTGAGGGATGACAAGTGATTTGGGAATTTCATAGTTGAGGTCTTCCTGAACTGGAGACCAGGGTGGTCAGCAAGCTGTGGATGAGCTGTGGGTGGAAACAGATCGCAATAGAGAAAGGAACCTTTCTGGAATACAGCATGTGATTCAGACATACAGATGCGAGGTGCATTGTAGTAGTGCGATCACTGCAGTAGAGTATGATGTTCTCCCGAGCAATTACTCCCTTAATGGAGAACGCCTGTGCCCTTTTGCTTAACGTGGGGAGGCTGATGTACGGGCAGCCACCACCTGGTCCTTGACAGATCGGGGTCAAGCATTTCGACCGGGAACTTTTCACTGCAGCAGCCTTCCTCCACCTTCACTGCGGTTGTGATGTGACACCATCTTCCGTCAGCACCACCGTTGAGGTCCTGGTTGGATTGTTCTCCGTCTGGACCCTCCCCCTTGACCGTAACACCAGGGGTGACCCTACGAGAAGCTAAGCTCCAGACAGCATCGCTCTTGGAATCTCAGGAACTCACCAAGCCTCTCCACCACGACAAGGCGACGATCCACGGAGAATTGTGCATGATAACATACGACTGGGAGCCACATGTTCCTGCAACTTGTAATGGTTAGTGACTGGTTTAGAAACATAGAAACATAGAAAACCTACGGCGCAATACAGTCACTTCGGCGCACAAAGCTGTGCTGAAAATGTCCTTACCTTAGAAGTTACCTAATGCATTAACGGAGACCACTCAGGAACTGGTGAACAAACTATATAAAGAGCAACATACCACATTGGATGGATATTTTTGATCTGAAAATACTGAACAACAGTCGGCAGGTCAGGCAGCCTCTATGGAGCAAGGACGCTTCGGTGGGAAAATAATGCTGTGTCTTGTCTACGTTTCTACTAGCATCTCATTATAACTTGTCAGGAAATTTGCACACGCGCAGGGCTGTGCTCTGTGACCAGGAGAAAATGTGTGTGTGTGTGTGTGTGTGTGTGTGTGTGTGTGTATACAGGAGAGGAGTGAACAGCAGGTGAAACAGTAAACGCGGCTGGTTATCCATGCGATGGGTTATAAGAAATAAGCAACCTTAATCTTAGCATTAGACATTCACACAAAGTGAATATTGTCGGAAAGATCACAAGAGGACAAAGAGTTATTCCCTACGGATAGGACTGGTCACAGAATTAAATCCACTCACACATTCGGAATTCGCTTAGATAGCTGTGAGATCCAATTTAACGCGCTCGGAGGTTGGGAAATTACCAACGCACTCTGAACTCTGATTGTGGATTTCCCGCAGCTATTTAAACGCGATGGACCCCCGGAATCTCGGTAAGTGCTTTTGAGACCAGCAATTAGCGGCAAAGGATTAACAGAACTTTGCTCCGACCAAGACGGAGAGAGCCTGTCCACGCACGACACATCATGCAGTGGTAACGCTATTTCCCTCTGGGGCCGGCGCGGCTGGGTCCGTACACGGTGATGTGCTGTTGCAGCGAGATCTCCTCACACCGACTGTCAGCACCCGCACAGAGAGAGAGATGAGATGGTAGTTTCGCAATTTTGCCGATCTGAGTCCACGGTGGGGATAAGGAAGAGGGTGTGTGTGTGTGTGTGTGTGTGTGTGTGTGTGTGTAGAGATAAAGATATAGCACCTTCTGGGATTTACGTCAGGGAACCGGGTTGTTGCAGTATCTCCTCCCGGGCAGGAAGGGAATCCTTAGTTTTGTTGAAAGAAGATGTTTCCGAGCCTGTTCCGGAAGAGACACTGACTGGAGGAGAGATTGGACACTGCACTGAACCTTTAGAATTTGGAATCGATGTTTTTGTGGACCTCCCGGGATGTCTCGGGCATCCAGAGCTCCATTTAATGAGTTAACTGAATGTAGCAATGTCGGCTAACTTCTGAGCACTGTTGTATCGATAAACCACGACACGATCCTCCGTTGTAGCCGGAGAGCCGGGCGTGAATCTGACCGCTCTGCAATCTGACCGATCGATTCATTAACACACAAAATGCGGGAGGAATTCAGCAGGTCGAGTCATGGACAGGAATAAAGAGTCGACGTTTCGGGTCGATGCCCTTTATTCCTCCCTCCCCATCCCATTCCCCACGCTCACCATTTTCCTGGTCTTATCAGTGTGGCTGCGCGTGGAGCGGAAGTCCCGTTGCCTCAAAGGAGGAGTTGGGGCTTTGCGTGGTGTGATCGCCGTGTGACGAGAAGGTTCCTTGAAAAAAGGTGAGCGGATACCTTATCCCTAGAGCAGTTCCTTTTATATGCCGTGCCAATTGCCTGTATGCAGGCAAACCCGAGTGTTCCTTCGTTTGCTGTGTTCCGGGAAGCCCACATTCCACTGAATATCCTTTTTTCATATTGCAAATGTTACGTTAAATCGATACTTTGTTTGTGTCGGGGATCGATTCAGAAACCATATTCACGAACCAGACTGCAGCAGCTTCGGTGCCTCAGCTAACCGACCTGGCCAGTTCTGCAGTGCCGTCGCTCTGAACACACAGCTCCATAAAGCAGGGATCCGAGAACCAAAGTGGACGATTTGTACTGCTGACCCCCGAATGCGGGAGCATAGTAATAGCGCGGTGTCTGCTTGGGGGTGCTCAGGGGATGCCGACTGACTGGAGACGGTCGCCGGGGCTCGAGTTATATTCGAGACGCGGCATCCTCTCACGATTCGGAAGAAAAGTAAATACAGTACTCCGTAAACGGCATCTCTGAATGTTGACGAACCTCATAACTGCGCTGTCTTTTGTGGTCTTCTGAAGCTCTTTGCAGAGCTTTGCACGATCTTTGGAGTCTAGAGCTTTAGCGAAGGACTACATTCTGCTGCTTTCATGTGAAGAACCGCAGCATTTCTCTAAAATATTGCTTCAACAGGCTATTACAGAGCACGTATTGTGCGCTGTCTTCGACTCAACCCACTCAGTCTTTGGACGCTCTTTTCATTTCCTACTCAACCGTCTCCCAGCTCTTTCCGGACTCACTTTCTTCGGGACTTAAGGGTTTTCAATTTTCCCACATTTTATCCTATTTTTTCGTCTTTTTTTTTTAGCCGCTCTGGGCTTTGCCCCCTCGATCTTTGCCTGGCTTCTTCAATATCCAACTTGCCTAGTCCCAACCAGCTAACGGGCAGGTCGATGCCAATGCTGTTCAGGTTTACTTCGACATATATATAAAGTGATGTTAGAGATCGCAGTGGGTTCAAACAAAAAGGCAAATCATCTATGTCTTTTATATCTCGCACTATATAGATGAAATGCATGCAGATGTGTTGTACTTAATCGTTGGAAAATAACTCTGTGCCCAGTTTGCGACTTTTTTTATTGTAACGTTTGGCAAATTCGACCCTTCGTGCCATGTCCGACCACAATGATGCTTTTCTTGTGACAGGGCTCTTCTGAGATCGTCCGAAGGCTTGGTGACCCCAAGTTAAATTAGTCACACGTCGTCGAGCACATTTGAATCCGCTTTCAAGCCTGTCCGACCGAGTGTTGTCACGTCTGAGGGGACTGGCTAGGGAGAGGAATGTGGTGAGTGTTATTACCAACGGAGGCGGTGGGTTGCCTTGCTTTTTAGCTGGAAAATGCCTAGTCGTACCTTCCCTTGAGAGGAAAATATGCGACGGCTCGAAATGGCAGGTTAGTACGCTTCCTTTCAGAGACGGGGCTTTCTTAGCACTAATAATCGGCTACAGGGAGAAAGGGCTGGATCACTGGGGGAGAGGATACGGAAAGACCCGGAAATCATTTCCCCTAACTGCCCGAATCCTCTATCATTCGGGGAGAAGTTCCGATCATAATCATAAGAGGAATCGCTGAATTCCTGATCGCGTGTCGAGTCGAAGGGGTGATTATTTGCATATTTCTGAAAGTTAGAAGGACTTAGATATTGTCCGCGCTATAAAATCGCATTGACTGTCAGAATTGGGAGGCAGTGATGACATTTAAGTTTCAGACTCGAAACAACACTGAGAACACAATATGTGACAAGAGGACTGCAGTGCCTGATCGCACCTTTCTCTGAATTGGAGTCATTGAATTAGAGAGCAACACAGCACAGAACAAAGTCCTTTGGCGCAAGGAGTCCGTGTCGACCATGACGCCCACTGCAGGTAGTCCCAATTCCTGTTTTCCGCCCACATCCTTCTAAGCCCGTCACTCCGTGTACCTGTCCAAGTGCTTCTTAAATGATGCTGTTGTACCAGCCTCAACCACTTCTTCTGGGAGCTTATTCCGTATACTCACTACCCTCTCAAGACCCTTTTTAAAAGTTTTCCATCTCACTCTAAATCTATGCTGTCTAGTACTGGACTCCTCTATATAGTCACCACAGCTCTTTTCTTTGCTTCTCATAATTTTAAACATTTCTGTATTTATCTTATGTTCCAAGGAATAAAGAACTAGCCTGGCCAACTTCTCGCTATAACTGCCCAAAATTCTTTTTCCGCAAGACTTTCAAAAAAAATCCCACAGGGTTTGATAAACAGTGTTGCAGCATGTGGAATCACACCTTGTATGCTGACACACAGTAGGTCAGGAAGCAATGAATGGGAGGAATTTTTAGCCTGTCTGGCTTTGAAAAGTGTGATCAATACTTGGAACCAAATTTTGCACAATCTTTATCAACAAATTGCTGTAGAGAAAAAAAAATCCGTGTTTTGCATTCACTGATGATACCAAACCAGCGAAATTGTAGGAGGGTATCAAGAGACTTCTGGGGTTTATGGATAGGCTGAGGGAGTGGGTGAGAAACAGGCAGATAGAACATAATGTAGGAAAATATGAAGCCATCCATTATGGTGCACATAACAACCAGAGTAAGTGAAGGAGAAGTGATGATATTTGAGAGATCTGGGAATGGTGGTAAACAAGTCACTGTAGGCCAACATAAAAGTGAAACAGGTGATTAGGAGGAGGAATAGTATGTTAGTCTTTATAATGAGACAGATAATGAGAAAGTTTGATTGCAGTAGGAAGGAAGCCTGATTTCAATTGAATATAGATATATTTCCTGTACCTAATAAAGTGGCCGTTGAGTGTATGATTGTGGTTTTCTACTGCCCATCCACTTCAAGGTTTGATGTGTTGTGCATTCAGAAATGCCTTCCTGTCAGCTTGAAACAGTCTGGCAATTCTCCTTTGACATTTATCATTATCAAGGGAATTTTGCCCACAGAACGGCCATGCACTAATGTTTTTTTTTGTTTCTGGCAAAAGCTGTAGAGACTTTTGTGCATGAAAATCCCAGGAGATCAGCAGTTTCTGGGATACTCAAACCACCACATCTTGTACCAACAATCATTCCATGGACAGAGTCACTTGGATCATGTTTCTTCCTCATTCTGATGTTTGATCTGACCAACAACTGAACATCTTGACGATGTCGATATGCTTTTATGCATGATTAGATGCATAAAATCATCAATGGATGATTAGATATTTGTATTAACAAGCAGGTGTACAGGTGTACCTGATACAGTGGCCACTGTGTGTCTGTATATCATCATCATCATCATCAGGTGCCATGCCCAGTTTGAGCTTTGACTGTCATGGCCCACACACTCCTGTTTCAGGTCAAGTGGATCAATTCATTGGTTACATTGCCTTTTCATGATCTCATGCATTATTTCTTTTTGTGTTTGTTCTGTTCATGACATCCTCGTTAGATATTCATTTTGTACATGATATGTGTTTGTGTATATATATATATATATATATAATTTTGATATTTTTATCGGTGTGGATGTATATACCATGGAAGGAGTGCAGAAAAGGCTCCAGCAAAAGTGGATTTGTATGGGGTTAGACTTTGTAGATAGAGATTGTATTCTCTAGCGTATGAAAGAAAGGAGATCTCATCAAAGAATAAGCAAAGGCAAATTAGGATTGGGATAAGGAAAACTTTCTTCACTTGGAGGGTGGTGAATATTCTATAGTTTCTATCCAGGAGGCTAGGTCATGGGGCTCATTCAGAAAAGAGGTCAATGGTTTTCTGGATAACAAGAGAACAAAGAGATCTAGATGGAAGTCTTAAAATAGTTTGATAAAGAGTGGACTAGAGTCCGTGTCATAAAGTCACACAGTAATACAACACAGAAAAAGGCTGTTTGGCTAAATATCCTTGCCCACCAAACTAGTCCTATTTTTCCACGTTTGGTTCATAGCCCTTTGAACCCTCCTCTCCATGTACTTATTTCTGTTTCTATATTTTATGTTCTTAGAAGTTAAAATCAGAAAGGGCAGAAAGTTACACCAATAAAAGGCAAGTTTAAATATTTATTCACTGACAATGTAAGTATATGTACTGTATGTTTTTGGACAAGGGAGTGAAGACAAAAAGCTGACACTCAATAATTGGGAACCTTCAGTGATGAGGGGACAGTCTTTTCTGCAAGTTGGGACTGAGCAATCTACCTTGAGCAAGGCAACCTTGTAATATCGTATAGCACCTTTATACTGTGCCCTGTGCTTCCTGCAATGCATTTTAAGAAGCAGGGAGCATTCCCTGAAAGACAATAGACTTAACCAGAATATAGACTCAATTATGTTTTTCTTGGTTAAGATCACAAGAAGCTATATAGAAATATGGAAACAAAAGAACAGGAATAGGCCATTCATCTGCTTGAGCCTGTTCTGCCAATCAGTACAACCATAGCTAATTCTATATCTCAGCATCAACTACTCCCATACTCCTAGATACCTTATACATGTCAATAATTCTATCATTTCAGAGATTATACTTCCATAGACTTGTGTCAGGGAATTCCATAGGATCACCACTCTTTGAGAGAAGAGATTTCTTCTCTTCTCAGTTCTGGATGCCTCACCCTTTATTTTGAGACTGTGAGCACCTGATCTAAACCCACCGGCCAGGAGTATCGTCCTCCATATATCAAGCCTTTTGAACCATGTCAGAATTCCCTGTTACTGAATTTATTTCATGTCATTGTTATTTGTATTTTTTCCTCTAGCATTGTTTAAAGAGCAAAGCTAATTCTGTCACAGTAGTACAAGACGTGACCCTGCATATTTTATATGTGAACATGTTTCCTGAAGGAATATGTTTTAAACAGTTGTATTCCTTCTGATGACTTAACAGAATGCAGTGACTTTGGTGACCTTAGTAGTTATAAATTAACATGACCATTTTGGTTCAGCACAATATCTTGCACTAACTGTTCAACGTTGCATTTTGGAATAAGAAACAGGATACTGTTGATATAATCTTGTATAAAAATTGTTCTATACTGCTCCTAATGCAACATGTCATTAGTATGTTATGATTTGAGCCTCTCCAAATTCAAAAAAGGAAGAATGCCTTCATTATTCAATTGCAGACATTTAAACTCCACCTAAACTGTCGAGGCTGTCGAGTGAAGACAACTATTTTGTGCTAAGTTATGGGCAGTATGCACTTTTACCTGTTTGGAACTGATCAACACCACAAACTACTCATTTACAGATGCTGAGTCTCGACCCAAAATGTCAATCATCCCTTTGCTTCAACAGGTGCCTCTTGACCATCTGAATTGCCCCAGCAGTTTGCTTTCACTCCAGATTGTAGCATCTTGTATCTCCTAGCAACTCACACAAAATGCTGGAGGAACTCAGCAGGCCAGGCAACATCCTTGGATGAGAGTACAATCGACTTTTCAGGCCGAGACCCTTCAGCAGGACTGGAGAAAAAAAGACGAGGAGTAGATTTAAAAGGGGGGGGGGAGGGAGAAACGCAAGGTGATAGGTGAAACTGGGAGGGGGAGGGGTGAAGTAAAAAGCTGGGAAATTGGTGAAATGATACAGGGCTGGAGAAGGGGGAATCTAACAGGAGAGGACAGAAGGCCATGGAAGAAAGAAAAGGGAGGAGGAGCACCAGAGGGAGAAGGGAGGTGATGGGTGGGCAAGGAGATAAGGAGAGAGATGGTAAAGGGGATAGGGAATGGTGAAGGAGGGGGGGTGGGGGCCATTACCGGAAGTTTGAGAAATCAATGTTCATGCCATCAGGTTGGAGGCTACCAGGCGGAATAGGAGGTGTTGCTCCACCAACATGAGTGTGGCCTCATCACAATCGTAGAGGAGGCCATGGATTGACATATTGGAATGGGAATGGGAAGTGGAATTAAAAGGGTGGGTGGCCACTGGGAGAATCTACTTCTTCTGGCAGACAGAATGTAGATGCTCAGTGAAGCAGGCTCCCAATCTTGTGTCTCCAAATCATTTTACCCAGTGGCTGCAAATAACCTACCAACCTGGACAGCATTTTTGTCTGAGAAGAATAGTGCCTCGGTCCAATAAGCATTGCTAGAGCACTTCTTTATTAATGTCTCATTAATGCTTGAAACTTTTTTTTAAAAAAGTAGAAACATTTATTATTTCTAATTCATCTAAATAAAGTCAGATTGTGAATTATGAGGTACTTACAGCAAATAACTTTTTCTGATATGAATTCAAGTTGCTGTTAAGGTGGGAATACTAATGGTGAGATTCAACCTCTAATTGTTTATATATCCTGGCAAATATACTTAATTCTTTCACAATGAAATATTTTACATGTTTGAAACCAGTAGGTGCACATCACCCTGCCTCAGGTCAAAGCTTCTGAGCATCCAAGGGAACATTCTTTGAACATATCCACTCACCTTTGTGCCACTATAGACTATTGAATAAAGCCTGGTTACAGTCTGTCAATATCAACGGTGCTTGCTGAAAGCAAACAGCAATTAAGGTCAATCAGCATCCAACAATTCAAAATGCTAGCAATTAGGCAAGATGCCAATAGCATCTCTAGCAAAGTACTAGAATTTTAAAGGGGTGATAGAAGAATTATTTAAATAAAAGTTAAATATTTTTGTTTCTAGGAGTACTGAGGGTAAAAGAGTTGATATAAGGCTTGATGTACATCAAATGACCAAGTGAAAATATCTGGCAAATACTTGCAGTCATGTATACCACGAATTTGTTTTTGTTATAGAGGCTCTCCCAGCACTAATGAGGAGCCTCAATAAAGATACCAGGACAGCCTGAATATATTTAAAGATGAACATTGACTTACAATGTAGCTAGAATGCAGTCAAAACTTGTTCAGCGCATGCTTCAATTAGCTTATCTATGCAATTTTCAAAATGGTTCCATAACCCTTGTGTTATGTAAATTGATCCGAAGCTAATTTCAAATTATGGTTGCATCAAAACAAGGAGGACCAATATGGTGAATGCCATATTTGAAGTTTGCACACAATGCATCTGTTTTGTGTCCAGAAATTCATATTAGTTATCATTCCAGAATGTCCAGATAACTTTTGCTGAATGATCCATGTCATATGCAAAGATATCTAATGACCTCCTCTGTATAAAGTTGAGTTGATGCCCTTAATAATGATGAATTTCACATTAACCTGGATTGATATGAAATGCTTCATACTTCTGGTTCATTGGAACAGAATAGTGGCTCACCATACCTTCGTATTGCAAGGTCCCCTCACATCTTCAGAAGAAGGGTTTCATTGTTTTTCTGTAAGACAGATACATGGAAGAGCAGATCACTCCAGGTCCCATGTTCTTCTGGTACACCTAGCAACAGACTCAAGCAAACAGGTCTTAGAAGAAGTCAAATAACTGTTCATTTAGTTGGGATAGAGGGACCTCACAAAGAAAATTAGAAAATAAATGTAATGGAAAGAAGGAACAATGTTGACAACTATGCAATCATGCTTCCAATGGCAACACAAGGGATAAATGATGGCAAATTGCAAAAGACTGAAAAACAGGGTTTTGGTTTGAACGAAAGATGCAACAGTAATAATGCAGCCTTCCTTCAATTTCATGGTGACGTGTCAGCCTGGATTTCATACTCATGTAGCAGGACCAGGATTTAGACACACTCTGACTCAGTCAGGAGAATGCTCGTTGATGGTGTGAAGACCGATCACATATGTTTAGAAGGTTGGAACAGAAATTATGCCGGAATTTTAAAAGTCTGAAGTATATGTATTTCTGAGCCACATTATGCAGTGGAAAATATGAACTACAGATAATATTTGGTAATGGCTGATGTATTAAATTAAACGCAAGGTCTTTCACAGAACAGTTGCAGAGCCTGAGAAAGCTGTTCAGATTGATGACCAAAAGCCAAGTGAAGAAATATGTTTTCAGAACTATCTTAAATGTGAAGAGGGGATGGGGAGGTAGAAAGGCTTAGATAGAGTGACTTCATGCTAGTGGAAGAAGGTGTGCGAAAAGCTGGCCTGAAGAAATGAGTGTTTGGAAGGGAGGAGGTTATGGAAGATGATAGTAATGACTAGGTTATTTTCTCTTTGTTGCTGAAGCTCAAAATCATTCTCAGCTTTTTTCCAAATTTTGAAACCATTCCCAGTGTCTCCAAATTACAGTAACTCTTTCAGAAAGCTAAATAAAACCCCACATTCCCTGTATCACATAGAGAATCCAGCTTTAAATGGCTATTCGTGCATCCCAAGTTCCTGTAAATATTAAAAATTCACAACAAAAATTAAATTCATACATGAAATAAAAACAAAGTAAATAAAAGGATATTAATTGTTATTTTTATTGACTACTGAACAGTTAAATCCACTCCATGAAGGGTATCATTTAACAAAACTGAAGTTTTTTTTTCAGTTAGTGCATTAGGAGGCTCTAGTGTTAACCCTATAACCTCAATCCCTGTTGGATTACACCATTTGCACCTTTTGCTTCACCCAGATTTAAAAAAACACAGGGGATAATGCTGGTGTTTAAAACAATATCTTAGCTCACATTCAGCTAAGTTTTTGTTGAGTGAATGGTTGAGGCAATATCCCAGGTCTTGTGAAGCCATAGAAGAGGCATTCAAGTACAGGGGTTCCCAGTGCAAAATGAAACTCAGCTATCATTGTGGTTTCTTGATGCATGGTCATTTTAAACTTTTTTCTTTCCAACAAAGTCCATACAAGTTTGTAAATGTTGGAATTCAATGTACTCCAATAATATGCTGGAATTTATTTCTATATAGCCAATCAGTAATTATTATTATTTGATGAAGGTCAGAAATATAAACAAATAGCAGGGTAAAACAGTTTGATAAATTAGTCAACATACATAAATGTACTTAAACTTATGTAAAGAAAGAACACATACTCATGATCCATTTTTAAGCAAGGATTTTGAAGGAATATGTGCAAAATAAGCATCCACCCGGCACCTGTTTTTCTGGATCTTGTATATTCATTAGGACTCCACCTCATATGATGAAGGGCTGGCAAGTGTCAGTGACCTTTGCCTGCTCCAGATGCACAGCAACCTGGCTGACTGCTAATCTTTTAAAGGGGACAGATTCTGCAACCAATTTCCTCACCCCACATGCTAAAAGGCAAGTCTAAGGAAAAAAAAACTAGGAATGTTTTGTATTTGTTCTTCTTCTTCTGGTCCACAATCATAGCCAAATCAGAAGAGTATGGTGTCCAAATAGAAGTTATCGAGAGGATCTTGCTTGTTTTCCCTGGAGTTCTCTGAACAGGATCCAATAAAAACCCCTGTGAATTTTGTAGCCAATGTATCAATCAAAGCCATTGATTTATCAGAGTTCAAAATAAATTTATTATCAATGTATATCTATGTCACCGAGATTGATTTCCTTGTAGATACAATAAAATATAATCAATGAAAAACTTCACACACTGACAAACTACCAATGTGCAAAAGACAACAGATTACGCAAATACAAAAAGAAAAGCAACAAATAAATAACAAACAAGTAAATAATATTGAGAACATAAGTTGTAGAGTTCTTGAAAGTGGATCCATCGGTTCAGGAATCAGTTTAGCATTTGGGTGAGTGAAGTGATCCACTCTCGTTCAGGAGCATGTTGGTTAAAGGGTAATAAGTATTCCTGAACCTGGTGGTGTGGGATCTAAGGCTGCTTTACCTGCTTCCTGATGGCAGCAGCAAGAAGAGAGCATGGCCTGGATGGATGGTAGTCATATAGCAGATGGGCATTATTACCTAATCAATGTGCCATAAAGGGCTTTACAAATTTTGAACTAATGAAATGTACTTTAAACCTAATTTAGCCCCATAAGACAACTTGCTTTAATGCATCAAGCATTGTACAATGAAAAAATCCCTCATAGAAACTAAATGATGAAATTAGAGATTTATGAACTCACAGTGCAACTTTATTGATTCTTTTAAAATTTACCAATTACAAAATTCTACATGCATTGCCTTCTTTAAAATCCTTATTTAAATGTGAATTATGAGTATGTGCTCCCTTTTTTACATAATTTTTAAACAGATTTATATTGGCTAATTTATCAATCTGTTTTACCCTGGTACTTACTTATATTTCTGACCCCCATCAATATTTTTTGTCTATTTTTCTTTATGAGTTTTTGTGATTAACTGTGTGTGTCTTTTGTATGATGAATATCAGTTATGATATCCACTTGCATCTGTTAATTAGCTGATGGACATGTTTTCTGTTTTCACAGTGAAGGTAATTAATTACTGTGCTTGACTGAGTTGACATAATCACCTGATCAAAGTTATGATGTTTACCGAGAAAAACAGCACTACAGTCCCTCAGAAGTCTGGGCAGAAGAAGACAAGACCACAGGGTCTTCCATCTCCAGCTCTTTGTTGTGCCTGTGGCCTCTGTATCATGTTGGCAGGGATTAACATCACTCTCGTGGGGGCCTTTGCCTTTGGCACCTTCTTGCCAGTGAACAATCCTCCCATCATTATTGGGCCCATTTTGCTGGTGGTTGCTTTTACCTTTTTTGTAGCCTGTTGCATCTGTAGTCGGAGACCCCCTGCCCATGGTCAGAGGAAGTCCAAACCTGGATCCAATATTGGTATCATCAAGCCCGGTCACGCTACATTTGAGATTGAGACTAGTGAGCACACTGTGCAAGACACAACTGCAGTCCAGCTCAGTCCAACAAACTCACCAGTGTCTTCTAAGAAGTCTACCCCAGTACATGAAAACTCAAAGACATGTAAACTCTTTACAATGGATGGCAACAACCCTGGAGCTAAGTATACACCTGGAGCTGAGGCAGTACAGCTGAACTTACCCCAGGACGTGGATTCATCCTCATAGAACTGGTCTGAGCTTTGATTACAAAGCTTCTTTCATTGTACAGTGCCATGCCTAAGCCTCTTGAAACTTTCACCAGCGGAAATCCATGTTTAAATTCAAAAAAACCTATGTCCATACCATGATGAAATTCAGTTTTAAAGTTTGTTTTATGTGAACAGAGACATTTCAACATCTCCTGCCATCTTATTGAGGAAGGCGAAATATAATTCAATGAGAATAATTTTTAAGTGTAACAGTGAAATTTGAAAAATACAAAAGCAGCATTTGACTGTAACTTCACTAGGCCCAATTTGCATAGATGACATCTGTGCAAATTGCAAGTGACCTAATCTGATTAATTGAAGAGTGGATGAATCTAAAACTATATTTGCCAAAAACATACTTTTGTCACATATGCACTGTTCTATCCTTGCCCCTATTAATAATTTGGAGCTAAATGCAAGAACTGTTTATTTTAATTCACATTTAACTGATTTAGTAAAAAGATGTTAGAACATTGAACTTGTTAGCAAATTTTGAGAAAACCAAATCTCCCTTGAATGCTTTGGTATTCATTTGAAATCCCTTCAATGGCTTACATTCTTTATCAATGCTCCATTATTGCTGAAGTGATTAATCAGCAGGATCAAGGAAAGTCGGCACAAGGAATACAGCATGATGTAACATTAAGCATGCTTTCTCTCTTTTTATCAGTTTTTGATAATAAATGTAGTTGGCATATTTTAAATGGCACCTTTCCTGAACACTGTTGTCCAGATGAATATTGTGAGGTAATAAAACTGGCAAGGGATAGAAAGAGAAGTATTAAACATCTGTAAATGCCAATCATGGTATATATTATGTATTTAAGATTGAATGTGTGAGGTTTTTTTTGAAGGTGCAAGGAAATTTTATTTAACTAAGCATTTTTTCCAAACCGTCATTGTGTAAGTATCAGTTGTAATTCTCAACAGAAAGTTAACTCTAAATAAATGTTTTCTTCTATCTGTCAAGCATAACTGGACAACTTATTTGTGTAAAAATGCTAAATGTATGTGGAAGGACTATTATTTGAATTTTCTGCAGTAGTATAAGTAGCAATACTGCTTAGAAAAGATTTTGTAAGCATTGGCTTTGGCTGATGCTGGCTATACCATGCACTCTTCTCAGCTAAGACAGGGAAACTTCTGATGGAGGTGCAACAGTTTTTGGATCAGTCATGAAAAAGAAAACAAAGTTTTTGGGCAGACTAGGTTGCAAGGAACATTTAAAAAATTAATTGAATTCAAGTTATGAATGAAATACAGCCATGAGAGTGTACTCTTACAGTGAACGACTCATTGCTGACATGAATGGAGATGAGATGGAGATGAGATGGAGACAATAATTTGTTGTCTGGTTTAAAAATACTGAATGGAATGAAGAGAGTGGCACAATGAACATATGGATAATTACATCATCAAGAGACTGGTCAAGATCTGCGTTACTGAACACCACAGTGGGAATTATTGTGGCTTTTAATAGTTCAAATATTTGGTAAGATGGCAATACAAAAGTGAGAAACAAGATCCACCGGTTTAAAATAATGACTAACAGTATTAATGTTCAGTTTGAAAACCCTTTATTGACTTATACTCTTTATAAATATTCTGTAATTGTTGAAACAGTCCAATGAATCTTAACATTAAATCACATTAAGAGGAGGAAGACTAGACTAAAAGTTACAAGGAACAAATTAAAATTCAACACTGAGAGCAAGTGGAAGTCAAATATATCAGGTGTCTGCAAACACTTCAATAAAATTTCTCTTCTATTCAATGCAGTACTCGTGTAAAGATTCTCTGATACAACTGAACTATATATTCATTAATCGCTCAGTTGGGTCAGCATTAAAAGTTACCACTTACTTAGCATCTTTAATGTAGCATGAAACAATTAAGTTCCTGGGACTGAAATACCTCAAACTGTAATTGGAGTATTTACCATGCCGAAAGTTACCAATTGAGGCAATCTTCAATAGTTTCATTCCACGTTGAGGTGTTTCATTTCCAAGAGTTCAACAACCTTTTGTTATATTAACGCTCTCAGTAAATACAATCTTTAATTGGAATTGAAAGGGCCTTTGGATATTAAGATGGATCTGTCAGCCATGACACTAAGCATGCCTTGTGGAAGTGCAGTTTGGCATTTTCTACTATGTTTCTGTGTTTCATGTGCAATTGATTCAATATACAATAATCGTGCATTTTCACTGGACAGAAGATTATGGACTAACTGTAAGTTACCATTCAAAACTGCAGAAAACACCAATACATTATAAAACACCTACTCCGAACTGGAGAACTGTTGTGTCATAATGGTTAACTAAAGAACTCCACAAAATATTCTGGATATAATCTTTGTGGTTTTCGTAAGCTTCATATATCAGGAAAGCTTTGTTTTGTATTTCAGTGCTAAATATCATTCATATAATGGCTTCTGTAGTTGATCTTTAGACATTCGTCATCCCCATGGAAGATTGAAATAATGGTTAACTGTTAACTTCCCTTAATATTTCTATCGGTTATTGTCTGGTCATCCAATTTTTCATTGCATCTTCCTATGCACCGTTGTTAACTCTCTGAGAGTGTGGGCCCCTGGCATCTCACACAAATTGGTTCATTTATGGCAGCGGCTGAACCACCTACGGCTTTTTATACCATGAACAGTAAAAGGTTATTGAGTTTCTGTTTTACTTGACAATTGGATTTTTTTCCCAGCTGTGGTTGCAGTAACATTGCTTGATGCAACATCAACCATCCCTTCGCCTCCACAAATGCTACTTTACCCGCAGAGTTCTTCAAGCAGTGTTTCACTCCAGGTTCCAGCATTTGCAGTCTCTTGTGTCTCTACTCCCACGGGTTTAATGGTGCAGACCAGACAAAATGTGATAACTATTTCTCCGAGTTCACTATATCCAGCTGAGGCAGACGTTCAGAGAATACAAAAATAATAAAAGGGTAATAATTACATCAAATAACAATATGAAAAGTAAATGTAAAGCTGATATATTTAATATAGAGCAGGAAGGACAGATAACACTAGATAAGAAGCATGGGCAGCATGAGTAGTGTGCTTTTTAATGTGATTGGAGCTGCCTTTTCACAGAATACCTCACGTCTCAGTTGGAAATAAAGATGGGAAGAGAAGTACAACAGTCTGTGGAATTGCAATTAGCCATTTGACACCACCTCAAGAATTGAAGATCGATCCCAACAGGTGTAGATTTCAAAGCTGAGGAAATAGGCAATATAAAGACTCAGTTGCAGAAACTTTTAGAAGCACAAGACACTGCAGAGGCTGGAGTATGGAGCAGCAAACAATGTGTTAAGGAACTCGGTGGATCATGCAGCATCTATAGTCAAAAGAAAGTGTTGATGTTATGGGTCAAATTCATAGAAACGTAGAAACATAGAAAATAGGTGCAAGAGTAGGCCATTCGGCCCTTTGAGCCTGCACCGCCATTCAGTATGATCATGGCTGATCATCCAACTCAGAACCCTGTATCTGCCTTCTCTCCATACCCCCTGATCCCTTTAGCCACAAGGGCCATATCTAACTCCCTCTTAAATATAGCCAGTGAACTGGCCTCAACTGTTTCCTGTGGCAGAGAATTCCACAGATTCACCACTCTCTGTGTGAAGAAGTTTTTCCTCATCTTGGTCCTAAAAGGCTTCCCCTTTATCCTCAAACTGTGACCCCTCGTTCTGGACTTCCCCAACATCGGGAACAATCTTCCTGCATCTGGCCTGTCCAATCCCTTTAGGATTTTATACGTTTCAATCAGATTCCCCCTCAATCTTCTAAATTCCAGAGAGTATAAGCCTAGTCAATCCAGTCTTTCATCATATGAAAGTCCTGCCAACCCAGGAATCAATCCAGTGAACCTTCTTTGTACTCCCTCTATGGCAAAAATATCTTTCCTCAGATTAGGGGACCAAATCTGCACACAATACTCCAGGTGTGATCTCACCAAGGCGTTGTACAACTGCAGTAGTACCTCCCTGCTCCTGTACTCGAATCCTCTTGCTATGAATGCCAGTATACCATTCACCTTTTTCACCGCCTGCTGTACCTGCATGCCCACTTTCAATGACTGGTGTATAATGACACCCAGGTCTCATTGCACCTCCCCTTTTCCTAATCGGCCACCATTCAGATAATAATCTGTTTTCCTATTTTTGCCACCAAAGTGGATAACTTCACATTTATCCACATTAAATTGCATCTGCCATGAATTTGTCCACTCACCTAACCTATCCAAGTCACCTTGCATCCTCTTAGCATCCTCCTCACAGCTAACACTGCTGCCCAGCTTCGTGTCATCTGCAAACTTGGAGATGCTGCATTTAATTCCCTCATCTAAGTCATTAATATATATTGTAAACAACTAGGGTCCCAGCACTGAGCCTTGCGGTACCCCACTAGTCACTGCCTGCCATTCTGAAAAAGTCCCGTTTATTCCCACTCCTTGCTTCCTGTCTGCCAACCAAGTCTCTATCCACATCAATACCTTACCCTCAATACCGTGTGCTTTAAGTTTGCACACTAATCTCCTGTGTGGTTATGGTATTATGCATCAGGACTGAGAATGGAGAAGTGAGATGACTAGTATAGAAAGGAGAAGGGGGAAATGGCAAGAGAGGATTCCTAGGTGATTGGTGGACTGAGGAGGTGTGCAATGTGACAGGAAGGCAGTTCCCAGTAGCAGAGGTGAGTGGGGGTGGAGTTGGAAGATTGCAACAGTGTCAGGATGCTGGAGCAGGGATCCATTCAAAGACCCAGTACTGTGCACACAGTGATATTAATTGGGTAACAAATCCCAAGGTGCAAACAAAGTCAGTGTCAAAGTTCAGGCAGAGATCAAAATATCCAGAGAAATCCAAAATCCAGAATCGGGAAACAGGCAGAGTTTCAGACAGATAGAGTACAGATACAAATGCTGGAAAGGCTCAGGAAAATTCACTGGCACAATCTGGAAACAAATAGGTGACAACACAGGGCTGAACTACACTGAGCAATAAACTGGGAGGCAGATGATAGGTGGAGCACAATGAGACACAGGTGGCAGCAATACAGGTAATAATGAGAAGCAGATGAGAGAGGGACTACTCAGTAACACAGGGGCCAGAGTAGAGCAGGAGCAGGGACAGGAGCACATGGCAATACAAAACCACAGACTGACAGCTAGGGGGAAAACACACAAAAAGACAGAGTTCAACTGGAGGTACTGACAGACAGGTAAATCATAGATGGAGGCGACAGAGAGAGGGAAAAGGAACAAAATAAATGCAGCAAGGTAGGGGGAAGGAAACTGTGAAAATGGGAGAGCTGAAAAAAGAAAAGGGGAGGTTATCAAAATTTGGAAAAAAGCAATATTCAAACGATTAGCTTGTAGGTGGGATATAACGTGTTGCTCCTGCAGTGTGTTGGCTTCATCCTGGCAGTAGAGAAGGACAGGTCAGTGTGGGAATGACAAAGCCAGTTGAGATGGTCTACAACTAGAGGTTGGAATGACCCTTGTGGAATGAACATAAGCATTCTATGAAACAGTGTCCAAGTCTACACTTATTCTTGCTGATGTAGAGGAGGCTACGTCAGGAGCACCAAATGCAGTAGACAAGGTTGGAGGAGACGCTTGCGAGCCTTTGCCTCACTGGGAAGGCCTGTTCATGCCCCTGGATGGAGATGATGGAGGAGATGTAAAGACGAGTGTTACATCCACTGTGAGGAGTAAAAGGGGAATGGGTATGGAGGGGTCAACAGATCAGATAATCACTGAGGATGTGGTCTTCTGTGAAGAGCAGAAAGGTTTGGGGAGGAGACAATGTGTCTGGTGATTAGAAACCATTGCAGCTGTCAGAAATGAAAAAGCATGACTTGCTGAACACAGAGGCTCACAGGGTAAAAGATAATGACCGGGGTACTCTATCTTACCTTGAGATTCAAACTGTGGTTGCAAAGATGTTTTCCAGTGTGTTATTAAATAGTATTGATTTCGTCTTGGGAATAGTAAGTGACTTACCACTGGAATAATGGCATGTATTGATTCAACAAATATTTTGTATTAAAAATATTTGCAATATAAAGATGGTTTTAGTTATTACCATAAGGCCATAAGACATAGGGGCAGAATTAAGCCAATGGTCCATAATAGCTGCTCTGCCATTCCATCATTGCTGACGTATTATCCCTCTCAACCTGTCATAGAGGCGGACCCAAATGCAAGACACAGACACTGAAGTACTAGGAATAGGACTAGGTGAGTCAAGCAAGCAAAGGAAGTGGGAAAGAAATGATGCTGGACAAGACACGGGCCCTGGACGAGGCTAGGATACAGGGCCTGGGCTAGGACTGGACAAGAAACATGGAACCTGGACAAGGAACCAGGAACAAGGAGCCTGGACTAGTGACACGGAACTCCGGAACCAGAGCCTGGACAAGGACCCAGAACATGGGTCTTGGTTGGGACTCGGAACCTGGGTCTTGACTTGGAACTGGAACCCGGGTCTGGGCTAGGACTCGGGACTAAGATCTTGGCAGGGACAGAACATGGCTACAGAACAGGACGTAGAACTCCTGCACAGGATGAGGCACATGGACAGGATGAGGGAACCCCAGCACAGGATGAGGGAACCCCAGCACCGGGCTGGGCGAGGTACTCCTGGGCTGGGCAAGGCACATGGACAGGACGAGAACACGAAGCCCTGACTTGGTCAAGGGAGACTGAATGCAGAGCCTTGGTTGAAGGAGACAGGAACGTGGAACACAGAGCCGGGACCCCTCCTTGGGAACAGGACATAGGGCTGGGATTCATACACAGGATGCTGAACATGACGAGACAGTTCCCAACACTAGGTAGCAGCAAACAGCTGGACCTACCTAGCAAAGGCATGGATACAGAGACGGTTCCCAACACAAGGTAACGGCAAACAGCCGGACCTACCTAGCGAAGGCGTGGACACAGAGACAGTTCCAAACAATGAAAGACAGTTCCTTATCTAGGCACAGCAAGACTCCGGTCTTGCTCCAGCGATAGAACTTGACAGCGATTCAGGTGAGGACGCAGGCATGGTTGCAGGCAAGGCTTCAGGCAGAAAGTGAAAGGAACAGTCCAGCAACTGAAGCTTCTTCTCCTTTTTTGTTGTATGGCGGTTGGCAACCAGTTTTCAGTGCATTACCGCCACCTGCTAGACTTGTGGTGTTCCAACCAAACAGGTCCTGGAGTTCTCTACTTTAGACAATCTAGTTCGGTCTGCAGTTCTCTATTAGCATCACTCTGTAGTTGCAATTCCTTGTGAATGCTTAATGCGCTCATTAGAAATGCCGCAAACTGCTATTCTTCCCTAATTTTGTCACGTTTTTGTGTAGTTGCATTACCTCAATTACATTGATTTCACCTGCATCACTTGTATGACTAAAATCTTCTTGTTAAAGAATAGTAATTATCACACGTTATACTTTTAAAATTGCTGTTTTCCCAAGCCTATTTGTTTTTTCAGGTTTTCCTTTCTTGGATTGTAGCCTGCAGTTGTTTACTGAAATCTCGGAGCTCGTCTTCATTTGTTTCCATGTTTTCATTTTATAATCTGAATGTAGATGACTCACTTTGCAACAAATTCCTTTTCCTTTTGTATCCTTGTACAGTAATAATTTCCTCCATTTTCCAATCTCTTTTCCAACTCACCATTGTTCTTGTCGGGTACTTCTATTTGTTGTTGGAGTTCTGCACATTTACCCTGGGTTTCAACCATAAAATCTGAGGATTTTCCTTAAGTTCTGATACATATTTATTAAACTCTTGACCATTTGCAATAAATACACTGCCATTAAGATTCCATCTCCCCTGCCTGTGAACTGTTGGATCCTCCATTCAGTGTTTCTTTGACTTCTTCCCACCTAATCCCTTGAATACCAAGATATTTTTCTGCAGACTTGACTATAATTTTAATTTTCTCAGTTCTTTTGCTTGTTTGCGCTGAACAATTAATTGCATCTACCATAAAAAGTACGAAATCCTTTCTACTCATTAATGGTGTATCCTTATTTTTCATATTACAGCTCTCACAATTCACCAGTTTATTATTCCTTCTATTTGTCTGCTTGACAGCCTTTTTTCATCAAATTCTTTCACTGCCTCTGCATAACTGATTCCTTTAGTTACTTTTACATATTGTATCTCAGCGCCTTCTTGCTATAAATGCACCCTCGATAAGCTGCGCTGTTCCTCACCACAATTGCCGCATTTCAGCCTAGCTCCCGCTTCACATTTCCCATATTCATGTTCTCCAGCGCATCGCCCACATCTTTGTTTTCCTCTGCAGACCGCCGCAATATGCCCGAATTTCTGACATTTATAGCATCTTAAAGGCGGTGGTATATATATTCTAACCGCATAACACATATACCCTAAGTAAACGTTAGTCGGCAATCTCTCTTCATCAAAGTTAATCATTACCGATAAACTATCACACTTTTTCCCATTTCTTGTAACTTTCAAACGTTTGGCCTCAATAATTTTTGCTCCTTTTATGTTCTGTTTAATCTCATCCATAGTAACTTTTGTTGGTATCCCCGAAATAACTCCTCTAGTCCACTTTCTATCTTTGGGTTTTGAGCATTGTACTTCTTTGCCGTCTATTTACTTAATCCTATCACTTTGCCTTGCTGAGCACTATCCTGACAAATCACTAATAGCGATCCATTTCATAAAATCTTTGCTCTTTTAATCTCGCCTATAACTTTGTTGAGCGTCTTCGTCAGACGAATCGGGTTCCAATCACCAAAAGACACCCCGTCCTCGCTTAGTTTTATAATTGCTTGAATCTCATCATCTTTCCATTGTTTTGCTGTCCTGTTTTGGTCCTCCGCTGACTCCTCAGAGTTTGATATCCCGTACCTCTGTTTTCTTTTCTTCCTCTTTCCATTCTGTTCCTCTTTCCCGCCAATCTCTATCTCTAGTTCACTTGCACACTCGCCAAAAAACTTCCTTCAACAGCTTGGCTCTTTCCTTGATGTTCTCTCTGCCGTTTTCCAGTGAGCTCCACAATCAACTCCAGCTCTCTGTCTTCGCAAGACTCCGTCACCACTGTTCACAATCTGCTTCCCGCCAGCGAGCCGCCACTCTGACAGCAACTGAAGCTGAGCCCAGGAGCTGTTTATGTAGCCAGCCCAAGATGAGAATCGTGTGCCTCAATTAAGGCACACACATGACAAGGGAAAACCAGAAAACCTGGAATAAGGATCGATGGACCAGACCGTGAACCAGAATGCCGACTTCACGGACGGACCATGACACAACTTTATTCTCCTGCCTTCTCCCTGAAGCCCCTAATGAACCTATCAACCTTTGCTTTAAATATACCCAAAGACTTAGCCTGTAAGGCCATCTGTGACAATGAATTCTACAGATTTACCATCCTCTAGCTAATTAAATTTCTCTCTATCTCTGTCCTTGTATGCTGAGGCTGTGTCTTCTGTTCCTAGACTCCCCCACTATAGGAAACATCCTTTCTGTGTTCACTCTGTCTAGGCCTTTCAATGTTTGATAGGTTTCAATGAGATATCTCCTCATTCTTCTGAACTTCAGTGAGCACAGGTTCAGAGTCATCAGCACTCCTCTTTAGTTCCATTAACTCTTTAGTTCCCAGGATCACTCTTGTGAACCTACTCTGGACCATCTCCAATGCCAGCACATCATTTCTCAGATAAAGGATGCAAAAGTACTCACAACACTCCAGGTATAGTCTGGCCAATGCTTTATAAAGCCTCAGCATTACATCTTTGCTTTTATATTCTAGTCCTCTTGAAATGAATGATAACATTGCATTCGTCTTCTTGCCTCTAACTTAACTTGCAAGTTAACCTTTAGGGAATCCTGCACAAGGGCTCCCAAGTCCCTTTGCACCTCTGATTTCTGAATTTTCTCCCCATTTGGAAAATAGTCTACACCTTTATTTCTTCTACCAAAGTATATGACCATACACTTTCCAACACTGTATTCCAAATGTCACTTTACCCATTCCCCTAATCTGCCTAAGTCCTTCTACAGACTCCCTGCTTCCTCAACACTACCTGCAAACATCGGCCCCAAGCCATCAATCTGTCTTCCAAATCATTGACTATAACATGAAAAGAAGCAGTCCAAACACCAATCCCTGTGGAACACCACTAGTTGCCAGCAGCCAACCAGAAAAGGCCCCCTTTACTTCCACTCTTTGCCTCTCAGCCAATCTTCTATCCATGCTAGCATCATTCCTGCAATATTATGGGTTCTTACCTTGTTTAGCAGCCTCAGGCGCAGAACCTTATCAGTTTTGTAATTTATTTTTTATTGGATTTCGTCATCAAATGAACATTTCCATAAGATGTATTTCAGATACCGTACATATATATCATATAATCTTATTTGTCACAAATCTCCACATAGTATTTATCTGAGGTACACACTTATAGAAAGGAGAGGAAAGAAAGAACAATTGAAAGAAGAAAACTATGTACAGAGTAGGGAGTGATTTTTTTTTACAACATATTCATTGACTTGTGAGAATAAAATCAGGCCTATGAGGTGTTATGTGGTTAAACCATTTTTTCCAGTATGAATCAGATTGTTCCAACCTGTGATTAACAGATGCTGTTATCTTCTCCATTTTGTAAATGTCCATTGTAATTTCCATCCATACATTTAAAGTTGGGCTCTCCTGAGATAACCATTTCTTGGTAAGGGTCTTTTAACCAGCCACCAGCAGTACATTCATTAAATATTTATCTCCTTTCAACCATTCTTGAGGTATATACCCAAAATATATGGTCTTACTCACTAAGGGTATTTCACATTTAAAGATGTCTTGTAGGGCATTATATATCCCACTCCAATAGTCTTTGATAACGGGGAATTCCCAGAAAATATGATAGTGATTTGCATTTTGATTTCCACAATTTCTCCAGCAAGCAGGGGAGTTACTATTATAATGGGATTTCTGAGAGGGTGTAATAAAATATCAAGTTTTTCTACCTGAACTCCCTCCATTTCTGTGAACTGGTACACTTCCATTGATACCTCCATATTATTGTCCAGTCTTCCTCAGATATTATTATGCCTCCTTCCTTCTCCCATTTTGTTTTAATGTATGAAGTCGACTGTGTTTTAAGATTTGACAAACCCTTATAAACACTTGAAATTATTCTACTACCGTTCTCTGAATTATATGCTTTTCTAAATAGTTCTATCAGGCATGTACTTGCCTTGGTTACATTTTTTAACCGTCCTATTAACATACTGTCACATCTGTAAATACTGATAAAAGTCTTGTTTTTCTAATAAGTGTTTCTCTTTGAGCATTTCAAAACTGAACAGTGTTCCTTCTTTCATTATATTGCAAATAGCTGTTATTCCTTTAGCTGTCCAGTCCTTAAATCTAGCATCCAGTTTATTCAGTGTAAAATCCGAGTCATATGCACACCATTTAAGAATTGCAATGTTTCTCTCTAGTTTATATTCTTTTATACTAGTTTTCCCTATTTTAAGAGTCCATTTTACCCATGGGTTGTCAATATTATTTATGTAACTTTGTAGGTTGTCATCAGCCAAAATTGCCTGTATAGGGATGGGAAGTATCCTCTCCTCAATGTTTTACCATTGAGTGTCATATGATGGGTTGCACCAGCATATCACAGCTCTCAACTGTGCTGAAAAATAATAATCTCTAAGCGAAGGTAGGCCCCATCCCCCCTTTTCCTTGGCTAATTGCAAAGTTTTGAGACAAACCCTAAGCCTTTTACCTTGCCATATATATCTTGATAGCATCCATTCATTGAATTGATTTTGGTTAATCTCTATTGGTAGGGTCTGAAAGAGATATAGCAGTCTGGGCAATATATTATTTTTAATAGATTCAATCCTTGAACTAAGACAAACAAAAGGAATTAGGTTCCATCTTGTTATATCTTCCTTAATCTTTTTATATATAGGCTGATAATTATATTCTGATAATTTTGCCAAATCTTTTGGCATAATGATGCCCAAATACTTGACGGACTCTGTTTGCCATGCCCAAGGATATCTACTTTCAAGTTCTCTTGGTGGGCTATAGTTATGTGAAAGTAGTTGGGTTTTATCTATGTTGATCTTGTATCCTGAAAATTGGCCATATTGTTCAAAGGATTGCATCAATTTAGGTAAACAGTATGTTGGTTGCCCTAGATAGATCAAAATGTCATCTGTGTAACAGGCCAATTTATGCTCTGTGCCTTAATAGTAATTCCCCTGATATCTTCATTTTGTCTGATGTATTGAGCTAATGGTTCCAGATATAATGCGAAGAGTAGCGGTGATCATGAACAACCCTGTCTCGTGCCCCTTTCTAGGGTAAAACTATTGGATAAATAAAGTGGGTAACTAAAGAATTCAGGAAGGTGTCAATTTGGGTTATGCTTCCCCCTAGAACTTTGGAATATCGAGTTTTGTAAAATATTTCAAAAGCTTCTTGAATTTCACTTAGCTTATTTTTATCACTTTTGTTCTTGGATCCCTTATTCTATGAATTGTATTTTCTGCTATCTTTTTTTTTTTCAGTTTTCACGCCAGTATTTTCATAGATTTAGGTCCACTTTCATAGTGTCTCTGTTTCAGAAACATTAAATTTTTTCTAATTTCTTGTGTAGCCAAACTATTAATTTCATTCCTAATTTTTAAAATTTCCTCTAGTGTATCCTGTGCCAAACTCAACTTGTGTTTTTTTTTCTCCAGTTCCTTCAGCTTATTTTGTAATTCCTCTAATGTTTTTTAGAGGAATTTTGTATTTATTTTGTAATTCCTCTGATTTTTTTCTTATATGAAGATATCACTATAATTTTCCCTCTTAAGACAGCCTTCAGAGTATCCTATAGAATGGGAGGTGAAACCTCTCCATTATCATTGAATTCTAAGTAAAGACTAATTTCTTTTTTAATTTGTTCCTTAAAATAGGGATCATTGAGTAGACTTGAATTTAGTTTCCAAATAGTATTCTTTGGTTGTAGGTCAAAATCAACAATTGACATTAAAAGAAATGAATTTTACTTTGTCCTTAGCCATGTGTATTTATCTGTTAATATATCATTGAAATTTGCAGAAAATAACTTCATCGATCTACTCCCTGAACAAATAAGAGACAAGAAACGCGAATAATAAAAAAAGGTAACGAAGGTGTGATTCCAAGGCTGGGGTTTCTAGTGACCCTGGGCTGGGCTAGAAGAAAAGTCTAGCTGTGGGATTTAGCCCCTCCTATCTGTGAGCTGAGGGCCCCTGTTGCAGTACCTATAAAAGTAAGTAAAAAAAAACTATGTCCATTACACAGAAATGATTTCCCTGTGTATTCCTCCCATGCATATATTCTCATTTAGGTGGGGAAAAAGGAATGAATAAATGAATTTCAAAAAATTGTGTAATATAAAATCCACATTATAACACGTATTTCTTGAGATAGGTATATCACCATTTTTGCTTCCGTTTAGTTTATCAGCACTTTTAAAGTTAGCCAAACCTTATAGCTCTTCTAGAGGAGGTGAGGGCTGCTCTCGGAGAACTGACAGTATCTTCCTAATATCATTCTCTTGTCCTGCTCCCGTCCCCTGCTTTCTCAGTTCTCTTACTATTTCCCAAGCAGCTCGGGATAACTGCTCAGCCAGACTTTCCCTTGGTTTGACCACGCTAATGGACAGTCCTCTGTTGTTCACGTCTGTAGTCGCCTCCTCCACTGTCTGGTACAGTTGTATCACTTCTTGGTAAAATACCCTCAGTTTAGCAGGGTACAGGGTTCGGAATTTAATCTTTTCTTGCTTTAATATTCGTTTTGCTTCAGAATATTCCTTCCGTTTCTGTAGGACCACCGGGGGGTAATCATGATCGAAGTATATTAACTTCCCGTTCCAAAATACCCTCTTCTTACCCCAGGCCCTTCGTAGAATCTCCGCCTTGCTCTTGAATCGAAGGAGTTTAAGTACTATTGAGCGCGGTCTACTTTCCCTGTCTCCGGAGGGCCGTGGGATGAGCGAACGATGTGCCCTCTCAATTTAAATCTCCATAGTCTGGGGAATCTCCAGCGCCTCCCGCAGCAGCTGGTCTACAAAGACTATCATCGACAGTCCCTCCGCTCCTTCGGGAAAATTATAAATCCTGATATTTTTCTGTTGCGATCTTCCCTCCTGGTCAAGCAATTTACTTTCCTGTTGATTTAATATTTTTATTGTCTTACTTAGTATCTGTTCCACGTTTTGCACGTGATCTTCCACCTTCTCAATTCGAGTCCCTGCCACCACTATTTTCTGATTGACGTTGGCAAGCTCTGACTTCATATCATGAGTGCTGCTTTATATCTTTTGGACTTCCCTGATCTCCTCCAGAATCCTTATCATATTTGCTGCTTCTCCTGCACTAGGCCCTGCGTCAGCTTTGCCGCCACGCACACGTGTAGGAGAGCTGCGCACTGCACCTCTCTCTTCCATAGGCTCCGCAGTGGTGCTTTCTAATCTCCATTCTTTCTCCCCATTCTTGCCCCCCTTATCAATTCAGATATTTTCGGAAGATCTTATACTTGATGGATTAACGGGGCAAAATATGCGTTTTTCTGGAGGAGCTGTTGATTTAAGCTGCCATTCTGAACGATGACGTCACCAGAACCGCAGAACCTTTTCAAAGGTCTGAAAATCCAAGTAAGCAATATTCATGGATTCTCCTTTGTCTATCTTGCCTGTTAAATCTTGCCAACAGATTTGGCAGGCAAGATTTCTCCTTAGTAACACCTATTTATGATCAGACTACCCTCATAACACCTCCCCACATATGGTGAACAACATTTGGGGGTGGGGGTGTGAGGAAATCTTCCATTGTTCAATAAGGTGATGCAAATGAAAAGGTTCATTGTTCGTCCAAAAGTTACCTCAGTGGGCCCTTCCAAAATGTAACCCATCCATCCAAAACTGCAGCATTTTGCAGAGTCACTCTCACCTCCAAAGTTCTTCAGGCTCAAACTGGCTCTCAATTTTTCCCACCACTCACTACTTTGATTCATCTCACAGTCCATTAAAATACTTATCCCTTTCCCGCTCATTTCATATTTGAACCTTTTCCTCCAACCAAAGTCATTCTCCATTCATTCCAACATCCCACTACCTGCCATTAGAAAACTTGGCACTTGTCCATTCTCCTGGCTTTTAAAATTCTCGATTGGTTTTACTATCAACTAGTTGAAGCGGACTATATAATTAATGCCTGATCGGCTTGGACTTTACGATATGAAAATTATCCAGAATCTGTTGAAAACTTTTTCAAAAGAATGATAAGAAATATTATACAGCATGACAGGAAAATCAGTGATCTATGGTGCTTCAGATTCACTGAGGCAATTTGAAATGTTATCATTGATCAGAAAACAGGTGACAGTGAATTGACAAGCCATTGGACTTCTAGGGAAAATGTAAGTCGGGTTAAATACACTGCCCATTCACTCCTACTCGTTTATCACCCAGTGATAAAGCTTAAAATTACCTTCACTGTCTCAGTGTTTTGTAAAACTGAGGGGATTTAATCATATCTCAACATTATTCATTAACTCTGAAGAAAGGTTGAGGCATTAATGGTTTTGTGTGATAGCCTCGTAGCTTTTAATAACTCCTCTAGAAGAACTATTCAACAACTTGTCATGGTGATAACATAGGCTGTAGTCATCACTCTGTTTGACTTCAACATCTTTCCTTTGATATTACACTTCAAGAGCATTTTATGAGAAAAATTCGAAGCAAATTTATTCAAGTTTGTCTTTCGTGTGCTAGTGATTCATCAGAAGATTGATTAATACCTAAGAGGATTTCATTGAAATCTTTCTGGTTTAACTACAGAGTCGGAGCATTTAATGTGCCATGATTATTTATATTCAGAGAAGATTCAAAAATAATATCTCTGGAATTATGAAAATGTGCGTGATTACACCTGGTGTACGATTAAGTGATGTGGTCTATTAGTATTATCTCTTTTTCTCTTTTATGTATGGAACCTCATGTTCCATAGATGTGGATAAGCAATAAAGATGTATTGTTGATTTTGGAATATATTGTTCAGTATCTAAGAATACTGTATCTTTATCAGCAGAAACAAATTTCAATAATAATCCAAACAGATTGAATGTAGTGCTCTGGTAACTATTTGTGAAGTATCTAGCTCTATGTTGTCCCTTATGAGCATACCTCAATCGTGTCAGATGGTCACAATTGCCTTCCTTGTCATGTCTCTGCCTTCCTGCATAATTTCTAAATTGTCAGTCTATTCATTCAGTATCCAAAATTAGTTAAGCAGAAACTTCTTCTAACTGGACATTGGGCAGACTACATTCATTGTCTTGGGCAATGATTGAGAAGACCCACTGACTCTATCTGCTCCCTAGCAAATGACAAGGTTTGCAACCTTTGTTTTGTATTTTGACCCAATATTCACACCTTAAGACCCTAAGACTGTAAGATATAGGAGCAGAAGTAGGCCATTCGGCCCATCGTGTCTGCTCCGCCATTCAATTATGGGCTGATCCAATTCATCCAGTCATCCCCACTCCCCTGCTTTCACCCCATACCCTTTGATGCCCTGGCTAATCAAGAACCTATCTATCTCTGCCTTAAATACACTCAATGACGGCCTTCACAGCCGCTCATGGCAACAAATTCCACAGATTTACCAACCTCTGACTTAAGTAATTTCTTGGCATCTGAGTTCTAAATGAATGTCCTTCAATCCTAAAGTCATGTCCTCTTGTCCTGGACTCCCCTACCATGGGAAATAACTTTGCCATATCTAATCTGTTCAGGTCTTTCAACATTTTGGAATGTTTCTATGAGATCCGTCCTCATTCTCCTGAACTCCAGGGAACACAACCCCAGAGCTGCCAGACTTTCCTCATAAGGTAACCTCTTTATTCCTGGAATCATTCTCATGAATCTTCTCTGAATCCTCTCCAATGTCAGTATATCCTTTCTAATGTTGTCCCTTGGTTCCCCTCACCCTTGGAAAGAATGCGTTCTGGGTCCATGTGATCTAGCTCACTAGCTACTTTATCACAGAAGATATAACGAACCGGACAAGCTTTGCAAAACTTGTGTGTGTCAATTTCATTTAACTTTATTTTACCCTTGATATGTTTGAGCTTTCCAGTGCCATCCTTGAACATTGCTGGGGTATCATCCAGTTTGTTGTTGTTCAGTCGTTAAGTCGAATCTGGCTCTTCATGACCTCATGGTGTCATGGTCCCATCTGGCTGTCCCCCATCTCGCCCCTATCTCCCTGATTATGCCTTAATTCCAGTTGTTAGATTCCCAATTGCTGCTAGTTCACTTAATTACAACACACCTGGTTTCCATCAGAGACTGCAGGATAAGAACTCCGGCATCACAACCACGGGTTGCCAGTTCGTTAGTCTATTCCTGCATGATAACGTCGCTTCCTGACCGCTTATAGTCATAGTCATACTTTATTGATCCTGGGGGAAATTGGTTTTCATTACAGTTGCCCATAAATAATAAATAGTAATAGAACCATAAATAGTTAAATAGTAATATGTAAATTATGCCAGTAAATTATGAAATAAATCCAGGACCAGCCTATCGGCTCAGGGTGTTCGACTCTCCAAGGGAGGAGTTGTAAAGTTTGATGGCCACAGGCAGGAATGACTTCCTATGACGCTCTGTGCTGCATCTCGGAGGAATGAGTCTCTGGCTGAATGTACTCCTGTGCCCACCCAGTACATTATGTAGTGGATGGGAGACATTGACCAAGATGGCATGCAACTTAGACAGCATCCTCTTTTCAGACACCACCGTGAGAGAGTCCAGAGAGAACCGTTAGGTCTAAGTTCAGCTCTAGTTTCAAGTTATTCCATGAAAACCCCGTCTCCGTGTCAAGACTCTATATCAGAGTTCTGTGTCAAGATTCCTCTTGGTTTTCTGTTCCACATTCGCGACTGTGCAAGTACCTCTCTACCCTATCTCTGTGCCTGTGTCCTGCACTTGGGTTCGCTTCAGTCGCTCCTTGTAACACGTGGACTCCTGCACACCAAGCCTTCTTGTTGGAAACTGCCTCCCTAAGATCCCCTAAGATCATACACATTGACTGAGTGAACAACAGGAATTCTGCAGATGCTGGAAATTCAAGCAACACACATAAAAGTTGCTGGTGAACACAGCAGGCCAGGCAGTATCTCTAGGAAGAGGTGCAGTCGACGTTTCAGGCCGAGACCCTTCGTCAGGACTAACTGAAGGAAGAGTGAGAAAGTTGGAGGGGGAGGGGGAGATCCAAAATGATAGGAGAAGACAGGAGGGGGAGGGATGGAGCCAAGAGCTGGACAGGTGATAGGCAAAAGGGGATACGAGAGGATCATGGGACAGGAGGTCCGGGAAGAAAGACGGGGGGGGGGTATATTCAGAGGGACAGAGGGAGAAAAAGGAGAGTGAGAGAAAGAATGTGTGTATAAAAATAAGTAATAGATGGGGTACGAGGGGGAGGTGGGGCATTAGCAGAAGTTAGAGAAGTCGATGTTCATGCCATCAGGTTGGAAGCTACCCAGACGGAATATAAGGTGTTGTTCCTCCAACCTGAGTGTGGCTTCATCTTTACAGTAGAGGAGGCCGTGGATAGACATGTCAGAATGGGAATGGGATGTGCAATTAAAATGTGTGGTCACTGGGAGATCCTGCTTTCTCTGGCGGACAGAGCGTAGATGTTCAGTAAAGCGGTCTCCCAGTCTGCGTCGGGTCTCGCCAATATATAAAAGGCCACATCGGGAGCACCGGACACAGTATATCACCCCAGTCGACTCACAGGTGAAGTAGTGCCTCACCTGGAAGGACTGTTTGGGGCCCTGAAAGGTGGTAAGGGAGGAAGTGTAAGGGCATGTGGACTGGGAGACCGCTTTGCTGAACATCTACGCTCTGTCCACCAGAGAAATTATTTAAACAAAGAATTTTTAATCAGATAATATATTTTAAATGTTACTGAAATATTAAATACACAACAGAACCCATAGAAAGCATTCAGCTCAGATGGGGTACCTGACTGAACATTGAAGACCTGTGATAATCAATTGGCTGGATTGTTCACTGATAACTTAAACATTATGCTTCAACAGTCTGAAATACTCAACTGCTTCAAGAGGGCTTCAATTATACCAGTGCCCAAAAAAGAACTTGAGTAACCTGCCTCATTGACTATTGTCCAGTAGCACTTACATCCATTGTGATGTAGTGCCTTGACAGGTTGGTGATGATGCATATCAGCTCCTGCCTGAGGAGTGGCTTGGATCCATTCTAATTTGCCGACCATTACAACAGTTCAACAGTAGATATTATTTCACTGGCTTTTCGCTCAATTCTGGAACATCTGGACAGTGAAATTAGAGGCAACAGAATGCTCTTCATTAACTATAGATCTGCATTCAATAATATAACCCCTTCAAAATTAATGAATAAGCTCCAGGACCTAACCCTCAATATCTCCTTGTGCAACTGGATCCTCGATTTTCTCATTTGCAGACTCCAGTCAGTTCAGATTTGCAACAACATCTTCTCCATCAGCGCAGGTGCACCTCGAGGCTGTGCGCTTAGTCCCCTGCTCTACTTGCTGTACACTTACGACTGTGAGGCTAAACACACCTCCAAAGTCATGTTTAGATTTGCTGTCAATACCACTGTCATTGGCCGAATTACAGTTTGTAAAAGCAGCGATGAATCAGCTTATAGGAGGGAGATTGAAAATCTGTCTCAATGGTGCCGCAACAACAACCTTTCACTCATTATTAACAAAATCAAATAGATGACTATTGACTACAGGTGGAGAAAACCAGAGGTGCATGAGCCAGTCCTCATCAGGGGTTCAAAGGTGGAGAGAGTCAGCAACATTAAATTCCTTGGCATTATCACTTCCGTCCAGCCCATGCTCAATTCTCATTTCTCATCAAGAAGAAGGTACAGCAACCTGAAGACCCAGACCACCAGGTTCAGGATGAGTTATTTTGCAGTTATTTTGTAAATAACACTATTCTTTGCATTTCTGGTTAGATGCTAACTGCATTTCATTGGCTTTGTATCTGTACTCGGCACAATGACAATAAAGTTGAATCTAATCTAATCTAATTTGTCCTCAACCATCTGGCTCTTAACCAGAGGGGATAACTTTGCTCACTCCAACTCTGGACTGATCCCACAACCTATAGACTTACTTCTTAAGGACTCTACATCTGGTGTTCTCAATATTCATTGCTTATTATTATCATTTTTGGTTTTTTTTTGTATTTGCACAGTCTGTTGTCATTTGCACATTGGTTGTTTGTCCATCTCTGTCATGTATGATTTTTCATTTATTCTATTGTGTTTATTTGCAATTACTTCAAATGTCCACAAGAAACTGAATTTCAGGGTTGTACAGTATATGGGGACATTAATGTACTTTGATAAAAAAAATACTTTGAACTTTGAGCAATGCTCTGGTTTTAAAATTCTCATATTTGTTTGTAAAGCCCTCTCATCATTTACTCTGTCCTCCCTACTGGCATTTTCCTGCTCTCCCCCCAGTCACTGTAATACTTTTAAATTCTATAATACACAGAGAGATCTGACCAGCTATTCTGATTTCTTGAGCATCTCCATACTTAATCATTTCATCAGTGGTAAATGTACCTACTAGAGCACAGGTCCTGATCTCCTACTGGAAGTCACTCCTCAAACATTGAAAAACTTTTATAGATACACACTGGAGAGTATCCTAACTAGTTTCATCATGACCAAGTATGGAAACCAATGCCCATGAATGGATAAGCCTACAGAAAGTGGTGGATAAACTGCAGTCCATCACAGGCAAAGCCTTCCCCATGACTGAGCACATTCATATGGGGTACTGCCACAGGAAAATAGCATCCATCATCAAGGACCCCACCATTCTGGCCGTGCACTCTTCTCGCTACTGCAAACAGACAGGAGGCACAGGAGCCACACCACCAGGTTCAGGAACAGTTATTAGCCTTCAACTATCCGGCTCCTGAACCAGCGTGGATAAATTCATTCACCTCAGCTCTGAACAGACTCACTTTAAAGGACACTTTTTTTTGCACAATTTGTCTTCTTTTGCACATTGGCTGTTTTGTCAGCCTATGCTTATGTACACGTTTTTTTCAAAAATACTGTTGCACTTCTTTTTTTTCCTGTAAATCTCCACAAGAAAATGGTAAGATATAGGTACATTGATAATAAATTTACTCTGACTTTGACTTTGAAACTCTGTTTTTGTCTTTCCTCCTTTAAGACATTATTTGGCTTTTTGAACAAGCTACCTTAATATCTCTTTTCAACACACACAAAATACTGGAGGAATCCAGCAGGCCAGCCAGCATTTATGGAAAGGAGTAAACAGTCGACGTTTGGGCTGAGACCCTTCAGCAGGAGTCACCCTGCTGAAGGGTTTCAGCTCAAAACTTCAACTGTTTACTCTTTTCCATAGATGCTGGCTGGCCTGCTGATTTCCTCCAGTATTTTGTGCGTGTTGGTTGGATTTCTGTCACCTGCAGATTTTCCCTTGTTTGTTAATATCTCTCTTTGTGGATTGGAGTCAATGTCTTGTTATTAATGTTTCCGTGGAGCCACTTGAAAAGAACTTGTCAAGAAGCAGATAAATACGTTGCACTAATTTTATAGAAAGTACTCACAAAATGCAAGGTGTCTGAGAAAATTACAAATGAAACAGTTGGGCAGGGACTGTTGTACACAAGTGAAGTTATTATTTGAAACATTTCTATCTTTCTCGATGAAGATAAAAAATAATAAACAATAAAATGAGTAATGGCTGCAAATAAACTATTTCTCTCGACAGTTCCAAAACCCCAGTTTTTCACTTGGTGCAGATTGTATTAACGCAGATGGATCACTGATATATCACCTGAGTGTTATGTGTGACATTGAAATGACTGTGATTTCCAAGCTGACATCAATATTCTACAGTTGCCAATCTACATGAAGAGGAGTTAAGCAACAATGAAACACAGTCGTACAGTACAGTGGAGAAATCTTTCAATTATATTTAGTCACTTTATAGAATGCACATTGTACTTGACAAGCCTGTAAATGAATTACAAATGTTAGAATTTATTGCTCATCCCCATAAAAAATATTAGATCCATATTTAAAATAAAAATCACACCAGACATGTAGAAAATCATAAGATAATGAAGCAGAGTTTTTATGGTGTAATAAGAGGTGAATATATTTGAAAATTCATGAATGTAATTTGTGGATGTAATAGAGAGGGTAACTAAAGAGGAACTTGTAACTTACATCTAGAATATTGAGTACAATTTTGATCCCCTTACCTAAGTAAAAGGGAAAGCACAGTAGGGTAGTGGTTAGCATTATGTTATTACAGTGCCAGAGCCCCAGATTCAATCCCGCTGTTGTTTGTAAGGAGTTTGTATGTACTCCCTGTGACCCCATGGGGTTCCTCCAGATCCTCTGGTTTCCTCCCATATTCCAAAAGTGAAAGGGTTAATAGTTTACTTGGTCACATGGGTGTAATTGGCTGACGCAGGCTCACTGGGGCAGAAGGACCTGTTACCACGATTTATCACAAAATAAAATAAAATAAATAAGTGGGATTAGTGTAGATGGGTGCAAAGTTTGGGTCAGACATGATGGGTCAAAGGGCCTGATCCTTCATGGTATGGCTGGAACAGAGATGGTACAGCAAGATTCACCCGAGTGTTTTCTTTGTGATGGTGGGTCAGTTGTAAGAGGAGCAAAAAGAGGAGGCTAGGCCTTTGTTCCCTCACGTTTAGAAAAATTAATTGGCCTCATTGGAGTAAGCAAAATTCTAAGATATCTTGACAAGGTAAATAAAAGGGGAACAATTCCCCTGGCTGGGGAGTCTAGAACTGGAGGTCTCAGTCACAAACCAAAGGGTAGACACTTTATAACTGGAATTAACAGACATTTCTTCAGTCGTTCTTTGAATCTTTGGTGTTTTACATCCTGGAGGATTTGGCCGTTAGACATAGGAGCAAAATTTAGAAATTCAGCCAGCATTCCAGCATTTATTTCCCCTCCCAGCCCTATTCTCCTGCCTTCTCCCTGTAACCTTTGATGCCCTTACTAATATAGAGCCTGTCAACCACTGCTTTAAATATATCCAGTGACTTGGTCTCCACAGACATTTGTGTCAATGACTTCCATAGATCCAAACCACTTTGGCTAATGACATGCCTCTTCATCTCCATTGTAAATGGATGTCTCTTATCCCGAGACTGTGTCCTCTGGTACTAGACTCCCCCACTATGGAAACATAGTCTCCACATCCATTCTATCCAAGCCATTCAATATTCGTAGGAAGAGGTGCAGTCGACGTTTCAGGCCGAGACCCTTCGTCAGGACTAACTGAAGGAAGAGTGAGTAAGGAATTTGAAAGTTGGAGGGGGAGGGGGAGATCCAAAATGATAGGAGAAGACAGGAGGGGGAGGGATAGAGCCAAGAGCTGGACAGGTGATAGGCAAAAGGGGATACGAGAGGATCATGGGACAGGAGGTCCGGGAAGAAAGACAAGGGGGGGGGGACCCAGAGGATGGGCAAGAGGTATATTCAGAGGGACAGAGGGAGAAAAAAGAGAGTGAGAGAAAGAATGTGTGCATAAAAATAAGTAACAGATGGGTTACGAGGGGGAGGTGGGGCATCGACTCAGGTTGGAGGAACAACACCTTATATTCCGTCTGGGTAGCCTCCAACCTGATGGCATGAACATCGACTTCTCTAACTTCCGCTAAGGCCCCACCTCCCCTTACTATGCCTTCCTTACTACTGACTCAACCAGCAAGTTAATCTTTAAGGAATACAGCACGAGGACTTCCAAGTCCCTTTGCACCTCCTATTTCCAGATTTTCTCTCTGCTTAAAAAGTATTCTTCAGTTTTATGCCTTCTACCAAAGTGCATCACCATACCTTGCCCTATACTGTATTCCACCTACCACTTCTTTGTCTATTTTCCCAATCCGTCCAAGTCCTTTTTTAGACTCCCTGTTCATTAACACTACCTATCCTTCTATCTATCTTTGTATCATCCATAAACTTGGCCACAAACCTATTAATTCTGCCATCCAGATCATTAACATATGACATGAAAATTAGTGGAACCAACACTAACTCATGCAAAACACCACTAGTTAGCTGCAGTCAGCCAGAAAAAGCCACCATTATTCCCACTCTTTGCCGTCTGCCCATGAGCCAATCACCTGTCCATGCTAGTATCTCTCCTGTATTACTATAGGTTCTCAACTTGTTTAGCAGCCTCACATGTGATACCTTATCAAGGACCTTCTGAAAATTGAAGTAATCATCCACTGACTCTCCTTTGACCATCCTGCCTATTTTTTCCTCAAAGAATTGCAACAGCTTTGTCAAACAAGATTTCCCCTTATGAAAGCCATGCTGACTTCAGCCTCTTTCTTTTTCATGTGCCTCCAAGTACCAGAAACCTCATCCTTTTGCTCGTATTAGGAAAAGAGTGAACTTATTAGGAATAAGCATGCCCTCCAGCACCCAGAGCATGCCTTTTCTCACTGTTACCCTCAGGAAGGAGGTACAGAAGCCTGAAGCCACACTCTCAGTGATTCAGGAACAGCTTCTTCCCCTCTGCCATCCGATTCCCAAATGGACATTGAACCCTTGGACACTACCTCACTTTTTTTTAATATACAGTATTTCTGATTTTTGCACATTTTTAATCTAGTCAATATATGTATATTGTAATTGATTTACTTATTATTATTATTTTATTTATTTATTTTTCTCTTCTATGTTATGTATTGCATTGAACTGCTGCTGCTACTATGTTAACAAATTGCACATCACATGCCGGTGATAATAAACCTGATTCTGATTATTAGGAATAGTAAAGCATGGCTTTGTGTGGTGAAGGTCATGTCTTATAAACCTGATTGAGTTTTGAGGAGGCGATAAAAATTGATTGAGGATAAGATGGTGAATGTCCACATGGACTTTGTAAATCATTCAGCAAGGGCTCATGTGTTATGCTGATCCAGAAGATTAAGGTACATAGGATTCTTGATGACTTGGGAGATCAGATTCAAAATATGCTTGGTCACAAAAGACATAGGATAGTGGTAAAAAAATAGTTATTCCGATTGGAGGACTTTAACCAGTGGTGTTCTGCAAGAGTCAATGTTGGTACTTTTGTTTTTTGTGATGCACATAAATTAGATGGATTCAAATGCTGATTAGTAAGCCTGCAGATGAAACAAAAATTGGCAAAGTTGTAGATAGTGAGGAAGATCGTCAAAGGATACATAAGGATATAGACCTGTTGGAAATCCAGGGGGACAACTGGACGATGGAACAGTCCAGACAAGTATGAGCTGCTGCACTTTGAATGCAGGAAAAAAGTGTATGGTCAAAGGCAGGACTGTTAGAATCACGGATGTGAGAGGTGGAGAGTTGTTAAAGAAGATGTACGAAGCAATTTTTTTTTACACAGAGAGTGGTAGATGTTGGAACGTGCTGTCCGGAGAGGTGATAAAGCTGATACAATAGCAAAGTTTAAGAGGCATGTGGTCTGGCATGTGAACAGAGAGGGAACGGAGGAATATAGACTGCTTCCAAGCAGCTGGGATTCATATACTTTGGCATAATTGTGGGAAAAGGGCACGTTCCTGTGCTCTACTGTTCTTTGTGGCAGGAGAGGGTCAATCTCTGATTACTTTAAAACTGAAACCAAGAGAGTTCTAGATATTAAGGAACCTAGGGACAAGTTGTTGGGCTGACATAGAAAACCAGCAATGATCTTGGCGGAGCAGCCTCAAGAGCCTGAATGGCCTACTGTTCTGTTTCATTTGTTTCTTATTTTCTCATGTTATTTGCTTGTTTTACATAACCACACTGGAGACTTAATTGGCGGCTAAGTGATCATGTGACTTAATTGGATTGAGCTATTAAAACATTTCAGATGATTAGCAGTGTTAGAAGCTGGGGGCTTGAGATGAATGAGTGTTTGGAGAGTCAGGTGTTACTATGATTAGGGCCTGTGCTTTATTGATGCTCCAGTTATAATGGAAATCTAGTTCGAGTGCATAATTTAGAGTCAGAGAGTCATAGAAAAATATGGCACTGAAACAAGCCCTTCAGCCCATCTAGTCATAGAAACATAGAAAACCCACAGCACAATGCAGGCCCTTCGACCCACAAAGCTGTGCCGAACATGTCCTTACCTAAGAAATTACCTCAGGTTACCCATAGCCCTCTATTTTTCTGAGCTCCATGTACCTGTACAGGAGTCTCTTAAAAGACCCTATCATATCCACCTCCAACACTGTCGCCGGCAGCCTATTTCATGCACTCACCACTCTCTGTGTAAAAAACTTACCCCTGACGTCTCCTCTGTACCTGCTTCAAAGCACCTTGAAACTGTGCCCTCCTGTGCTAGCCATTTCAACCCTGGGAAAAAGCCTCTGAGTATCCACACGATCAATGCCTCTCATCATCTCATATACCTCTATCAGGTCACCTTTCATCCTCCGTCGCTCCAAGGAGAAAAGGCTGAGTTCACTCAATCTGTTTTCATAAGGCATGCTCCCCAAACCAGGCAACATCCTTGGAAACAACAGGAATTCTGCAGATGCTGGAAATTCAAGCAACACACATCAAAGTCGCTGGTGAACGCAGCAGGCCAGACAGCATCTCTAGGAAGAGGTACAGTCGATGTTTCAGGCCGAGACCCTTCATCAGGACTAACTGAAGGAAGAGTTAGTAAGAGATTTGAAAGTTGGAGGGGGAGGGGGAGATCCAAAATGATAGGAGAAGACAGGAGGGGGAGGGATGCAAAGGGGATACGAGAGGATCATGGGACAGGAGGTCCGGGGAGAAAGACAAGGGGGGGGAACCAGAGGATGGGCAAGGGGTATAGTCAGAGGGACAGAGGAAGAAAAAGGAGAGTGAGAGAAAGAATGTGTGTATAAAAAAAATAACAGATGGGGTACGAGGGGGAGGTGGGGCATTAGCGGAAGTTAGAGAAGTCGATGTTCATGCCATCAGGTTGGAGGCTACCCAGACGGAATATAAGGTGTTGTTCCTCCAACCTGAGTGTGGCTTCATCTTTACAGTAGAGGAGGCCGTGGATAGACATGTCAGAATGGGAATGGGATGTGCAATTAAAATATGTGGCCACTGGGAGATCCTGCTTTCTCTGGCGCACAGAGCGTAGGTGGCCACTGGGAGATCCTTCAGTTAGTCCTGACGAAGGGTCTCGGCCTGCAACATCCTTGGAAATCTCCTCTGCACCCTTTCTATAGTACCATGCCAAACCATTTATACTGCATAGTTCTATTGACCTGCACTCATACCACAGCCATCCACACCCCTACTATCCATGTACCTATCCAAACATCTCTTAAACATTGAAATCAAGCTTGCATGCACCACTTATACTGGCAACTCATTTCACATTCTCACAACCTTCTGAGTGAAGAAGTTTCCCCTCATGCTTCCCATAACTTTTCACCTTTCACCCTTAACACATCCCCTGGAGTTGTAGTCTCACATGACCTCAGTGGAAAAAACCTGCTTGCATTTACCTTACCTATATCCCTCATAACTTTGTATACTTCTATCAAATCTCCTGTCAATCTTTTACTTTCCAAGGAATAAAGTCCTAACCTTTTCAATTAGTTCTTATAACACAGGTCCTCCAGTCCTCAGCAATATCCTTGCTGTACTCTTTTAACCTTATTTACTGTATATCTTTCCTGCAGGTAGGTAACCAAAACTGTACACAATACTCCAAATGGGGCCTCCACAAGTTCTTATATGATTTGAACAAAACATCTCATCTCCTGTACTCAATATTTTGATTTATGAAGGTCAATGTGCCAAAAGTTTTCCTTACGGCCCTGTGTACCAGTGATGCCACTTCCAATAAATTATGAACCTGTGTTTCCAGATCCCTTTGTCTACCACACTCCTCAGTTCACTGTATAAGATCTACCCCGGCTGGTCATACCAAAGTATAAGACCTCGCACTTGCCTGCATTAAATTCTGCCTGATATTTTTCAGGCTATTTTTCCAGCTAGTCCAAACCCCCCGATCTTGATGACATCTGCAAGTCTGCTGATCCAGTTAATCCCATTATCATCCAGATCATTCATATAGATGACAAACAACAATAGACTCAGTACCGATCCTTGCGGCACTCCACTAGTCACAGGCCTCCAGTAAGAAAAGTAACAATCTACCACCACTCTCTGGTTTCTCCCACAAAGCCAAAGCCTAAACAAATTTACTACCTCATCTTGAATGCCAAGCCACTGAACCTTCTTGACCAACCTGCCATGTGGGACCTTGTCATATGCCTGGCTTTGCCTTCATCAACTTTCCTGGTAACTTCCTTGAAATATTCTTATAGGATTGGTTAGACACAACCTGCTACACATGAAGCCATGTTGACTACCCCTAATCAGTCCTTGTCTGTCCAAGTACTCATCTATCTGGTCCCTTAGAATACCTTCCAATTACTTTCCTACTATTAATGTCAGGCTCACGAGCCTGTAATTTCCTGGTTTATTTTCAGGTAAGGTAAGGTATGTCGCATCCGGAATTTTCCAGTTAGCGACTGATTTCCTTCCATGCCATTCTGACATACTGGGAAATCATGTACGAGGCAAGTTACAGCAGTGGTTTGCCATTGCCTTCTGCCAGGTGAGTTTTTTTTAAAGAGATCACCAGCTCTTAACCCAGCACGGATGGAGAGCGTGCAAGGGTGCTGGCTGGAATCGAACTCGGGAACTCTCGCCCCAAAGTCCAGCACTGATGCTACTACGCCACTAGCCATCAATTTTTAGAGCCTTTCTTAAACAGTGGAACATTAGATATCCTCCAGTTGTCCAGTACCTCACCTGTCACTAGGACGATGTGAACATCCCTACTAGGGCACCTGCAATTTCTGCACTTGCCTCTCACAGGGTCTGAGGGAACACCTTCTCAGGCCCTGGGGATTTATCCAGCCTAATTTGCCTCAAGACAGAAACACCTCCTCCTTTGTAATTTGTATAGGGTCCATGATCTTGCTGCTGCTTTGCCTCACTTCTATAGGCTCTGTGTCTGTCTCCCAAGTAAATATAGATGCCAAAAATCCACCCATCTCTTTTGGCTTCACACATAGATTACCATTCTGATATTCCAGAGAACTAATTTTGTCCCTTGTAATCCTTTTGCTCTTACCACTTTTGTGGAATCCCATAGGATTCTCCATATGACCAGAAGATATAGGAGCAGAATTAGGCCATTTGGCCCATTGATTCTGCTCCGCCATTTCATCATGGCAGATCCACTTTCTTTTCAGCCTCAGTCTCCTGCTTCCCCTCATATCCTTTCATGCCGTGATCAGTCAAGAATCTATCAACCTCCGCCTTAAATATGCATTAAAATAGCCTCCACAGCTGCCTGTGGCAACAAATTCCACAGATACGCCACTCGCTGGCTAAAGAAATTCCCCCTCAATTCCATTCTAAAAGGACGCCCTTCTATTATGAGGCTGTGTCTTCTGGTCTTAGACTCTGCCCCCATAGGAAATATTCTTTCCACATCCACTCTATGAAGGCCTTTCCACATTTTGATAAGTTTCTCCTTCACTTTGTCTTCTAGGGCAACCTCATGCCTTTTTTTTCAGCCCGCCTGATTTCTTTTTTAAGTATTCTCTTGCTTTTCTTGCACTCCATAAGTACTTCATTTGTTCCTACCTGCCTATGCGTGCTGTGCAGCTCCTTTAAAACTGAATTAAATAAAAGGACAATTCCTTGCATAAAGGAATTTGCTTCACTTGGCAATGAATTTGGTGTTGGTTTGACAGTAACCTTACATTGCCCCAGATTTTCATCAGAACTAAGGCAAAATTGCTAGGCTTTGATGCCAAAAACTGCAAACTACTCTATTTGGCTTGAGGCTCCTGTCTGTAAAAACAAGTGAAGGTGAAAGAACATCAGGGAGATGTGATTGTGCAAAGTGTCAACTCTAATGAGTTTGGGCATATTCAAAAGATGCATACAGTAAATAATATGGCTTCTTGTCATTTATGCTGCCAAAATATTATATGAAAACTTAAAATAAAGAAACAGAAGTCAGTCATTCAGCTCCTTGTGCCTGCTCCAGAATTCAAATTTTTTAGAAGTATGATAATACAGAAGGAGGGGATTTGGTTCGTCTGCTCGGAGCCAACTCCCAGAGGAGCAGTTGACTGTATACACCCTCTCCATATTTACCTGCACCTTTGCAACTTATTGCTCTCAGTTACTAACTCCTCTTGTTTTAACTCAGCGTACCTTCTTAGATTAACTCCATTTCCCTTCAGTTCATTATTATCTGAGAACCTCTGTCTTGGATATACCTAGTGACTAAATCTTCACAGCCCTCTGGGGTAGAAGGTTCTAAAGATTTGACATTTTCTGGGTGAAGGAAGTTCTTTGCATATCTGTCCTAAAATCCAAGCCCATATTTTGAGACTGTGACTCCAGGCTTCAGACGTCCAAGCGATTAGAAGTGCCATCTCTGCATTCTACTCTGTCACAGCTGAAAGAATTAAAGATTAGCTTTATCTGCCATATGTACACCAAAACATCGAATCATACAGTGAAATGCATCATTTGCACCAAATCAAATCTGCAAGAGTTGTGCTAGGGCAGTCCACAATTATCACCACACTTCCAGTGCCAACATAGCACACCCACAACTTATTAACCCTAACCCTAATCCTAACCCTAACCGTACATCTTTGGAATGTGGCAGGAAAGTACATCCAAGAAAGGCAAGTGTTGGACCTGGTTAATGAAGGCATGGGCCAGATCAAAGTGGCAGGGTTGCGTGAAATTGGATCTCAAGTGAGGAGATCAAGAAGCACAAGAGGGCTGATTTGCCCACTGCCCGCATACTCTCAACCTAACCGTACATCTTTGGAATGTGGCAGGAAACTGGAACAGCCGGAGGAAACACACACAATCATGGGGAGAACACACATATTCCTTATAGATAACAGCGGGAATTGAACACCAACTGGCAATTGTCAGTGCCGTAAAGCATTTGTTCCAACCACTACCATTCCGTGCCAGTTCTATATGTCTGTCCAGATACAGTCTCACCGAGGCTCCTTATAAACATTTTTGGGAGGGTCATTTGCTGTGGTCCTTGGTGACATTTCGTAACATAGGAGATGGATCTGTGAGTCTAAGATATCAATTTCAGTAAAAAAAATACCAATCTGAGATATCTACCTCTAATCCAGTTTGTTGTGATTTAAGATATTGCTAATTGACAGATTAGATTGAAGAGCAGGGCACTTGTGTCTGCAATATGTATTTCCCTGACTGGAGATGCATGAGCAGAGAGGGTCAGACTTGGGCTTTCATTTTTGACATGGTTGAAACTGGAAATGAACATTTGGATTTGGAACTGGTTTATAATAGTCGCGTGTACCAAAGTACATGAAAAGCTTGTCTTGCATATTGTTCACACAGATCAAATCATTACCCAGGCATTGACGTAGCACAAGGTAAAACAGAATGCAGAATTAAATGTACAGGAACAGAGAAGGTGCAGTGCAGGTAGACAATAAGGTGCAAGATGTCTGTATTATCGGACTAGGGAACCGTTTGACAATCTGAGAACAGCAGAATAGAAGCTGTACTTGAGCCTGGTGGAATGTGTTTTCAGGGTTTTGTGTGTTCTATCTAATGGAAGGGGGAGAAGAGAGAGTGTGTTGGGGATGAGTAAGGTCATTGACTACGTTGGCTGCTTTACTGAGACAGAAGCAGAGACAGAATCCATGGGGAGGCTGGTTTCTGTGATGCGCTGAGCTACGTCCATAACTCTCTGTAGCTTCTTACAGTCACGACAGAGCAATTGTCATAACCAACCTGTGATGCATCCAGACAGAATGCTTTCTCTGGTGCTTCAATCGATATTCGTAAGGGTCAAAGGGGACATATGCCAAATTTCTTTAGCCTCCCAAGCAAGTAGAAGCATTGGTGATCTTTCTTGGCCATGGATGGACCAGGACAGATTATTGTTGATTTTACACCTGGGAATTTGAAGCTTACAGCCGTCTCAGCTTTCAGCACTGTTGATGTAGATAGGAGCATGAGTACTTCTCCTGTCCTGAAGTCAATGGCTAGCTCTTTTGTTTTGATGATATTGAGCGAATAGTTGCTATCATGAAACCATGCTAACTTATTTATTTATTTACTTACTTACTTATTGAGATACTGTGTGGAATAGGCCCTTCTGATTATTTGAACTGCATCACCCAGCAATCCCCAACTTTAACCCTAGCCTAATCATGGAACAATTTACATAGACCAATTAACCTACCAATGGTGTGTCTTAAAAAGTGGAAGGAAACCAGGAAACTGGCGGGAATTGAACTCAGTACTGTAATGCATTGTGCTAACCAATATGCTACCATCTCATCTAAGTTTCCTATATTCCAGCTCATCATTATTTTAGATATGGCCCACTACGGTGGTATCATCTTCAAAATTGTAGCTAGAGTTAGAGAAGAAGCTGTAAGTGTACAGGGAGCTGAGGATACAGAGTTGTGGAGCACCAGTGTTGGTAATAATTATGGTGAAGGTGTTGCTTCCTCCCTTACTGATTGCAGTCCGTCTATCAGGAAGCTGAGGTGGGAGGTAACATACACAAAATAGGGAGGAGGTACTGAAAACAGACTACAGGAAGTGAGGAAAGAATCTGAGAAGCAGGACCATAAGGGTAGTAATCTCGTGACAGTGAGTATAGGAATAGAGTGAGGTAGAGGATAGATGCGTGGCTGAGAGGTTGGAGCAGGGGGCAGGGATTCAGATTTCTGGATCATTGGGACCTCTTTTAGGGCAGGTGTGACCTGTACAATAAGGATGGGTTGCACCTGAATCCAAAGGGGACCGATGTCCTGGCAGGGAGGTTTGCTAAGGCTATTGGGGAGAGTTTAAACTAGAATTGCTGAGGGGTAGGAACCAAACTGAAGAGATGGAGGAAGAGGTGGTTGGCTCACAAATAGAGAATACGTAGGCAGTGCAAGAGGGAGAATAGGCAGGTGATAGAGAAGGGATACGCTCAGACTGATGGTTTGAGATGGTTTGAGATGTGTCTAATTTAATGTAAGAAGCATCAGGAACAAAGCTGATGAGCTTAGAGCGTGGATCAGTACTTGGAGCTATGATGTTGTGGCCATTACAGAGACTTGGATGACTCAGGGGCGGAAATGGCTACCTAGAGTGCCAGGCTTTAGGTGTTTCAGAAAGGACAGGGAGGGAGGCAAAAGAGGTGGGGGCATGGCACTGCTGATCGGATATAGTGTCATGGCTGCAGAAGAGGAGGAAGTCATGGAGAGAGTCTGCTGAGTCTCTGTGGGTGGATGTTAGAAACAGGAAAGGGTCAACAACTCTACTGGGTGTTTTTTATAGACCACCCAATAGTAACAGGGACATCAAGGAGCAGATATGGAGACAGATTCTGCAAAGGTGTAATAATAACATGGTTGTCGTGGTAGGAGATCTTAATTTCCCAAATATTGATTGGCATTTCCCCAGAGTGAAGGGTTTAGATAGAGTAGTTTGTTAAGTGTGTTCAGGAAGGTTTCTTGACACAATATGTAGATAAGCCTACAAGAGGGGAGGCTGCATTTGATCAGGTATTGGGAAATGAACCTGGTCAGGTGTCAGGCCTCTTGGTGGAGAGCATTTTGGAGATAGTGATAACAATTCTATCTCCTTTACCATAGAATTGGAGAGGAATAGGAGCAGACAAGTTAGAAAAGTGTTTAATTGGAGTAAGGGGAAATATGAAGCAATCAGGCAGGAACCTGGAAGTATAAATAGGGAGTAGATGTTCTCAGGGAAATGTACGGCAGAAATGTGGTAAATGTTCAGGGGATATTTGCATGGCGTTCTGCATAGGTACGTTCCAATGAGACCGGGAAAGGATGGTAGGGTACAGGAACCATGGTGTACAAAGGCTGTTGAAAATCTAGTCAAGCAGAAAAGAAAAGCTTGTGAAATGTTTAAAAAACTAGATTAATGATAGAGATCTAAAAAATTATAAGGCTAGCAGGAAGGAGTTTGAGAATGAAATTAGGAGAGCCAGAAGGTGCCATGAGAAGGTCTTGGTGAGCAGGATTAAGGAAAACCCAAAGACATTCTACAAGTATGTGAAGAGCAAGAAGATAAGACATGAGAGAATAGGACCAATCAAGTGTGACAGTGGGAAAAGTGTGTATGGAACCAGAGGAGGTAGTGGAGATACTTTATGAATACTTTGCTTCAGTATTCACTATGGAAAAGGACCTTGGCGATTGTAAGGATGACTTACAGTGTACTGAAAAGCTTGAGCATATAGACATTAAGAAAGAAGATGTGCTGGAGCTTTTGGAAATCATCAAGCTCATAGATCACCAGGACAAGATGAAATATACCTCTGGCTACTGTGGGAGGCAAGGGAGGAGATTGCTGAGCCTCTGGCAATGATCATTGCATCATCAATGAGGATGGGAGAGGTTCTGGAGGACTGGAGGATTGTGGATGTTGTTCCCTTATTCAAGAAAGGGAGTAGAGATAGCCCTGGAAATTATAGACCAGTGAGTCTTACTTCAGTGGTTGGTAAGTTGATGGAGAAGATCCTGAGAGGCAGGATTTATGAAAATTTGAGGAGGCATAATATGATTAGGAATAGTCAGCATGACTTTGTCAAAGGCAGTCGTGCTTTACGAGCCTGACTGAATTTTTTGAGGATGTGACTAAACACGTTGATGAAGGTAGATCAGTAAATGTAGTGTATATGGATTTCAGCAAGGCATTTGACAAGGTACCCCATGCAAGGCTTATTGAGAAAGTAAGGAGGCAGGGGATCCAAGGGGACCTTGCTTTGTGGATGCAGAATTGGCTTGCCACAGAAGGCAAAAACGTGTTGTAGATGGGTCATATTCTGCATGGAGGTCGGTGACCAGAGGTGTGCCTCAGGGATCTGTTCTGGGACCCTTTCTCTTTGTGATTTTTATAAATGATCTGGATGAGGAAGTGGAGGGATAGGTTCGTAAATTTGCTGATGACACAAAGGTGGGGGTGTTGTGGATAGTGTGGAGGGCTGTCAGAGATTACAGCAGGACATCGATAGGTTGACTGCGTGGTTAAGAAGGCATATGGTGTATTAGCCTTCTCAATCGTGGAATGGATTTCAAGAGCCAAGAGGTAATGTTACAGCTATATAGGACCCTGGTCAAACCCCACTGGAGTACCGTGCTCAGTTCTGGTCACCTCACTACAGGAAGGATATGGAAACTATAGAAAGGGTGCAGAGGAGATTTACAAGGATGTTGCCTGGATTGGGGAGCATGCCTTATGAGAATAGGTTGAGTGAACTTGGCCTTTTCTCCTTGGAGTGGCAGAGGATGAGAGGTGACCTGATAGAGTTGTATAAGATGATGAGACATTGATAGTGTGGATAGTCAGAGGCTTTTTTGCCCAGGGCTAAAATGGCTAACATGAGAGGGCACAGTTTTAAGGTGCTTGGAAGTTGGTACAGAGGAAATGTTAGGGATAAGTTTTTTATGCACAGAGTGGCCAGTGGGTGGAATGGCTGCTGGTGACGGTGGTGGAGGCGGATACAATAGGGTCTTTTATGAGACTCTTGGATAGGTACATGGAGCTTAGAAAAATAGAGGGCTATGGGTAACACTAGGTAATTTCTAAAGTAAGTATGTGTTCAGCACAGCATTGTGGGCTAAAGGGCCTGTATTGTGCTGTAGGTTTTCTATGTTTCTAAAATATTTGGAGGAACACAGCAGGTCAGGCAGCATCTATAGAAATGAATAAACAGTCAGTGTTTCAGGCTGAGACCCTTCCTCAGGACTGAAAAGGAAAGTTGCCACAACAAAAAGGTGGGGGGAGGACAAAGAGGGAAGCTGGAAGGTGATAGGTGAAGTCAGGTGGGTGGGAAAGGTAAAGGGCTGGAGAAGAAGGACCCTGACAGGGGAGGAGAGTGCACCATAGCTTAAAGGGAAGGTGGAAGGACCGGGGGAAGTGAGGAGAGGTAAATGGCCAGAGTGGGAAATAGAAGAGAGGAGGAGGAGGGATTTTTTTCCCAGAAGGAGAAACCGATATACGTGCATCAGGTTGGAGGCGGCCCAGACTGTTGTTCTTCCACCCTGAGGGTGACCTCACCTTGGCACAAGCAGGAGTTATTGACTCCCATGTCTCAGAGTTTGGTGATTAGTTTTCTTGGAATCATAGTATTAAAGACAGAGCTATAGTAACAAGCAATACCCTGCTGTAGAGTATTCACTATCTAGATGCTCCAGAGATGAATGAAAGGATAGGAAGATGGTGCCCATCGTAAGATTTATCATTCTTTAATGGCTTGCTTCTTTTACACTGTAATCTACTTGAATTGTGATTTCAAAACTGCCTGTAACCTCAGCAAAATGTATGGAAGAAAAATGGATGCAGAAACAATCATTATAATTTTTATTCATAAGGGGATATTCAAATCAATTTGTACACAAGGTAAAGCATGTAAACATCACTTAAGAGTACTAGTTTTTGATAGGCATGAGGATATTGATAAAACCACAAACATATACATAATATTGAATGATCTCATGTATTGCATAATCTCAATTTGCAAGGAAATCATGTATTTGTAAATTAGTTTCCATAGCAACAAAACAGACTACAGATACATAATTCCAAACTTCACTTAAAAAAATCATTATCTGAGAATGGATCATTTGTGTATAAGATAAGAGAGTTCTCTCAGCTGACCCAACACAGCTTTTCAAGTTTTGAAGTTGTGTGGACAAGGTCACAAAAATCACAAGGCACTTTGAAAAGACATACAAAAAGAAAGAATAAGGAGGACAAAAGAAAAAAAGGTAGTTCCTGGAAAGACATATTGGAGACCGAAGAGGAAATGAACAGCAAGAATCATTTACATTTCAAGTTCACTTCTAACTCAGCAATGAGAAGTGTGGCCCAGTATTATAATGGAGTGCAAACATAATGTCTAATATCTAGTTCCAGTATAATCTCCATGTAATGGGATCCTATATTGTCTGACTTAATTGTAATCACTGCAGTAAATAAAAGGTAGATCTTAATTCTCTCCTGTCATACAGTAAATTCAGAGAATAGATTCTCTCTACCTCCCATGTTGCTGTCCATTACATTTGAGGAATATTTTCTTCCCCTCCCTCCCATATAGTAATCTTCAAAAATCTCAAAGATGTCTGCTTGACACTTCCTATTCCTCATCTTTGTACTCACGAATGAAAACACCAACTGAATAGGCAATATCCGGTTCCACATGTGTAATCATTTGTCCCAATGCTTCTTTAGTATTGATTCCTGGAGAAGCAGGATCATCTGACTAAATACTAAAACCATAATTTTCAATTCTCTATGGTTATGGGCTGATCCTTGTTACCTTGCTGTTGTATTTTGCCACAAAATGATTCTGCCTCATCCCCTGCCCATTTATTGTTGAATTCTCTATCTCTCTTGCTTTCAGATCTGTTTATCCCAGTGCTCATCCACAACACTTACACCAAGCACTCCATTCAAATATGAACTGCTTCAGAATTCCACTCGCCATCCTCATGGGAGACAAATCCAATTTACCCATCACCCTATCCTTGCTAGCCTACTTTAGTAACCTGCATTACGTACCCCGTAACTGGGTTGCCACACCAGCAGAAATGGACCACTTAGTTGGAGTCTGGTTTAACAGAACTAATAAAGTTTTATTAAAGAAATAAGTAACACAGTACTCTAATCGTAAGGATATAAATACAACAGGTTAGCAATGATAGAACACACACATGTACACCGAACTAGAGTAATAGGAATCAAACAAGCTCTATCGCAGTCTAGGGGTAAAATGATCAGTCTCAAGTGATGCAGAGTTCGGTTCAGCTTAGTACAGTTCGCAGTAATCGCTGTTGTGCTGTTGGAGAGAGAGAGAGGGAATATGCAAATCTGATTCAGACAGACCTTTAATGTTCTTCGCAGTTAGCTTTCGGACAAACCCTTTTATGTCTTCTGTGGTCACCGACTGTGACCCCTCCATTCCGGATACGACCGTTCTTCCGCGGTGAACCCGGCACCCAGGCAAGGGCGGACACACACACCAGGTTCCCGCCGATCGCACCTTTTCACCCTATGCGTCTATGGTCGGTTCCCACGACCAGACCTCCAAACTCCTACCAGCTTGTGGGGGCACACCGCTCTTCCAGGGTCTTATTATCTTGTGATCTCGTGGTGTGTGTCATGCCTTAGTGAACCTGTTCTTTTTATCCCCCTGCTGGGGTATCGCCTGTCCATCAAACTTCAAACAGTTCAGGTTCAAAGCAACCGGTCTGTCAATATTCTGAAATGTGTTTCTTTCTCGTTAAACTCTCTCTTCTCTCTTATTAGCATTTTGAATGTTTCTCCATTGTCTCCCTTATCTCTCTCATCAGCATCAATCTTCTGATAACTTGGTTTGTCGTCACACCTGCTTCAGTAACTGCTCAATCTTAACATATAACAAGTAACATTTTAACAAGTTTTCAAACTCCTCACGGCCTCCTTCTCTCCTCTCTCCAGAGTCTCCTCCAGACTTGCAGTTTGCCACACTTACTATCTTCTAGTGATCTTGAACACTCATATATTGATTATGTTAATAATGCACACTCAATGTTTTTGGAACAGCTGCTTCCCATCTACTGTCAAATTTCTGAACATTAACATTACCCGACTATTTTTGGTCTCCTTTTGCATTGTTTATTAGATAAATAGATAGTATATATATGTACGAAGAAATGGGCCACTGAATACATAGGCAGCAAAACCATAATGTTTAAGGAGGCATATTTCAGAACTTCTAGCTAAAACGTGCATGAGCACAAATACAGTGAATCAGAATCATGTTTATTATCACTGACTAACACTATGTCGTGAAATTTCTTGTTTTGCAGCAGTAGTATTAGATTAGGTTAGATTATGAGAACACTCAGTCCTCTTTTATTGTCATTTAGAAATGCATACATGTATTAAGAAATGATACAATGTTTCTCCAGAGTGATATCACAGAAAACAAGACAGACCAAAGGCTAACACTGACAGAACCACATAATTATAACATATAGTTACAGCAGTGCAAAGCAATACCATAATTTGATGAAGAACAGACCATAGGCACAGTAAAAAATAGTCTCAAAGCCCCGAGTCAATCGACTCCCGAGTCCCTGATAGCAGGCGGCAAAAGGAAGAAACTCCCTGCCATAAACCTCCAGGCACCGGCAACTTGCCGATACCTTAGAAGCAGCTGACCCCAGCCGACCCTGAGTTCATCTGTCCAAAAACTCCAAGCTTCCGACCAGTCTCTCTGATACAGCCTCCCAAGCACCATCCTCTGCCATGCGCCTTCCACCACTCCCCAGCCGCTGAAACATGCAAAGCGGAGGATCTTGGAGCCTTCCGCTCCGGAGATTCCAGTTTCCACACCGTAGCAGCGGTAGCAAAGCAGGCATTTCAGAAGTTTTCCAGATGTTCCGCTGTGATCTCACGTCTGTCTCCATCAAATCAGGATTGTGCACAGTCCCCTACTTGACAGATAACGGATATTCATCACCGAAGTGGCTGTGCAATACATAAAATATACTATAAATTGCAATAAGATATAGTTATATATATCTATATTTTATTGTAACCAGGTTTTCTCTCTAAACTGGAATTTCTAATTTGATACTTCTCATCTAATAAATGATGGGACAGTTTATCACGTTAAAGACATTGCACAAATGCAACTTGCTGGTGTAAGGATTAGCGGCAAGGTTCACCAGGTCATGTATGGCATAAATTTAGACAGTGGTTAATCCTGCTGTTCTGCTTCATTAGAGTGCTTTACTCACAGCTTCAGAACAATGGCCCCTTGCTGAAATGTCAGTGTGATGTCCACAGCCATCTGTGCCATCTGCCTCTTTGGGGAATATCAAAAAAGATTGCTTAGTAATTATAGAGCTGATGATTTGTTCTGAATTTGAGTGAACTCCTGCCATGCATTTGGCAAAAATTTTGACTTTCCAGGAAAGCTTATTGAGATGAAATTTTCAGCATGTGTTGAGATTTTGCTCTCTTTTTGCACTATTTATTTATTTCTTATTGTAAAGTATAGCAATTTTTATGTATTGTAATGTACTGTTGCTGCAAAACAGCAACTTGCATGACATTAGTCAGTTATAATAAACCTGATTCTGATTCTAATTCTGACTCTTTGCAGAATTACTATTCTCTGCCAATGCTCTGTTGAACTGGGCCCTCCTTCTTCTAATAATATACTTTGTTCATAAAACACGACGTGAATATAATCAAGGCATGTCTTTCTTTTCGTTTATTGCACCATCTCTTGCATTCTCCGACAATGCATCAATCCTACTAACTCTTCCTTAAATCATGCATACACAAACCTTTTAAGAGGCTGTTACATAAGTCCTAGCATCTCAGTGTTCAGGGGGAGGTGGACTGTAGTCTATGGTCCCGGCAACCCGCCATTTTCCGCAGCCAGGTCTCCGGGTCCCTTTTCTACCTACATCACTAACTTCTTCTGGGTTATTAAGGTGAGAATAATCATTGTTACACTTTGTCAGTTCTGGACATTTTGAATATCCTTCTGCTTTTGAAAGCATTTCTCATTCTTTGTCTATATTCTAACAAAGCTCTCCTTTTTGTCTGTATAGAATCAAAATCAGGTTTATTATCACTGAAATATATTGTGATATTTATTGTTTTGTGGCAGCAGTAAAGTGCAAACTCTGCTAGTATTTAATTCTGTTCTAGATCTTACTATCACATGTACCAAGGTACAATGAAAAGCCTGTCTTGTATACTCTTATACAGATCAAGTCATTACACAGTGTAAAGAGGTAGTACAAAGTTAAACAATGGCAGAATGCAGAATAATGTGTAACAACTACAGAGAAAGTGCAATGCAGATATACAATAAGGTACAAGATAATAACAAGCTAGATTGTGAGTTTAAAAGTCCATCTTATCATACTGGGAACCATTCAATAGTCTCATAACAAGTGGAGACAAAGCTGTCCTTGAAGTGCTTTCAGGCTTTTGAACCTTCTGCCTGTTTGGAGAGGAGAGAAGAGAGAATGTTTGGGGTGAGTTGTGTCTTTGATAATATTGGCTGTTTTACGAGGCAGCAAGAAGTGGACAAAGTCTATGGAGATGAGGTTGGTTTCATTAAACCTAATATATTTATTCAAGAGGATATTGAATCAGATTCTAATGGTAGATTTTTAATTGTTAAAGGAACAATCTGTAACAGAAAAGTTGTTTTGGTTAACTTGTATGGTCCTAACTTAGATGATCCTTTTTTTAAAAAGGTATTTGCTTTACTGCCTGACTTAAATGAATATATGCTCATAATGGGTGGGGATTTTAATTGCTGTTTAAATCCCATGATTGATAAGAGCTCAACCAATCAGCGACTTCCAAATCGATCCGCGTCATTTATTAATTCCTTTTTGATTGATTTTGGGTTGATTGATTTGTGGAGGTATCTTCATCCCGATAATAGAGAATGTTCTTTCTTCTCACACGTTTATAAAAAATATTCACGGGTCGATTATATTATAATCGATCCCCGCTTCTTGCCTAGTGTTAAAACTTGCAAATATGACGCTATTGCTATATCTGATCATGCACCTCTGTCTTTTGAATTTGATGATGTCATTCTTGCCTGCCCACTTTGGCGCATGTCTCAGACATTATTGCAAAACTCTGACTTTCTCAGTTTTATTGAAACCCAGATAAAAGAATTTTTTCTTTTTAATGATATGGGGGTATGTCTGAATTAGTAATATGGGATACATTTAAAGCATTTTTACGTGGTCAGATTATTTCTTATTCAGCTAAACTTAAAAAACAAACTAACGCAGAATTAGATAGAATTTCAAAACAAGTTAAAAATTTAGATAATATTTATGCAATTTCCCCCAATACTAATTTATTTAAACAAAGGGTGGAACTTCAATTACAATATAACCTGTTATTAACTCATCCCATTGAAAGTTATTTGCTTAAGTTAAAGAGCCAATTTTATATGTCTGGAGATAAAAATAATAAACTGCTTGCATCTCAATTAAAAATGGCTGCAGCCAAAAGGCAAATCATGAAAATTCGTAGGGAAGATGGTACCTTAGCTCAGGAATATGAAGAAATTAATAAGATTTTTCAAGATTTTTATGCTGAGCTATATAAATCTCAATGTCCGTTAGATTCCTCTAAAATGAATGCTTTTTTACGAAAGATTGTTTTCCTAAAATCTCGGCTGAGGGTCAAAAAACTCTCGATGCTCAAATTACTGAAACCGAAATTCCTAAAGCTATTTTTTCAATGCAATCTGGTAAGTCCCCAGGACTTGATGGCTATCCTGTAGAATTTTATAAAAATTTGGAAAGTTGCTCTCTCCGTATATGTTGGAAATGTTTAAGGATTCTTTTGTGAAAGGTGACTTACCCTCTACTTTTTATGAGGCCTCTAATTCTTAAAAAAGATAAAGATCCTACTGATTGTGCTTCATATAGACCTATTTCATTACTGAATGTTGACGCTAAGATTTTGTCAAAGATAATGACCAAACAGTTGGAGAATATTTTGGGTAAAATTATTTGTAAAGATCAAACAGGCTTTATAAAGGGTCGCTATTCCTTTCCAAATGTTAGGAGACTTTTTAACATTATATATTCATCCTCTTCTAAAATTCCACAATGTGTTGTATCTTTGGATGCTGAAAAGGTGTTCGACCGAGTCAAATGGAAATATTTATTCAATGTTTTAGAGAAATTTGGCTTTGGTGTTAATTTTAATAATTGGATTAAAATGATATATAAAGCCCCTATTGCTACTGTTGTCACTAACAATCGTAGGTCTCCTTTTTTTCAGCTTTCACGGGGGACAAGGCAAGGCTGTTCATTAAGTCCTTTGTTGTTTAATTTAATATTAGAACCCCTTGCTATTGCTCTTCATGAGGCTAAAAATATCCATGGGATCTTTGTGAATGAGACCATGCCTAAGGTCTCTCTTTATGCTGCTGATTTATTGGTTTATATATCTAACCCTGACAAATCTATTCCTGCCTTGCTAAAATTATTTAATGAATTCAGAGGTTTTTCAGGATATAAAATAAATTTTAGTAAAAGTGAATTGTTTCCTTTAAATTATTCTGTCTCTATATATGATAATACTCCTTTTAAAGTTACAGACTCTTTTAGATATCTAGGTATTATAATTACTGAAAAATATAAGGATCTTTATAAAGCCAATTTTGTTCCCTTAGTAGACTGTATGAAGTATTTATTTAGTAGATGGAGTCCACTTACATTTCCACTTGTTGGTGGTATTCATATAGTTAAAATGATGATTTTACCAAAATTTTTATATTTATTTCAGAATATTCCTGTTTTTTTGACTAGGAAGTTTTTTGATCGGATTGATTCTATTATTTTATCTTTTATTTGGAATAATAAAAGACCAAGAATTAGTAAATGTCATTTACAAGAATTGAAAAAGGATAGAGGTCTTGCTTTGCTTAATTTTAGAATGCATTATTGGGCTGTTAATCTGCGATATATGTCTTTTTGGTTATACTGGGTTGACAAGAGTGATCGGCCAATTTGGGTAGACCTGGAACTTAAAGTTGTAAAACAGTTTTATTTAACCTCGTTATTGGGAGCTCCTTTACCTATGCAATTAGGTAAAGTTGTTAATTTAAACCTATATCCTGTGATTAAGTATTCTTTACAAATTTGGCTCCAGTTCCGCAATTTTTTTAATCTTAAAAAATTTAAACTTGGCAGTTTAATTTACCGAAATTACTTTTTTAAGCCTTCTTTGAGTGATCCAATTTTTTTACTTTGGAAAAATAAAGGTATTAATTCTCTTTTGAATTTATTTGAAGAAGATAGATTAATGTCCTTTGAACAATTAATTGATAAATATTCTCTTTCATACTCACACTTTCTGCAGTACCTTCAAGTTAGATATTTTTTACAAAAATATTTAAGTAATTTCCCTTACATATTGGAGGCTGACCTGTTAGATACTATTATGAGTATGAATCCTTTGATTAAGGGTTCTATTGGAAGAATTTATAATTTATTATTACAATGGGATAAGCGTCCTTTATCTAAGATTAAACAGGATTGGGAAAAGGAACTTAATTTGACTTTTATGATAGAGGATTGGGTGCGGATATTGAAGTTGGTTAACTCTTCTTCAATTTGTGCTAGCCATTCATTGATTCAATTTAAAATTGTACATCGTTATCATTTGACAAAGGAGAGACTTTCTAAAACCTTTCCTAATGTTGATAGTCATTGTGATAGATGTAAGACTGAGATAGCTACACTGACACATATGTTTTGGTCTTGTTCTATATTGGAACAGTTCTGGAAGTCGGTTTTCTCAACAATTTCTAAAGCACTTAAAATTAATTTACAACCTAATAAATTAACTGTGCTTTTTGGAATAGTTCATCAAAATATTCATGGTATTTCTGTGCCTGACCAACATGTTATTGCATTTGTTACATTGATAGCTAGGAGGGCCATTTTGTTGAAGTGGAAGGATACATCAGCTCCCACTTTGTCACAATGGTTCTCTCAAGTGATGCTATGTCTTAGTTTGGAGAAAATTAGAAGTCGAACCTTTGAACCTTTATTTGATTTTGAGAAAAGATGGGGCTCATTTGCTCGTTATTATCATTTGAGTTAATTGATATAATATTTCCACGATCTAATTGTAATTTTTTTTAGTATGTTTTCTTTTCTTGCTGGTGGTTTGATGTTTATTTTTAGAAGCTTTTTGTATGACGCATGGCTCCAGGGTTGTACACCTAATGGGTTCTCTTTTTTTTTCTCACTTTTCTGCTCAGTAGGTTTTTTTGTTATCACAAAATTTTGTTTTCAATCCTTAAGATGATGGTTTTGTTTTGAGGCATTGTAAGTGTTGTTACTTCGATGTACTCATATTATTTTTCCTATATATACAATAAAAAGATTTGAAAAGGAAAAAAAAAACAAAAACAAATGTAAAACGTACAACACACATCAAAGTTGCTGGTGAACGCAGCAGGCCAGGCAGCATCTGTAGGAAGAGGTGCAGTCGACATTTCAGGCCGAGACCCTTCGTCAGCTCCTTACAGAAAACAGTGGGGATTGAACTCAGGTTGCTGGTACTGTAAAGTGTTGTGCTAACCGCTATGCAGCCGCGCCATCCCAATTTATTATTCCCCTGTACAATTAAAAAGGAAATTTTCTACTTCCGTTGAAATGCTTTTCATTTTAAATCTTTGTACACTGACTGATCATTGACTCTTATTCCCTAATCCTCTGGACTGCATCACTACCTAACTTACTCAGTTTCCTATCATGAATTATTCACCAGTCCTGCTGTGCTTCATTATATGACTCACCAATGGTACCCACCTCTCAGACTAGCTGTATCCCCGTTTCCCACCATCCAGTATCCACACCCTTGAACTACCACTTTTTTCCATTGCCCAATGTGCCCACTCTCTTCTATTCACCAAACCTTCACTGTTTCAGCATCCAGCTTGGAGTTAGACAACTTTTGGATCTTTCCAATTTATCCCAGGATTTCTGGGCACAATTTCATTAGAAACTCAATTAGCATTTAAGACGCTGGGCTGAATCTAAACTGATTTTTTTTCTTTGGAACATTTGGAGAATAAAATCTGAAGTTGGAATATTGCCTTTGTGCTAACTGGTAGCATTGACAAAGCTATCGTCATGTTTCATCCAGACTAAGAACTTAACACTTTTATTTTTACATCGTCAATGTGTCATCCAGATAGGGACTAAAATGTGTTTGAAAGCAGATTGTTTTAGAAACATTATTTCAGTCAATTTCTGAGAGTTGACTGGAGATATTTCTGTACTTAAATAAATGTGAACAGGAGAATATTGAATAAAAGTATCTTACTTGGCCATAACTAAGGAATATATTTTTACTATTTTATGTTCTACTGTTCCAGCCATGCAGCCTTCGGAGTTAAAAATGAGTGCATGATTTCCAGTCTAGTGGTGAATGTTTCAGAGTTTTGGAGTTTTCTCTGATCTCTGTGCCTCGGGGAAATACTTCAGTTGATAGACTGTAATGAGCAGCCTGTGGTTGTTGATGTTATAAATCAGCAATTTCCCCTAAGATTCAGTGAAAAATTTAACACAAAATGCAATATAGATCTGACAACTGCTCTGCAGTTCTTTGATAAATAATAAGTGGTTTTCAAACAAAATATGCACCACTTCAGTTGAAAAGTTCTTCATATACATAACATAGATAAGACTGAATTTGTACCAGACACAATGATGATAACGGCTTTGCACTTTAGTGGCAAATGACTCCCAAAAATATGCAGATGATGTGAATCATGTCATCAGTCAGCATTCAAAGTTGTTCTAAAAGAAACATGCTAATTTGAAATTAATGGTTTAGCTAATCTCTTTTGTTTAACCTTGTGTGGATGAAATACATTCATCGTTTGGAAGGAGACTGCAGCAACAAAATTTAAAGAGATCATCAAATGTTTTCAGGTCAATTTAACTAAGGCATTGGTTCTAACTCTGGTTCTTTCTCTGCAGCTTTAGCACTTTGTTATTCATTATTATAGTTTTACCATGCACTGTGTAATGATATAATTTATTTGAACAGTATGCAAGACAAGCTTTTCACTATATCTTGGTACATGTGACTATAATAAGCCAATACCAGTACTCTAGCTGTGCCATCATCCTCCTCTGCGTTGGGAAACTTCCAGACTGGAACTCAAGATTTATGCAGTCTTTTCCAAGCTGGCATTCACTATTACATGAGAAATGTAACAGACACTCTTGATTCAAGGGTGTCAAATTATATTTCATTTTGACTTGGCTGGGTTTCTGTTTTCAAGTTTCCTGGGAGTTCCATCTCCGGAACACATGTCACTGTAACCTGTAAGTCAGAAGATATCATGGAGGAGAAACCACCGTCATTTGTAGTTTCAAATTCCCCACTGGTAACTGTCTCAGCAAGGGCTACTCCAGTGATGTTGTGAACTAGTGCCTCTATGGGAGTGCCGGTGTGCTGGGGAGGGCATGATCGTTGCATGACAGTTTGCCGGCCCTCAGCTGCTTCCTCTGGTTGTGAACCACTTTGTCCTGGAGGGGAGAGGAATGCGTGACACTGAGTGCTGGGTAATCTTCTGGGGTGCAGTGGCTGCGAGGTCTCTGCTGCCAATAAATGTCCAAGTTGAGAGAAGTCGATCTGAGGCTGGCAGAGGTGCTGATCATGTGAAGGTGAGCTAAACTCGCATTAGGTGTGAATTCTGGTTAATGGAACGACTTGGTAGACTAGGAAGTGAGCATGGTAGATTGAGCAGTGCTGCAGATTCCTCCCCACTATTTGTAACATTCACTCGGAACGTTGCAGACAAAGGACCCAAGGCATTGTTGTAGATCTCCTCCACACATCCCACAATCCTTTGACCCGCTACCATCAGGACTAGGACTGTCAGACTGGGTAACAGCTTCTTCCCTCAGGATGTGAGACTACTGAATACCCTGCCACCATTGATGTGTGTGTGTGTGTGTGTATTACAATAAACTGGAATTTGAACTTGACTTATGTGAGTTCATTGAACATATAAATCGCGGGCTCCTGATTTCAGCCAAGGCTGTCTGCCCTTCAGGTTAATAGACGTGGTCTTGTAGCACTGTTAATATGTGCGTATTCCTGTGTGCTGCCAAATATTTAAAATTAATTAACTGCCATGCACAATGGGGGAATCTAAGTTTACGAAGTCCCTTTATCATTGCAAATCTTTAAATGCCTTAAATGGGGTCTGTGTCTTCTTGATGCATGGAGTTTCTAAGGTGACATGTCTCTCCATCTTTTCAACTAAGACCTTCAGCAGAAGGCATGAGATTTTATAAACTACTCTCACCCACACTGGGCAATGCTGTGATGTCCTTTGGTGCGTCAGAATGATGTTTGCAAGACTTTCCACCACCTGTTCTGTCCCAAAAATAAACCTCCTCTTTAAGAAGTGCAAAATGACTTTAAGTATATAGTCTTGCTGTAACTAGTACAGTTCTTGGTCCCCTGCTGAGGTGTGCAGCCACTCAACAACAAGGTTTATGCCGGCAGCCACTGCGATCATCCTAGTTAGCAGGCAGGTCAAAATTGGCAAAATTGGCAGAGGATCATCCTATATTGAAATTCCCTTGCTCATTTTCATGAGCTATGGCAGCTCAAATATTCCTCAAACATTTCACACCATTTATAGCATCTGTAGAAAATTTATACAACATAGAATTTATTTCTTTGCTAAAAATTGTTTAGTAGACAAGAAATTATAAAACGTTATCGCATCCGTACTAACGTTTATCTAAGATGAGGTCTGATTCCCTGTTGTCCGAACCTCTTTGGTTTTAGGAAAACACAAGCTGTAGTTGTGTCATAATGGGACAAAGATTTTTCGGAGCAGATCTCTCATACTTTTAATTAATGGATACGTGAACTAATAATTTAACATTTTTATGGTCGGCATTAAAATCAAGCACAGATGTGGAGTAAATGATGTGCTAATAACACCAGTAGGCATACTCAACTGCACTAGCAAAGATTTTGAATTTTTTCCACACCAGACGTCCTCACAGCTTGGGAGGCAAAGTACCAATTAGTGTTGAATAACATTAGATAGTGCTGTGAATTTATGTGGTTCTACTTAGGGTAGCTATAATTGCCAGAGGGAGGATGTGATTTTTATCCAGAGAGTCGAAGCTGGATTGAAAATATTTTAAAGCAAACTGTACCACCTCAACTTTACAGAACTTAAATGTTTTATATATAGATTTCAACATTTGTGTAGAGGCCAAGTTGTTGGGTATATTTAAGGCAAAGGTTGACAGATTCTTAATTAGTCAGAGTGTGTAGGGTTACAGGGAGAAGGCAAGAGAATGAGGCTGAGGGGGAAATGGATCAGCCATGATAAAATGGTGGAGCAGACTCGATGGGCCAAATAGCCTACTTTTGCTTCTATATCTTATGGTCTTGTCATCTTATTTTAGCAATTTAGCCTTTTCTTTGGACTACAGGAAAAGTGAGGATTATGAAGATCAGGCAAGACAATGGAGTTGAGGCCAAGATGAGATTGGCCATGATTAACCAGAGCAGGTTTGAGGGGCTGACAGTTGCTCCTATTTCTTACAATCAAATATGTAAATAAAAATAGATTTTTGAAGTATGTACCCAAGGAAATGCACATGAATAAATCTCACGTGTAAGCACCCTCCAGTGCATGTGAGAGCACCAGTTCTTAACCCCTAAAGCAGATACGTGCAAGGAAACTGATGCCCGCTCTGCAGCTGCATAAATCCTCTCCCATCACCCCACCCCCAAAAAAAACTGAGTAACCTTGATCACAACAGACACTGAACTAGGTTCTATTGAGGAAAATGAAGGCCTCAGGTACCATTATAAATTACCTGAATGTGAAGTGAATAAAGACAAAATCGTATTATTGAAAACTGTTACTCTTCCTTGTGCTTCCACTCCCAATATGAGGAGGTGCTTGAGAGCAGTTTGTAGTGGCAGTTTGAGGTTGGGTTTGTCACTGTAGAAAAACATACAAAATAAAACTGAGTAGGCCATTTGGCCTCTCATGGCTACCTAACCATGAAATGAGGTATTTTAGCTCAGCATCATTTGCCTACACCAACTCCACATCCTAGATTCCCTTAATATAGATAAACCAATTGATCCTCATTGACTTGGTCTCAACAGCCCTCTTAGGTAGAGAATTCCATAGGCTCACCACTCTCTGGGTGGGGGCATTTTTTCTCTCATCACTGGGCTGAATGACCCACCACATAATTGGAGACTGTGACCCCGGCCCAAAAACGGAAACATCACTTTGCGTTTCCCCTGACGAGCCTCATTGAAATTTTCAAAGATCTCTACTCTCCTCTAGATTGTAGGTTCAATCTGCTCAACCTCTCCTTAGATGCCAAACCCATCACCCTGTACTCACTGTTCTACATTTGCACTCTCTCCTTTTGTACTAAGTTATCTTGCAATAAAGAGCAGCATATCATTTTCCTTCCTAATTTCTTGTGGTATCTGCAAGATAACATTAAGTGACTTAAGTACAAGGATACTCGGGTCCCTCTCAATACTAGCACCTTTTTGTCTCTCATCATTCAAACAAATCTGCTTATCCATTTTTCTATCAAAGTGGATGACCTCACTTTTTTTTCTACGTTTGAATTCCATTTGCCATGTCTCTATATCTTGCTGAAAATCTCTGCATTGTCCTTAACAATTCACATTTTTGCTAGTTTGTATTGTAGACAAACATGAATATAGTGCATTTAACCCTATCTTTCATATCATTGAGATAGATCATGCAAAGCTGGAGCTATACACAATCTATATCAATGGCACCCTTCTAGTCACAGTTCCCAAAGCCAAAAATACCCTATTTATTCTTAATGTCTGTTAAACAATCCTCAGTAATCCTAATTCACTCTGGTCTAATTTTTGCTTCCTGTTTTCTGAATACCTTACTGAAGGCCTTCTGAATCTATGAATATGTTAAATTCACTGTTTTTCTTTCATAATTGTATGTTGACTCTGCCCAATTTTATTATTTTCTAAGTGCCTTTTTCTTTGTTATTATCAATTGATTCCAGAATTTTCCATATATCTAATATTAGGTAACACATCGTGTTCTATAGCTTGACATTCCAAACTAAAAGTTTATATTTTGATTGGGCGTCTGGCCTACTTGTTTACTTGCAAGATCTCTTCCTGGTTCTCACACAGGTTGCTTGCTAACTCACTTGCTAATTCACTTCCTTCTAAAAACTCGATTGCTTATATGTTGAGGCACATGGCATTTCTGTTTTAGTGTGCCATTGACGAGATACTTTTTCCAAGATGGAATCCACTTCTGACTATTTCTGGTTTCAACAAATTGGATTAGACCCTTCTGCTTGAGATTTGCATATGTACACCTGCTGCGATTTTCACTTCAGACATGTACTCTATTGTATCATTTCTCGCGCAATGGCTCCCTAAGGAGATCCTGGGAACAATTGTAATGCAATGTTGGTTGGAGATCCTGGTAAGATCCTGGTTCGACTTACCTTCTAATTCTCCTGTACTTACCAGCATACATCTCAAATTACTCCACTGGCCTGAATCGCTAACCCCACTGTGCTCCTTATTGACCACTTGACCTACTTAACTCACCAATTTCATTCCTAGCCTTTGGTTCTTTGATCTCAATCCTGACTCTCAAATCTTGCTTCTGAAATGACCTTCATCAGTTGTAAGTCTAATCTTAGGCTACGTCCACACTAGACCGGATAATTTTGAAAATGCCGGTTTCGCGCAAAAACGATAGGCGTCCACACTAGGCGTTTTTGAAAATACCTCCGTCCACATTAATATGGGTATTTGGGTGAATCTCCTCCTACTGGGCATGCGCAGGACAGAAAACAAGCGAAGAGGAAACGGTATACTTGGTGCGCGTTTGTCCAGTTATTGACTAGAAAAACTTAAAAGGAAATTGCTATATGATGGACAGCTGTTGGCTCTCGCGCAGGAGGACTTAAAACTAAAAAAACAAATACTGGAGCGTATGGAGGCAACCGACAGGGAGTTCACGGATAGTATGACCCAGCTGACGACGAACATTGAAAAACTGACTAACTTTGTTGCAGAGGGATTTGCAATGATGAGGAATATGATGGCTCCCCCCCAGTACTTTTCACCGCCACAATACCAGCCTCACGGCCACTACAATAGCTACACATATGGACACACAGACCCCCGGGTGGCCCCACCAACATCTTCCCCACTCCCACAGAGGGGTCACCCTGGAAATATTTCCTACAGTCATAGTCTCATCACTGATGTAAGGGACGACAGGTTTTTTAAAACCTCCGGTTACCCCGTACACACTACAACGCCCAACTGGCGTTTTCAGATTTAAACACTCTGGAGAACATTTTAGAAAAGCTCCGATTTTGGGGGAGGAAAACGCCATTTCAGTGTGGACAGAGGGTCAAGAGGAAGAGAAAGAGCTTCGGTTACGGATTTATCCGGTCTAGTGTGGACGTAGCCTCAGCCCAACTCCCTAATCTTGTTCCAATTCTTTAACCTTGCTCTAACGCCCTCCAGTTGACTGAGACCCATGAAGGAGGCCACTTGCACAACATGACACAAAGCTATCTGGATAATTATAAACCTCTGTCAACACTGCATTCCTGTGCGTGCCCACCTACAACTTACCAAGTTCTTGTCCTTTGCATTTTCACTCCAAAACTAACTCGGCACACCAGACCACCCCTGTCCCAGATATTTGACTTTTGACCCCGGCCTTCTCTCCTCAGATGCTGATTCACCGAAACGTAGCCTCTGCATTGAGCGGTGTACTGTTACTCACTCAAAGTGCCAGAACCTTTCAGTAGTACTGACATTTTCAGCAGTGTTTCTCCTTTGCTTCCTAACAAGGTCTTTCAGCAAACCTATTGGGGCACACTGCTGTTTCAAGTCATGAAAGAATTTGTTTCCTCAGTAAAAATAATGTTTACTTTTAATGTTTATGAAGTTGTTGACAATTTTTTGTGCTTTGCATCCCAGGATAATTATCATTTTCAAAAATAAGATGATATATTACATCATTAAATTAGTCACTATGGCTTGAGCCCTTTTAAATTTGTTCTTTAATTTACGCAAAATTAACAGGTTGTTAATCGTTAATTTAGTGTTAAACCTTCTTTGATTTGTTATGGACAGCTGTGACAAGCTATTATCTTTGAATCTGTGATATGCAGTGAAGTGTGAAATAGCCTGTTCCATATATATTCTCCAATTTTAATATTTCCTAATTTTGTTTTCCTCTAATTTTTCCCATCCTCTTCCCCTTTGCCAGAAAGACAGTTTCTTTCTCAGTAGAATAAATCTATGGTAAACTAGGCATTCCTTGGCAAATCCCAGATACTCTTATTCATGGTGATTTTTTTCCAATGCTGCAGATTACTTGAATGTGGAAGACACCCCATCTGAGTGCTGTCAATGCTTCAGATTCACGCGTGTGTATATCTATGCCGTTCACTTCTTTCATATTGTCCCTATGATCTTTCCTCAATTCTTTCTCCTACTCCAATCCTCCATCACTTGCCAGCTTGTGTCAAATGATGCACCTATTTGTGACTGCACCATATCATCAAGGCACATCTCGATGATTCCTTCCAACAGACTCATTCAGCTCCGCTGTCACAAGGATTGTTAGGGAAAATCTTTCCTACCAAATGCAATAGGCATATACAACAGGTCATCTCTGTCCGACAGGAGAACACACATCATAGTACAATAGTCTCTGTTTTATTATTTCCTACATTATTATTGCAAATTATTGCACATTACTAAATTATTATTGTGTATATTATTATTATTATGTACTTTATTATTAGTTAAGTCTGCACACTGCTAGTGTTTTTTTAAATGTTGGTGCAGTAACCAAAAGATTTCCCACTCGGGATCAATAAAGTATTTATTATTATTATTATATTAGGACGTTCACCTTGTATCAATTCACCAACATTATGATGGTCTCGTGCTTCTTATTAAACTTGCATTGGTCAAACTTGGTAAACTTGAAGAAAGATGCTAGGTATAGAGTTTTTCCTTCTCTTTGCAATCCTCTCTGATGTTTGCAGAGGGATGGCGTTTGGATGAACAATGCAAAATGAAGCTATTATGGAAACTGAAAAAGCTTGAATTTGATGAATATGTACTGGTTTTGCAACAACGGAGAAGTCTATCAACATTACTACATCCCTGGCAACCTGATTGCCACACGAGTTCAGTCTATTATGACCCACATACTGTCAAAAAAAGTAGAGGAGGCTTGAGCCAAATGCAGAGCAGTGGAGACGATTTAGCAGAAAGCAATAACTTTAACAATAGAAAATAAAATAACAAGCCATGAAGGGCTACCCAACATGAGAGAACAGAAACTAAACACAACAGGCAACAAGGTAAACTTTAGGCAGGGAGTGTGAAGGCTGGGAGCAACTGGTTGAGGCTGGTTGGTTTGATGAGTGAACAAGGACTGTGGATTAGAACTGGGGTTAAATAGGCTACATGCGATGAGTCTGGAATGAGAGGCAAATGAATTGATAAGTCGGGTGGAAACTGGAAGATGCCTGCATAAGCAGGCTGGGAAGTATATGTGGGAGCAGGCCTGATACATACAAGTGAAGCAAATACTGCGACAAGGTCCCAGAACTCTCCCACTGCAAAGATAAAATAAGGCCATAAAACCATAACTTATGGGAGCAGAATTAGGCCACTTGGAGCATTGAGTCTACTCTACCATTTCATCATGGATGAAATTTTCCTTTCTGCTGCAATCACCTGCCTTCCCCTCATATTCCTTCATGCCCTGACCAATCCAGAATCTATCAACCTCTGCCTTAAATATACATAAAATCTTGGCCTGCACAGCTGTCTGTAGCAAAGAATTCCACAAATTCACCACTTTCTGGCTAAATAAATTCCTCCTCATCTCCATTCTAAAAGGATACTGTTCTATTTTGAGGCTGCGTTCTCTGGTCTTCGACTCTCCCACCATAGGAAACATCCTCTCCACATCCACTCTATCGAGGCCTTTCACCATTCAATGGCTTTCAATAAGGTCACCCCTCATTCTTCTGAATTTTGTTGAATACAGGTTCAGAACTATCAAACGCTCTTCATATGACAAGCCATTCAATCCTGGAATCATTTTCGTGAACCTCCTTTGAACCCTCTTCAGTTTCAGCTCATCCTTTCTGAGGTCTAAGATAAGGGGCCCAAACCTGTTCATAGGCCTCACCAGTGTTTTATAAAGTCTCAACATTACATCCCTGCTTTGATATTCTAGTCCACTTGAAATGAATGCTAACATTGCATTTGCTTTCCTCACCTGACTGAACCTGAAAATTAACCTTCAGGGAATCCTGCAGAGGGTCTCGCAAGTCCCTTTGCACCTCAATTTTTTGTACTTTTTATCCACCTCGAAAATGATCAGACCTTTCATTTCTTCTACCAGAGTGCATGGCCATACACTTCCCAACACAGTATTCCATCTACCATTTCTTTGGCCATTCTTCTAATCTGTCTTAGCCCTTCTGTAGCCTCTCTACTTCCTCAAAACTACCTGCCCCTCCACATATCTTCATATTATTTGCAACAAAGCCATCAATTCCATCATCAAAATCATTGAAATATAACGTAAAAAGAATCGGTTCCAACACAGAACGCCGTGGAACACCACTAGTGACCTGCAGCCAGCTACAGAAGGCTTCCTTTATTCCCACTCTTTGCCTCCTGCCAATCAGCCACTGCTTTATCTATGTTAGAATCTTTCCTGTAATACCACGGGCTCGTAGCTTGTTAGACAGCCTCACTTATGGCACCTTGCCAATGGCCACCTGAAAATCCAAGTACACAACATCAACCGATTCGTCTTTATCTATCCTGCTTGATATTTCTTCAAAGAATTCCAACAAATTTGTCAGGCAAGATTTTCCCTTGAGGAAACCATGCTGACTACAGCCTACTTTATCATATGCCTCCAAGTATTCTGAGACCTTCAACATCTTCTCAGCCATTGAGGTCAGACTAACTGGCCTATAGTTTCCTTTCTTCTCCCTCTCTCCTTTCTGGAAAAGTGGAGTGACATTTGTAAATAAGGCAAAAAGAAAACTGGGATAACATTTAAAGAGTGCCTTTCCCATCATCTGAAAACATTTTACAGCCTTGAAGAATTTTTCACACCAAATTACTGTTGTAGTATGGGAAAGTGCTGAAATAGTGACCAGATTTTTTTTTGTGTTTCATATTTGTCTTTCATTTGTTTTGGAGGAGAGCTGTTTTATTTGACTAGTTGATTGCAGTCTTGATGAGTGGAATCGGAATCAGCTTTATAATTACTGATATACAGTGTGTCATGAAATTTACTGTTTCGTGACAGCAGTACAATGCTAGACATAAAAATTACTGTAAGTTACAGTAAAAAATAAAGTAGATAAATAGTACAAAAGAAGTATAACAAGGTAGTGTTCATAGGTTTACGGATCATTCAGACGTCTGATGGCAGATGGGAAAAAGCTGTTCCTAAAATGTTGAGTGTGGGAATTTATTTTGCACCTTTTGTTTTCATCGGAGGCAGGCAGTCATGGATCATCTCCATCAGTACGCCTGTTCGGACAAATGCACCCTGCTCCAATTATTTTGTTTCTCACACCATTCATAACGCATGAGTCATTTGGCAATATTAGTCCATGGACTTTATTCTTTTAATTCTGTCACCAAATATTTCCATTGACTAACTGTAGTCTATTGTTGCCACAGTGAAGTAAGCTCCAGAAAGAGGGAATGTGAAAGACAGCATCCATAAAGGTGTTACCTGGCTATGTGAACTGTTTCATGAATAGAACATATTTTTCATGAAATTGCTTAGAAACTGGCAATATCCTTTAGACAGTTTAACCAACCAATTACTTGAAATGTCCTACAGAGTCTCAGATATTGAAACAATTCTTCTCCATTCTGAAGATGCCAATTTATTTCTAATTTCCATTGGAAATTCATACAATGAGAACTTATGTTGTTGGTCCCTAAACTTTTGGAGCGTTTTTAAAGGAAAATTCATCATTGGATTATAAACTCAGCAGGTTCACTGTCCACCACCGACTCGTGATGTACACATATACTGAGCAAAGCTGCATTCTCTGAATATAGATTTGTAAAGCTTGCCAAACAGAGTAAAGGGTGCAATGTCCCACAGGTGCCATCAAACCCCAGCTCCACATTTACATTATAGCAATAAAGATGCATCCTATCTTCAATTTTAAATCGTCCAGTTGCTCTGTGTGTCCCTTCCACTATTGGGGAACATCATCCAGAAGTGCTTCCTCTGCGACATTTGGATGCAAGATGTCCATGATCGTCTGTTTGCTATGCCTGACATGTATTACGGTATACATGTCGTTTTATTCAGATTTATTTAGAAGCATTCTTTTTATCTTTTGTATGGAATTTTACTAGAGTCAGAATTGGTGTACGTAAACTGATTTGTATTGACAGATTTTGAAAGGATTTCACTTTTATACCTGATATCTGGCATCTTTCAACCGTACATCTTTAATAACAAAGAATGTCACAACAATGTGAATATGAATTCTCCTTGAAAGATGTATTAACTAGCTGTCGATGGGTCCCCTGGAAAATCTACCTTACAGTACCTGAACAATCAGATGAGCTTCTTGACACTTAGATGCTAACAAGTGTCAATAATTAATATCCTTTGCTACTCACAATGCAAACTCTGGAGCATGAGTGTACTGCTCCCCAGAACTCTTCACCTATTATTTTGTCCTGTAATCTTTACTATTGAAATTGTAAGACACCTAACTGTTTCTTCATTCTTCCTTCTAGTAAGTGGAATTAATGAACCTGTGATGCACCCTTTCATTAGCTCCTGGGTTTAACAATATGTTAATGGGGATAACTCTCCAAGAAAATCACAACCTTGTCGTCATTTGCATGCTTGCATGCCTCAATGACCAGAGAGCTATGTTGGCTGGAGTCAGGGTCACCCATGCCAAACTGGTCAAAGCATAGAGGACAGACTAAGAGTGGTCTGCCAGTCCTCCAGGTTTTGGGGGCTCACCTCAGGACTAACAATCCTGACTGGTCAAACAAAACTGTTACGGAAACAGCAATGAAGAATCCTTCTACATCTGTGTCTGATAGTATTCTTGAGTCTCCACCGAGGACTTGCATGACTGACAGTAAACTGAGAGAAAGCTACTGACACAATGAAGGAAGCTGTGAATACCGCCAGAGATGGAGAACCTCCATTACTGCCCTAAATGCCAGCGGCATAACGGGCAAAAGAAGAAGAAATAGGGATTAACAAGTGAAACTCTATTTTATCCTCACAGTCTTAGGACTGCTGATACTTCTAATTATCTGTAAAATTGCAAGTTGCTATAAATTTTCATGATTGAATTAGTTTAGAGGAAGTTACATTTATTTTATTAACCAACATGTGTCATTACATGATTATTGATATTAAATTACATCTGACAATTTTTGTACATTCAGCTATCTTATAAATATTTACTCGCAGTTCCATTTGGTCCCAAAAGAATGAATTTCACCTTTCACATTGGCATGAATAATAGATTCAAACTGTTCTAACATTGTTTTGTTGCAATGAAAAGTTATGAATTTCAAATACTAACACTGTTAGAATGGTGTTCATTGTCAAAGACAATTTATGGTAATCAATATCTGTTATAACTGATAGAAGTAAAGATTTTTGATTTAAGTAAGATTTTGCCTTATAAGGGCTGAACAGTTGTCATTTTCTTATTAAATATGAATTCATTAGTGATCGTAAGACATAAGACATATTGTAGGAGCAGAATTAGGTCATTTGGCCTAACAAGTCTGCTCCAACATTCCATTATCTCTGATCTATTACACCTCTCAAACCCATTCCCTTGCCTTCTCCCAGTAATCTTTGACACCCTTATTAATCAACAGCCTTTCAACCTCTGTTCTAAATATACCCAATGACAACCTCCACAGCTGTCTGTGGCGATGAGTTCCACAGATTCACCACTTTGGCTAAAGAAATTATTCCTCATCTCTGTCCTAAAGAGACGACCCTCTATTTTGAGGCTCTGCCCTCTGATTCTAGACTCTCCCACCACAGGAAACATCCTTTCCACATTTACTCCTTCTAGGCTTTTCAATATTCAAAATCAGAATCAGAATCGGGTTTATCATCACCGGCATGTGTCATAAAATGTTTTTAACTTAGCAGCAGCAGTTCAATGCACTACATAATATAGAAGAAGAAGAAAAGTATGACAATAATAAGTAAATCAATTACGGTTTACATATATTGAATGTTAAAATTATGCAAAAACAGAAATAATATATATGAAAAAAATGAGGTAGTGTTCACGGGTTCAATGTCCAAGAATCGGGTGGCAGAGGGGAAGGAGCTGTTCCTGAATCACTGAGTGTGAGCCTTCAGGCTTCTGTACCTCCTACCTGATGGTAACAGTGAGAAATGGGCATGTCCTGGGTGCTGGAGGTCCTTAATAATGGACACTGCCTTTCTGAGACACCACTCCTTGAAGATGTCCTGGGTACTTTGTAGGCTAGTACCCAAGATGGAGCAGAATAAATTTACAACCCTCTGCAGCTTCTTTTGATCCTGTGCAGAATAAGTTTCAATGAGATTCCACCTCCTCCCCCCCCCAAATTCTTCTGAACTCCTGTGAGTACAGGCCCAGAGGCATCAAACGCTCCTTTATGTTGACCCTTTCATTCCAAAATTGCTCACAAAACCCCAAGTGCGGTCTGACAAACACATTATAAAGCTTCAGGATCACATCCTTGCTTTTATATTCTAGTCCTCTCAAAATGAACGCTAATATTGCATTTGTTTTTCTTACCACGGACTCATCTTAAAAATTAACATTTAGAGAATCCTGCACGAGGCTTCTCAAGTTCCTTTGCACCTTTGATTTCTAAATTTTCTCACAATTTAAAAATAATCTACAGCTTTATTCCTTCTACCAACATGCACAACCATACACTTTCCAACACATTATTCCATCTGCAACTGCTTGGCCCACTTTCCTAATCTTTATGGTCATAACGCCATCAATTCCATTATCCAAATCATATAACAAGAAAAGAAGGAGTCCCAACACTGATCCCAGCAGAATACCAATAGTCACCTGCAGTCAGCCTGCCTGAGGATTGACTTGGATGCACTCCAGTTTGCCTACCGTCACAACAAGTGAACAATAGATGCCAATTCTTTGGCTCTTAATACATCTGGACAATGGAGGTACATACATCAAGATGCTCTTCATTGACTACAGCTCTGCAGTCACTATTATCACCCCTTCAAAACTAATTAATAAGCTCCAAACTGTAGACCTCAATACCTCCTTGCACAACTGGGTGCTTGATTTCCCCATTTGCAAACCATGGTCAGTTCAGATTAGCAACATCATCTTCTCCACATCACCATCAGCACAGGTGCGCATCAAGGCTGTATGCTTAGCCCCCTACTCTACTCACTTTATACATATGATTGTGTGGCTAAGCAAAACTCCAATACCATATTTAAGTTTGCTGATAACACCACTGTTGTGGGGCAAATCAAAGGTGACAATAAATCAGTATAGAGGAGGTGACTGAAGAACTCATTGAGCAGGGCCACAACGACAATCTCTCATTCAATGTCAGCAAAACCAAAGAGCTATTTTATTGACTGCAGGTGGAGAAATCTGGAGGTCCATGAGGCAGTCCTCATCGAGGGATTAGAGGTGGTGAGGGTTAGCAGCTTGAAATTCCTTAGTGTTATCATTTCAGAGGATCTGTCCTAGTCCAGCATTTAAGTGCCATTACCAAGAAGGCATGGCAGTGCCTCTTTGTTTTTTGGAAGTTTCTGAAAATTTGGTATGTCATCTGAGACCTTGACAAACTTCTATAGATGCACAGTGGAGAGTATCCTGACTGGATGCAACACACCAATGCCTCTCAATGGAAAATCCTACAAAATGTAGTGGAAGCAGCCTAGTCCATCACAGGTAAGTCTCTTCCTATCATTGAGCACATCTACAAGGAGTGCTGTCACAGGAAAACAGCCTCCATCATTAAGGATCCTTCCCATCCAGGTCATGCTCTCTTCTCGATGCTGTCATCAGGAAGGAGGTATGGGAGCCTCAGGACCCAAAACAACAGGTTCAGCAATAGTTATTGCCAATCAGCCATCAGGCTCTTGAAGCAGAGGGGATAACATCACTCAACTTCACTCACCCCAACACTTAATTATTCCCACAACCTATGGTCTCACTTTCAAGGACTGTTTGTCTCATGTTCTCAATATATACTGCTTATTTATTTATTTGTTAATTATTATTTTATTTTATATTTGTGCTGTTTGTTGTCTTTTGCACATTTGTGAATTTTTCATCGTGTGCAATTTGTCATTGATTCCAATATGTTCCTTTATATTTACAGTGAATACTCACAAGAAAATGAATCTGAGTTGAAATGGTGACATATATATACTTCGATAATAAATTTACTTTGAACCAGAAAAGGCCACCTCTATTCCCACCCTTTGCCTCGTGCCCGACAGCCAATCTTCTCTCCATGCTAGTATCTTTCTTGTAATACCACCAGCTCTTATTTTGTTTAACAGCCTCATGTGTGGCACGTTGTCAAAGCTATTCTGAAAACCCAAGTAAACAATATCCAATGACTCTACTTTGTCTATCCTGCCTGTAATTTGCTCAAAGAATTCCAACAGATTTGTCAGGCAACATTTCCCCTTTAGAAAACCATGCTGACTTTGGCCTATTTTATCATTTCCCTCCAAGAACTTCAAAACCTCATCCTTAATATGGACTTTCCAATCACAGAAGTCAGGCTAATTGGCCTATAACTTCTCTTCTTCTGCTTCCCTCCCTTCTTAAAGAGTTGAGTGGCATATGTGATTTTCAAGTCCTCTTGAACCTTTCCAGAATCTAGTGATTCTTGAAAGATCCCTATACTACTGCCTCCACAATATCTTCAGCTACTTCTTTCAGAACTCTGGGGTGTAGTCCATATGATCCAGGTGAATTATCTACCTTTAGACCTTTCAGCTTCCCAAGCACCTTCTCCTTAGTAATAGCAACTGTACTCACTTCAGCCCCCTGATACTCTCATATTTATGGCATACTGCTAGTGTCTTCCACAGTGAAGACTGAAGCAAAATACTTATTAAGTTTGCCTGTTCTTTCATTGTCCACCATTACTGTCTCTCCATTATAATTTTCCAGCAGTTCAATATCCATTCTCGCCTCTCTTTTACTCTTTATACATCTGAAAAAAATCTTTTGGTATCCTCTTTGATACTATTGGCTAGCTTACCTTCATATTTCATCTTTTCTCTCCTTATGGCTTTTTCAGTTGCCTTCTGTTACCTTTACTGGGTCCAGATAAAGTTCATGAGAATGATTCCAGGAACGAAAGGGTTAATGTATGAGGGCCAATGTGATGGCTCTGGGCCTGTAGTTGCTCGCGCTTCGAAGAATGAGAGGAGAGCTCTTTGAATATTGAAAGGCCTAGATAGAATGGATGTGGAGAGGATGTTTCCTATAGTGGGGGTGGGGGGGGGGGGGAGTCTAGGACCAGTGAGCACAGCTCCAGAACAGAGGGATATCCTTTTAGAATAGAAATTAGGAGAATTTCTTTCGCCAGTGGGTAATGAATCTGTGAAATTTGTTGCTCCAGATGGCTGTGGAGGCCAAGTCAATGTCAAAATTTAAAGCAGAGGTTGATAGGTTCTTGATTTGTCAGGGTGCCATAGAGTACTGGGAGAAGGCAGGAGAATAGGGTTGAGAGAGATAATAAATCAGCCTATAAACAATAATAAAAATAATTATAATAGCAACTGTACACACTTATGCCCCCTATCATTTTCCAGCAGTCTAATATCCACTTTCGCCTCTCTTTCATTCTTTATATATCTGAAAAATCTTTTACATAGAACATAGAACAGTACAGCACAGTACAGGCCCTTCGGCCCCCAATGTTGTGCCGACCCTTAAACCCTGCCTTCCATATAACTCCTCACCTTAAATCCCTCCATATATCTGTCTAGTAGTCTCTTAAATTTCACTAGTGTATCTGCCTCCACCACTGACTCAGGCAGTGCATTCCACGCACCAACCACTTTCTGAGTAAAAAACCTTCCTCTAATACACTCTTTTATATTATTGGCTATCTTACCTTTATAGTTCATGCTTTCTCTCTTTATTGCTTTTTCAGTTGCCTTCTGTTGGTTTTTAAAAGACTCCCAACCCTTTAACTTCCCACTGCTATATTATACGCCCTCTCTTTTGCTTTTATGATGTCTCTGATTTCCCTTGTCAACCATGGTTGCCTCATCCTCCCATTAGTTTAAGTACTTTTCCTTGGGATATATCTATCCTACACTTTCCAAATTGCTCCCAGAAACTCCAGCCATTGCTGTTCTGTTGTTATCTCTTTTTGTGGCCCCCTTCCAATGAACTTTGACCAGCTCCTCTCTCACCTCTCTGTAATTCCCTTTACTCCACTATAATACTGATACATCTGATTTTATCTTATCCTTACTGTTTCTTTAGCATGAACAAAGAGTTGGTGATGGTCCAAGGTGTGAATATAGTTTTTAATTTTGTATGTCTAATGTCACAGATGAAGAAAATCATGGAAGTCATTTCATTCATCTACTCATTTCTCAGCAAATCCTGCAAGAACTATTAGGCTACTTAAGAAATATTGTCTTTACATAAATGCAATGCAAGTGGCAGTGTAACTTCATTCTCTTCCTTATAGTGTAAAAATAATGCATTAGATAACATCTGTTATATATATTAAGACTTGTAAATGGGTTAGTATGATCCACTTCCATCCCTTGTGAGAAAATCCATGATACTTCTTCACTTTGTATAAGCATATTTACGTTATCCTCTCTGGTTCAAGGACCAGATGGCTGAGGGATAATAACTCTTGCTGATCCAGGTGGTGTGGATCTTGAAGTTCCTCTATCTCCTACCTGATGTCAGCAGCGAGAAGGGAGTATAGCTGAGATGGTCCACAATGATGGATGTTGCTTTACTGTGACAGCGCTCTGTGTAGATGTGCTCCATGTGATGGACTGGGAGAGGCTACTTTTTGTAGGCTTTTCCATACAGGGGAATTGATGTCTCCATGTTAGGCCTGTCTGTATACTTTCCACCGCACATCAATAGAAGTTTGTCGAAGTTTGAAATGGCATGCCGAATCTTATAGAGGTGTTGCTGTGCATTCTTTGTAATGGCGCTGGACTCAGAACAGTTCCTCTGAAATAATAAAGCTAAGGAATTTAAAGTTGTTGGCCCCCTCCAGTTCTGATCTCCTGATGAGGACTGGCTCAAGGACCTCTGATTTCCTCCTCCTGTAGTCAATAATCAGCATTTTGGTTTTGCTGACATTGAGAGAGAGGTTTTTGCTGTGGCACCATTCAGCCATTTTCAGTCTCCTTCCTATGCGCTGATTCATCACCATTTTTGATTTGACCAACGACAGTGGTGTCGTCAGCAAACTTAAATATCACATCAGAGCTGTGCTTAGCCTCACATTCATAAATATAGAGTGAGTAGAGCAGTACAACCTTGTGGTGCACCTGTGCTGATGGAGATGCTTTTGCCAATGCGAACTGACTGGAAAATGAGGATTCTGTTGCACAAGGATGTACTGCGGCCTATGTTCTTGAGCTTATTATAAGTTTTGAGGGATGACAGTATTGAATGCTGAACTGTAGGCAATGAAGAGCATCCTGATGTATGCATCCTCATTGTGTGGATGTTCCAGGTTTGAGGACCTATTGTGCTGGTAGGCAAACTCGAGGGGATGGATGCAAGTTGTTCCTCAGGTAGTAGTTGATATGTTTCATCACCAGCCTCTCAAAGCACTTCATCACAGTGGATACACTATATAATTGCTACTGGATGATAGTCATTGAGGCAGGTTACCAGGTTCTTCTTGGGTACTGGTATAATTGAAGCAGGTGGGTAGCTCAGACTGCCAAAGTGAGAGATTAAAGATAACAGTGAGCACTCCAGACAGTTGATCAGCATTGGTCTTCAGAACTCAGCCAGCTATCCTGTCTGGGCGAGTAGCTTTCCATGGGTTCACCTCCTGAAGGATGCTCTCACATCGGCCTCAGACACTGAAATCACAGGCTCATTCTGGTTTTTGCGAGTTCGTGAAGGTGTCTCCATATTTTGTTGGTGAAGTCAGCATTAAAGACATTGAGCTCATCTGGGACCAAAACCTTGATGTCACTTGGTTTTACTTTGTAGGAGGTGATAGCTTTCAAGTCTTGCCACAGCTGTTGAGCATCTTTCTGTGATTCCAGTTTGGTCTGGAAGTGCCACTTCGCATGTGAAATGGCTTTCTGGAGGTTGCACATGGACCTCTTGTATTTTCTTTGGTTGCCAGACCTGAATGCCACTGAACTGCCCTCAGCAGCTTGTGGATCCCTTGGTTCATCCAAGGCTTCTGGTTGGAGAAGACTCTATAAATGATTGTGTAGGGATGCTCTCATTTATAAATGTCTTTATAAAAATCTATGATGCCTTCCATTCAATTTTTCACATTGAAATTACTCAATTTTTGACTCCAGCCAAACTAATGTTAAAACAAAAGTTTCATTTAAGAGGAAGTTAAAAAGGTTACATGAAAGTCTTTTATTGAGACTTCAGCGAAAACTTGTCCCACTAAGAAAAGTGCTAATTCCATTGGAAATGAATAACATTTTCTTATTTAAAATAATCAGGGTTGATCATCTTTTGCACAAATGCAACATTTTTTCATATGTTTGTTTTTAATTTTATGAATTATATGTTCATATGATAGCCCAGTACCCACAAAATCAGTTGTCCTCAGACAAGAGATTATCATTTCAATTTGATAAAAAAGTGTGAAAAAATCATTTAAAATGTATAATGTATATGCCAGATGAAAGAGTAGAGTGAAAAACCTCTTTAAAACTAAAAGCAGTGAATTTTCAATAATACTTACTCTTATTTTGTGGTTGCTCAAAATGTGTCCCAAGTTTTTGTCAACCCCGTCAGGTATTTATAAACAAAAAAGCAATAAAATCAGGCAACCACATGGTCAACTATATTCCTGAGGACCCCCTTTCCACCCACCACATCTGCTAAATGCAACAAGGTCAAACAAGCTCCTGTACGTTTGCTATTTTTTTCAATAATTTTTACAGATTTCCTGATGTTGCTACTGTCACAGTCATGATGTGTCCTCACTGTCTCTTTTGTATAGAAAGAATTATTTTAAATTATGACATAAATTTATGCAGTTTAAGTAGAGGCCAGGGGCAGTGAGCAACAGAGGGAAAACAAGATGGCTCCTGTATACAACTTATGCATGTCATGTAAAAAAGTGTGTTTTGTCAACACCGTCAGGTTTCCTGTCTGATGGTGGTGACACATAGTTTGACAGTGTTGACAAAAACATCCAAATCATCCTCAGTGGAGGCTTGAATATAATTTATGATCAAAATAAATAGTAATATGGCTTGTAATGTTTCATTAACCTCTTTATTTATAATATACATAATTTCTCTTTTATTTCTTCCACACATAGGTCAACAATATTTCCTTACTATATGTATCCCCAATGACTAAAACCATAAATTAATTTAGTTGCACCATTTCATAATCATTTTATAAAATTTCACCAAATTAAACATAATTAAATTCATAGTAATTTTGCACAATTTCATAGTAATTCCATTGAATTCTGACCTTCCTTTTATGTATTTTAGGAAGTTATGGCTAAGCAGCAGCTATCAGTGGAGGAGTGAAGGAGAAGAAACAGGGAATACCTTAAAAAGCGGAGAGAGAAAATATATAGTGAGCCAGAGGTAAAGGAGAAATACCTGCGAAAGGAAAAGCAAAGATGGAAGAAGAGAGTAGAGGATGGGAAGATAAAAACTATTAGTGATTTGAGTGAAAGGGGAAAGAGGAGTAAGAGAAAGGCGTGGAAATATAGACAGCAAGAGTCAAGAAAGCGTAAGAGAAAGGGCCCAGAACGCCCAGAAACTCCACCAGATAGTCGATTGAATCAGACTACTGTACACAGGAGCCAGCTTGCAGTAGGCAGTCTATAGCAGGGGAAAGGGAAAGAAAGAAAACAAGAGCAAGATACTTGAGAGAGATGAAAGCTTTGAAAAATAAACTTCAAGAGATAATAAAAGGTAGGAACAAACTGAAAATACATTGGCGATGACAGCAAACTAGAAATAAAAAACACAAGAATCACCAAGAAAAAAGAACAGAGCGGATGCTACAGGAAAGCAAACTCAAAAACCCCTCCATCAAGAAAACCCTGTTCTTCCACAACTGTCTCATTCAAGAATTTAATCAAAGCAAAAATAATTTACAGTCTGCTCAAAAATCAAAGAGCTTGACTCTGTCAGGCAGGGTTCTAAAGAAATATCGCCTAATACACCAGACAAGGCAGATTGGGCTAACATACAACACACTGCCAAAGAGAAGGAGTACTGATAAAAGAACAACTTACATTCAAACAATAACCCAGATGGCACAGGATTTCTACCATAATGCTGCATGAATGATGACTGACAAACAGGTCACAATAACACAGAAGAAAATAAAGCATCAGAGAATGATTCTGACTGACACAATATTCAACCTCCACAGGGAGTTCATCAAAAAGGAACCAACTGTAAAACTCAGTTATTCATCCTTCTGTGCTTTACGTCCATTCTATGTCACAGCACCAAAACCATCAGATTGAAAGACATGCCAATGCCAATACCATGAAAATGCAAAGCTGATATTTGAGGTCCTAAGAGCATATGGTATTGTCAAGTCTAGCAAATTGGAGGATAGTTTTGAACTTGTGTGATGTTCTCAGACAAGCGAGGCATGTCTTGGTCAATGTCTCCCATCCACTACATAATGTACTGGTTGGGCACAGGAGTACATTCAGCCAGAGACTCATTCCACAGAGATGCAACACAGAGCGTCATAGGAAGTCATTCCTGCCTGTGGCCATCAAACTTTACAACTCCTTCCTTGGAGGGTCAGACACCCTGAGCCAATAGGCTGGTCCTGGACTTATTTCCATCTGGCATAATTTACATATTATTACTTAATTATTTATGGTTTTATATTGCTATATTTATACTCTATTCTTGGTTGGTGCAACTGTAACGAAACCTAATTTCCCTCGGGATCAATAAAGTATGACTACGACTATGGCTATGTCTTCTGCGCTTCTGCACCCGGTGTCTCCACAAGCACACACTTCCCACCCCACAGCAAGAATTGACCGATGTTGAGTGGCAGCAATGGGAAAGAGTTCAGGACCAAACAGCAGATGGAATTCACTACAATACAAGACTTGTGAAGCACAATGGCACACTGGCAGAGCTCATCAAACTGTATGAAGACAAACTAAAGAGTGAAATAACAACACATGTGTGCTTGATTCAGAACCATTCCAGGGAATACAGGAGCATGATACAGAACTGCAATGAAAGCACTATAATTGTGCATGTGGACTTTTCTGAGGCATAGAAATGCAAATATAGTTCTGAGGTACAGTCATGCCATTTTGGTCAGGACCTCCTACAGTTCAATCTGCACACTGGCACGTACTACACAAAAGAAGAGAAAACAGGATTTTGTACAATATCAGAATCCAAGCAACAGGATGCTTCTGCCATTTGGACTCACATGGAACCAGTCCTCAGAGATATTCATAAACAACAGGAATTCTGCAGATGCTGGAAATTCAAGCAACACACATCAAAGTTGCTGGTCCTGACGAAGGGTCTCGGCCTGAAACGTCGACTGCACCTCTTCCTACAGATGCTGCCTGGCCTGCTGCGTTCACCAGCAACTTTGATGTTGTGTTGCTCAGAGATATTCGTTTTTGAAAAGTTGATACCATTCAATTTTGGTCAGATGGCCCCAGCAAGCAGTACAAAAACAAAAAGAACTTCTCTCTCCTTTGCAATGTCCCTTCAACACTGGGTTTCCAGAGAACAACCTGGAACTTCCTCGCCACTTCACATGGGAAGAGAGCTCCAGATGGCATTGGGAGAACTGTGAAAAGGACTGCAGACAGCCTTGTACTATGGGGGAATGACATTGTGGATGGCAAGATCTTCCATGAGATGGTTGGGAGAAGCCTTTGCAGTACTCAGCTCTATCATATTGCTGAAGGTGACATGCAGACATATGATGCACTCCTTTCTCAACCACTAAAACCTGTACCACCAACGAGGAAAATCCATCAGATCATACCTTATGGAAACAGCAACCATTGCAGATCATTGTCATGTTTCTGCAGTGAGCCACAGATGCGCCAGTGTTTCAGCCCAACGACATTTCAGTTGACTGAAAATACACATGCCAGGGTACAGGCTGAGGAGAATGATGGCCCTACCACAATGGGAAAGGACAGGGGGCCTTTGACAACACTGATGGAGGAAATGGAGCAGGAACCCCAGAGTGGTCCTGACGGGACTATGACAGATATATCTGCTGGTGTCATTAATTGTGGAGATTAGCTTGCAGTGATTTATGACCAAAATTGGTGGTTAGCAAAGGCTGTCACTGTGGATGGTCATCATCAAGATGTTCAAGTGGAATTTTTCCACCCTCATGGGCCCAACACGCACTTCCAACCAAAACTAGGTGGAAAGGGTATGTGCTTCGTACCAGTTGAAGATATTCTGGTCAAACTGATGGAGCCATCATCACCGGGTCATGCAAGCAGGATGAGGGAGATTTACCACCTGTCTGCTGAAATCTAAGACTAAATAAATAGGAATAATTAGCTTTTAATTGTGTCTGACTGTGTTGAGAAAAAGTAAGTAATGACAGGAAAAACACATATTTTATGAAAAAATTACAAAATCAGAAGGTTGCACTGAAATATTGCTTGATTGCTGAGACCTTGTTCTATGAACATACAAATTTAGATTTCTTAACATTTAAAATTTTTTCTTTTCAGAATTAAAACCTGTTTCATACAAATTCTCAAGAATCAGTGAGCCATATATTGTGTCTGAATGGACATTGTGCAAATGAACACAGAATGTGGCCTGGATTTGACACTCAGGTGAAATATTAATTAAATTCTGTAATATTTCAAACTTCAAATAGTAAAATTGAGCTAAAATGGTACTTGAGATCCCTGTTAAAAGCTACGCAGAGTACTTCAACTGAACTGCCAATCGATATGAAATGCACTTCAGAACAATTGGTAAACAAATCTGCACTGGCTGTGAGATTAGGATGAAAAAAAAACAGATAAGTCTACGGCAAGAGAGAAAGAGATGCACTTTAACAAGAAATTGAATGATTCACTGCATGTGCGCATGTGTGTGTGCGTGCATAAACATGCACAAAGACACCTTGATGAAGATAAGTTTTAAAAAATTATCATTTTACTTTTTAGCTGAGTGATTCACTGCCTCACAAAAAGATGTTGCGCTAAATTGGCATTTAGCAGTTGACCAATTTCTGTCAAATTGATTTCCTCCGCAACAAAAAAGGTTTTGAGGACAAGTTAAATACGGACACTTAGTTGATTTTCATGTCCCATGTTTACAGCACTCTTTGGAACCAAAATAATATACTCACATCTGCTGCTTCACTTCTTCACATGTACAGTTCATTCTGAGCAAAAAGTAACTAATTAGAACTAATTTACACATTACAATGCAAGATCATATCACAGGGGCTTATTCCTTGGAGGAATAATTTTGAATACATTTTATGCTTAAAGTCTTTAAGAGTTACTCAACTGCTCTCTGTTCCCTTAATCTGTTATAATCATTGTGTCAATAATCTCCCACAAACTAAATGTTAGTCATATCTTTACTTTTCCAATGTCCTAATCGGATGATGGTCCATGTTGTAAATAGGATTAATTGTAATGAATGCATTGATGACTAGTAAATCCAGAGTCTCTTGAGAGTTCATTTGCCCCTTGGGCCTGGGTCGACTACGGGATGTTGCAGTACCTGCTTTTATTGTTGCTGCAGAAGTGACAGATGTCATCAGCATGGCGCTCTTAGTGTCATGAACCGTCTCCTAGTTGTAACATTGTTCTATGCTGTAGGTGCAACTTATCAGCACTACCACTTTCTTGCATGTTTTACACCAATTCGCACACCGTCCACTTTTACAAATGTATCCCTGTTCCTTCACTGTTGCTCGGTCAAAATCCTGGAACGTCTTGCTCACCAGCACAATGGGAGTAACTTCAACATATGCACGAAGCATTTCAACAAGGCTCACAGTCATCTTCTCAGGGGCATTTAGGAATGCCAGCTACGCATATATCCATGAAAGCAAATAAATATATATCTTCTGCTATAATTTGATGACAGGTCCAAGTCTCTCACCAATACAAGCGGTGCTAAGCCTATTGATGTATGTACAATAGAATTCATTGCACGCACCTTCTTGTATTGATTCTATCTTTCTTGCAAATTTACTGAGCTATTCCAAAATGAGGGGGTGCTTTCTGTCGTCTATTTGTGTATTGATTGAAAACAGATTGCTCATCGGTGCACCTGCTTTAGTTCAACATTAATTATTCCAATTCTGGTTTGGTGCAGCACTTAAATGGTTGGTTAAATTACTTTTTGGTTATTTACTGGTCATCAATGACTCACTGTAATGACATGACCACTTTATATCCACTTTCTTTGTGGTTATAATGGAAGAATGTTGAGGCTGACTGGATATGTGTGTCATACCTTTGCTTCCTGTTATTGCTATACTGAATCTTGCTCTCATCTGCTTGTGTTTTTTTTAATTTGTGAACATCAAACGAAAACTGCTGTATTAAATATAGGAAAATAAATTAAGTCTGGTTATCCGGTCTCTCTCCACACAACATGTCAGATTCAGGAATTGTACTGCTAGGTTGGATAGTATATATAATTAGCCAGCAATTCAATACCGCTGCTTTATTTTAAAGGGAGTTGCAATGAGGAATTAATATTGATAATCCCTTTAAGAATAACAACGGGGAAGGTTTAAACTGATTATCAATGTACAAATCTTGCATTATCTCAGACAGACATCTTGGATGGCATTATAAATTGAGCAAAAGAACCTGATTCCATGCTGTATAACTCTATAGCATTTGTATTTAGGAATGCTCGGTGTTGCTGTAACTAGCATCAGACATGGACTTGAAGCAGCATCTGTGGAGGCAAAGGAATAGACAACATTTCAGGTTATAATCCTGTATTGGGATTAGTAGTGAAGAAGGATAGCACATAAAAAAGGTGAGAGTGAGAGGTAAGGCAGGCAATGGTAAAGCTAGATGGGGGTGGGAGGAAGGGATGATGGGCAGATCAAGCAGATGAGGGGAGGCCAAGAGAGAAGAACTCAGGTGGATGGGTATGTGGAGGATGGGCAGATGGAAATAGGAATGATGAACAGAGATCCTAGGAGGACCAGTGGGCATGGGACTAGATCATAAGAGGTGGGGTTACTCAAGTTTGGAAAACACAATGTTCATACCATTTTGTTGTGGGCTATGCAAGTAGACTATGAAGTGGGGAATAACCCAAAACTTTGTCAATCTTTTTGCTTCCACAGTTACTCCTTGACCTGTTGACTAGTTTGTTATATTCTCCCTTTGTACTTCCATGCCTCTTTGTATCCTTCCATTGCTTATGTATTTCTTTGTCTTGTATCACCTCCCCAACTTTTCCCTGGAATGGATTCCATTTGCCACTCTTCTACCCAGTTGCCCAAACCATCTACACCTCTATCATCTAATGCTTCCCTCTTCACCCTCAACCGCACAACCATTTTTTTCTCTAACAGCTTCAAACTTCTGAATCATACTTCTGCTTTTTATTCACAAAAGCATCCATCAACCATTAGCATTTGCTTTATGTCATTGAGCCTATTTTAGATCCAATTTACCATTCTCCTTGGATCTCATAAACTCTTTTATTATGGCCAATCTGCCATGTAGTTCTTTGACAAAATTCCTGCTAAAATCCATGAAAAGTGCATCATAAAACATTGCCCTACTTAAAACTCCGTATTACCTCCTCAAAATTAGTTGGTACTATCCTTCATAAATTCGTCTAAGAGATCCACAACCTTTCTGGGGTTTGGAGGCTTGCGTGCCTCAATGACCCAGAGCACTATGTTGGTAGAAGTCAGGGCTTTATCCTTTGGCTCATGGTAGAGTCACCCATGCCAAACAGGTCAATTAGAAGAGGACAGACTAAGAGTGGTTCAATGGTTCTCCAGGTTCGGGGTTCAGCTCAGGGCTAACAACTATGACCGGTAAAACAAAATTGTTATGGAAACAACAATGAAGAATCCTTCTACATCTGAGTGTGACGATATTCCCGAGTCTCTACCCGGGACTTGCATGACTATCAGTAGTGAAAACTGAAGGGGGAGCTACTGACATGATGAAGGAAGCCCTGGACTCTGCCAGAGATGGAGGACCTTCATTGCTGCTCAAAATGCCAGCAGCGTAATTGGCAGTAAGTAAGTAAGTATCTTTCATAAATTATAATTTTCTCACCACTAAATTTAAATTAACTGGCCAGTGATTCCTTGGCGCAACACTTCCTCACATTTTAAACAATGATATATGTGTAGTAGGAACCCAATCCTTTGGCAACATTCCTTGTAGCCAGAGAGAACCAAATCTGACGTTCAGGATTTGCACTATTTTTTCCCTTCCTTCTTATAACTGTCAAGAACATATTTCACCAGGAGCTGGTAATCTGTTTACCTGAATGCTGCTAACCTCTCTTGTCCTTCCTCCTTTATTATTTCCATCCCAGCCAATATTTCACACCTTTTTCATCTCAACTGTCACATCTTTCATTTTTGTGAAGACATATGTAAACATTTGGAGCAACAATCTGCAGGAGGAAGGTCAACAGGTTGAGCATCATTTGTGCAGGAGAGGAATTGTTGTCATTTTGTGTCAAAAGGCCTGGAGCAAGGTTTTGACTACAGATGCTACTTGATCTACAGAACTCCTTCAGCAGACTGTTGTTCCAGATTCCAGTGCTTGCCATCTCTTGTGTCTGCAAACATTTCACATCAATATAGATTGTTTTAAATCCCCAATTACGGTGTGCTTTAATCATTTAATTATAAAACACTGTCTGTACTGCACTTTATTTTACTTGAAGGCACATTCTCTATCCATTTTGCTTTCTCAAAGGTTCAGTTTAATGTCAGAGAAATGTATACAATATACATCCTGAAATACTTTCTTTTCGCAAAACATCCACGAAAACAGAGAAGTGCCCCAAAGAATGAATGACAGTTAAACGTGAAAACCCCAAAGATCCCCTCCAGCTCCCCCCTCCCGTGTAAACGGCGGCGAGCAACAATCCCCTCTCCCCCCACCGGCAAAACAAAAAGAGCACCCGCTACCGAGCACAAGCATGAGCTAAGCAATAGCAAAGACACAGACCTTGCAGTTACCCCAAAGACTATCGCAATTCATCCAGCATTCAGCAACCCACAGGTTCTCTCTCTCCCTAATAAGGGAGAGGGAAGTAGCCCCCATTTTCACAGCGAGCAGGAGACATAACAGCAACCCGTTGGTTTACGATGTGAAAAAGTCTGTTTGGTCGCTTTTTTTTACGAGCTCTGTGCCCGAAGATTGCAAAGATCTCGGGTCTTTGGGCCCACAGCGAAAGATTTCCCGGCCTCCCTGACAATACATGAGTCTCCTGCCATGACAACAACCCTTGATCCACCCATCTTCAGAGCCCCGAAATCTTAGACTTCTGAACACTAGGCCACCTTTCAGGCCGAACCCTTGGCGTGCCGAACATCGGCCAGTCCTGAAACCCTGAGAACGGGTTCCATTCCCACAAAGAACTGAGGTCAGCGTGTAACTCCAGGTCAGGGTCTTCAAAAGAACCCTAAAAGGAAAAATGAAGATACTAAGGATGGAAATAGAGCTGTTTCCGAAGATGCAAGCAAAGGAGTTGCCGTTTAGTAAATTCTTAACTCTGCCTTCTTGATTTCCTTTTTAATTTTGCCCTATATATCTATACTTCCAGGTTTCCTATGATATAAAACTACTGTATATAAAAGCTTCCCTTTTTATTTTGCCTTGTCTCACTGCCAATGCAGGTAGTCTTCTAGACTTGCAGTCACATTCTAGTAGTGGGAACATGCTAACCAGATTCCATAAATCTCTTACTTGGCTGCCTCTCATTTCCCTGATTTCATTTTAAGTATCAACTTCCAGTCCATTTTTTAAATAAAAACTTTTCTCAGCCAAGTAAAGCTTGTCTTCTCCTAATTCAGAAGCTTTATGCCTATTTTATCCTTTTTCCTTTTCCATAACATAAATGTATTATAATCACTATTGCAAAGCGTTCTCCCATGCATTCTCCTTCCACCTGCCCAGGTACATTCCTTAAATGCAAATTTAGAATTGCAGGTTGTGTTACCCCACCCCACCTCACCAACACCCTCCCTGTCATTAGGCTTATTGCATTTTGGCTAAATTCAATATGCAGGTTGGTTAGTGATCCGGTCGCTCACTGTAAATTGCCATCAGTAGGTAAGCTGTCTCCAGAGATGGAGATAGAAAGATCTAGAAAGGGGAGGGAGGTGTTGGAAATGGACCAGGTAAACTTGAGGGCAGGGTGAAAGTTGGACACTTTATATTCTGTCGAAGCCACACTCAGGTTGGAGGAACAACACTTTATATTCTGTCTGGGTAGCCTCCAACCTGATGGCATGAACATTGACTTCTCAAACTTCCGTTAATGCCCCACCTTCCCCTCGTACCCCATCCGTTATTTATTTATATACACACATTCTTTCTCTCACTCTCCTTTTTCTCCCTCTGTCCCTCTCACTATACCCCTTGCCCATCCTCTGGGTTTTACCCCCCTCCCCCTTTTCCTTCTCCCTGGGCCTCCTGTCCCATGATCCTCTCATATCCCTTTTACCAATTACCTGTCCAGCTCTTGGCTCCATCCCTCCCCCTCCTGTCTTCTCCTATCATTTTGGATCTCCCCCTCCCCCTCCCACTTTCAAATCTCTTACTCACTCTTCCTTCAGTTAGTCCTGACGAAGGGTCTCAGCCTGAAACATCAACTGTACCTCTTCCTACAGATGCTGCCTGGCCTGCTGCGTTCACCAGCAACTTTGATGTGTGTTGCTTAAAGATAAACTAGCTTGTTTTTACTCCCATATAAATCCTATTTGTGACAGCTGTCACTCTGAGGTGGCTTCTTTGACACATATGTTCTGGTCCTGCCCTCTCTTGGAAAAATTCTGGAAAGATATTTTTGATATTATTTCAACAGTTTTGCGTTTTGATTTACAACCCCATCCTATTACGGCAATTTTTGGTTTGCCAATGACGGAACATAGATCTTTATCCTCTTCAGCCTGTTGGATGATCACATTTGTTATATTAATGGCCAGAAGATCCATTTTATTGAATTGGAAAGAGGCCGATCCCTCACTACATTTCAATGGTTTTCCCAAACTATATCAAGTTTAAATTTAGAGAAAATCAGAAGTGACATTTTTGATCCTTTGGTTGAATTTGAAGAGACTTGGAAGCCATTTATTCAACATTTTCATATGATGTTGTTTGACCTTTTCAGAATCCTTTTTATTAACTTAGAATATATGACTAGAGGAGCAGAGTTGATGACATTAATGAACGTATTCGATCTAATGTATTGGTTCAGCCCTGTTTTGTTCTGTTTGCTTTTCTGGGGGTTTAGCTATTAGTTCTTTTTTTTTTAGCTTTTTGGGGGTTTTTCTTTGCAATGTCCTTTTCTTTCTATCTCTTGTTTCTCCGTGATTAACTATATCAAGAGTTTGGGTCTATTAACTCGTACTATTTGTAGTCTTTTTTTGTATATGTTTATTAACAATAATGTAATTCCAATCTCTTTGTATCACTATTGTTATTATGTTTATGAACTTGAAAATTAATAAAAAGATTAAAAAGGGAAAGAAAAGGCACAACAGCGCCATTAATTCCTGCGGAGCATCAAGAAAGCTCACCTCTGTCCCAGGATACTGACGGACTTTTACCACTGTACCATTGAGAGCATACTCACCAACGGCATCTCAGTGTGGTATGGCAATCGTCCCCTATCAGACCGCAAAGCACTCCAGCATGTGGTGAAAACTGCCCAGCGGCTTATCGGCACCCAATTGCCCACCATTGAGAACATCTACCATAAACGCCACCTGGGCAGGGCGAGAAGCATTATCAGGGATGCATCTCCCCTAACCATGGACTTTTTACTCTCCTCGCATCCGATAGGCACCACAGGAGCCTCCGCTCCTGCACCAGCAGGCACAGGAAAAGCTTCTTCCCTGAGGCTGTGACCCTGCTGAACCTCACGTCACAGCGCTAAGCAGTATTGCACCCATATTGTACTGTCTCAGTACTTTTATATTTGTGTGCTGTAGCACTTACTTTTTATTCGCAGTTATTTTGTAAGTTACACCATCCTTTGCATTTCTGGTTAGATGCTAATGGCATTTCATTGGCTTTGTATCTGTACTCAGCACAATGACAATATAGTTGAATCTAATCTAATCTAATCTATCTGTCCTTGATGGCAGAAAGGCTGGTGCTGGTATGTGTTGGGCAGTTTTGACTACCTGCTGTAGAACTTTCCTGTACCATGAAGTGATGCAGTTTGCTAGGGTACACTCTACTGTGCTTCTGTAGAGCGATGTAAGTATTGATGTGCATAGTGCAGTTCTCTTCAGCCTCCTGAGGAAGTAAAGGCATCAGTGAGCTTTGATAATTGTGTATGATATGTATGCCTATGAAACGTTTTCAGGGTATTTTAGCAAGTCCTAGCCCTTCCTGCCCTTTATAGTGAACCCTTGATGCTGTTCACAGAAAATTATGGGATAATGAAGACATAAGACACCACAAATTCAAAAAAACCAATCTGCTCAAACAATCAGAGCTTCTGATGCAGGACTTTAACCCGAAATGTGGACAATTCCTTTCCCCTTACAGATGCTGTTCAGCTCACTGAGTTCCTTCAACAGTTTGTTGCCACGCAGCAATGAAGCCAACAAAGAGGAAGGTAGGTGGTTGAGTAAGGTTGGCAACATAACAATTAACTCACTAGACATACCCAGCAGCTGGGGCTATTGTGCTGGAGATGCAAGATCAGACCCTGTACTGCAGCTAGTATATTTAATTCAACTATTGAAATAAATCTGGAATAAAAGTGATGACCATGAAAATACTGGACTGTGGAAAACACACCTGGTTCTACAATTTTGTTCTGGGAAAGAATCCTACTGTATTTAACTAGAGTAGGATACAAGTGACTGCAGACTATCCAATGTGGTTGATTTTGAATTGCACTCTGAGTTCAGAGGCACTTTGGGATGGACAATGCATGTCTGCAATTTACACATTCTATGAATGACTCAATAATAGTTAATCCACCTTTGATAGAAACACACCACCAGATGCATTAAAAAAAGATTTACTCAGTAATAAAATTGCAAGTTTGCAAATGGTTTGATATGGATCTGACTTTCCACTGCAATTGTGAAACAGGTGAAAAATTCTTGTGATTAATAAAATATTCATGAAACATGCTAGAAGCCTAATAAACTGAGAAAGAAGGCTATTTTCTTTACAAAGGAATGAGAAACAGAGTTTTCTTTTTCCTATCCATATTACGCTATGTTTGATGCTTTATATTCTGTGTTTTTCACCATTTGCATGATTTGTTCTTTTTTTTGCATGGTAGATGTTTGATGGTTTTTTTTTGAACGGGTGGCTGTCTTTTGTGTCTTCTGTGGGAAAGCGAATCTCAGGGTTGTATACCGCCGATATACTTGGATAATAAAAATCACTTTGAACTTTGATAAAAAGAACTGGCAAATCACTCCCCAAGTTTAAGAAATAGAGCCTACATACACTATAAGATCATAAGACCATAAGACATAGGAGCAGAATTGAGCATTTGGCCCATCGAGTCTTCTCCACCATTTGATCATGGCTGCTCCATTTTTCCTCTCAGCTCCGATCTCCTGCCTTCCCTTTGTATCCCTTCATGCCCTGACCAATCAAGAATCTATCAACCTCTGCGTTAAATATACATAAAGACTTGCCCTCCACAGCCGCCTGTGGCAACGAATTCCACAGATTTCCCCGTTCTCTGGCTAAAGAAATTCTTCCTCATCTCCATTTTAAAAAGAACAGCCCACTATTCTGAGACTGTATCCCCTAGTACTAGACACACCCACCAGAAGAAACATCCTCTCCATATCCACTCTATCAAGGCCTTTCACAATTCGATAGGGTTCAATTAGATCACTACTCATTCTTCTGAATTCTAGTGAATACAGGCCCAGAGCTATCCAACGCTCTTGATTTGACAAGCCGTTCAATCCTGGAATCATTTTCGTGAACTTCCTTTGTACCCTCTCCAGTTTCAGCACATCCTTTCTAAGATAAGGGGTTCAAAACTGCTCACAATACTCCATGTGAGGCCCCACCAGTGTTTTATGAAGTCTCAGCATTACATCCTTGCTTTTATGTTCTAGTCCTCTTGAAATGAAAATGCTAACATCGCATTTGCTTCCTCACCATAGACTCAACATGCAAATTAACTTTTAGGGAATCCTGCACATGGACTCTAAATCCCTTTTCACGTCAGTTTTTTGTATTTTCTGTCCATTTAGAAAATAGTCAACCCTTTCATTTCTTCTATCAAAGTGCAGGACCATACAATTCCCAACACTGTATTCCTTCCGCCACTTCTTTGCGTGCTTCCCTAATCTGTCTAAGCCCTTTTGTAGCCTCTCTACGCCACAAAACTACCTGCCCCTCCATCTATCTTCACATCATCTGCAAACTTTGCAACAAAGCCATCAATTTCATCATCCAAATCATTGACTTATAATGTAAAAAGGATTGGCCCAACACAGACCCTTGTAGAACAAAACTAGTCACTGGCAGCCAATCAGAAAAGACTCCCTTTATACCCACTCTTTGCCTCCTGTCAGTTAGCCACTGCTATATCCATGCTAGAATCTTTCCTATAGTACCATGGCTTCATAGCTTACTAAGCAATCTCATGTGTGGCACCTTGTCAAAGGCCTTCTAAAAACCCAAGTACACTACATTAACTAATTCTCCTTTGTCTTTGTGTTGGGCACGTGGCCAAGTGGTTAAGGCGTTTGTCTAGTTACCTCAGGGTCACTAGTTCGAGCCTCGGCTGTGGCAGTGTGCTTGTGTTAGCAAGGCACTTAATCACACATTTCTCTAGTTTGTGCGAGGAGTGGCACCCCACACAGACTTCCAATCCGCGCCTTGTAAGGCATGAAAATGCTCAACGTAGGCCTCTCATGGTCTGAGTCGACGTACCCCCCTCCCCCTTTGTCTATGCTGCTTGTTATTTCTTCAAAGAATTCCAGCAGATTTGTCAGGCAAGGTTTTCCCCTGAGAAAATCATGCTGCTGACTACGGCCTATTTTATCATGTGCCTCCAAGTACTCTGAAACCACATCCTTAACAATCAATTGCAACATCTTCCCAACCACTGAGGTCAGACTAACCAGCCTATAATTTCCTCTATTCCGCCTCTATCCCTTTTTAAACAGTGGAGTAACATTTACAGTTTTGCAGTCTTCTAGAACCATTCCAGAATCTACTGATTCTTGAAGGATCATTACTAATGCCTCCACAATCTCTTCAGCCACCTCTTTCAGAACTCTGCGGTGTACGCTATCTGGTCCAGATGACTTACCTACCTTCAGCCCTTTCAGTTTTCCAAGAAACTTCTTCTTAGTAATAGTAATTTCACACACTTCATGACCCCTGACTCCTGGAACTTCCACCATACTGCTAGTGAAGGCTGATGCAAAATAGTTATTCAGTTCACCTGACATTTCCTTGTCCTCCATTACTACAGCAGTCCAATATCCACTGTCACCTCTCTCTTATACTTTATGCATCTGAAGAAACTTCTGGTATTCTAAGATATAATATCTTCTTTGTTACATCTAAGGCCTTCTCTGTCATTTGATAAATTGGGTAAATGCAAGCAGGCTTTTTCCACCGAGGTTAGGTGGGACTACAACTGGAGGTCAATGATTAAGGGTGAAAGATGAAAGGTTTTAGGGGAACATGAGGGGAAACTTGTTCACTCAGAAGGTTGTGAGAGTGTGGAATGAGCTGCCAGAGCAAGTGATGCATGCGAGCTTGATTTCAAAGTTTTAGAGAAGTTTGGTTAGGCACATGGATGGTAGTGGTATGGAGGGCTATGGTCCTGATACAGGTTGATGGAAGTAGACAGAATAAATGGTTTGGCATGGACTAGATGGGTCGAAAAATCTTTTTCTGTGCTGTACTTTTCTATGACTCTAATAAGTTGATTTATTATTGTCACATGTACCAAGGTGCAGTAAAACATACATATAGATCAATTCATGCAACAATGCATTGAGGCAGTACAAGTTGAAACAATAACAAAGTGCACAATAAAGTGTCGGACTTACAAAGTACGGAGCAGCTAAACAATAAGGTAAAAGGTCATAATGAGGTAGGTCGTGAGGCCAAAATTCTGTCTGATTGTACGTTCAATAGTGGGATAGAAGCTATCCCTGAGCTTGGTGGTACCTTCAAGCTTTTGTACCTTCTGCCTGATGAGAGGGCGGTGGGGGGAGAAAAGAGAATATCTTGGTTGGGTACTGCCCTTGATTGTGCTTTACTGAGGCAGAGAGAAGTGTAAACAGAGTCCATGGAAGGGAGGCAGGTTATTAATAAAATCATGGCTTAGCTTTGCTTTGCTGCACTATCCTTGTATGTCTAGATCCCTTCAATATCTAAATATCTTCATTTCTCTTTCTTGAAAATATTCAGTGACTGAACCTCCACAGCCATTCTTGGGAGGCAATTCCAAAAATTCCCCATCTTCTGTGTGAAGAGATTTCTACTCATCTAATTCGTGAATGGCTGACCTCTTGATTTGATACTATGGTGCCTGTTCCTAGATATCCAAGCCAGGGGAAGCTTTAACTCCACCTCTACCTTGTCAGAGTCCTTATGAGATCTTTCTGCTGATTCAAAAGTCGTGGGTTTGAGCTCTACCAGAGGGGGCAGGACAGTCATGCAGCAGTTAGTGAGCACTATTACTGCACCTACAATCTGGCCTCAGATGCTCCACTGTCTGTAAGGAGTTTGTACGTTCTCCCCTTGACAGCATACATTCCCTCCAGGTGCTCTGGCTTCCTCCCACAGTCCAAAAGAGACATATGGATTAGAAGGTTAATTGGTCACATGAGTGTAATTGGGAGGCATTGGCTCATTGAGCTGGGAGAGCCTGATACCATGTTGTACCTCTAAATTAAAAATTAAATAAAGAAAATAAGTGCAAGAAAGTACAGGCCTCAGCTAGTTAATCTCCCCTCATACGAATACAGTATACTTTACCCTCCCATGTATCAGTCTGGTGAACCTTTCTCTCTTAATATAGGCTACAGTGCAGCACAATTCAAAAAGAAATATCCACACACCCATATTCACTTTCTAGTGTTTCTTTACTTTTGCAGTCTGCACACTAGCTTTCTTTTCTATCAAGGCTAATAATCGATCTACTGTGGTAATGCTGTTGCCTGGGTAACAAGGTCAAGCAGCTTTCTTGCAGGGTATGAAAGGGATTTACAGTAGTTTTTATTTACCATTGCAGACTTGTCAAACTCTAAGGTGTCTAAATCATAGCTAACGCTCTTAAGGTCCAGGAAAAATTATAGATGTTTGAGTAAGTTAGAAGATCAATGAAATAGCATTACTGAATAAACATCAAAGTTCAAGATAGTCAGGTATTCTGTGAAATAGAACATAGAACAGTATGGGTCCTATGATGCTGTGCTGACGTTTTAACTCAGACCAAGATTAATCAATCCCTTTCCTCCTACACAGCCCTCCATTTTTTCTTTCATTCATTTCCCCTTCTAAGATTCTCTTAAATGATAATAATTAGTCTCAACCACCACCACAGGTAGTGTATTCCAGTGTATTGTAGACACTTACCACTCTCTGTGTAAAACAATATGACTGAAATCCCTTCTAAACCTTCCTCCACTCACTCTAGAAGGGATCTGTTCTGGAAACCCTACCCTTTGTGATGTTTATACATGACTTGAATGAAGAAATAGAAGAGTGAGTTAGTAAGCTTGCAGATGATATGAAGGTGGCGTTGTGGATAGTGCAGAAGGTTGCTGTAGGTTACAGTGGGACATTGATAGGATGCAGAGCTGGGCAGAGGAGTGGCAGATAGAGTTCAATCCAGAGAAGTGTGAAGTGACACACTTTGGAAGGTTGAACTTGAAGCAGAGTACAGGGTTAATGGCAAAATTCTTTGCATTGTGGAAGAACACAGGGATCTTGGGGTCCATGTCGAAATCCTTCAAGGTTGTCACGCAAGTTGGTAGGTTGACTATGAAGGTGTATGGTGTGTTGGCCTTCATTAGTCAGGGGATTGGGTACAAGAGATGCAAGGTAATGTTGCTGACCTATAAAACCCTGGCTAGACTACATTTGGAATATTGTGTTCTGTTCTGGTTGCCTCATTATAGGAAAGATGTGGAAGATTTAGAGAGGATGCAAGGGAGATTTGCCAGGATGCTGCCTGCATTGAAGAGTGTGTCCTATGAGGATAGGATGAGTGAGCTAGGGCTTTTCTCTCTGCAGTGAAGGAGGATGAGAGGTGTACAAGTTGATAAGTAACATAGATTTTGGATTTATTTATTTATTTATTATGATACAGAGCAGAATAAGCCCTTCCAGCCGTTCGAGCCACACTGCCCAGCAATCCCCAATTTAACATTAGCTGAAGCACAAGACAATTGACAATGGCCAATTAACCAACTAACCCGTATGTCTTTGGACCGTGTGAGGAAACCAGGGTACCTGGAGTAAATCTGCACACTCCATGGGGAGGACGTACAGACTCCTTACAGATGATATTGCAATTGAATGCTGACCTCTAACGCCCCGAGCTGTAGCGGCATCACGCTAACCACTACATTACCGTGACACCCATCGCGTGGACAGCAAGAGACTTTTTAGCTTGCATTAGCAGAAATAACTAATACTAGGGAGCATTATTTTAAGGTGATTGGAGGAAAATACATGAGTGATGTCAACAAAAGATTTTTTTATCACAGAAAATGGTCAGTGATTGCAATGCACTGCTAGAGATGCTGGTAGAGGCAAATATATTAGGGACATTTAAGACAGGCACATGGATGAAAGAAAAATGGAGGACTATATGGGAGGGAAACATTATATTGACCTTGGTGTAGGTTAAGATGTCAGTACAACATTGAGGGCTGAAGGGTCAGCACTGTGCTATACTGTTCTATATTTTACGTTCTTTGTTCATATCAACCATATAATGCCCAATGACGCTCGGCTTGGAAGAAATGAATTATTTATGAGTGAACAGCACTTATTCAGAATCTCTTCTTTCAACGCAAAGCTGAAGTTCAAAGAAAGCTAAGAAATCAAAAGTAAACCAAAGATGAGACGATGAAGCCAAAACAATCCGACCTTCATGGACAGAGATAGTATGGCATTTTTTTTCTGTGGGACCAAAGAAACATGCTCAAAGGCCACACTAAGTATGTCCGTCTAATTACCTTTGCATTTAATTTCCACCCTGCGATGAAATTTCTGCTAGGGGAAGTGGTAAAATCTGGTACAATTATAATATTTAAAAGGCATTTGAACAGGTACATAGATAACAAAGGTTGAGAGGGATGTGCGTTAAATGCAGGCAAATGGGACATGCTCAGATGGACATCTTAGTGGACGTGTTGGGCTAAACGGTTTGTTTCCGTGCTGTGTAACTCTATGACTCCTCTCCCTTTTCTGAATCTCTTTATTTCCATCCAAGGAGACAAGTGATCCACCAATATTTACTATAAATCCATAACTATCTTGAATACACCTCCTTCCAGAACATCATCTTATTTTTTCTCATTTTCTCTGGCTCCGTTATATCTGCTGTTGGGCTGGAGCTTTTTGTTCCAGAACTTCTAAGATGTCCTCTTTTTCAGAAAATGTGGCTCCCCTCCCCCACCCCCGGCTACATGGAGTTGTCACCTGTATTGTTTCCATTTCCTGGAAGCCTGCTCTCAATCCCTCTATCCCCAGACAGAATAGAGCTAAGATTTCCTTTGGTCCTTGCCTTTGATCCCACTAGCTTCTGCACCCAGCAGATCGTCCTTTGCTGTTTCTGCTGGCTCCAACAGGGTCCCACCACTGCTAATATCTTCTCCTCTTTTCTTTTCCCTGCCCTCCCCTCCTTTCCATTAACATCACTCTCTTTGTGACTCCTTGGTCCCTCATCCTTCACCACTCATCCCTCCCTGACCCCGATACTTTTCCCTGCAACTGTAAGAGGTGGTGCAACACTTGTTCCTACACCGCCTCCATAGCCACCATCTTGAGCTTCTGACGCATGTCATTCTAGCTTCCCTTCCTGTTGTATATTTAATATTTCAGTAATATTTGAGTATTCTTGTGTATATATATAGGCTGATTATGCATTCCTGTTCACTTAAACAATTCATTACAGGTTATTTGTAAAAATACGTCAATTGCTTACGTCATTACGCTACCATGTGACACACGTGCGCCTCGCTTCAAGTCAAGAACAAGTTAGACCCGCATTACTAGACTCCCATGCCTGCCTCTGAGTTAGCTTAATGTTTTGAAGTTTTGAAGCATAAAACTTCCCATTCCAAGTCTCACCCATCTGTCCTCAGGTTTACCACAGTGAGATGAACACAAACTAAAAAAACAACACTGAGGTGGCCTACAAGCCAATGATATTAACATTGAATCATCCATTTCAGGAAACCCACAACCCCAGTGTTCCTTTCCCACTCTCCCCAACCCCAATCCACGTCCACCTCTCCAATTCAATCCGTTCACTCTGGGGTTTCTCCTTTTGTCCTATCAGTTTGGTTCCATGTGTACATCTTCTCTACTTTGATCTGGTTCCGATAATCAGCTTGCAGCTTCTGACTCGACCCTCCCCACCACCCATCTCCACCCATCATGTTTTTGCCTGCCTACCTACCAGCTGCCATCTCTGAACTGCACCTAGCTCTCCTCTACCCCGCTATTTCTGTCCATTATAGAAACATAGAAAACCTGCAGCACAATACAGGCCCTTCAGCCCACAAAGTCGTGCTGAACATGTCCCTACCTTAGAAATTACTAGACTTACCCATCGCCCTCTATTTTTCTAAGCTCCATGTACCTATCCAAAAGTCTCTTAAAAGACCCTACCGTATCCTCCTCCACCACCATTGCTGGCAGCCCATTCCACACACTTACCACTCTCTGAGTAAAAAAATTTACCCCTGACATCTCCTCTGTACCTACCCTCAAGCACCCTAAACCTGTGCCCTCTTGTGGCAGCCATTTCAGCCCTGGGATAAAGTCTCTGACTATCCACACGATCAAGGCCTCTCTTCATCTTATTCATCTCTATCAGGTCACCTCTCATCCTCCGTTGCTCCATTATCTCCCACTTCACCTGGTTCCACCTATCACCTGCTAGCCCTTCCTTATATACTGGTTACCTTTCCTTTGCACATTCCACCCTGATGTAGAGTCTGGATTCAAAACATTGCCCACTGCTTTCTCCCCAAGGGTGCTACCTGACCTGACCCCCTGCAGTTTCTTTGTTTTTGTTTGTCCATAAGAGAGTGCTGGAGAAAACAATTCCAAAAGCTTTGAAATTATGAATTAACTGGAAACAGTTCAAATCTGTGGGAAAACAGATTCTTCATCAAATTGATAATGAATTTGTAATGAAAATCCATGATTTCAGGGTAGAACTAAATTACCTACTGAATGAAATGATATATCATTTTACAATTGCAGGTAAAATCAAGTTATATGTAATCTAATTGCAATGATTGTTTATGTTGCTTTAAATCCCCGAAACAAATGTCACCAAATGTTCAAGAACTTTGGCTGCAAATTTGTTAGGTAGTATGATAAACTCTTCCATCCGGAAGTAGTGTCTTTAGCATCCCCCACCACCATCTTCCTATCCACACAAACTTGAAAAACAGCATTTGTTTGAATAAGTGTACAGAATCAAGGTGAATTACAGCACATTCAATCACAATAACACTTTCTGACAAATGAGTTCTGAGGAGTGTTCCAGAATTGTAGTTGGTAACCTTGAAGATATTGTAAATGGTAGCTTTTGTACTGTATCACACTGAGGTGACTGAGAGCTGTAATGGAATTTGGTCCCTCAAAGCTTGAAGGACAGCTAAGAATGACTTCTCTGTGGATTACATTTTAATTATAAGCTAGTCAAGCTGGAAACATTCAGATGCGGTTTTACTGCTGTGTGCCAAAGGGACAGACAATTAAGAAGAGTGTACTGAAGCTGCTCATAGGTAATTATCCTGAAAAGAATGGAAGTCCAAGAGGCCCTAATTTTGCAACGTATATTCATGAGCTTCAATGTTTTAAGCTTTCCTTTCTGAGGCTCCAGGTTGAGTTAAGTTGTTGCTTTCAACCAAGGTATTAAAAGATACTGCAAATGCAAAACATTCTGGAAAAGAGCAATATTCAGACATATTGACACATTTATTTTCAGGTTGTTCTGAGATTATTAAGCCATTTTTTAGTTGAATAGCAATTGTTTGAAAACAAGTGGAGCAAATAATGTTTAAAGGAGAACAATATGCCTTAGGAGTTAAAAACAACTTTCATAACATCATGCTTCCATTCCGCTTCTTAGACAGCTTACCTTCGAGTGGAGATATTGAAGCTAGTTGATATTTTGTGAAGATAACCTCCATCAATCTCAAGCCAATTTCTCCCTTAATTTAATATTTTAGAAATCCCAGTGAATACAGAATTGTCATTGCTAATTTCAGACCTGTGGCTCTGACATCAATTCTTATGAAGTGCTTCGGGCGATTGGTTATGGCACACATCAACCACATCCTACCAGTCAACCTTGGCGCTTTGCAATTCGCCTACTGGAGCAACATGTCAATGGCAGATGCCAACTCTCTGGCCCTACATTCCTCCTTAGAACACCTGAGAATAAAGACGCATATGTAAGGCTCCTTTTCACTGACTACAGCTCTGCTTTAATAACATCATTCCAAATAAATTGATTCCTAAGTTCTAGAACCTGGGCCTTAGCACTCAGATCTGCAGCTGGATCTTCAGCTTCCTCACAGACAGGACCCAGACTGTAAAAGTAGGGGACAAGTTCTCCTCTACAATCACTCTGAGCACCGGTGCCCCACAAAGCTGTGTACTCAGCCCCCTGCTGTACTTATTGTACACCCATGATTGTGTAGCCAAGTTTCCATCAAACTCAATATATAAGTTTGCTGATGACACCACAACTGTAGGCCATATCTCGGGTAATGATGAGTTTGAGTACAGAGAGGAAATAAAGAACCTGGTGGCATGGTGCAAAGACAATAACCCATCCCTCAACGTCAGCAAGGCGAAGGAATTGGTTGTTGACTTCAGAAGGAGTAGTGGACCACATGACCCCATTTACATCGGTGGTGCGCAAGTGGAACAGGTCAAAAGCTTTAAGTTCCTCGGGGTCAATATCACAAATGATCTGACTTAGAACCATAGAACCAAAGAAACTACAGCACAGAAACAGGCCCTTTGGCCCTTCTTGGCTGTGTTGAACCATTTTCTGCCTAGTCCACTGACCTGCACACGGACAATATCCCTCCATACACTTCCCATCCATGTATCTGTCCAATTTGTTCTTAAATGTTAAAAAAGAACCCGCATTTACCAACTCGTCTGGCAGCTCATTCCATACTCCCACCACTCTCTGTGTGAAGAAGCCCCCCCTAATGTTCCCTTTAAACTTTTCCCCTCTCACCCTTAACCCATGTCCTCTGGTTTTTTTCTCCCCTTGCCTCAGTGGAAAAAGCCTGCTTGCATTCACTCTATCTATACCCATCATAATTTTATATACCTCTATCAAATCTCCCCTCATTCTTCTACGCTCCAGGGAATAAAGTCCTAACCTATTCAACCTTTCTCTGTAACTGAGTTTCTCAAGTCCCGGCAACATCCTTGTAAACCTTCCCTGCACTCTTTCAACCTTACTTATATCCTTCCTGTAATTTGGTGACCAAAACTGAACACAATACTCCAGATTCGGCCTCACCAATGCCTTATACAACCTCATCATAACATTCCAGCTCTTATACTCAATACTTCGATTAGTAAAGGCCAATGTACCAAAAGCTCTCTTTACGACCCTATCTACCTGTGACGACACTTTTAGGGAATTTTGTATCTGTATTCCCAGATCCCTCTGTTCCACTGCACTCCTCAGTGCCTTACCTTTAACCCTGTATGTTCTACGTTGGTTTGTCCTTCCAACGTGCAATACCTCACACTTGTCAGTATTAAACTCCATCTGCCATTTTTCAGCCCATTTTTCCAGCTGGTCCAAGTCCCTCTGCAGGCTCTGAAAACCTTCCTCACTGTCTACTACACCTCCAATCTTTGTATCATCAGCAAACTTGCTGATCCAATTTACCACATTATCATCCAGATCATTGATATAGATGACAAATAACAATGGACCCAGCACTGATCCCTGTGGCACACCACTAGTCACAGGCCTCCACTCAGAGAAGCAATTCTCTACCACCACTCTCTGGCTTCTTCCATCGAGCCAATGTCTAATCCAATTTACCACCTCCCCATGTATACCTAGCGACTGAATTTTCCTAACTAACCTCCCATGCGGGACCTTGTCAAAGGCCTTACTGAAGTCCATGTAGACAATATCCACTGCCTTCCCTTCATCCACTTTCCTGGTAACCTCCTCGAAAAACTCCAACAGTTTGGTCAAACATGACCTACCACGCACAAAGCCATGTTGACTCTCCCTAATAAGCCCCTGTCTATCCAAATACTTGTAGATTCTGCCTCTTAGTACTCCCTCCAATAACTTACCTACTACTGACGTTAAACTCACCGGCCTACTTTCCCGGATTAATTTCCCTAATTTCCCGGATTACTTTTTGATCCTTTTTTAAACAACGGAACAACATGAGCCACTCTCCAATCCTCTGGCACTTCACCCGTAGACAGCGACATTTTAAATATTTCTGCCAGGGCCCCCGCAATTTCAACACTAGTCTCCTTCAAGGTCCAAGGGAACACTCTGTCAGGTCCCGGGGATTTATCCACTTTAATTTTCCTCAAGACAGCAAGCACCTCCTCCTTTTCAATCTGTACAGTTTCTATGGTCTCACTACCTGATTCCCTCAATTCCATAGATTTCATGCCAGCTTCCTTAGTAAATACAGACGCAAAAAACCTATTTAAAATCTCCCCCATTTCCTTTGGTTCCGCACAAAGCCGACCACTCTGATCTTCAAGAGGACCAATTTTATCCCTTACAATCCTTTTGCTCTTAATATACTTGTAAAAGCTCTTTGGATTATCCTTCACTTTGACTGCCAAGGCAACCTCATGTCTTCTTTTAGCCCTCCTGATTTCTTTCTTAAGTATTTTCTTGCACTTCTTATACTGCTCAAGCACCTGATTTACCTCCTGTTTCCTATACATTTCATACAACTCCCTCTTCTTCTTTATCAGAGTTGCAATATCCCTTGAGAACCAAGGTTCCTTATTCCTATTCAATTTGCCTTTAATCCTGACAGGAACATACAAACTCTGCACTCTCAAAATTTCCCCTTTGAAGGCTTCCCACCTACCAATCACAACTTTGCCAGAGAACAACTTGGTCGAACCAAGCAGAGTTCACTGCCAAGAAGGCCCACCAGCACCTCTACTTCCTGAGAAAACTAAAGAAATTTGGCCAGTCCCCTAAAACCCTCACTAATTTTTATAGATGCACTGTAGAAAGCATTCTTCTAGGGTGCATCACAACCTGGTATGGAAGTTGTCCTGTCCAAGACCGGTAGAAGCTGCAGAAGATCGTGAACACAGCCCAGCACATCACACAAACCAATCTTCCGTCCTTGGACTCACCTTACACCGCACGCTGTCGGAGCAGTGCTGCCAGGATAATCAAGAACACGACCCACCCAGCCAACACACTTTTCGTCCCTCTTCCCTCTGGGAGAAGGCTCAGGAGCTTGAAGACTCGTACGTCCAGATTTGGGAACAGCTTCTTTCCAACTGTGATAAGACTGCTGAACGGATCCTGACCTGGATCTGGGCCGTACCCTCCAAATATCCGGACCCGCCTCTCGATTTTTTGCACTACCTTACTTTCCCTTTTCTATTTTCTATTTATGATTTATAATTTACATTTTTACTATTTACTATCGATTTGTACTCCAGGGAGCACGAAGCACAGAATCAAATATCGCTGTGATGATTGTACGTTCTAGTATCAATTGTTTGGCGACAATAAAGTAAAGTAAAAGACCATATTTCTCCTTCAGTATTTCTCTATTAGAACCCTTAGACAAGGTGAAGCAGATGATTTTATGATAACATAGTTTAGTACAGCTCTGTGTAAGACAGGGATCTTGGTTTGTATAAAAGCAAAAAGAAAATTTTTAAAATGTATTGCAAAATTATTGTACGAAGGACATATTGTACAATATTGCAGTCAGGTGGGCTCTGGAGGAGTGACGTCACTGGCTCGAGGGGGCCAAGAAACCTTTTATGGTATGGATGGACCTGGCTTATATTCAGGAGGCCAAGAGACTGAATTCCAGGCAGGCCAGGTGGTCTCTTTTCTTTAACCATTTTAATTTCATTCTGACCTATCGACCGGAATCTAAGAACCAGAAGCCCAATGCCTTGTCCTGTCAGTTCAACGAACCCAAACAAGAAAAGCAGCCTACCACCACTTTGCCCCAAGCCAAGGTGATAGCACCTATTCATTGAAGGATGGACATGCTTGCTTGCAAGGCCCAGGTGCAAGGGGAGATTCCGCAGAACGGCCCTCTGGGTCAGCTGTTTGTTCCTAGTCCCATCCGGTCTCAGGTTCTTCAATAGGGACATGTATTGAGATGGAATCTCCCCCAGGGAGTGCCAGGACGCTCAAGTTCATTAAGAGAAGATATTGGTGGCCTGAAATGGTGAGGAAGGTCTGTCAGTACATTCTGGAATGAGGCGTGCACCCAGAACAAGGAACCCTGCATCCAGCCTCAACCTCTGCTCCTTCACCCTCCGCCTGTTCCGGAAAGACCACAGGCTCACAACTCCACGGAGTGTCACAGGATTCCTCCTTCCAAGGGGAAGACCATTATCATGGTAATTGTGGATCATTTTTTGAAGTCCTGCAAATTCATCAACTTTGACAGACTTCCATCTGTGGTGGAGACGACCCAGTTGTCCTGCAGCAGGTCTTCGGGATCCATGATTTTCCAGTGGTTATTGTGTCGGATCACAGTCCGTCATTCGCTTCACGTTTCTGGAGGGTGTTTTGCAAACTGATTGGGGAACAGCGAGTCTTTCCTCTGGGTTTCACCTGCAGCTCAATGCCCAGACAGAGCTGGTGAACCAAGATATAAAATGCACCCTCAGATGCCTGGCCTCTGAAAGATTGAATGAGTGGAGCAACAATTTGATGTGGGTAGAGGGCACCCACAATACTTTAGGGCATTCAGTGCATGGAATGTCTCCTTTTGACTGCCAATTTGAATGTTCTCCACCACTCTTCCAAGAGCAAGAGGCAGAGGTTAGACTTACTACGGCTGAAGAACTCGTCCAGTACTGCAGGAGAGATGGACTAGGGCAAGGGAGATTTTGTTAGCTTCTTCTTGGAAGGCTGAAGTGAAGGCTAACCACAAGAGAAGACAGGGACCTGTTTTGTGGCCTGGGCAACAGGTCTGGCTGTCGACTCAAGATTTGCCTCTCCGAGTGGAGTTCAGGAAATTGGCGCCCAAGTTCATTGGACCCTTCAGGATTCTTAGGAAAGTAAATCTGGTGGCCTACACCTTGCAGCTCCTCCAGGCCCTCAAGATCAGTCTCCCTGCCACGTTTCCAAGTTAAATCCCGTGAACACCAGCCCATTAGCCCCAGCGCCATCAGCCTCATCGCCACCCAGCTTTGTTGACGGGAAGCAGCTTTTCACTGTGAGAAGAATTTTGGACTTGCATACTGCTTGAGGTGTTCAGCAATATCTCATGGACTGGGAAGGATTCGGACCAGAGGAAAGGTGCTGGGTGCCCGAAAGAGACATCTTGGATCCGGATTCATCCATGACTACAACCATCATCTCTCCAAGCAGACGAAGCCGTCAGCAGTCGGCCGTAGGGGAGGGGGTCCTGTTACAACACCTGTGCTAGCTTCTGAAGTTTAGACACCCTGAGTATGGATAGCTGGCACAGCCTCTTTAAAGATTCAGGGCAGTCCTGCTAATTGGCAGTCATGTTTTGGGTGCCAAGGATTGTGCACTTTAGGAGCACCTGAAATAAGATTCTGTGCTCAGTTGTAAGCCTGCTCATGATTTCGTCCAGTGTTTGCTTTGTGCTCAAATTCTCAATCCAGGTTGAAACCGTGTCTTGATTCTTGTCTCAGACACTCCAGCATTTCTGTCCAAGCCATTCCTGTCACGGACTCTCCTCACACATATGCTCAGTAGCCACTTTATTACGTATGATCTGTACCAAATAAATTACAGCGGTGTAACTACATAGTCTTCTGCAGTGTAGCCCATCCACTCCAAGGTCTGATGTGTGATACATTCAGAGACAATCCTCTGCTCACCACTGTTGTAATGCATGGTTATTTGAGCTACTGCCGCCTTAAGGCTGATTTATAGTTGTGCATACAGGCTATGCTGTAGGCCTGATTTATACTTTTACATAGCCCCACGCCGTAGTGACCATGTGTAGTTGTGTCAGCGTCGCTCTGCAATTCACCGCCAAAACACTAGTTCGCGGTGGGGTTTCTGTGCCACTGTGTTGAGTTTCTGCGTGAGAGACATGGACGAGGAAATGCATTTCAAATATTTTCGGATGTCGGCAGGTAGATTTGACGATTCGGTTCATCGTCTCCAACCATTTGTTTCGCATCAGTGTACAGACATGGCGGAGAAAAGCAACCGGAAATGCGTAGGAGGAAATGCGATGCTACCAAGCGGACCAATCACAGTTGTTGCAGTGTGCATCGCCACGACACGTGAGTTATATTTTTGGGGAGGTGCACGTCACCCTACAGCGTAGGGTACGGCATAGGGTACGCAGTACCTACGGCGTGCATTTGACACACAAGTATAAATCAGCCTTTACTGTCAGCTTGAACACAACACATGTCAGTGACAATAAACCTGATTCTGATTCTGACCATTCTCCTCCGACTTCTCTCATTTTCGCCCACTGAACTGCTGATCATTGGATTTTTTTTTGTTTTGTGCACCATTCTCTGTAAAGTCTAGAGATAGTTGTGTGTAAAAATCCCAGGAGGTCAGCAGTTTCTGAGGTACTCAAACCACTCCACCTGGCACCAACAATATTTCCACGGTCAAAATCACTTAGATCTCATTACTTCTCCATTCTGATAGTTGGCCTGAACAGCAACTGGACCTCTTGACTATGTCTACATGCATTTATGTGTTGAATTGCTGCCACATGATTGGCTGATTAGATGTTTGCATTAACAAGAAAGTGTTCAGATGTACCTGATAAAGTGGCCAATGAGTGTCTTTATATTTGTGGGACAGAGCCAAGGAAAAGGGATGTTGAAACCTTTTCATCCAAAGTAGTTATTTTATTTTGATTAATCCTTTAATTTGTGTTCTGACGAGTAACCTTTAGCATATGCTTCTCTGCATGGCCCCTGAGCAAACTGACTTTCTGTGACTAGTGAGTGTGCTCTGCTTTATGCCGTTGATGTAAAATACAATTTCAATGTCTGTCCATTAGACAGAATAAAACTGATTCTTATTCACAGGATTAACCGTGTGGCATTCAATAACACAAATAAGTTGTTCATCGGATGAAACTATCACTAGAAGATTAATAACCAAACATAACCCATGTTTTCAATTCCCTTAATTCTCAAGTGATTTTTCTTTTTTGCCATGAAGGGCTGACAGATAGACGACAGTACTTTGGCAAGCAGCTACACAATCAGTTTCCCTAGACAGTAGGTAGGGAAACGAGATTGTAATATTTGAATTGAAATCTGTATTCGTACCACACTTGATGTCCTGGTAACTTACCGGTACACAGATATTACCCATCAACCTGGGGCTAAATGTCAGACGCTTGAACAACCTGTGCTTCTGGATCACGTCAATCAATATTAACAGTGGTTGAACGAACAGCTCCTTATCCGAAGCTTCTGTCTGCTGCTCTTTGATTAGCTACCCTGGTAGTTCAGGGAGGAGTTCTCACTCAGCCTAATTTCACAGCAATCGGTATACAAAATATACGACCATTCTGCAGGGGAACGTGGTGTATCATAAACTAAAGTGGTTCAGCTGATGCTGGAAATCCAGGGCAACACACACAAAATGCAGGAGGAACTCAACAGGTCAAGCAGCATCTGTGACGAGGAATAAACAGTTGATGTTCTGGGCCAAGATCCTTCATCGAGTCCTCTTGAAGGGTCTCAGCTTGAAATGTTGAATATTTATTCCTCTCCTTAGATGCTGCCTCACCTGCTGAGCTCCTCCAGCATGTTGTGTGTGTTGCTGTGCAGCACCACTGTGTAACATAGTAAGAAACTCTGCCCTGCAGCCTACATTGAAAATGATTCAAGTGAAATGTAAAATTAAAAAATCAGGTTTGTGTATGACATGCTGAAGTACAGAGGAACCCAGATGTGCAGAATAGTGTCAAATAATGTGCAAGGTGCTACTTAGAAGGGACGTATCTCGACAGATCCCAGTTCATGGAATTCTCTAGCAACACTTTTTCTAATCCTTGGTTCCAATAGTGCAGTCAGTTCTTCCTGGGTTGAGAGGGTTGTCTTTTCTGTTTGGCTCACCACTCCTTTATGAGTAGTGACTTATATATATAGGATGCTTAGGGACTTAACAGGTTATATGTTGAGATGATTTCACTAGAGAAGCATCACAAAGGGGCGTAGCTATAAGATATGGGCCACGTCATTCAAACCTGAAGTGCATAGAAATTTCATCTCTCCGAATGTAGAGAATCTCTGGAATTCCTTGGAATTGTCTGCTCTTAAGGGTAGTGGAGGCTAGGTCATCAAATATATGTTATGGTTGGACATACACAAAGACTTAAAAGATCAGGAATTAAAAGTTATGGGGAAAAGGCACAGAAAAGGAGTTGAGGCCAGCATAGATCCACCATGGCCATATTGAATGGCAGGGCAGATAGATGCATCCTCTCCTGTTTTCTTGTGCTCAGTTCTGGGCCTAACTCCCTGCCGCTCTCAATCCCAGGCTTCACCGAATATCATGATGTGTTATAGCACAAGAAGGAAAGTTTTTTTTCCCTAACATGGGACTTGCTCAAGAACACAAGGCACCTGTGGCTTCATGTGTTTCTGACTTTTAACATAGCTGTCTCTGGAGCAAAGCCTCGGCAAAAAAGACCATGATGATAGTGACTCCCGTCTGCTGGAAACTGGACGTCACCTTAAACCTCTGCTGCCTACATGCGTGCATAAACTTGTATGACCTATTATAACTACTATTACTGGTCTGCACTGGCTCCTAGGACTTGATTTTCAAATTCTCTCCTGTATTTTTAAATCCTTTCATGGTCATGTAATTTCTCTATCTCAGTAATCTCCCCAGCTCTTTAATCCTCCAATTCTGGCCTTTGATCTTCCCAGAGTTAAATTACTTTAACTTTGGCAACCATAACTTCAGTTGCCAAGCCCTAAGCAAAAAATTCCCTCCTCAACTTTCACCACCTCACTTTCCTCATTTAAGAGACCTTTTAAAATCTATCTTGTTGACAAAAGCCCTTAATTCTGTCGACTAATATTTCGTTTTATAGCTAAATGTGGAATCTATTTAAAAGCGTTTCTATGAAGTTCCTTGATATTCTGTTTCGTTCAAGGTACACTATAAAAGATACCACATGCTCTAGTGGTATGAAGCTAAATTGGGAGGGAGGATGGACGGACTTGTGGCATGGGGCTAGATGGAAAGCCTAGACTAATCATGACAGATTGTTTGCTTGGGGAACTGGGAGGACATTTGAATCTCCGCTCTCCCTAGCCTCAGACAAAGCTCAATAAGCCACTATCTGCTGCAAGGAGAAGCTAGAACCTCCCTGTAGTTGCAACATTTGCCACATCTGACAAGCCAACATTAGTTTCAAATAGCTGCCAAAATTCCAGGACGAGAATCTTATTTCCTTCAAATTTATTTATAGTTTTTTTTTAGGAATTACTGGCAAAAGCAATATTTATTGCTCATCCTTCATTGTCCTTGAAAAAGTAACGCCAGAGCCACCTTCTTAAATTATTGCTGTCCTTTTTGTCACTGTCAAGGAGCCACTTGGAAGGACTTCCTAGGTTATGATTGCAGCAGTGATTGATTTCCATATCAGAATGATGCTATACGAGTTTAGGCATTGGCATTCATCAGCTCCTGCAGCCATTTTCTTTCAATGTCTTGCATGTTGTGACTTCTGGAGATGTGTCAAAGAAGCTTTGATGAACTGTTGCACATACTTTCAATGTTGTTATCATTCTCTGAGAAACTGTGTATGAAGGAGTACATTGCACATTCACAATGCGCATTTCCATCTCTGATTTTATGGCAAAAGTCACTGATGAAGCAACTGATGGTGGTTAGGCCTAGGGTACAGAATGCCTGCAGACGTGATGAGACCATAGTACCATAAGGTACAGATGCAGAGTTAGGCCATTCAGCCCATTGAGTCTGCTCCACCGCTTGATCATAGCTGATTCATTATCCCTCACGACCCCATTCTCCTGCTTTCTCTCTGTAACCTCTGACACTCCTACTAATCAAGAACCCATCAACCTCCGCTTTAAATATACCCAATGGTTTGCCCTTCACAGTAATGAATTCCACAGATTCACTACCCTCTGCCTAAAGAAGTTGCTCCTCATCTCTGTTCTGATCTCCAATTGGACTCCAAAAGCAAAAGAAAACATCCTTTGTGTGAGGTATGACCAGTCAGAGAACATCTACCCTTGATTTCTGTTGATTTCAATTTTACTTGGGCACCTTTACCTCACACTCAGTGAAATACTGTCTCAACATCAAGAGTAGTCACTTCGGCTTTTGTCTAAAATTTGCCATGTAGAAAACAGGGTTTTCTGGTACATACAGACCCTGCTTAATGCTGAGGATGTGTTCCTCAGAGGTGGAGCGCTATGTGAGGTCATTATAACATTACATAAATGGACATGTGTGCCTGTTTAAAAAAAACAAACCCAAGATATATGATATATTATTTTATGTAGACACAGTAATTTGTGGAGTAACAGACATGCAAGTAGGCCTAACTTGTACATCAGTGGAACAGCAACACCACAGCAGCAGCAGCAGCAGAGGGAAGTGGGTGGTGGTTTCATCTTCGAGGAGGGACCAGGATGTGGGTCCTCCTCTGACTTTGGCTTCTTCTTCAAGTAGGCTTCAAGATTTGCCAGCCTTTTCTTAAGTTTCCACTCGTGAAACAGTTCTAGGCAGCAGGAAATCAAGTCAAGAACACCTCTCTTTGCCTTATTGCTTCGTTCTCAGTCAGGGTCGTCGTCAGTCAACTGGTCCATGATTTGTGTGATCATGGTGATGCTGGTGCTGACGAATTTTGTGCTGAGGTTTATTACTGGAGTTTCCTCTTCTCCATCCATGTCTACAGATTCCCCCAGAATGCATTGCTCTGCCAATTCTCAAAGCTCTTAGTTATTAAGGCTCTCACCATGAGAATGCAATAACTGTTCAACATCACCATGATTAGCATCCTCAAATCCCACTTTATTGGCTAGATCAACGATGTTTTGCATGACTGGCTCTGCCTGAAATCCTAGGATGTTGCTGCATGTTTCTGGCCTTAGCTTCTTCCACACTCCGTTCATGCAGTTTGAAGTTACTTCATCCCAGTCTGCTCTATTATTGTCTACAGCTTTCATGACATTGTAATTTTTCCAAACTTGCCTGATGGATTGTTTGTCTTGACCTTTTGTTTCCTTTACAATTTGCTTGAATGTGCAACGAAGGTAGTAGACTTTAAAATTCACCATTACTCCTTCATCCAATGGTTGGAGTAATGAAGTAGTGTTGGGTGGAAGGTAAGACACTTCTACAGGAATACAAGTATGAAACATGTCAAGATTCTTAGGGTGGCCTGGGGCATTATCATCCACAAACAATTCTTTAGGTTCAAGGTCATGTTCCCCACAATACCGCTTCATGGCTGGACAAAAATGTGAAACCAACCAATGTTGGAGAGCATCAATGGTCACCCAAGCTTTCTTGTTTGATTTTCAAATCACTGGTAGACCTGAATTTAAAATGCCTTTCATTGCTCGTGGTTTGTCAAAGTGATACACAACCATAGGCTTTAACTTAAAGTCACCTTTAGCTTTCCCTCCTAGCAAGAGAGTTAACCAGTCCTCTGCAGCCTTGAACCCAGATGCATGTTTCTCTTCACGGGAGATGAAAGTATGAGAAGGCGTTCTTTTCCAAAGTAGGCCCTTTTCATCCGCATTGAAGACAAGCTCCGGAGGATAATCGTCCTTTGATTATGACCTTCGGCGTTGCAGGAAAACCCTGGGCTGCCTTGCAGTCTGCTCTAGCCGCTTCACTGGAGAAATATATTCATATGGAGTTTACTGAGCTGTTTAAATAAATCTATCAAACCAACCTCTGCTGGCTGTGACCAACATATCTTCATCTTCTTCTTGAATATGATTGAAGATGCTTCTTGCCTTTTCTATTATTATCAGCTGGCTGAAGGGCATGTTTCATTGTGTGTGCTTGGTCATCTATCCATATATTTAGTCTATTTTCCACTTTTTGGCTCCTTGAATGAGTTACCTTCATCGACAATAACTTTGAAGTCATTGTTGTAGAAGCTTTTATCTTGTCTGCATTTTTTGTAATTGTTCGGATCTTTGGTGTAGCCAATTTCAAAGAGGCGCTAACATCAACCTGATGCTCGATAGCTTCCAAAAGCTGTCTCACTTGCAGTTTCACATCCATGTGAGTGTTTTTAGATAGATAGATAGATAGATGGATATACTTTATTAATCCTGAGGGAAACTTGGTTTCGTTAGAGCCGCACCAACCAAGAATAGAGCATAAATATAGCAATACAAAAAACCCCAACCATCAAACAACAAAATGCAAACTATGCCAGATGGAAAATAAGTCCAGGACCAGTCTATTGGCTCAGGGTGTCTGACCCTCCACGGGAAGAGCTGCACGTTCGATGGCCACAGGCAGGAACGACCTCCCGTGCCACCAAGTGTTGTATCACGGTGGAATGTGGCTGAAGTCCAACAATAAAAGGTTCAATATCCAGTCTGCAGACACGTTCCTCGATCGTAATATGCCCCGGATTGCACCATCCGTTGTTAGCCAGAACAGTAAGCACCCAACTCCTTTACGCTTACCGCTCCCGGTGCACTTCCGGTCAGCCGGAACGGTATTACCCACCGAACTCCTCTTCTCCAAAAGTCTCTGTTGTCTCGACCCAGTCCTCTTTCCTCGGCTTTGTGATCCCCCTCTGTGTGTTTTCCTCCGGATTTCAGCAGGGGTGTCCGCCGCTCTGTTCGCTAAGCCGGCTGGTATTTGCTGGTCCGTGGAATACACAATGCGACCTTGCTTCTGTCCCGTGTGTCGGGATGCAACCATTTCCAGCGCTAAAGAAAACCCAAGTAAAACTCTCTCTACCAGCATGTTAGAGAGGGTGCAGCTTCGACATGTTACCGTGAGAAAAAAAAATACAAAAAATAATGTAAGTTATAAAGTAAGAAGAAGAAAGTAACAATAGATCGGAACGGCTGTACCAGGCTGCATGCACGACCGGCGCATGCGCACTAAGCACACTTTCTTAGACATCTTAGATGTACTACTCTCACTGTAAGTTGCAGGCCATTTTCCAGACGTTATGGGTGAAAAAAATTGGCTAAGGAGCAAGAATGTTTACACACACAGGGGAGGCAGAGCATGAACTAGTAGGTGATTGGCTGTGAGAGGCTCAGAGCATATGTAAAGCGCTCTCATTGGCTGATTGAATGTTTACTGTAATGTCGGCTGTTCCTGAGAAGTTTGAAGTGTTGTTTAGAACTAATTTTTGTCAGTTTAAAAAATTTCAATAAAGAATGGAATAACTGCATTGTAACGAATCAGTGCTATGCAGGGTAGTGTTATGTGGGGTCTAAGTGTATCTGGAATCAAGTGATTCTGCCAAATTATACATTGATGAGCAGATCTTCAGTCTGAAATATCATCTGGTTTCCTTTCTACAGATGTTGCCTGACCTGCTGAGTGTTTTCAACAATTTTCCTTTTTGATTATCATCAGTGAACTGGTTTTTGATGAATAAGTGGTGCTTAGTAGCAATGTTGATGACTCTTCATTACTTGTGTGATGATTGAGTCGATTTGTATTTGGCCATACTGTAATAAGAGATCCACTTCAACATGATCTGTTCATTGAGAATCATCAAGATTGCTGCACATAAATGGATGGAGACACTTTCAATATGATGACCTCTGGCTTAGTAAATTTACCAATTTGACCCTACTCCTCTTTGTGTCCCCCCTCTCCAAAGTTCATTTCCTCAAATGGTGGAGGGCAGGATGCACAAAATTCTCCTAATTGGTTTCTTTTAGCCCTTTCATTGCTAGTGTCAGGGGGAGTAAACATTAATGAACATTTGCAAGGGCACCATGATGAAAGTATTCAATCTGTGGCCATTAGGAACACCTGTGCATCTGCACATTAATGCAAATATCTAATCAGCCAATCATGTGGCAGCAACTCAATGCATAAGAGCATGCAGACACAATCAAGACAATCATTTGTTGTTCAGATCAGACCAAACATCAGAAGGGGGGAGAAATGAGATCTAAGTGATATTGACAGTGGATGCCAGATGGGTTGTTTTGAGTGTCTCAGAAACTGCTGATCTCCTGGGATATCACGCACAACAGTCTCTAGAGTTTACAGAGAATTGTGCAAAAACAAAAACAAACACAAACATCCAGTGAACAGCAGTTCTGTGGCCAAAAATGCCTTGTTAATGGGAGAGGTCAGAGGAGAATGGCCAGACTGGTTGAAGCTGACAGGAAGGTGTTAGTAACTCAAAGAACCATGTGTTAAAACAGTGTTGTACAGAAGAGCATCTCTGAACGCACGCCTTGAATTTTGAAGTGGATGGGCGACAGCAGTAGAAGACGACGAACATACACTCAGTCGCCATTTTGTGATTATAGGAGGTACCTAATTAAGTGGCAACTGAGCGTATTTGGAGAAAGTCATTACAGATTGCACAAATGTTCATGTGACAAGCTTTTGATCACATTAATTTTCTGCTCAGTTTTGGATAAATGAAAACTGAAAATATTTCAAAGGCACGATCCTTGTGTCCTTTTCTTTCCACTACCACTTTAAAGTAAATGACTGAGCATATGACAAAACACATTCAGCCTATTTTCACTGTTAGTGAAAGGAAACAGAGTGATTGGCTAAATATTACAAAGGATTACTTTTCTTTATCTGTTCTTGTCACCATCTAGTTTGTAAAGCCCAATGGGTTTTAATGTTACATAATCCCACCTGTGACAACCATAAATCTGTGCTGCTTCAGGCATTTGTGACAAATTAGTTATCTCAAGATATATATCATGTGTGGCCTGGAATCCAAGGTGCCCTGAACTGCTGACATCCGGTCTTCTGAACTCAGAAAAAATGGGGAAAGGCAGACATTGTTTTCAATGTAAAATGAGTGTAGATTATGGTGAAGATATTAGATTATTAGATTATGAGGACACGCAGTCCTCTTTTACTGTCATTTAGTAATGCATGCATTAAGAAATGATACAATATTCCTCCGGTGTGATATCACAGAAACACAGGACAGACCAAGACTGAAAAACTAACAAAAACCACATAATTATAACATATAGTTACAACAGTGCAACAATACCATAACTTGATGAAGAACAGGCCATGGCACAGCAAAAAAGTTCAAAGTCTCTCGAAAGTCCCACATCTCACGCAGCCGGGAGAAGGAAGAAAACTCTCCCTGCCATGCCCGACCACAGTCCGACTCTGAGTCGTCCGAAAACTTCGAGCTCCGATCAGCCCTCCGACACCGAGTACTTGAGCACCATCTCTGCCGAATGCTTTGACCCCAGCCTCGGTCGCCAGCAGCAGGCAAAGCCGGGGATTTTGGGGCCTCCCTTCCGGAGATTCTCAATCACAGAGTAGCAGCGGCAGCGAACTGGGCATTTCAGAAATTTCTCCAGATGTTCCTCTGTGCCTTCTCACGTCTGTCTCCATCAAATCAGAATTGTGCACGGCATCCTACTTACAAATACGATATCATTTCACCGGAGAGATATTCAAGTGATAATCACAAATGCAGACTTTTTAGAAGGGGAATAGACCAGCCATGAACAAGTCACTTCCTCACCATGACCATTTCCCAATTTCCTCTCAAACCAAGTTTTGTTCATTGACCGGTTATTTGTTGGTAGGAAAGGCCCCTCACTGTTCTGGAAATACTTCAAACCCAGCTTTATTATTTCTGTTCTCAACGTGTCAGGCAGAATTGCTTTTCCAGTATCCTTGTCGAACTTCAGAAGTCCAATGTCATGCTGTTCAATCACTTCTGGTATGATAGTTCGAGGCTCTTTGACACCATCCAGTTCACCAGGTTCAGTGTCGTCAGGTAAAACCTCATCAATAAACTCAACATCATCACCACCACCATCATCTTCCCCTCCTGAAATGTCCAAGTTCTCTGTGGCAGCCTCACTCTTAACCTCATCATACTCGGATTTACCTGACTTGACTTCCTCCTCGGCTTGTGACGCATTTGTACTTGATCCACCTTCGGATTCTAACAAACTTGTAGCAGGCGCAGATGACTCCATGGAATGTGTTGAACTACTTGTTCCAGGCTATTCAAAGAAGGGCATGAAGAACTTGCTCGACTTCTTGGCTTCTTCTGCCTCCAACTTTCGTCTCTTCTGTCCTTCAGCTCCACTTTCCTTCTTCTTCGTGAAGAAACGTTTCATGGTCTTCTTACACAATGCTCTGAAATAAGGCCATCCTAGTGCTTCTCGCCCATGATAATCAAAGACAGACCATACATCTGAAGAAAATTCTTTTTTCACTATCCGAGTGTAACGCCTTTGCCCCCAACTGACTCCCGTTGCCTAGGGTGAATAGCCGTCGACCCCGCCAAACAGTGCAAATGCTTTGGTGCGGATACAGTGTGAGGCACCCAATGGTCAGTCATGACACAAATATCAAACAATATACCAAGTGCGAGTAAAGAATTATACTTTATTGCAAGTTTTAGTGATGGGTTAGTAGCAGCAACTAAAAGAAAAGGCGCCATATAAGTAACTTATCAGTCTTGTGCACATAATATTTTAATATGTTGGAGCTTACGCCTCCGATTCCATCCACAATGTCCTTCCGAGACTCCAGCCACCATCTGAACCCCCGAGGTCTGGTATCCGCCGCCCTGGAACCACTGTCCAATCCCCGCATGTCCTTCCTCTCCGCTCACCTCCCAAAAAAGCCCACGCTCCTCAGCTCCACACACACATACAAGATAGCATAACATGACTTCCATTGGCTAGCAAATGAATACAATTTCCGTTATCACTAATTATAACCCAAACGTGCTGTTACAGAGAACCCCTTGCTCAGCAGTTAACAGTACAAGAATCCATTTTATTATAACACTTCAGAGAAGCCATTTTGTAATAAGCAATTAACAGTTAACAGTCCGTCTAATATTACTGAGAACCCTACACGAAGATGGCTTGTCTGACTTTAATAGAAGCTGCTCAGTGGCGCCCCTCCTTCAAGTGGCGCCCAGGGCACGTGCCATACCTGCCATACTTTAGATACGCCACTGCGTGGCAGGGTGGTTTCCTAATATAATGAATGCTGGGACAGTGCAGGAGATGATGGCCTGGTATTCCCCTCCACATCCATCCCATCCTTACCCTTGGCACTGTTCTGCCCCCACAGTAGATGTAACCTTTGTCCTTGCACCTCCTCGCTCACAACCATCCAGGGACATAAACAATCATTCAGATGTGGCAATCGTTGTCCAGTGCATTGGTTCTTGCTGGAAATCTTAGTTCTTAGGAAGTGTCTCCAACTTGAAACAATTACTCTGTTTCTCTTCCCCCAGATGCAGACTGAGCTGCTGAGGATTTCCAACATTTTCTGTTTCTGCTTTCACTCAAGTTTAAAAGAACGAAAAGTGATCTCAGAAACCTGCTAAAATCCAGCTAGACAGATTAGATGCAGAAAGGATGTTCTTGATGGTGGGGGAATTCAGAATCAGTGTAACAGTTTAAGCATAATCAGAAAGAGGTTTATTATCATTGGCATGTGACGTGAAATTTGTTAACTTAGCAGCAGCAGTTCAGTGCAGTGCATAATCTAGCAGAGAAAAATAATAATAAATAAAATAAAACTAATAATAAATAAACAAGTAAATCAATTACATATATTGAATAGATTTTAAGAAGGGCAAAAACAGAATACTGTACATTAAAAAAAGTGAGGTAGTGTCCAAAGATTCAACGTCCATTTAGGAATCGGAGGGAAAGAAGCTGTTCCTGAATTGCTGAGTGTGTGCCTTCAGGCTTCTGTAACTCCTACCTGTTGGTAAAAGTGAGAAAAGGGCATTCCCTGGGTGCTGAAGGTCTTTAATAATGGACACTGCCTTTCTGAGGCACTGGTCCCTAAAGATGTCCTGGGTACTTTGTAGGCTAGTGCCCAAGATGGAGCGATATGCTATTTCAGAATGAGACAGAAAGCATCTTTCTTGTTGCAGTGAACAGTAGGCCTGTAAAATTCTCTACCCTAGAAGACATTTGAAGACAAATCATTACCTATATTCAAAAAGAGATTAGATATTGTTCTTGGGTCTAGCATGAGGAAAAGCTGGAACAGATTAGTGAACCTGGATGCGTTGCAATGTTTTGTAACTTCAAAATATTATCTAATTTCAAGGAAGACACAGGAGTCTGAGATGCAGGTCTAAATTCACATTTACTTTAATGAGGCACGTGCATATCATATGGAAGCATGATAATGTATGCAATTCACATATCTATACATATAACCTGTAATGCATTATTTAAACAAAAAAGAATGCTTAATCAAACAATATATACACAAGGTTGCTCAAATATGTTAAATATTAAATACACAACACTCCTCACTGCTTAGCTATAAACTCCAACTCAATAGAGAATGCATCTCAATGATATACACTATATATTATATAATAAAACTGCTATATACAGACATCCACAGCATAATAGATTTGAGGTTGTCCCATTCTGGCCTAAAGATTTCATGCTCTGGAGGGTTTCTTGCTCTTGTGGGATAATGTGTTTCCTGACAAGGGAGGTCACTCTACTGGGCAGGTGAGGCTTGTGGCTGTGAAACTATCTCAGGTTCTGGGGCCTCCTCCATGGTGGTTGCAGGAGTTGACTCTGAGACTGTAGGAAGTGGTTCTGACAGCCCTGGACACCTTTTATTCTCTTTCCTTTTCCTTCTTCCAGTTTGTGCATCTTGATTTTAGAAAGGTGCATTTAGTTCACTGGAGTATTCTCTTATTAATTCTTCTATTGCTCCCTTTACACTGATCTCACCTCTTGGTTTGCTCATCCACAACATCATCTGATGAATCCTCTGTTTCTGTATCTTTCATTTTTGCCTTCCATTCATCCAGCTGGGCTTTGGTCTTTGCATCTGCTTTTACAAGCAGCTTTTTGTCTCTCACTTGAAGTTCATGCAATAACCTTAATGCACACAAAGTAGATTCTTATTCTGTTTACTCACAAAAGCCAACTCCTTGCAACTTTATGAAGCTCCTTGAACTCTCTTCCAGTTTAAAACCAAGCCACATTTTGCAAGTAACTGCCTGATTAACATTTCAGAAGCTTGCTCAGATATGTCACCTACAAGAACTGTTGTTGTCAGACCACTGCTTTCATCATTTCCATGCTTCCACTGAGCAGCAGGGTCCTTCCTTGGTCCAATATTCTTTCCATCCAGAGGCACAGAGGCTGGCACCAACACCTGTTTGTCCTCTGTTGGGCAACGGTTCATGGTGTTTGGCATGGAGACAGCTAAGGCATCATCTAGTACCTTTCGTAATTTGGTTTCTATTGACTCTATTGCAGGGGAAGTGGCATGCAAATGGTAGAAGGATCTGCAATCAAGTTGTAGTTGTCTCAGCCATTCACAGCCTCACAATGCTAGCCCTCCTGTTTCCACCACATACAAGACCAACGTGGCTTGTTGGTTGTTGTATTTCACTGTTACAAATGTCATTCCCACAGGAGTTAACTTTACTCTAGCACAAATTCTTAGTTGGATATCTGCAGTCTTCATTTTAGTATCTGTGAAATGCTGTTGAAACTGATTTTGTGGAATGATTGAAATACCGGAACCAATGTCTAATTCCATTTTCAATAATTTGCCATTCACCTCTGGTGTAAGCTATATTGCTTGACTATTGTTAGTTTACACATTGTAAATCTCAAGGTTTCTCAATTTGCGACACTCTTGCCATTATCAGATATTCATCAACAACATGTAGTTTGGTGTTCTTTTTGAAACTGCAACTTTTAGCCTTTTCTCTTCCCTGTGCAGTCCATTTAGTTTTTTCTGCCCAATATGCACTTTGGAGGTGTCCTACTTTGTTGCATCTTCTACAGGTTCTGCATTGGTTTGGCGTATGTGAGCCTCAGCCACAATAATAACCCAATTTGTTCGGCCAGACTGGTTTCTGTTTAGACTTTGCAAATTTGCTATGCTCAATTGAGTTCCTGTTTGCAACTCAATTACATCTCTGACAGTGGTTTCCATTGAAACAGCAATTTCAGCTCAACACACACAAATGCTGGAGGAACTCAGAACAGGCAGCATCAGTGGAGAAGATTAAACAGTCGACGACTTGGTCCAAGACCCTTCTTCTAGATTGAAAAGCAAGGGGGACGATGCCTAAATAAAAAGGTGGGGGGAGGGGGGGAAAGGATAGCTGGTAGGTGATAGGTGAAGCCCGGTGGGTGAGAAAGAGCAAGGGCTGGAGAAGAAACAATCTAATAGGAGAGGAAAATGGACAATAGGAGAAAGGGAAGGAGGAGAGGACCCTGGGGGAAGTAATAAGTACATAATGACCCTGTGGGAAGTACAGGGCTCTAGTGCGATCACACCTGGAGTACTATGTGCAATTTTGGTCTCCAAATTTGAGGAAGGACATTCTTGCTATTGAGGGAGTGCAGCATAGGTTCACAAGGTTAATTCCTGCGATGGCGGGACTGTCATATGTCCAAAGATTGGAGTGACTGGGCTTGTATACAATGGAATTTAGAAGGCTGAGAGGGGATCTTATTGAAACATATAAGATTATTAAGGGATTGGACACACTGGAGGCAGGAAGCATGTTCCCGCTGATGGGTGAGTCCAGAACCAGAGGCCACAGTTTAAGAATAAGGGGTAAGCCATTTAGAACGGAGTTGAGGAAAAACTTTTTCACCCAGAGAGTGGTGGATATATGGAATGCTCTGCCCCAGAAGGCCGTGGAGGCCAAGTCTCTGAATGCTTTCAAGAAAGAGATGAATAGAGCTCTTAAAGATAGCGGAATCAAAGATTATGGGGATAAGGCAGGAACTGGATACTGATTGTGGATGATCAGCCATGATCACAGTGAATGGTGGTGCTGGCTCGAAGGGCCGAATGGCCTACTCTTGCACCTATTGTCTATTGTCTAATAAGCAGGTGAGAAGTGGAAGTTCAGAGTGGGGATTAGAGGAAGGGGGTGGGGGAAATTTGGTCACTGGAAAGAGAAATCAATATTCATGCCATCAGGTTGGAGGGTACCTAGATTGGAATATAAGGCAATGCTCCTCCACCTTGAGGTGGCCTCATCTTGGAAAAAGAAGAGGCCATACAGTTGAAGTCAGAAGTTTACATACACCTTAGCCAAATACATTTAAATTCAGTTTTTCACAATTCCTGATATTTAATCCAAGAAAACATTCCCTGTCTTAGGTCAGTTAGGACCACTATTTTATTTTAAGAATGTGAAATGTCAGAATAATAGTAGAGAGAATGACTTATTTCAGTTTTTATTTCTTTCATCACTTTCCCAGTGGGTCAGAAGTTTACATACACTTTGTTAGTATTTGGTAGCATTGCCTTTAAATTGCTTAACTTGGGTCAAACGTTTTGGGTAGCTTTCCACAAGCTTCTCACAGTAAGTCGGCTGGAATTTTGTTCCATTCCTCCAGACAGAACTGGTGTAACTGAGTCAGGTTTGTAGGCCTTCTTGCTCACACATGCTTTTTCAGTTCTGCCCACAAATTTTCTATTGGATTGAGGTCAGGGCTTTGTGATGGCCTCTCTAGTACCTTGACTTTGTTGTCCTTAAGCAATTTTGCCACAACTTTGGAGGTATGCTTGGGGTCATTGTCCATTTGGAAGACCCATTTGTGACGGAGCTTTAACTTCCTGGCTGATGTCTTGAGATGTTGCTTCAATATATCCACATAATTTTCCTTCCTCATGATGCCATCTATTTAGTGAAGTGCACCAGTCCCTCCTGCAGCAAAGCACCCCCACAACATGATGCTGCCACCCCCACGCTTCATGGTTGGGATGGTGTTCTTCGGCTTGCAAGCCTCACCCTTTTTCGTCCAAACATAACGATGGTCATTATGGCCAAACAGTTCAATTTTTGTTTCATCAGACCAGAGGACGTTTCTCCAAAAAGTAAGATCTTTGTCCCCATGTGCACTTGCAAACTGTAGTCTGGCTTTTTTATGGCGTTTTTGGAGCAGTGGCTTCTTCCTTGCTGAGCAGCTTTTCAGGTTATGTCGATATAGGACTCGTTTTACTGTGGATATAGATACTTGTCTACCTGTTTCCTCCAGCATCTGCACAAGGTCCTTTGCTGTTGTTCTGGGATTGATTAGCACTTTTCGCACCCAAATACGTTCATCTCTAGGAGACAGAATGCGTCTCCTTCCTGAGCGGTATGATGGTTGCGTGGTCCCATGGTGTTTATACTTGCGTACTATTGTTTGTACAGATGAACGTGGCACCTTCAGGCGTTTGGAAATTGCTCCCAAGGATGAACCAGACTTGACATCATTTTCTGACCTCAATCCGATAGAAAATTTGTGGGCAGAACTGAAAAAGCATGTGCGAGCAAGGAGGCCTACAAACCTGACCCAGTTACACCAGTTCTGTCTGGAGGAATGGAACAAAATTCCAGCAACTTACTGTGAGAAGCTTGTGGAAGGCTACCCAAAACATTTGACCCAAGTTAAACAATTTAAAAGCAATGCTACCAAATACTAACAAAGTGTATGTAAACTTCTGACCCACTGGGAAAGTGATGAAAGAAATAAAAGCTGAAATAAATAATTTTCTCTACTATTATTCTGACATTTATTCTTAAAATAAAGTAGTGATCCTAACTGACTTAAGACAGGGTATGTTTTCTAGGATTAAATGTCAGGAATTGTGAAAAATTGAGTTTAAATGTACTTGGCTAAGGTGCATGTAAACTTCTGACTTCAACTGTAGATTGAATCAGAATTGGCCACTGGGAAGTCATGCTTGTGATTTATGATGTGGCAGTGCTAGACGAAGCAGTCCCCCAATTTATGACGGGTCTCACCAATGCGGAGGAGGCTACATCGGGAGCACCAGATATAATAAATGACCCCAGCAGGTTTGCAGGTGAAGTGTTGCTTCATCTGGAAGAATGGTTTGGGGCTGTGGATGGAAGTGAGGGAGGAGGTGTATGGGCAGGTGTAGCACTTAGGCCAGCTGGAAGGATATTAGTGGGGAGGAACGAATGGACAAGGGACTCATAGAGGGAATGATCCCTGCAGAAAGTGAAGAGGGGGGTAGTAAAGGTATATTTAGTGTTAGGATTCCTATGAGGATGTCAGGGGTTGTGGTGGATGATGTGTTGGCTGTGGAGGCTCATGGGCTTGTAGGTGACAAGAGGAGTTCACTGTTAAGGCAGCAAGAAGATGGGGTGAGCACGAATGTTTGGGAAATGAAGGAGGTATGGGTGAGGGCTGCATCAATAGTAGAGGAAGGGAAACCCTGTTCTTTAAAGAAGGAGGATGTCTCTGATGCCCTGGAATGGAAAGCCACATCTTGGGAACAGATGCAGTGGAGGCAAAGGACCTGAGAAAAGGGAATAGCATTTTCACAGGAGATAGAGTGGGAAGAGTTGTAGTCAAGGTAACCATGGGAGGCAGTAGCTTTATAAAAGATGTCAGTTGACAGTTTGTCTCCAAATACGGAGACAGAGAGATTGAAAAAGGGGACGGAGGTGTCAAATATTGTCTATGTCAATTTAAGGGCGGGGTGGAAGTTAGAGGCAAAGTTGATTAAATTAACGCGCTCAGCATGGGTGCGTGAAGCAGCGCCAATGCAGTTGTCAATGTAGCAGAGGAAGCAATTTCAACTGCTCTTTTGAATATCAGTGAGCTTCAATTACAATCCATTTTTGTATGTTTTCTTGTAAGATTCCACGAACTAAATAATTTCGCAGTGTATCATTAAGCCCATTACTGAACTGACAATGCTTAATCTATTCAATTCAGTCACATATGGACTCCCCTTTTTATGATTCTGTTTTTGAATCTTGCAGCATTCTGCACTCAATAATGGCTTCAGTTCTAAATGTTCCTGTATTACTTTGACAATTCCAGCAAAGCTCATTTCTGCTGGCTTGGCTGGAGTACACTCAGTAAAATTGGGACTTGTTTCTCATTGACTATTTAACTTGCATTATAATATTGTTGAATTAGCTCAGAATATAAAATCCTGTTATCTGTTATGTAATCAAATATGTCTATCTTTCCAATGTAGCCAGCCATTTCTCCTTTTTTTATGAATATCATCACCCAGTACTCACTTTTAGGGATCTGTGTATTCTTCCATTTACTGACTTAAAAAAAATCGATTATGTCTTCCCTTCCGAAGAACATGTGCTTGCACTGCTTTTGTTTTAACTTGACCGTCTCTGCTCGTGCTGGGCTGTGTTTTCTACTCGCCGTGTTTTGTGTTAGTTCGAACATCTTGCTGCACTTCAACAGGTTAGTAGATTTCTTGGGTTTGTTTTAAAAATATTTTATCACCAGATTATATTTTGTAACTTCAAAACATTAAACTAACTCAAAGGAAAACACAGGAGTCCAAAATGCGGGTCCAACTTGGTGTTTACTTTTAGCAAGGTACGCATGTATCATGGCATATGCAATTCATGTATTCACACATATAACAATTCATGTATTCATACATATAACATGTAATGAACAAGATTGCTTACAAGATTACTCAAATAAATATTAAATACACAACAGCGGCCATCATGTTGAATGGTGGAGCATGTATAAAAGGCCAAGTGGCCTACGTCTGCACTTATTTTCCATTTTCCTATTTTGAAATGTATATCCATCAGAAAATAATGCAGAATGAATGGTTTAGTACAGCTCTTACACCAGAATTCATTTTTTTCATTTTTAGATCTTTTTTTATTAATTATTATTGAAAATCAACAAAAAATACATTAAAATAATAAAGTCAACATAACAATATGTACAATAAGAGTTAAATTATCAACCAAGCTTTAGAAATCGTAGAGAAGTTTCTAAATTTCTAAAAAAAAAGGTCTGGGATGAGGGTTTTGTTGAATGATGATCTAAGAGCTGTATTACCATATTGTCAGCCTTCTTGTGGCAATGCATGCTTGTTAATATGCTTTACTGTTCACCAAGTAGTGCTTTAGTTGATTTTTCTCTGAGTGAATGTCCCAGTAGTACTGCTACTGGTGCTATCATTACTACTCCCGAGCTGATGTGTAATGGTAAGATTCAGGTTTATAGTGAGCCATATTATCTTGAGAAACGCACTATTCTGCACAAATAGTAACATAAAACTCACCTGGCCCTTATTGCACAGAGCAGGGCAAATGGTGTTAGTGGGAAGAAGTGATATAAACAGCCCATCATGTTTCTAGGCAACAAGGGATTCCAGTGATCAAAAATGTCAATGGCTCCTATAAGCATGTTAAATTGAAGAAATTAAAATGAGAATTTAATCCAAGTTCTGATGTAGGATAAACAGTGGATTTTTTCAATTAACAGCTAAGTTAACTGAGTCTCCTACAGGTTTAGGGGAAACATATGGTGACGATACATAGATCTTCCTTTGCCTTAAACTGTTTTTTTTGGCAGTGAAATGAACAGAATGGAAACACAGCACCACCTATAGGTCATAAACACCAGTGACTTTGCAGATGCTGGAAATCTTGAGTAAACCACATAAAATGCTGGAGGAACTCAGCAGGTCGGGCAGTATCTTTGGTGAGGAATAAGCATAAGACCATAAGACAAAGGAGCAGAAGTAGGCCATTTAGCCCATCGAGTCTGTTCCACCATTTTATCATGAGCTGATCCATTTCAAGCAGTTGAAATTTCTAGCCGAGACAGTTTATCAGGAATAGAAAGGAAAAGGGCAGAAGCCAGAATAAGAAGGCATGGGAGTGGAAAGAGGAAGGAATATAAGCTGACAGGTGGGAGGTGAGATCAGCTGTGGGGGAAGGGAGATGAAGTAAGAGGGTGGGAGGGGGTAGATGGAAGAGGTAAAGGACTGAAAAAGGAGGAATCTAGCAGGAGAAGACAGTGGGCCATTGAATAAAGAGAAAGAGGAAGGGAACTTGGGGAAGGCAATGGGCAGGTGGGGAGAAGAGAAGGGGTGAAAGGGTAACCAGAATGGAGAACGGAAAAAAGAGAGAAGGAGGGATGAAGGTATAAATTACTGTAAGTAACCGAAGTTGATGTTCATGCCATCAGGTTGGAGGCTACCCAGATGGAATACCCAACTCAGGTACCCAAGCTATCCAACTCATCCAAGGCCATCTCCATCTCCGGCTCTGACCTCGGCCGTGACCACCTCCAGGCTGAGACTTCTTCCACTACCAGCCACCTTCACTCTACCCCTCATCCCCCCCACTTCATTCCTCTGAACCCCCATCTTCTCCCTACCCCATTGTCCCTGAACAGCACACCCCTCCTCTCCCCACTGATGCTTCTAACCCTTTACTCTCCTCTGACCCCAGTCCAAGCCCTGCCTCGACTTCACTATCCCTTCTGACCTTCCCCTCTTTGAGATTGAATGTTCTGTCCTCAACTAGGGCCTTACTTTTGTCCCCCTCAATCAGTTCCATACCCACCATGATGCTGGGCTCTTCTTACATCACTTCAATTTCTGAGCCTACTTCTTTGACAAGGGCACACCACACCACCACTACTTTATAATTTCCTGTCAGAGTCACCTTATGTACAGACACTTCTGTGCCTAGCATCACTTTACGAACATATGATTAATCTATATATACAATGCCTATAAAAAGTTTTCACCCCCCGGGAAGTTTTCATGTTTTATTGAATCGCAGATTTTGGCTTTTTTGACACTGATCAACAGAAAGAGACTCTTTCATGTCAAAGTGAAAACAGATTTCTGCAAAGTGATGTAAATTAATTACAAAAATAAAACACAAAATAATTGATTGCATAAGTATTCACTGCCTTTAATATGACACACCAAATCATCACTGGTGCAGCCGATTGGTTCCAGAAGTCATATAATTAGCTAAATGGAGATTACCTGTGTGCAGCCAAGGTGTTTCTAATGATTGTAATAAAAATACACCTGTAGCTAAAAGGTCCAATTGCTGATCAGTCAGTATCCTGGCAACACTATGAAGACAAAAGAACACTCTGAGCAACTCTGCAAAAAGGTTATTGAAAAACATAAATCATAGATGGATACAAGAAGATTTCCAAGTCACTGAATATCCCTTGGAGTACAGTTAAGTCAATCATCAAGAAGTGGAAAGAATATGGCATAGTTGTAAAACTGCCTAGAGCAAGCTGTCCTCAAAAACTGAGTGATTGTGCAAGAAGGGGACTTGTGAGGGAGGCCACCAAGAGACCTATGACAACTCTGGTGGAGTTACAAGCTTCATTGGCTGAGTTGGGAGAGGCTGCGTGTACAACAATTGTTGCCGGGGTGCTTCACCAGTCACAGGTTTATGGGAGAGTGGCAAAGAAAAAGCCACTGTTGGAAAAAAAACTCACATGAAATCTTGACTAGATTTTGCCAGAAGGCATGTGGAAGACTCTGAAGTTAGCTGGAAGAGGGTTCTATGGTCTGATGAAACCAAAATTGAGCTTTTTTGCCATCAAACTGAATGCTATGTTTGACATAAGCCAAACACTGCACATCATTAAAAACACACCATCCCTACCATGAAGCATGGTTGTGGCTATATCATGCTGTGGGGATGCTTCACTGCAGCAGGCCCTAGAAAGCTTGGGAAGGTAGTTGGTAAATGAATGCAGCAAAATACAGAACTACAAGAGAACTATGACTTGGGAGAAGACTTGTCTTCCAGCAAGACGATGACCCCAAGCATAAAGCCAAAGGTACCACGGAATGGCTTGAAAACAACCAAGTTAATGCCCTGGAGTGGCCAAGTCAGAGTCCAGACCTCAATCCAATTGAGAATTTGTGGCTGAACTTGAAATGGGCTGTTCACTCACAATTCTCATGCAATCTGACAGAGCTTGAGCAGTTTTGTAAAAAAAAATGGGGAAAAATCACGGTGTCCAGATTGGCAAAGCTGATAGAGACCTATCCACACAGACTCAAGGCTGTAATTACTGCAAAGATGCATCTACAAAATACTGACTTGAAGGGAGTGAGTAATTATGCAATAAATTATTTTGTGTTTAATAATTGTATTAAATTTAGACCAATTTGTAGAAACTTATTTTCGCTTTGACACGAATGAGTCTTTCTTGTTGATCAGTATCAAAAAAGCCAAATTAAATCCACTGTGATTCAATGTTGTGTATCTCATGTATTTACTATGATTTTTTTAATTTTGTGTTCTTTATCTTTTTGTACTGCAACAGATTGAGAGTAATAATTATTTCTCTCTCCTTTGCACTTCAGTGTTAGAAATGACATTAAAAAATCTTGAATCTTGGTTTCTCCATAATGTCCATCATCTCCAACAGGATGCTACAGTTAAGCACATTCTTCTCTCCCCTTCCCACGCTGCTTTCTGTAGGCGTCAGTCCCTACATGACTCCCTTGTCCACTTGTCCCTGACAAGTGTGACAAGTACTACTCGTGCCCCTACACCTTCTCCCTCACCACCGTTCACAGAACCAACCAGTCCTTCTAGGTGATGCGACATTTCACCTTCAAGTCATTTGGGGTCATCTAATGCATTTAATGCTCACAGTGCTTCCTCTACATCGGTGAGACCTGTTGCAAATAGGGGGCCACTTTTTTGAGAACCTTTGCTCTGTCTGTGGCAAAAGCTGGGTTCTCCCATTTCAATTCTCCCATTTCAATTCCCATTCCCATTCAGACATGCCTGTCCATGGCCTCCACTACTGCCATGATGAGACCTAACTCAGGTTCTGAGTAGCATCCAACCTGATGGCAAGAACACCAATTTTTCTAATGTTGTAATTTCTTTCCCCTCCCTCCTTCTGTCTTTTAGCATTCCCCATTCTGGTTACCCTCTCACCCTTTCTTTTCTCTTCTCACCCACCCATCACCCTCCTCTGATTCCAGTCCTCCTTCCCTTTAATCCATGGTCTACTGTCCTCTCCTATTAGATTCCTTCTTCAGACCTTTGCCTCATCCACCTATCACTTTCCAGCTTCTTACTTCAATCTCCCCTTCCCCCTCACCTGGATTCCAGCTTGTACTCATTCCCCTCCCTCCCCTTTTTATTCTGGCTCCTACCCTCTTCCTTTCCCTGATGAACATTCTTGGTCTGAAGTATTGACTTTTTATTCCCCTCCAGTGATGCTGTCTACCTCGCTGTTCACCTGTAGGTCAATTAGTATCATGAAAGGCAAATTCTTTAAGGGCAATAACAGAACGCTCCTTGAAGAATAGTCAAACTTTTATAAAATTATATTCAGAAAAAAACAATGTGAAAGAAACAAGAGTTCTACATTTTGGAAATAGGTTTTGCTAGATCAGCTAGCTGTGGTAAATTCCCCATTGGTGTAGATTTTTAGCAAAAGAACCAAAAAGGAGTTGATGAGCATGTGGTAGAGAATAAGTTACAAGGCTACTGGACTGGAGGAATGAGAATAGGATTAGTGGGAATACAGTACTTTGCTGTGAACCTACATAGACGCACTGGGCTGAATGGTATTTGTGGATTACAAGACAGGAGTTTTGTTAAATGTTGTGTTGTAATAAGCAATTACCACTTTCCAGGTCTCTGTCCATAACCTTGAATGGTAAGAACATTCAGCTTTTAGGATTTTCAATCCTCTCAATGTTTTCAGGTAGTGATTTCCTGGTCCCACACTCTCTCAATGTAAACGTGTTTCATCGCCTATTTAATCTTGAGGCCTATTACTTAAATCTATGTATAATAATTTGCCCCTCTGCCAAGGGAAATAAGCCCTTCCTAATTACTGTACATAGATGCCACAACAATCTAAATCAGGACAATTTTTCTTCAAAGTTAGAGTTCTTTATCCTTGCTAAATTCTTTATATCCTTTCTGGTACTTTTGATTTTGGTACCCAGATCTGTGACCTAGCTAGAGTATTAATAGTTCCAGCCAGACACCCTGGTCATGTATTCTAAAGACAGGGCAATAAAGGAAAGAAATACATATCTTAATTGTCTGCAAACTCTTACTGTTATGATGTAGATTGGTGGCTCAGTGGTGTAGTACTTCTGCGTGACAGCTCCTGACACCCTGGGTTGATCCAGACTTCCACGATTGGACACTTGTATGTTCTCTTTGTAATGGCTTCGGTTTCCTCTGGGCGCGTACGTCCCAAAGGTTGCTAATCTGTACACTAATTAGTTATTGCAAATTTTTCCTGGAAAAGGTGGCGGGTGGGTGTTCAAAGACAAGAAAATCTGCAGATGCTGGGAATCCAAACAACACACACGCAATGGAGGAACTCAGCAGGCCAGGCAGCATCCATGGAAATTAGTAAAGAATTGAAGTTTTGGTCAGGTCCTGATGAAGTAAGCGTTGACTGTTCAGTCTTTTCCATAGGAGCTACCTGGCCTGCTGAGTTCCTCCAGCATTTTGTGTGTGTTGTTGGGTAGGTAGGTGTTGATGGGCTTGAGAGGGTGAATCGATCCAAATCCACATTCCAATTTATTTAGATTCAGATTTATGCAGTGAAATGCATCATTAACATTAACTACTCACGCACCCAAGGATGTGCTGGGGGCAGCCCACACATTCTGACATCAGCATAGCATGCTTACAACGTTCAGCAGTATAACACAAAATAACAACAGAAGAAAGCAAGACAACAACAGCAAAACCCACCCTTCCCCCTCCCACATACACACTATCCCCTCACACACAGACATGCCTCCAACTCCAGGATAGGATGAAAAGAGATGGGAAAGATGGGACTATTGGGATTGCTCCCACCAGTTTCCATATATTCAATGAACCAAGTGCTGAGAATACATATGAGATTTTAATTGTAATTTGTTACCATTGTTTAAAATTTCCCCAGGTAATTTATGAGGACTTGGTCACATGTTTGTGTTTCTCTCTTCCTATTCTTGTGTAATGTTATATTAAAAGGTACTTTTCATCTTAGCAATTCCAGCAGTTTTCTCTTTAGTGCTTTGCTCTCAATGACACATTTGAAATCATTCTTAAGACAGATCTAACATTGCAACTAAACTTCCATCAAAACCACCCACTCACCTCTGTTCCACGCTGAAGGAGACCACAGTTGACAGGGAAGAAGAAATTAAAAATCTGTAGCTGTATCAGGAGCATGAATTTGTCACAAAGCTTTCGGGAAGAATAATTAAATTGCTACTGACCCAGAGAACAAATCAATTGTGTCTCAATTTTGTATGAATGTAACAAAGTGCAGGTCAGGAAAGGACACCAATAAGTCTAGCTGTACCAGATAAGGAATTTTGTAAGAGTTTTACTGAATTGGCTCATTTAAATAACCAAAATCCTAGCATTATAGTTGTGTAGCATGTAAATTATGCCTACCTCTTCAATGGCAATCTGGTTTACCCATCTACACTGATTCCATTTGCCCACACTAGTTCTGTTTCCTTTTGTGCCCTGTCTATGTAAGGACCTGTTTAAGTGGGAATGTATCTGATTCCACCACCTTCTCTGGCAGAAAGTTCCAGAGACCAACCAGTTTTTTTTCCTTAAGTCCCTTTAAAACTTCTTCTCAATTTATCCCTATTCCTGTCTTGTTTTTTTATACCCCTAATATGGGGAAAAGATTCTGGTGATCTACGTCTTGTACAATTTTGTATATTACTGCCAGGTGTCCCCACTGCCTGCTTTGCTGCAGAGAAAACAAACCCACCCTATCAATTTCTCTCATAACTAAGATCTTCCAGTAAGAGCAACAGCCTGGTCAATTTTCTGAGTGCACTCTCCAGTGCAACAGCATTGTTACTCAGGTGTGGTATTTACAACTGCACACCATACAAGTGCGGTCTAACCAGTGTTTAGAAAAGTTGCAACATAATGTTCCAAATTTTATGTTCTCTTCCCTGACCTATGAAGCCAAGTCTGCCACATGCACCCTTTATCAATCTATCCATCTGTGTTGCCTCCATCACAGAGCTAAGGATCTGTTCCTGTCATCTTTACGTAGAGCAACACACACAATGCTGGAGGGACTCAGCAAGTTGAGCAGCATCTATGGAGGGAAATAAACAGTTAACATTTTAGGCTGAGACACTTCATCACCATTAACACATAGACCTCCCTTTAATGCACGTGTCCAACCTTTATTTGACTTCTCAAAGTACATCACCTAGCATTTATTGGGATTAAACTCCATTTGCAAACACTGTGCCTAACTTTCCATCTGATCTATATTTTGCTACAACTTTGGCCTACTTTCCCTGCTCTCTATGACACTACTAACTTCTGGTCATCCATAAACTTACTAATGATACCCCCAACAAGTTATTAATATATATCATTAACAACAAAGGTCCCACCATCTATTCCTGTAGTACACCACTGGACATAGACCTCCAATCAGAAAAGCATTTTTCTGCCACTACCTTCCACATCATATCATCAAAGCCAAACTTGGATCCAATTTGCCAGTTCACCTTGGATCCCATGTTACCTTGACCTTCTGTATCAATCTATAACGTAGGACCTTATCAGATCTCTTACTAAAGTCCGCAGAGACAATATCTGCTGCTCTGACTTCATCAATCATCTGTTACCTTAAAATAAAGCTCAGTCACATCAGTGAGGAAGGATTTCCCCTCACAAAGCCTCTATCGCTTCCCTGCTTGCTCATCTCACACATTAGCACATTCGGTGCTGACTAGTTAGAACGATGCTATTCGGTAACATCCTGTTTGAGAGCGAACTTGTCTTTATGACCTCTTCTAAAAATTGTCATGTAAACGGAGGAAAATGGACAGCGAGCTCCTCTTTACTCATTCTGCCATGCTGAAAGCTTGTCTTGCACATGTATTCAGATCAAATCGTTACATAACCAATTAAGCTAGAATAATGTAAGACTATAACAATGCAGAATAAACTGTAAAAGCTACCGAAAAAGTGCAGTGCAGGTAAACAATGTAGAGCAAGATCATAACAAGTTTAACTCTGAGGTCAAGATGTCTGTCCAGGAATCTGATAACAGTGAGATAGAAGCTGTCAATAAGCCTGATGGTACATGCTTTCAGACTCTTATATCTTCTGCCTTTTGGGAGAGGGGAGAAGAGAGAATGTCTGAGATGGGTGGGGGTCTTTGATTATGCTGGCTTCCTTACTGAGGCAGTGAGAAGTATAGAGGGAAGGCTGGCACCTGTGATGTGTTGGGTTGTGTTTACAACTCTGTTGTTTCTTGTGGTCACGTACAGAGCAGTCGCCATACCAAGTTGTTATGCATCCAGAGAGAATGCTTTCAATGGTGCATCAGTAAAAATTGGAAAGAGTTAACGGGGACATGCTGAATATCTTTAGCCTCCTGAGGCAGTGGAAGCATTTATAAGCTTTATTGACTGTAACATCAATGTGGTTGGACCAGGTCAGACTATAAGCGATGTTCACACCTAAGAACTTGAAGTTCTCAACTCTCTCAACATCAATACTATTGATGTAGACAAGGGCATGTGTACCACTACTCTTTCTGAAGTCAATGTCCTGATCTTTTTTTGTTTGATGACAGTGAGAAAAATTAATGTATTTGCTTTGTTGCTTTTTTTGCAGGACTTTGATTTCCTGGGTTTGATCCTAGCCTTGGATTATCTATGTTCTGTGACCCTTGGTTTTCTGTTTTCTTCCCCAGTGCTGGTCAGGGTAGGTTAATTGCCCACTGTACATTACTCCTATACAAAGTAAATTTGAATTATCAGGGTACATATATGTCATCGCACACAACCCTGAGATTAATGTTCCTGCAGGCATACTCAGCTAATCTATACAATAGTAACTATAATAGAATGAACAAAAATCAAGTAGAGTGCAAAAGACAAATTGCGCAAATGCAAGTATAAATAAATAGCAATAAATAATAACAATAATAAGATAAGGAGTCCTTAAAGTGAGATCATTGGCTGTGGGAACATCTCAATGGATGGGCAAATGAGTGTAGTTATCTCCTTTTGTTCAAGAGCCTGATAGTTGAGGGGTAGTAACTGTTCTTGAACCTGGTGGCTTGAGTCCTGAGGCTCTTGTGCCTTCTACCTAATGGCAGCAGCGAGAAAAGAACGTGGCCTGGGTGGTGGGGATCTTTGAATGCTGCTTTCCTGCAAAAACACTTCATGTAGATGTGCTCAATGGCTGGAAGCGCTTTACTGTGTACTGGGCCGCATACTCTTCCTTTTGTAGCTTTCTCAGTTCAAAGACATTGGTGTCTTCATACCAGGCCATGACGCAGCCAGTCAACACACTCTCCACTGCACATCTATAGAAGTTTGTCAAAGTTTCTAATATCATGCCAAGTCAACGCAGGCTACTAAGGAAGTCTAAGGAGGCATTGCTGTGCTTTCTTTGCAATTTCATTTACATGCTGGACCCTGGATGGGTCCTCTGAAATTGTAACCCTCAGGAATTTAAAATTGCTGACCCTCCCCATCTCTGATCCTCCAGTGAGGACTGGCTCAGGTTTCTCTGAGCCTCTGGACCTCTGGTTTCCCTCGCCTGAAGTTGACAGTTAGTTCCTTGGTCTTGCTGACACTGAGTGAGAGGTTGCTGTTCTGGTACGTCTCAGTCAAATTTTCAGTCTCTCTCCTGAATGCTGATTCATCACCACCTTTGATAAGGCCCACAAAAGTGATGTCATCAGCAAACTACAATACAGTGTTGGAGCTGTACTTAGCCACACAGTCATAGGTGTAAAGTGAGTAGAGCAGGGGGCACATCCCTGTGGTGCACCTGTGCTGATGGAGATCATGGAGGAGATGTTTTTGCCAATCCGAACTGACTGGGGTCTAAAGGGAGGAAATTCAGGATCCAAATGCGCAAGGAGGTATTGAGGCCAAGATCTTGGAGCTTGTTTAGTTTTATGGGGACGATGGTATTAAATGCCAAGCTGTAGTTGATAAAGAGCATCCTGATGTATGCACCTTTCCTGTTGAGATGTTCCAGGGTTGCGTGAAGAACCAATGAGGTGGCATCTGCTGTGGATCTGTTGCTTGCGTCAGCAAATTGGAGTGGATGCAAGTCACTTCTCAGGCAAGAGCTGATATATTTCAACACCAACCTCTTAAAACACTTCATCACTCTGGATGAAAGTGCCACTGGGTGAAAGTCATTGAGGCAGGTTACCACACTCTTGGACACCAGTATGGTTGAAGCCTGCTTGAAGCAGATGGGTACCACACACTGCCAAAGTGAGTGGTTAAAGATATCAATGACTACACCAGACAGTTGGTCAGCACAGGTCTTTAGTACGTGGCTAGGTACCCCATCGGGTTCAGATGCTTCCCTTGCCTCCTGAAGGCAGCCTTCACGTTAGCTTCAGATTCTGAGATCAAAGGATCTTCAGGAAGGGTGGAGGTTCAGAATGGTTCCTCCATGTTCTAATGGTCAAAGTGAGCGTAGAAGACATTGAGCCCATCTGGAAGTGAAGTTCTGCTGTCCCCCATGTCATTTGATTTAACTTTGTAAGAGGTTATAGTGTGCAATCCTTGCCACAGCTGTTCAGCATCCCTTGTTGATTCCAGTTTGGTCGAGAATCTCCACTTTGCCCGTGAGATGGATTCCGGAGATCATACCTGCACCTCTTGCAGCATTCTCAGTCTCCAGACTTGAATGTCTCTGATCTGGCAAATTTTAGATCTCGTTGTTCTTCCAGGGTTTCTGACTGGGGAAGACTCTGACGGATTCAGTGGAGATACGCTCATCTGCAACTGTTTTAATAAAGTCTTTTACAACCCTGGTGCATACATTCAGATCCACAGATAAGTACCTGAACATGTCCCAGTCTACTGACTCAAAGAAATCCTGTAATCGCTCCTCTGTCTCTTAGATTAGATGGTAGGAGAATTAGGGGAGAGCAGTACTGCACATAAGGGAAAGTAAGTGAGGGAATGCATCTGATGGGAATGCTCTCTCTGAAAGTTGGTATGGAGTTGATGGACCAACAAGCCTCTGAGGAAAAAAGAAATTCCTTTCTTTAGTCTCTCTGTACAGCATGACTACTTCTGTGTACATTAATTAAAATCTACTCTCCTGCATCTAAATATTTCCCTGTATGATTTGATAATGATCCATAAAGCATTCTGGGAAGTTAAAAAAAATGCTAGATAAATGTAAATTGGCACCATAATATAAAATTGATGTATGAAAATAAAGGCATGTAAATAAATGTTAAAATAAAAAAATCTGTTTTGTCAAATCTGGAATAAAATCACAAAGTGCTGGGAAAAACTCAGCAGGTCAGGCAGCATCTGTGGAAAGAGAAATAGTCAATATAATAGTCGTTTGTGACTCAGTCACAACTGCAAAAGGAAGAGATACAACTTGGTTTTTAGTCAGAAAGTTGGTTGAAGGATGTGTAGACAAAAGGGAATGTCTGCAGTAATGTAGATCAAAAGGCCTATCGTTATTTTGGTTTCTGTAATATATGGTAAGGTGAAAAAAGCAGTCAACAATTTGGGTCTGCAGTGTTTAATATGTAATAATTTTAGTGCTACAGATCTTAAATCTGACTGCATTGACTGCATTTTTGATCTCAGAAAATTCTTTAACATTGCCTAATTACAAATGGCATTCTGATCTCCAGGCAGTAGTTCCTCACAGACATAGTTTTACATGAGCACAAACCTTGGCTCTCTGATAAAATGCAAATGTCTGGAGAAGGAATAACTATTTCAAATGTTAGAGATGTTGGGCAACTCGGGTCACAGATTCAGGATAATTGTAAAAAAAAAAAAAAGGTTGCAAAGAATTTTTTTGTGCAGCAATGTATTTGGCTGAATAGATAATAAAGACAGCTTCCATTCACATTCAGTGAAGAATTGGCCGGGTATTTGAAAATGAAAACAAAAATTCTTGTGATGTGGAGAAGGATCACGAGAGTGGAGCTAAATGGGTAGATCACTTGAAGCAAACTTGATGGACTAAATGCTTCCTCTTGTTGTACGTGGTTCTGTGTGCCATAGAGTGAATGATCAGGATGATGTAGGACAATGACAGTGAATCTGCCAGTGTCTGCTGTTACTATTCTATGTGACTGATATCATGGAGATTTCTCCAAAGTGCATATCTGAAAGTTGCTGACAGGATTCAGCACTGAACATCAGACCACACTTGGTTATTAGAATCTTCATGGATTCCATACAGGAAAGGCCACTTGACCCGGTATGCTGCAGGAAGGCACAGAGGTGCAGTGGGAAGAGCTGCTGTCTCCTGGTTTCAGTAATCCTGCATTCGATTCTGATCTCCAGTTCAGCAGCCTGTGTTCAATCCCAACCTTTGGTGCTCCAATATCCTCCTGTCCAAAAGACTTGCTGGTTGATGAGTTAATTGGCTGATGTAAATTATCCATGGTAGGTATGTTTAGAAGAATCAGGATGAAGTTGATTGGTATGCCAGATTACTAGAAAAATAGGTGGGTGAATTGGTCAGAGAGTCACAGAGTTGTATAGCTAGCACAGAAATGGATTTCCCACCCCAATTTACCCATGCCAATCTATGCTAATCCCATCAGCCCACATTAGACGTTCTGCTTCCCTAAATAAAAACCTGTTCAAATGCCTTTTAAACATTTTAATTGATTCTGCTTCTCCCTTTTCTGGCAACTTGCTCCATATCATCACCATTCTGTGTAAGGGGGGGGGTGGAATTTTCACCTCTGATCTTCAAGTTTCTCTCCTTTCCCCTTAATTCTGTGGCCTCTAGTTTTAGACTCTCCGTTCTGTGGTAAACATATCTATGACCCCACACAATTTTATAAACCTCTAAGGTTACCCATCAGTTTCCTAAGATCCAGTGAGAACAAACCTAGCCTTTCCAATCTCTCTTTGAAACTATTCCGGGCAGCTTCTTGTTGGTTTGCAGTGTGGAGATACGCCTCTACCAGAGGAAGTGAAGGGTGCTCCTTCCCTCCACTAGCCTGCAGGTCACCCTTGGCCAAAGTGTAGCACCTGCTTAGCTCCCCGTCCACCCCCACACCTCGATCGGGGTCACGTGAAGCTATAGGAGCAGGTGGTGGATGGTTGTATGAGCAGCTGGTGCATATCACAAGTCCTGGTTATGTGACCACTGATGCCAGGCAGACAATCTCTGAAGAGTTTTGATGATGGCTGGGGTCACCTGTCTTGCAAAGGCATTGCCCAGAAGAAGGCAATGGCAAACTACTTCTGTAGAGAAATTTGTCAAGAACAATCATGGTCATGAGATTGTAATCACCCATGTCATACGACACTACACATGGTGGTGATGATGATGATCTTGTTGAATCTTTTCTGCACTCCTACTAATGGCATCCTTCCTCTAGTGTAGCAACCAGATCTGTACACAGTACTCCATATGAGATAGATGGCATTGTACTGAGATGTCATTGATTTAAGAAAGCCTAATGGCTCGTTCCTGTATTATATGTGAGAATTACATCCCACAACTTGCCATACTAATTTCAGGAAAGTCCCATGAGGTAGAAACCACCTTTCTGTCAGATTTGAATGGAAGTGAAACAAGAACTGCAGGGGAGGGTGTGTAATTTAAAATCAAAATTAGAAGAATTACTAATATAGAAAAAATCTTTTAAACGTTTATATGGGTTCTCTTAATATGATCTTCTCTTGGGGAATGAGGCAGGACAGGGAACTGAAGTGGCAGTCACAGAAAACTTTGACTCCAGTGAATATAACTCAATCAGTTTTAAGATAGTGATGGAAAGGATAGGACCGGTTCACATATTAGTGCACTGAACTGGAGCAGGGCTAATTTTTGGACAATTAGGCATGATCTAGCAGTGGTTGATTGGGTGAGCATATTTGAACGGAAGGAGTGAATAGCAAGTGAGAGATTTTTAAGAGTGTAATATCAAGAATCCAGGGCAACATGTTACTGTTATGATGAAGGCAGAGTGGGAGTGTTTAGGGAACTGAGACTGTTCAAGGAAAAAAAAGGGAAGCATACATTGGGTTTAAGAGTGGGCTCAACTATAAGCTGCTCTAAAAAGCCATCTTGTAGACACTCAAGAAATTCCCCCTCCTTTAATCCAGCACCAACCTGATTTTTGTTTCCTCCTCTTGAGGTCAATAATTAGCTCCTTGTTCTGGCTGACATTGAGAGAGAAGTTGCTGTTTAGGTAGCACCCAGCCACATTTTCAATCTCTCTTCCCTATATGCTGATTCATCACCACCTTTGACTCGTCAGCAAACTTAAGTATGGCATTGAAGCTGTGCTTAGCTACACAGTCATAAGTGCAAAGCAAGTAGAGCAGGAAGCTAAGCACACAGCCTTGTGGTGCACCTGTGCTGAAGGAGATTGCGGAGGAGATGTTGTTGTCAATCCGAACTGATTGGGTCTGCAAGTGAGGAAATCAAGGATCCAAATGCACGGGGGAATTGAAGCTAAGGCCTTGAAGATTATTGATTAGTTTTGAGGGGATGATGGTATTGAATGCCAAGCTGTAGTCGATAAAGTGCATCGTGGTGTATTCATTGTTGCTGTCCAAATGTTCTAGGGTTGAGTGAAGAGTCAAAGCAATGGCATCTGCTCTGGACCTATTGCACTGGTAGGCAAACCGGAGTGGATCCAAGTTGCTTCTCAGGCTGAGTCAATATGTTTCATCAGCAACCTCTCAAAACACTTCAGAGCCTGATTTGGAGGAGTGAGCATGGCTTTCTGCATGGAAAGTCGTCCCTGACAATTTTTTTTTATATATAGGTAAATAAAGAGAGCATTGTGAATGTTGTCTATTTGGGCTGAAGCATCTTCATCAAGGTCCTGCATGGCAGTAGTGATGGTCTGGAAGGTTAGGTCCCATGGAATCTGATGACAGCTGGTTAGATGAATTTAAAATTCAGGTAGGAAACAGAGGGTGGCATTTGAAGGTTGTTTCATGGGATGGAGGCTAGTGGCCTGTGGTGTGTCATAGGATTCACGGTTGGTAGCTTTGTTATACGTTATTTATATCAATGATTTGGATGTGAATGCACAAGGCTTGATCAGAAAATCTGTGTATGACATAAAATTAGAAGATGTTTGGTAGTGAAGAAGGTTATCATAGATTACAAGGAAACTTGATCACTTCAGGAAGTGGGCTGAGAAATGGCATATAGAATTCAGTACAGTTACTATAAGTGTGAGGTGATGAATTTTGGGAAGGCAGACCTGTGTAGAACTTATACTATGAAAGGTAGTGCACTAGTCAGTTTAGTGGAACAGAGGAGTACAAGTGAATAGTTCATTGAATGTGGCATCACAGGTAGACAGGATAGTGCTGGCCTTCATCATTCAGGGCACTGAGTACAGGCTTTGTGACATAATGTTGCAGTTGAGTACGTTGCTGGTGAGGCCACACTTGGAGTACTGTGTAGAGTTTGGTCACCCTGTTATAGCAAAGACCACAGTTAAACTGGAAAGAGTGCAGCAAAGATACATGAGGATTTTGCCAGAGCAAAAGGGTCTGAGTGATAGGGGTACATTGGCCAGACTAGGTTATTCCTTGGATAATGAGGATTACCTTGTAGAGAATTACAAAATCATGAGGGGTATAAACAAAGTGGATGGGAGCAGCTGTTTCCCCAGAGTAGGGGACTCCAAAACTAGGGGGCATAGATTTAGGGTGAGTGGAGAAAGAAGGGACCCGAGGGGGGTCTTTTCCAAGTAGAGGATGATGAGTGTATGGAATGAGCTGCAATAATTGGTTGAGGTAGGTGCAGTCATATCATTAAAAATCACTTGGATAGGTACCTGCAGGAGTGGGATTTAGAGGGATATGGGCCAAACATAGGAAATTGGGAGCAAGTGGGTGGGCACCATGGTTGGTATGGATTTGTTGGGCTGAAGGGACTGTACTACTCTGACTCAATGACTCAAAAGTTTAAGGTCTATTTTCTAAAGTTTTAAAAACTATTTTTGAGCTTTTGAACTTTTAACTTTAAGTTTTTTTTTGCTTTTGCTCCCGGAAGTTTTTGAATATTCTAAAATGCACAGAGTTCTCTGTATGTCTTCAAATTCCAATTGCAAGGATAGTCTGAGGTAAAGCTGGAGGTTTTGAGGTCGTTGTTGAGCTGGCAGTGCTTGCTGCCAACTGCAAAATCCACCTCCTTCTGTCAAAATGTAATGGCCTTGTGATTATTTTCTGGGCTATTAATTCAGAGGTTGAAATAGTATCAAGGGATATGAGTTCAATTCCCACCACAGCAGCTTGAAATTTTAAATTCAGTTAATTAAATCTGAAAAAAAAAATAGGATCGGCAGTGGTGACAATGAATTATGAATTGTATGGAACTATTGATTTTCATAATGCTGCTTATTGTGAAATAATGTTGGTAAACAACACAGAAGGGGGCTATCCTGCCCTTCAATCTGAGTTGGCTCCTTGCATAAGCAATGCAGTTAATCTCACTCCCCTGCCCTCTGTCTGAAGGCTTTTAGTTTTTTTTTCCCCAAGTGATCCAACTCCCTCCTTAAAGTCACAACTAAACTGGCCACCATCAACCTGTTGGCCAATGTTCAACAGATCATTTATTTATGTTGCTTTTGATTCTTTGTCATTCGTATTAAATTTATTCCTTTGATCTTCAATCCTTCCACCAACAGGAATGTTTTATCTCTTTCTAGATCCCTTTTTACTAAAGCAGTTCCATAATATCTCTTCTTAATTTCTGTCCAAGGAGACCAATACTATCTCTACCCCACCCTCACCCTTTCTCAGTAACTAAAACCCTTCATCTTTAGAGCTGTTTCAGCAACCTCTTCTGTATCCTCTCTAAGGCCACCTTTATTCGGTATGATCAAATAAGACATCAGCCCAGACACACAACAATACTGATAATGAAGCAATATACACAAAATGCTGGAGGAACCCAGCAAGTCTGGCAGTATCTATGGAAATGAACAAACAGTCAGCGTATTGGGTCGAGACCCTTCTGTAGGAATGGAAAGGAAGGGAAAAGATGCTAGAATAAAAAGGTGAGGGGAGGGGAAGGAGGCCAGCTAGAAGATGATAGGTGAAGCATGGGTAGGAAAAGACTGCAGAAGAAGGAATCTGATAGAAGAGGAGACTGGAGCACAGAAGAAGGGGTGTGATGGTGAGAAGAGGGAAGAGGCTAGAGCAGAGAATAGAAGAAGAGGGGAGTAGGAGGAAATTTTTCTTTTAACCGGAATGAGAAATCGATATTTATGCCATCAGATTGGATACTACCCAGACGGAATTTAAGATGTTGCTCCTCCACCCTGAGGGTGGCCTCCTCGTGGCACAAGAGAACATGTCAGAATGGGAATCGGAATTAAAATGTTTAGCCACCAGGAAGTTCTGCTCTTAGCGGACAGAACGAAGCGGTCCCTCAACGTAAGATGGTGCGGAGGAGACCACATTGGGAACACCGGATACAATAGACGACCCTAGCAGATTCACAGGTGTAGTGTTGCCTCACCTGGAAGAATTGTTTGGGGTCCTGAATGAAGGTGAGGGAGGGAGTGAATGGGCAGGTGTAGCACTTTGGCCGCGTACAGGGTTAAGTGCTGGGAGGGAGATTAGTAGGGAGGGACAAATGGGCAAGGGAATCATGGAGGGAGTGCAGAGATTGGGGAAGGTAAAGGTAAGTTCAGTGGTAGGATCTCTTTGGAGATGGCAGAAGTTGCAGAGGTCGATGAAGCGGTAGGTAAGGGCACTGTTAAGGTGGCAGTAAGATGGGGTGAGTGCAGGTGTCCAGGAAATGGAGGTGATGCGAAAGAGAGTAGCATCAATGCTAATAACTGTTATCTCCCTGTTGTGAAGATGAGAGCTCACCACTACTTTTTCATGGATAATAAGTTCCAGTCTTAACCAGTGATGTACCTTTCCTTGGACAAATAGGGGAAATGTTACCCGTGAGACTTGAGTCAGTTATAGGATGGCATGGTAGCGTAAAAGGCTGGAATGATGGTGTAGGAGGGGACACGGTACTTGGCAACACCAGTGACCCAAGTTCAATTCAGCTGCTGTCTATAAGAAGTTTGTGCATTTTCCCCCTCACTGCATGCTGCTCCCGTTTCCTCCCACATTCCATGGATGTATGGGATTGGATTACTAGGTTTTGATCAAGTTATGTTGGCGCCAGAAGCATAACAGCACTTGTGGGCTGCCCCGAGCACATTCTCAGATTATGTTGGTCATTGACTCATTTTGTGGGGCGCTTCAGTATGCATATGACAAGTAAAGCTAATTTTTATCTTTTTCACTCTACACCTTTGGTAGGGACGTCCGGATGTGGAATGTAAATTTAAGGTATTAGGAAGCACCTCTTTATAGAGCGGTTCATGGGAATCTAGAACTGCTCCCCAAAGAAGCTGTTCAGCCTGGATCAATTCAACTGATATAGGGATTTGTGAGGTGAGATTATTGAGGGTTACAGAATCAAGGCTGGTTGGTAGAGCCAGAGAAAGATCAAACACGATGTGACCAAGTGACAAAACAGACTTGAACAGCCGAATAGCTTACTTCTGTTTACATCCTAGTTCAGACGGATAACATCTTGCTGCAAAGGGCTGGAAAATTAAAATTAAAGTGAAGCAACTCTGCTCTTACATTCTAGTTTGGGGTGAGATTCATAGGCACTGGGGAACAAATTGGGTTGCACATTACAATGAGGCTATAAGGGACCAGAACCGGAAGAAAATGTTTCTGCAAAATCTAAACAGTTATCACCAGGTGGTGCTGTTTATTCTCTTCAAACCGAAAGGTTTATTTCTGTGAATTTCTAGTCAGTTTTGTTCAGAATCGGGTTTAGTATCACTGACATATGTCGTGAAATTTGTTGTCTTTGTGGCAGCAATACAATAATAGAACAAGTGTGAATTACAGTAAATGTATATGTTAAGTTAAATGAGTAGTGAGGTAGTGTTCATGGGCTCAATGTCCATTTTGAAATCAGATGGCAGAAGGGAAGAAGCTATTCCTGAATCACTGAGTGTGTGCCTGCAAGCCCCTATACCTCCTTCCCGATGGCAGCAATGAGAACGGCATGTCCTGGGTCCTTAGTGATGGATGTCACCTTTTTGAGGCTTCCTGAAGATGTCCTCGCTACTACAGAGGCTAGTTGCCTGTAACCTGGATCATGAAGCCTGTTTTATTGTAATCAATTTTATCTGGAGTATTTTAAGCCAGAGGTCAATTCCAATTGAAAATGCATCAGTCACCCCTGTTTGTGATTCTGATCTTTTCCCAGTCTGATGACATCACTACTTTGTACATGCATTTCCACCTGCAGCAAGCTTGGAGCTCCAAGCACCGCACTGCATTCATCATGGAGCATGTGCTTAAGTCTTTGCTTTTTGTGCAACTGTAAAGAAGGGAACAGATTGGGTAGCTTCATAACTGAGTAAAGATTCTCAAACAACTCCTGAAGTTGAGGTGCTGATTCACTGGGTCACTCAATGTTGACACTGCCAGCAACATTCCTTTAATTGTTGATTGGAATAAATACAGCCAGAACCTGGAGGAGGTCAGGACTCTCAGCACAGAAATGTATACTTTGCCCATCTGCAAAGAACCTATTCCCAGAGAGTTTTCAAAACTAATTGTAACTAGCAAAGTTTCACACGAAGTCTGGGGTTTACCTTCAGAAGAAGCTTTTTCTTTTTTAAAGAGCTGACATCGACAGCAGAGTCATTTGTCCTGGAAAGAATGCTCCCTGATTCAATGGTTTCATACTGTTTGTATTATTTCTTATCTACTTCTGCACCCCATCACCACCCACTATCTCAACCCTACCTATACATAGAGCGAGGTAATCCTTTGGCAATGTCGAGCTTAAATACTTATGTGCTGTGTGAACTATGTATGGTTCGGCTTCAGCAAGCTTCAGTCCTGGAGTTAATAGAATTGTTCTTAGGCTTGTTACAAGGCATGAGTTCAATGTAGTTCATTTTAGCCTGCAATTTGTGGCTCGGGACGGTTTGAACCTGTTACTTGCCCTGCCTTGTACCATCCCTAAAGAGTCTCCCTTTAACCCTCTTTGACATTTTCATTCCACCTTCCCCCCCCCCACCCCCAATCCTCTACAACTGCACTACAGAACCTAGAATTCATTATTCCCCTCTGCATAATGGACTTTTCTGATGAGCAGAACATTCACATGCTTAGCTTTTCCAAGGCTGTTATCATGAAGCCACATCCTGCAGGACAATTACACTCTCATACCATGGACAGGAAGGTGATAATGAATCTCATCATTCCAGTTGGCAGCAGCAGACACGTGCTCTACATCTCAAGTTTTGTTTTTTTCTCAGATTACCCAGGCTCTGTGGGAGGAAAGATCAATCCAATTTCAGTGAGGAGGAAATGTCATCTTGGGCACTGAGAATTCTCATGCAGTGAAACCATTTTATGTTAATAATTGACCTTCCCACTCACCTCCACACATTGCACCAAATCACTTACCAAATTGACTCCCCTTGATAATTTTCCTGCATAGTTATAGATGACTTAATAATTAATAGCTGATGTTCACCAGACTGCTACGCAGACATGCAATCTCATTTGGTAGCACATAGACACCACTAGGTGGAGACAAAGAACTACTTAATTCAAACACCACTTTCAGACTTACTGTGTAACTTCTCCTTGAGTGTCAACCATTCGAATATTTTGCTACGTTAGTTAATGGATGCTTATTTCTTTCTTTACATCGAGGACAAAGGTGTATTATATCATTTCTAGGATAACTTAATATTGTCACCACCACTTGATATATTTTCAGTGAAGGAATTGAATACACTTTTGCCACTTGTTGCCACAACCGGCGTACTGTAGAAGTAAGTCTAAATGTGCAATGAACAAGCGCATGTACTTAATATCTGTAGTGGCTATTCTAACAAACCAATGCCACTGCTGGCGACCCAGTGGGTAGTCGTCTTTGTGTGATGCACCCTCTGATCAATACAATAATATATTTAAAAAGTTGAAGAAATATATTTGTTCCTTTATTAGCAACCAACAGAACAAACAATCTTGAAGTGATGAAACTTGTGAAACTAAAACTAACAATATTAAACATGCCTCTGCATCCTAGGCGTCTCCTCCTCGCTGATGATCAGCACTGGTGCACCTCAGGCATGTGTGCTTAGCACACTGCTCTACGCTCTATACCCATGACTGTGTGGCTAGGCATAGCTCAAATACCATCTATAAATTTGCTGATGATACAACCATCGTTGGTAGAATCTCAGATGGAGACAAGATGGTGTACAGGAGCGAGATGTACCAACTAGTGGAGTGGTGTTGTGGCAAAAACATTGCACACAATGTCAGTAAGACGAAAGAGCTGATTGTGGACTTCAGGAAGGGTAAGATGAAGGAAGACATACCAATCCTCATAGAGGGATCAGAAGCGGAGAGAGTGAGTAGTTTCATGTTCCTGGGTGTCAAGATCTCTGAGGACCTAACTTGGTCCCAACATATCGATGCAGCTATAAAGGAGGCAAGACAGTGACTATACTTCATTAGGAGTTTGAAGAGATTTAGTATGTCAACAAAAACACTCAAAAACTTCTATAGATGTAACATGGAGAGCATTCTGACAGGCTGCATCACTGTCTGCTATGGGGGGGTGGAGATGGGGGGGGGGAGGGACGACACTACTGCACAGGACCAAAAGAAGCTGCAGAGCGTTGTAAATTTAGTCAGCTCCATCTTTGGTACTAGCCTAAAAAGTACCCAGGACATCTTCAAGGAGTGGTGTCTCGGAAAGGCAGTGTCCATTATTAAGGACCCCCAGCACCCAGGGCATGCCCTTTTCTCACTGTTACCATCAAGTAGGAGATACAGAAGCCTGAAGGCACACACTCAGCGATTCAGGAACAGCTTCTTCCCCTCAGCCATCGATTCTTTAATGGAAATTGAACCCATGAAGACTACCTTTACAATATTATTTCTGTTTTTGCTCCAATATACATATACCGTAATTCATTTATTTATTTTTTTTCTATATTATGTATTGGATTGAACTGCTAAATTAACAAATTTTACGACACATGCTGGTGATAATAAACCTGATTCTGATTAAAAGGAGTTGTGATAATTAAGCTGTCAACAAAAGATATGACACCTAACAGTCCATAGATCTAAACCGCCAAGAACAAACCATGAATGCATAGCTAAACCCTTCGCTTTTACCACACCCCCACCCATGTGACCAGTTACCATAATAAACGCACAACACAGAACTTGTAGAGTCAGAATAACACAGTGTGGAGACAAGCCTTTCAGCCTTGCTCATCCTCACCGACAAAGGTGATCACTATTTGCCCGTGTTTGGCCTGTATCCTGCTAAACCGTTCTTATCCATATACCTGTCTAATTACGTTAAGTATTGATATTGTGTCTTCCTCAATTACTTTCTCTGGAAGCTTATTCCATATTTGCACCACCCTGTGTGAAGAAATTGCCTCACAAATCCCTTTTAAATCTTTCCCCTCTCATCTTAAACCTATGCCCTCTAGTTGTTGATTCCCTTTCCCTGGGGAAATTCTCATGAAAAGCATTATGTAATCTGATGGAAGGCGGGATTTTAAACAAGGAATGCACATTAAATGAGCTCAGTTGTTCCTTTCCAGCTTTCACTCCAGACCAAACAGGATACTTGTCAAAAATGAAGGCAAATTTGGCTGAGTGTTCAGCTCCCACATGCTGCCCTAGCCTCACCGGCCCAATAGGATGGTCACTGGTTGCCCCTTCACCACACTAAAGGCGGGCAAGATCTGGAAAGCCATTGGACTTCAATGACGTGGATTGATCTGGGAAATCTCAGGGCAGCCGTGACACTACTCCCTGCCTTTAAGCTGCAAGGACACACCTCATTTTAAAGTGTACCCTTTTTACGTTCACATTCCTACTCATTTGGCCTAGGAGAGATTTAAAGCAAAATCTGACCTTGCGCATCCCCCGGTTCTGAGGCTCCATCCTCCTTTCTCAACTGTGAGTCACTTCATGATTAGCAGATAAAACCGTCAAGATCCTAACTGCATAACTTTTATTATCTCCCTCCCATCTGACAGATAGCATGCGCCTGGCCCGGATACACTGAGAAATCAAGGACACATGTCAGAATGCTGCTTCTGGATTGCAGTTTGGCAATCAACATTAATTTCCCACAGAATTTGGAGAACAAACTCCTACTCTTGATCTGAATGCAACCACTGAGCAACTGGGTGTTGGATGTCCTAACGAAGAGACCTCAGATAGTCAGGATACATAACCACTCCACCCTCCCCATCATCCTCAGCACAGATGTCCCCCTCATCCACCTGTGCTACGTGCTGAGCCTTTTGCTGTACATTCTTCACGCATCGGAGAGGAGAGTGGACTATGGGAGAAAGGGAAGGAGTGACACCCGGGGTAGGTGATAAGCAATGGGAGTAATCACATTGTCAAGTTCACTGATGAAATAACAGTGCTGGCTCTCATCACCACAATGAGATAGCTAAAGCTGCCCAACACATCACTGTTGCCATCCTAGCCATCATCAAGGACATATATAGAAAAAGGTGCTAGTTAAAGGCGAGTAACATCGTGAAGGTCCCACCTGCCCTGCTCGTGGACTGTTTGTCCCATTCCAATCAGAGAAGAGATCTACGTAGCATCCATGCCAGGACCACCAGACTCAAAAACAGGGCGTTTCCCCAAGCAATAAGGCTGAATCTACTCCTCCACCCACTAACCCACCACCACTACTTTATCATTTCCTGCTGGACACTCCTGTGCCTGGTGTCACTTTATGGACATACAATCAATCTATGAATATAAGATATCTTATGTATTTATATTTACTGTGTTCTTGATCTTATTGTTTCTTTTTGTGCTACATTGGATCTAGGGTAACAATTATTTTGTTCTCCTTTACACTTGTGTACTGGAAATCTCTTTAATCAATAGTGAATCTGTTGTGAGTACCTTTCTGCTTAATTGTGGATAATGCTGTAATATGAACTGAATTAAATTTTCTGATTTTACAAGGATAAATCAGTTGATAAGTTGTGAAGAAAATGCCAAGAGCCACAAAGGGATAAACGGAGACAGCAGATGCAGGAATGGTATCCACCCAAACCATTGACTGTCCAATTCCCTCCACAGCTGCTGCCTGACACACTGAGTTCCTCTAATGGGTTTTTTTTTTTGCAATGAAATAAAGATAGCTTGAGCGGGGAAGAAGTTGGTATAACATGGGAAAACACTAACCACTTTGAAAGGAAGAATAAAAAAGTACTTATTGTACTTCATGGCGTTTGACGGTGGAATTTCATTGATGGTGTGATCTATCTGAGAAGTCTACACTTGCTCTACTCATGCTGGTGAGGTGAGAGTAAGGACCAGAGGTAATTCTGTCCATGATCTGTCCAGATTAAGGCGAATGGGAGAAGAGTTATGGGAAATAAATGAAATGTGATCAAGAAGGGAAGCCTCAGGACAAAGGAACAAATCCCTTGTAGGAAGTTACATCAGAATCGATTTGACAGAGATGAAGGAAGTTGAAAAAATGGAATGAGAAAAGCAGGGAAGGAGGTAATGGAAATGCACAATACTTGGGGGAGCCCATAGGCTTGTAATGGATGTCTGTTGCTAATCCTGAGATGGAGATAGAGAGATTCTAAAAGAGAAGGAAAGAGTCATAAACGGACCACATTTGGAGGAGAGCAGGGTTGAACTTGGAAGCAAAGGTGATGACAATTTCAAGTTCTGTATCAGCACAGCAGGCCTGCTGGTGACGTAGTGGCATCAGCACTGGACTTCGGAGCGAAGGCTCCCGAGTTCGAATCCAGCCGGCTCCCTTGCACGCTTTCCATCCATGCTGGGTTGAGCGCCGAGCTAGCAACTCGGTCTCGTAAAAATAAGAATGCCTGCTAAAAAAAAAAAAAATGGCGTCCCAATGACTCCACTCAGAGTTAAGGGCTTTCTTCTTCATCTTCTATCAGCACAGTAAGCAGACCACGAAGTCCTTGAAGTACCAGAAAAGGATTTGAGGGAATAGTTCTGAGTATGACTGAAGCAAGAATTTCCCCAAACATTCCAAACAAAAACGGGTGTAACCTCAGCCTATGACTGCAGAGCTGACCTGGAGAAAGTGACTGGTGTTGAGGGAGAAGAAATACGCTTTGAACCAGGCAAGTGAGTATGTTGTTGGAGAGTAGCTGCTGAGTTCCCCAGACCATTCTAGTTTGGAATGAATTTGTGGGATAGATGTAGTTGAGTCCTAGCACAAGAAGTCAAGTAACTCCCTTCCTCTGGTTGTTTCAGAATCAGCTGGTTCTATTATAAGTATTCTATCCAAAATACTGATTCAGGAACTTTTTTTCTCTCCATTAGCACCATTTGATCTACGGGACATTGATTAGTCAGGGCGTGGAAGTTTATGGAGAGAAGGCAGATGAATGGGGTTGAAAGGTAAATGAATCAGCCATGATGGAATGGTGGAGCAGGCTCAGTGGGCCAAATGGCCTAATTCTGCTCACAAGTCTTATGGTCTTGTGTACATTTCACACAACCCTGTATTTCACAGCTTTTACATTCTTTCATTTGTGTTTCCTCTTAGTAACTGCTGTCATTTCATGCCTTTTATGTTCCTTTATTTATGATCTTTCTCTAACCTTTCACCTTCAATAGCCTATCAGTTGGCTTGCCCCCATTACAACCATGAGCTCACCCTAGCAGATCTATTTATTCCTTTGTCCCCTTCATCACTGTGACTTACATCTAACTTGCTTTCTCATGTACCACATTCCATTGAAGGCCTCTGACCTGGAATATTGACTCTGCTTCTTGTTTCACGGATATTGCCTGACACGCTGAGCATTTTCAGCATTTAAGAGAGTGACATATGTCCTCCAAACATTCATCTGACTTGCCTTACTTTTCACGACTAGAGGATGGATAGACTCTACATTTTCCCTGCACGAAGCTTCTTTAGGGTCATTCAGGAGGAAGAACTGCTCCAGTTACTATGGGTAGCGATGTTACACAACATCTAGGGCAAGTGCTGTGTTTCTCATTTTAAATGCAAATCTTCTCAATACTGTCTGATTATCACCTGCCAGCTTGTATTCCTTCCCTTCCCCACATGCTTATTCTGCCTTCAGCCCCCTTCCTTTCCGGTCCTGATTAAGCGCCTCAGCCCCAACCTTTGACTGTTTATTCCCATCCATAGATGCTACTTGACTTTGAGTTCCTCCAGCATTTTATGGATGTTGCTCAAGATTGCCAGTGCCTGCAGTATTTCTTGTGTTCATGATTTACTTCTCCACTGTAAATTCTCTTTGAGCTAGTCCTACCCTGAAGAAGTTAAAAATGCCTCTTCAATGGGAGATCAGTAAGATTCACACTCATGGATCCTCACCCCACTCCTTTAATCTTTGTAGCTCTCCACCTCCTCAACCATGTGCTCACCCAGCCTCATCCCCTCACCTGGATTCATGATCTATCACCTACCAGCTTGTACTCCTTCCCCTCCCCTGACCTTCCAGTTCTGGCTTCTGCCCCCTCGCTTTCCAATCCAGATGAAGGGTTTCAGCCTGAAACGTTGACTGTTTATTCCCCTTCATAGATGCTGCCTGATTCATTGAGTTCCTACAGAATTTTGTGTGTGTGTTACTCAAGACTTCCGGCATCTGAAGAATCTCTTGTGCTTCTGTGTCATTTACTGTTGTCTTATGCTGTCTTTCAATCTAGGAAATGTGCCAATGTTTCTGATGCTTAAAAATATAAGAAATAAAGAAATGCAAAAGAGGCTTTGCCCCTGATTCCTAATCTGCCTTTCAGTGAGGTCAGAGTGAAAATTTTACCTCGGTGTCCTTTCCTCCAGTAGCCACTTACCCCTTGATTACATTAAATAAATAAATAAATAAATAAATAGAGGCATCCGTTAGTCTTGTGAGACCATGGATCTGCACCTGGAAAGTCTTCACCCCAGGGCGCAGGCCTGGGCAAGGTTGTATGGAAGACCGGCAGTTGCCCATGCAGCAAGTCTCCCCTCTCCACAACACCGATGTTGTCCAAGGGAAGGACATTAGGACCCATACAGCTTGGCACCAGTGTCACTGCAGAGCACTGTGTGATTAAGTGTCTTGCTCAAGGACACAACACGCTTTCTCGGCTAGGGCTCGAACTCACGACCTTCAGATCGCTAGTCCAATGCTTGAACCACTTGGCCACATGCCCACACTGATATTACATTAATATCCAGAATTTACTATCAGTCTCTGCCCTGAATGTAATCAATCATTTGGCCTCCACAGCCATCTTGGATGGAAATTCTAGTGAAGAATTATTTTTTCTCACCTCAGTCATGAATGGCCATCTCCTCATTTTGAGTCTGTCATCCTAGGTTCTAGACCTTTCCTGCAGGGTGGAAGATCATTATTGCCTTGACAATGACAAGCCTCGTAAGAATTCTATATATTACAACAATATAATTCCCCTCCTCCTAACTGCTTAATCTCTCCGCATAAAATGATTTTCCCCAGTAACAACCTCCCCACCACGACCATTGCCCCGTCCTAGGAAACATTCATTTTTGGATTCCCTTTATCCCAGGTATATTAGTTAAGAAGACCAGATCTCTACTCAAGTCTTCTCACCGAGACCCTTTATAATTTCAGTGCCTACTCACTTCAGATGCATTAACGAGTAGATGGCCATAATGTACAAATTAGTAAGTAAAATCAACAGCCATCATATTGTAAGTACCATTTGTTAACAGCTGAATATCTATAATATATATACTTTTCAGTCACAGAGCTGGTCAACACCGGAATACCGACCGATACTCTAAGGTTATGCTTATCATATTTCCCAAATGCCATTTCATGCAGTCAATATGGTAAATGTGCATGGTGACATATGCCTCCCAGCATTTATTGGACACATATTTCACCACTAGGTGGTGGATGGCCTCTACTTTTATCTTGGATGATGTCTCCTGGGAGTCTCTCAGGAGGAAGAAATGCTCTGGTTTCTTTGGGCGATGATATTATACAGCATGCATGAAGAGTACTGCATTGCTTGCCTTAAAAGCAAATCTCAATATTTTCTAGCATAATTCCTGCTTCAACTAAACATTAAATCACATAGACACCTTGTCAAAAATTTTAGATAAAAATCAAGGTTGCCAAAAATTATAGATCAATGGAATTAGCTTGTGCATTTGTGTGAAACCTTCATTGAGAAACTTAGTAGTAATTAAAGTAATACAAAGTAACGTTTAATACAAGGATGAGATAGACTTCTAAATAGATATTAATGTTCCCATGAATTTAAAAAATGATTATCATTTAGCCTGCTACATTCATGATTTAATTCTTTTCTTCTTACACTCAGAGATGTAGAGTGCTGAGAGAAATTGGAAGTGATTAAACATGTAAGTACTATCATGCAGTGTGATAGTGTTTTTCAGTTTCTGCAGTTTCAGAGTTCCAGCGTTGGCAGTCATTTGTTTGTTTTGGGCTTTTCTGCAGTTAATATGACACACTGCAAATGTTTATTTGATGCTGATTACAAATATGACACTGCAAATATTTGTCTGAAGTTGTTTACATATGCTGTATGGCTTATGGTTACTTGAAGAAAAAGAATAGCCCTTAACTCGGCAGTGGAGTTATCAGGGCACCATCATGACGGTGTTTCCATAGCAAGCTATTCTTGTTTTTATGAGGCCGAGCTGCTAGCTCGACGCTCAACCTGACTTGGATTCGAACTCGGGAACCTTCGCTCCTAAGTCCGGCGCTGATATTATTGCGCCCCCCCCCCCCCCCCCAACCAAGCGGACCTATGGTTACTTGGCCTGCACTATTTACAGGGTGTGTGCTTTTTATCAGTAGAAAATATTTCTGACATACATAGAATATCCAATGTTCACGCCATGTGCTTACTTGGACTATACGTGTACGTGCATTGAACACTGCTTCTGAAATGTCTTGAACTGTTACAGCACAGGAGGTGACCTATTGTGCTCATGCTTTTGATTGAACTGAATTTTAGAGACAGACTTCAGCACATCCACATTACTACACCACTTATTCAGCACACAAAGCAGAGGGCAAGTTTCTCTATGTTTACCGTAATTTGATGGGAATTTGCTAAATAACGGCTACTAGTGAGGTTAAACTCGTACATTTCAGATATAGCATTTCTAAAAATGCTCTTTGTCTACTATAAATAACGGATGCCTTCTCAAATGGCCAAGCAGTTTTATAGGCATTCTGTCAGCTGCCTAAGTCAGGTGCTTTGAGAATTACCTGCCTTGGTTGCTAAGGGCAGCAACATTATAAAGCATCCAGAAAAGTGTCACATTGCTTACTTGCACTGTTAACATAGAAGACAAAGTGATCGCCTCATGTTTTTTATTTGTCTAGGTAGTTAAATGACTGATAAAAGATCTATGCTTGCTCAGATTTCAATGTATGGACTCGGGCAAATTTCACCCTCTTCCCTCCCACTCTCCTCCACAATATATTTTATCCGGTTGACAAACAGACAGTGTTGCTGCCTGTCAGCTCGAGTAGCCCAGGCTCGATCCTGAACTCCAGTGCTGTCAGTTCTCCCTGCGCGCACATGGGTTTCTTAATGAAAAGATAGTGCGCGTGCTGGCGGAGGCTGCTCAAAGTGAGATGAAGAATAAAAGGCAGCAGAGTCGTACTGTCCATCATCATCCTACTCTGATTTAGATTCATGTATTTATCCCATTTACATCAAAACATACAGTGAAATGCGTATTTTGTGTTAACAACCAACAAAACCTAAGCATGCACTGATGGCAGCCCACACATGTCGCCACACATTCCAGTACCAACGTAACATGCAGTTGAAGTGTTGATTGAGCTTCCCTTTGCAATAATGCCCTAATTTAAATGCTGTGAAGGGGTGATTCTGCCTGTTGCCTCTCTCCAGGTTTACAAGAGTACGTGCCAATCCTCATTAGGCTTCACTTTCAACCACCTTGTAAATGATATAGAAGGACGCCTCTTCAGACTAGAGATGAGGTAGAATTTTTTCAGCCAAAGAGTGGTGAATCTGTGGAATTTATTGCCACAGACAGCTGTGGATATATGTAAAGTGGGAGTGGATGGGTTCTTGATTAGTCAGGGCATCAAAGGTTACAGGGAGAAAACAGGAGAATGGAACTGAGAGGGAAATAAATTGGCCATGATTGAATGGTGGGGTAGACTTGATGGGCCAAATAGCCTAATTTGGCCCCTAATCCTCATGGTCAAAAGAATTGCTTTGTGGGTTATGCCATGGGCATTGCTGTACCAGGTCCTGACTGTAAAGTTGGCAGCAATCAATACTTGACTAAAGAAGACCTTGTCTTGGTTTCCATTTTTATGTACATCATTCTTGGACCAACCAGAAGCTTTGTCCCTCCCTGGAAACAATGGTTGAGTTTGAAGCTGCTCTAGTTATTACCTAATAGGCCCATGGCATGATTCAGCTAGACTATTGAGTAAAAGTCAACACATTTATCTGGAGGCAAATATTTGTACAGGAAAGGAAATGAAAATCTGCAATGAATTTTTACGTAGGTGAACGTGTCCAGATGTGCCTGACGGGAACATTTGCCGATGACTTCAAAGGAAGAATCACAGAAAGAGTCACTCTCTACCTGCCGCGTCAGGTATGCCTCAGGTGCTCACCAGACTGGGCAATGTGGCCAATGTTAAAAGATTATACTCCAGTCTTTTGGGGACCCAAATCATAATTAGCCCCTGTATTCTCAGTGTTTAATTGTGGTCCCAAGTCAAATTCACTTTCTCTGATCTCAAATTGGATGAATGTGGCAGACGTCAGCTCTTGTCATTATTTCTCGGGTCAAGAAATGTAAACTTGTGATCTCAGCCCACTCTCTCTCCTACTAACTGCTTTGTTTGCTTGAGGCAGTGGATAAAAGTCAATAGCAACTAGGAATAATTAAGCAAAGTTTTAGCAGAAGAGGAAAATAAATTTACAAATGGAAAACTGCAATGGCAAAACCCAGCAAATGTACAGAGCAAAATGCTTCAGAACCTCCTTTAAAATGCAAAAAGAAACTCCAGGAAATATATTTTAAAAATCCTGGTTCTTTAGCCATCTGCTTCCACGGGCAAAATACCAGGAGAGTATTATTGGAGGTTTGTGTGAAATGTTGTCTTGATGGGTAGATGCTTAGTTGAAGGTAGAGTGAAATGGAAATTCAACTATGACCACTGAGTTTCCAGATCTCCATGACATTGTTTAAATAGCCAGTTCTAGATACATGGAATCAGGCAGCAAATTTTACAGCTGATATATGATACAACAATATCACAGTGTATCACAAAACAAGGGCTTATATATTGATTTTATGACTAATGTGAAACTCTTGAGTGAGTGTTCAAGAAGCCAATCTATTTTACAGAATTTTTGATGGCCAAGGAAATAGCAGCTAATAAGAGTGATGATAAGTGTGGTTTTTGCCATATCCTAGAATAACATTAGGGTAAGTTCAGAGACAGAAGTAATATTCTGCAAAATCTTGTTACTACCAATGAATCCTTCTTGAAATTTTAAAGAGCAAAGGCATATTTTTAAGGAAAAGCTGTTGATTGTGACAACTTATCAATCATGGGTAGCATGCAAATCCTAGTCACTGTGATTTCACTTAAAACCAAAAAAAGTCTTTGATCAGGTAGGATGAAGGTAAGTACATTGTACCGTGATATTCTGGATTCAAGGCATCTGCATAGTGTATATTTAACTGCAACATTCAGATCACCAGGAACCGCAAAACCTCTGCTCTGCCTGTCAGTGTGAAAGGTTAATGAGTTAGTCACCTTCTGAAATCGCTAGTAATGATGGTTGAGAAAATAATAATGTTGCAGTGTTACTAACAGGTAGTGCCATAGGGCTAGAGCAATAACACTTTACATTACTGGGGAGATTCGTGTATGCATGTTAGCTTGCGTAAGCATACGTTTGAGCATGGTCATTTACATGTGTGTTCATGATTGAGAGGTTGTTGCTTAAAAAGCAACTCCTCCCAGCATTTTTATGATCTTTGCTCATAAAGACGTGTTTGTTATATGAATATCTCTTCAAATAGCCGGGATTTTACTGGAGGGAGTTCTGCTGCAAAAAAAAAAGAAAGCTATTCAATTTAATAGCCAATATGTGCCAATGCAGCATAATGGTATGTGGAGAGCGGAGTTAGGCGGTCTTGAGGATGGAAGAGCAAGCAAGGATCTTTGCGTCATAATTGGAGGGTCTGAGAGAGCATTGCCTCGACCAGAATTTTTTTATGGGCTTTATTCATAAAATTTGCAAATGTAGAATGTAGTGCTCTGATCAAGCATTTGCTTATCTATTTACCTATGTTTTGTCTTGAATCGATCAATTTGAGCATAATTAGGCTCCTCTAAAGTGTCTTAATATGTTGCTATGTTAAAGGTGCTATGTAAATGCATTTGGTTGTTTTTAAAAGCAAAATATTATTTTAGAAAAGCCAGTTTTCGCACAGACCTCTTCTGAAAAATTTCAACTCTTGTTCGTACTATTTCTCTTCTCTCTGCCATGTAATCAATGATGCTCTAAGTTATAAACGTAATAAATTTAAAGTAAGTGCCTTCAGGAGATTAATATCTCAGCTCTTGTACCAACATAAGTAGTTTGAATCTTTCATATTATGATTTATTTTAAAAATATTGTCCTATATTCATTTATTAACATTTCTGCTAACTACAACGAATAAACTTTCAAATCTTAATGGAATCAGTTGCCAACAATTCTAAACATGATTAATTAAATAGTGGACATTAAACTATCAACATTATTATCAGAATCAGGTTTAATATCACCGGCCTCTGTCCTGAAATTTGTTAACGTAGTGACAGCAGTACAATGCAATACATGATAAATATAGAAGAAAATAAACAAATGAATTATTGTGGTATATATATGTATATTAAATATGACCGTAAGGTATAGAAGCAGAATTGGGCCATTTGGCCTGTTGAGTCTGCTCCATCATTCAATCATAACTGATCCTTTTTTTTTTAAACCCCTCCTTCACAGCCTCACACCCCAGCCTTCTCCCCGTAACTTTTGATGCCATGTCCAACCAGAAACATATCAAGCTCTGCCTTAAATACACACAATGACCTGGCCTGCACAGCTGTCTGTGGTAGTAAGTTTCACAAATTCATCACCCCTGGCTAAAGAAATTTCTCCGCATCTCTGTTCTAAATGGATATCCCCCCCTCCCCCCCCTCCCCCCTCCCCCCTCCCCCCTCCCCTCCCCCCCCTCTACAATGATGGTGGTCTTTAATAATAGACGTTGGCTTTCTGAGGCACCTTGCCTTGAAGATGCCTTGGATACTAGTACCCACAATGGAGCTGACTAATTTTACAAACGCAAACACCGGGAAATCTGCAGATGCTGGAAGTTCAAGCAACACACACAAAACACTGGTGGAACGCAGCAGGCCAGACAGCGTCCATAGGAAGAAGCACGGTCGACGTTTCGGGCTGAGAGCCTTCATCAGGAACAGTGAGGTTGGAATTGGAACAAGATGCAGTGAAGTCGAGATGGTTGATGTCCCGTCGGCAGTTAGCAATAAAGAGATCCAGAGCAGGCAGAAGACCAGAGCGGGGCTGTCCATGAAGAGGAGGAGGGTTGAAGATGGGAGAAGGGTTCATCGGTGGGGGTAGGAGAGTCCTTGCCGAAGAGGTAGGCTCAAAGATGGAGCCGACATAAGAAGAGTTCAGCGTCATGGCGCACATGGAACTCGCTGAGGTGTGGGGCGAAGGGGGACAAAGGTGAGGCCCTTACTGAGGACAGAGCACTCTGCCTCAGAGTGGAAGGTCGGAGGGCATGGTAAAAACCCGGCATGGACGAGAGCTGGGATCAGGAGGGGGAGGGAGGCTGGTAGTGTCAGTGGAGAGGGGAGGGTTGGGGTGAGAGGAAGATGGAGCCTCTAAGGGTCTCAGGACGGGGGTCTCGACCTGAAATGTCGACTGTGCTTCTTCTATGGATGCTGTCTGGCCTGCTGCATTCCACCAGCATTTTGTGTGTGTTGACTAATTTTGCAACTTTCTTTAGCTTCTTTTGATCCGGTGCAGTAGCCCCATCCCCATACAAGATGGCGATGCAGCCTGTCAGAATGCCTTCTACAGTACATCTGTAGAAGTTTTCGAGTGTTTTGGTGACAAACCAAGTCTCCACAAACTCCTGATGAAATATAGTCACGTCTTGCCGCCTTTATAGCTGTATCAATGTGTTGGGACCAGGTTAGATCCTCATAGATATTGACACCTAGGAATTATAAACCAATGAAATATTAACTGAACACTTAAATATTAGACAATACGTTAACCCCTAGATAAAACATGGGTTACAATAGACATAACTGTATGAAAAGTTTGGGATATTTTTTCTTGGTTTTGTAACCTTAATCCCTAGATTGCTGATAATATCTGGAAGTTTTGTAATCAAGAGTCAACAAACATAGCAAGTAAGAATAATGGGGTCCAAACTGGATAGTACTATGAACGTCAATGTGGATATCACAATTTATCCATGTAAGCTAATTGCATTAGATTCCTTTATGCAACCTTGTTTTTGATTTGTTGATGTGTTCACCTAATACCCACCCAACAGTTCACTGTCTGCATGCATTAATAGGGGGTCTAAAGTCATGTGTAGCCAGCAATAGTCATAGTTAGTTCCCGCCATTTAAAGAGGAGATATATTTGGGGGTTACGGGTGCTGGTACTCTTGTAGAAGTGAGTCTGATCTGGGCAAATGACATAACATGAGGGAGAGCAGACTCCAGGTTTATTAGATGGTACACTGGAAATATTTCTTGATAGAGGAGATGGACAAAAAGGAGAGGCATTGCATATCCATAGGAGCCAAGTCACCCTCCAGATGGATGACCAGTAAGTTCTGTGAGCAAACAATTAAGGTAATCCTTATTTAGTATCAAGCCAGGGGATTTGGATGAAGTATATACGGTGTTCAGTAACCACATACACATGGTTGAAGTAAAGTATTCATCTTCAGCTGCTATTTACTGTGACAATAGTACCAAATATTGCTCAATATTCCTTCTGATCAGCTGGGTGTAGAATGGTGTCTTCCTTGGAGGTTATTAAAGAACAAAATGTCTTCCTACAACAAACTAGCAGTTCTCGTGGTCCTCATGGCTCCAGCCAAGCCGTTACACATTTCCACAGTGGGATTTGAATGTGAGGCCCTCCTTTGGTCGAGGTATATCATGGATATTGCGTACTAGTTGAGGTATTGAGATATGTAGACCAATATGGAAGCCTGGGCATTATGATATGGAGAGCAAACTGTTGCCCATGCAGCAGACTCCCCCTCTCTATCCAGCTGATGAATCCAAAGGAACAGCAGAGACCAATACAATTTGGCACCTGCAGTATTGCAGGAGTTTCCAATCAGTGTTGAGCTCAACATAGGACTCCTGTTAACACTCAAGCTCCAGATTTTTCCTCGGGATTCACTCCCAAAGCCGCCTCCATGAGTGGGTATAGCCGAAAAGCAGCAGAAGTTTGAGATCAAGAGTATTCTTCCTCCGAGATGAGCCGCCAACTGCAGCTGACAAGCCTCATCTACCCAAAGCGACTGGTTTTAAGGCACCAGTAACACGCTTTCTTCCCTCCTCAGTAGAAACAATTTTGCCAAGCTTAGTAACTAAGCCACACGTGAAGACTAGAAGCTAAATTTGGTTGTCAGAGGCTATTTGGGGCTATTTAATAGATAGAGGGAGGCTACCCCAACTACCTTCCCCAGCTGTGACTACCTTAAGGTATTGTATTTGAAGGTATAACTTCTGGATTGTGGTCTACTATTGGACCCATCAGATAATATGCTTTGATGGTCCTGCATCCCTTCTACTAATGCTGCTATTTGGTGCCATCGTGCTATAAATACACGAAATGTATTCGGATTCATTAGATATTAAGAGGAATAGATAGAGTGGATAGTCAGCGCCTCTTCCCCAGGGCACCACTGCTCAATACAAGAGGACATGGCTTTAAGGTAAGGGGTGGGAAGTTCAAGGAGGATATTAGAGGAAGGTTTTTTACTCAGAGAGTGGTTGGTGCGTGGAATGCACTGCCTGAGTCAGTGGTGGAGGCAGATACACTAGTGAAGTTTAAGAGACTGCTAGACAGGTATATGGAGGAATTTAAGGTAGGGGGTTATATGGGAGGCAGGGTTTGAGGGTCGGAACAACATTGTGGGCCGAAGGGCCTGTACTGGGCTGTACTATTCTATGTTCTATTCATATTCAAAGAGCCATGACTTACAGACTTAAATATCCACTGTTCAAAAGTGAGATTAGGTGTGCAGTACAATTATAATGGTTTGAATGGCTTCCTTTGCCTTAAATTTTGTATGATGCTTTAGCGCAGATTACATTGAAACACTAACTTGAAATTAAGTTTCATGTATTTTGTATCTCCAGTAAAGTCATCTTTGTTATAGATGGTTAGTAGCTGATTGGTATTGGTTTATTATTATCATATGTACCAAGGAACTGCGAAAAACTTGTCTTGCATAAAGTAAAACAATAACAATGCAGAATACAATGTAAAAGCTAACAAAAAAGTGCAGGTAAACAATAAACTGCAAAATCATAATGGGGTAGATGGTGAGGCCATCCTAATCGTACAAGAGGTCCATGCAAGAGTCTGGTAACAGTAGGATAGAACCTGTCCTTGAGCCTGATGGTATGTGCTTTTGTACCTGTGCCTGTCTGGAATGGGTGGGTCCTTTGATTATGCTGCCAGCTTTACTGAGGCAATAAGAAGTATATATAAAAGTCCATAGAGGCGAGACTGGTTCCCGTGAAGCGCTGAGCTGTGTTCACAACTCTCTGCAGTTACTTGCCGTCATGTGCAGAGCATTTTCCATGCCAAGTTGTTATGTATGCAGACAGGATGCTTTCAATGGTGCATCAATTAACAATTGTTAAGAGTTGACTGGCGCATTCCAAATTTCTTCAGCCTCCTGAGGAAGTGGAGGCATTGATGAGTTTTCTAGATCATGATATCAGTATGGCTGCACAGGACAGGCTACGGGTAATGTTCACTCCTAGTAACCTGAAGTGCTCTCAACCTTCTCAACCTCAACACCATTGATGTAGACAGGAGCATATGCACCAGCCCCTTTCCGAACTCAATGAACAGCTCTTTCATTTTGTTGACGTTGAAGGAAATGTTGTCATGATACCATATCATGAAACAATCTATCTTCTTCCTGACAGTGTTGCTCTGCTTTTGCTGGTTTGGGAGCTTGCCATTGCTGAAGCACGTGAAACATTAATTGCTATCTAATAGGCTTCACACCTCAGGTTGAAGGATTCTTTGCCAATCTTCTCTCCCATCATGTTCAAGCTGTTTAAGGTATGAAAATTAGATAGTTTTGAGGCAACCAGGGCTTCCATTTCCTAAGGACCCAGGTTGGGTGCCCATGCATGCTACTATCAACACTTTGCAACAGTGTTAAGTATCTCAGGGCTCAGTGAGTTAAGCTTTTCAATCTTATTGCTTGGCTCACTTTACCTCTATGACCCTGAGTCTGGTAACTAGTACACTAAACAGCATATTTTCCTCACTGTGGCACTCTTAGGACTGGAGTTGCGGCTTTTAAAGGTGGTAAGAGAAACTCCTCACAGGAGCAAAACCTCAAATTCCAATTCCTTCTAAAGGGAGTTTAATCATCAGCATTTGGAGCACGAGTTCAGAGCAGAGTCAGGAGTGATCTCAGTGTGGGCACCTAAATAGACGAATGGAGAGCCAACGAGGAAAAGAAAATGGTTGCTAAGGAAAGTGGATGGCATGAAAGGTAGAATTATGTATATATGTGCGCGTGCGTGTGTGCGTGCGCGTGCGTGTGTGCGTGCGCGTGCGTGTGTGCGTGCGTGTGTGCGCGTATGTATATGTGTGTGCGCGTATGTATATATGTGTGTGTATATATATATATATATATATATGTGTGTGTGTGTATATATGTGAAAGATAGTGAAATAGGTGCTAATGTATAGGAAGATTAATGGATAATGAAGAAAGGAGGAATAACTTACACAGGTGAGAATGGGTAAGTTACTCTGCAGGCTGAGGTTGTGACTTAGAAAGTGGAGCTCAGTCACAAATCGGATTAGCCATGACTGGAATGACTACTGTAGGATGTCCAAGGGCCTACTACTGTTTTTGCATCTCACTGAAGCTCTTCTGCTTTATAAGATACAGATAGGCTCCACTTGTGAGATCAGCGCCTCACCATAGGCATATCCTTGTGTCTTCCTCAACTGAGATCCCCTACACAGGTTTCAGCTGATGGGATCAGAAGATAGAGAGTTTGTTTACTTTACGTATTGAGATACAGTGCAGAATAGGCCCTTCCAGCCTTTCAATCTCCCAATTTAATCCGAGCCTAATCACAGAACAATTTACAATAACCAATTAACCCACCAACCAATATGTCTTTGGACAGTGGGAGGAAATTGGAGCCCCCACCCACCCAGTCACGGGGAGAACGGGCAAACACTTTACAGGCAACGGAGGGAGCTGAATCCTGATCGCTCTAGCTGTAAACCATTGAGCTAACCACTATGCTACTGTGCTACCTCATGGTAAGAATAGACTGCAGCCAGATAATGAGAGATGGTAACTCGCGTGCCAGCTCCACAGTGTCCACACACCACTATTACTGTGAAAAGCATCAATGATTGCTATGGTGGAGCTGTCTATAAAAGATGACCAATAGTCATGAATTTCAAGATGCTTGAGACATTGATAGACCTTTTAAACCTTCTGCATTTCTTAATTTATTTTCTGAGGTCTGGGCATCTCTGCCAAGGCCAGCATTCATTGCCTATCCCTAACTCCCATTGGGATGGTGGTACTGAGTAATCTTCTTGAACTGCAGTATCTCTAAGTCAGGGTGATGTGTAACTTGGAGGGGAACCTGCTAACAGTAGTGTTCCCATGCATCTGCTCACTCTTTTCTCTCTCTGGTAGAATTTGTAGGTTTGGGAATTGCCAGAGTAACCAAGCTGAGTAACTACAGTGTGTTTTGTAGATGGCATACACTGCAGCCATTATGCATTAGTGGTAGAGGGATCAGTGACTGATCAGGTGTCAATCAAGTGAGATGTTTTGTAGGTGATGATATAGAGAGTATTTTGGAGCTCCTGTATCAGGAAGTCCAACTGCCGGTGAGTCAGTATCCTGGCAAAAACTACACTATGAAGAGAAAAGAACACTACAAGCAAATCCGCAAAAAAGGTTATTGAAAAGCACAAGTCGGGAAATGGATACAAGAAAATTTCCAAGTCACTGAATATCCTTTGGAGTGCAGTTAAGTCAATCATCCTGAAGGAAAACCTGATGCAGTCTGCAGGAGAATTGCAACCTGGGAGAAGATTTGTTTTCCAAGGAGACAATGGCCCCAAGCATAAATCCAAAGCTACACAGGAATGGCTTAAAAACAACAAAGTTAATGTCCTGGAGTGGCCAAGTCAGAGTCTGGACCTCAAGCCAATTGAGAATTTGTGGCAGGACTTAAAAGTGCTGTTCACTCATGATCCCCATGCAATCTGACAGAGCTTGAGCAGTTTTATAAAGAAGAATGGGGGAAAAATTGCAGTGTCCAGATGTGCAAAGCTGATAGAAACCTATGCACATAGACTCAAGGCTGTAATTGCTGTCAAAGCTGTATTTAATAAATACTTACTTGAAGGGAGTGAGTAATTGTGCAATCAATTATTTTGTTTTATATTTGTAATTAATTTACATCACTTTGTAGAGATCTGTTTTCACTTTGACATGAAAGAGTCTTTTTCTGTTGATCAGTGTCAAAAAAACCAAATTAAATCCACTGATTCAATATTGTAAAAAAAGAATAAAACATGAAAACTTCCAAGGGCAGTGAATACTTTTTGTAGGCACTGTAGCTGATTATTATTTTAATGGATTAAAATAATTAACCTGAGTAATTTAACATATTATCAAATAATATTAGCAGTTATACAGTTATTAACTTTATATGTAACTCAAAAGAAATAGATTAAAAAGGTGAGTGTCTAACATGAATATTTTTTACATTTTAAAAACTTTGACGTTCAAGAGGAAAACTTAGTTGAGTAAAATCCTAGGAAGTGGAAAGATTAAGTATTCACCACTGAAAGGTAAGAAATTGATATCAATCTTATATTTCGGCAGACCATATCTGAAAAGTTTAGCATTCTTCAAAAGAAGCAGCAGCTTAGTTTTGATCCCCGAGAACTGGAGATAATGGTGAAGCTGCAAATGCAATAGTCTCACAGTTTGGAGAACAGTCTCACAATTTGTGCTTCCACGGTGTGCCCAATAGGGGAAAAAAATCCCTTGCCCTTCATGGTTTCAGTCATCATTTTGACAAACTTGATATAAAAATAAATGGCATTATAAGAAAGTTTATCCAGCCTGTATATTTCAGTGAGGAGGAGGTCGTAGCTCTTCTATGCTCTATCTTCGTAATCCTGATCTGTTTTAAGTGATGGCTACATGAAAACTGAAGCTGCCTTGATAAATGGGAAAACCTTTACAAAAAAAAAGCTGCTCCAACATACATTTTTAATGGCCCGATTGTTCGATTTAATTCCTGTGCAGGTTTTTCTTTTTAATGTGAAAATAGTCATATTTTGTCCCAGATTAGTACAGATAACAGCTGACAGACTCTCCTGCTCAAGGTATTTGCTGGACATAATTCATTCATAAACCAGTAATGCAGCCATTTATCATCTGAATTTTTTCTCGCCCTCTCTGTCTCTGCTCCCGGCTCTCCTGAGTCTCTGAGCTCTGATGTATTAGCCGGCATATGCAAGCTATGAATTATCTGCTGAACAGAGTCAATTATCCACTATAGAAATGAGAGCCTGGGTGCCAATAGCCTGAAGGGGTCCTGCTGTATTTACGGTATGAAGGCAGAGAGAGAAAGAGAGACAGAGGGAGCGAGAGAGAGTGAAAAAGACCACCTCCCCCAAACTACCTTCTATCAGCCCCAGCTAAAGGAACTGCTGGAACTTTTAATGCAATAATCCATTTTTATTTGCCAGTTTTATGACTGCTTTAATGGCAATATGTTTTATAATAAACCCTTCAATCTACCAACAAATTTTCTGTCATATGCTTTCTTTTACTTTTTTCGAGGTCTCTCCTCAACCTTCAATCAAAGACTTCAGATTGACTGAAGTGACTAATAGAGTGGACAGCTAATGGAGTATTGGATAGTTTTTTCTGTCCCCTGCTACAGGCCTAAATGCTTTTTTTTCATGTAGGGGTATCATTGATTTTTTTCTTTCTCTCTCTCCACTGTAAACAGTACCTAGTCCCAGCATGTTGCTGCACAAAATCAGCACAACCTCGTTGAGTGACACAAGTGACACTTAGGGAAATGAGGCCATTAGACAGAATTATAGGGGTGCTTGATGGATCAGTAATAGGCTCTGATGATGGAATTTAACACAGACCCCCACTAGGGACAGGTCTAATATACACTTCAGCAGATCCCTTAATAAACCTCCTTTCAACATTTTGAGCTGCGGAGTTTAAGCAGACTAAAATAAAATCCCCTTTCACTGCACCAGTATTTTATAATTTAAGTTTGTTTGTGCATCTGTGTGTCTATATAGATCTAGTTGATAAAGTGTCAATGTAAGTGTATGTATATGTATAATTGTAAATACATGTGCTTGCAATGCAGGAATGTGCATAAGTATGCATGCGTATGCATCATACTATGTTATTCCTCTGATATCAAAAATCTTTTTAAGCATTTTTTGGAATTACTCTTTTTCCAAAGTGCTGTAGGCAGACAAAGAAGGTAAATTTTCTAAGCTGTAAATTGTTTGAAAGGTTAAACTGGTACCCTCTTTATTCTTAATGTTTATTCAAGACAACAAAATTATAGGTTAAGTAGAGAGGTATGTTTTTACCTTTTTTTACCTCTTTGCAAGACAGCACTGGCTTCTTTAAATCCTCTTTTGGCTTTAATCTGAATATAAAGATGCGGAAAGGATTAAATTCTGCTAGTGAATAAACCATTTGTTTGTGCCAGGATCCATTAGTCTGCTTTTAAGGTGGTTTACGTTACTTTCATTTGTTTGCCTCGAGCAGGTAGGAGGAACAAATACATATCCAAACAAAGAAAGCTCTTAGCAGTGTTTGTTGGAACCAAAAAAAAAAGTAAAGATGCCATTGCTTTTATCAACATGCTGCAGTTTTGGCCAAGAAAAGATTAAATTTACAATAAATTGGAAGCCTCAAAATAAACTAACCTCACACTATCGACACTAAAGTAAACCAGTTACCAACCTATAAAAGAGCTTCAGTTATGAATTATGTGTTTATTTGAAAGGGCAGGAGCATTTTTTTTTGTAATGTATAATGACTTAGGTGAAGTGACATTGTACATTGGAGCCACTGTTTAATCTGCAAGATCTGAATTTCGGCCAAGATCCGAAGTTCTGTCTCTCTGGATAGGTCAGCCGGTTTAAAGCCATTCCTTTCCTGCTGAAGTCAAAACTATGCAGTCAGCTCGAAGAGGATGTAAATCTTTACCCTGTGGTAGCTCAATATGTCGAGATGCTGGTTTGGAATTTAGCTGAGGATGAAGGTTAGCTGTCTAATTTCGAATGGGATGTTGGTTGTAAGTATAGTACTCTTGCAGGAGTTTGAATAATTGTTAGGTTCTCAAATTAAAGCTCTTCAAGTCTTTGAAGAATTACTGGTTATAAAATTTCAATTCTCTGAAGATATTACCCTCTGAAACAAGACTGTCTTAAACTTTGTTTCTTGTAGAGCAGTGTACATTAACACACCACAAGGAAGTTTGTGAAGCAGGATTAAGACCCCAAATCATAATACTCATATTAGATCTAATCAAGGTTCTGTAACTGAAGAATGGCTTCCCCATTCTTGAATTTGAAACTTGCATTCCAATAGCCACTTGACCTGCAAGCCTTTAATGATCTGACTGACTCGTCTCAAAAAACCAATGCCCTCATATTCCCCCAGCAGGGAACTCAATTTGGTACAGCTTTACATTATCAATCAATTCTTTGCTTTCAGTTTAATGAAGTCCAATAACTTGAAGTTGCAGCTCCCTATCCCATTTGCTAAGCCACTGTTCTGTATAGTAACCTGAAAAAGTCCATTGCTATAACCTACCAATAACAGATGCTCCCTTTATTCCTGTTCTTTGTCTCCAAACCAAGCAACAGCACTAGATCCATATACCTTATTTGTGGTAATAATATCCAATGTAGTACCTTATTAAATGCTTTACAAAACATTTATGTTACATTCTCCTCTCCACCATGTTAGTGGCCTCAAGCAACTTATCTAGGTTAGTAAGACACAGTCCAGCATTGCTAACCTTTGATCTGCTCATACTTGGACAAGTGTTTAGATACTCTATCTCTGATGATAGATATCAGTAATTTCCCCAGAACTAATGATAAACTCAGTTTCCTGGGTTTCCATTCCTTCCGACATTGGATGGGGGAGCACTCACATGGTTCATAGCTGGAATGCACCAGGTCAATCAAGAAGCCAGTTTTGTACTCTATTATCAATGTAATTTTATATATTTCAGACTCAATCACCAGCAAGAGAAATGCTATTTCTGTTGTTGCATTAGAATGTCAATCACCTGCAATATTTTATAATCCCAAACGAGACCATAAGATCATGAGACATAGGAGCAGAATTAGGTCATTTGGCCCATCAAGTCTGATCTGCCATTCCATCATGGCTGAATTATTATCCTCCTCAACCCCATTCCCCTGCTTTCTTCCCGTAACACCCTGACTAATAGAGAACGTATCAAAATCAATGTCCACTTTAAATATATCCATTGATTTGGCCTCCCCAGAGTCTGTGGCAACGAATTCCACAGATTCACCACTCTCTGACTAAAGAAATTCCTCCTCATCTCTGTTCTACATGGCTGACCCTCCCTTCTGAGGCTGTGCCCTCTGATCCAAGACTCCACATTCACTCTGTCTAGGCTTTTCAATATTTGATAGGTTTCAATAAAATCCCTCCTCATTGTTATAAGCTCCAGCAAGTACAGGCCCAGAGCCATCAAACACTCCTCATATGATGACCCTTTCACTCCTGGAACCATTCTCGTGAACCTCCTCTGGACTCTCTCCAATGCCAGTACATCTTACATAAGGAGTCCAAAATTGCTCACAAGTCTGGTCTAGCCAAGCCTTGTAAAGCCACAGCATTACGTCCATACATTTATATTCTAGTCCTCTTGAAATGAATGCTAACATTATATTAGCCTTCCTTACCGCCAACTCAAACCGCAAGTTGACCTTTAAGAAATCCTGCACGAGGACTCACAAATCACTTTGCGCTTCTGATTTTCAAATTTTCCTCCTGTTTAGAAAATAGTCTGTGACTTTATTCCTTCTACCAAAGTGCATGACCATACATTTCCCTACACTATATTCCACCTGCCAATTCTTTGTCCATTCTCTGAATCTGTCTTAAACCTTCTGCACATTCCCTGCTTCCTCAACACTGCCTGATCCTTTACCTGTCTTTATATCATCTGCAAACTTGGCTAACAAACATCAATTCAATCATCCAAATCATTAATATTTAACATGAAAAGAAGCAGACCCAGCATTGACCCCTGTGGAGCAACACTAATAACCAGCAGCCCACCAGAAAAGGCCCCCTTTATTCCCACTCTGTCTCCTGCCAGTCAGCCAATCTTCTACCCAAACAAAAGAAAATCTACAGATGCTGGAAATCGAAGCAACACACACAAAATGCTGGAGGAACTCATCAGACCAGGCAGCATCTATGGGAAAAAGTACAGTTGACGTTTTGTCCGTGAGTCCTTGGCAAGACTGGAGAAAGAAGATGGGGAGTAGAGTTAAGAGGTGGGAGAGGGGTGAGAGAACCACAAGGTGATAGGTGAAACCAGGAGGGAGATGGATCACAGTTGACTGGTGAAAGAGATACAAGGCTGAAGAAGGGGGAATCTGGCATCTTTCCTGTAATACAATGGGTTCTTACCTTGTTTAGTAGCCTCAAGTATGGCACTTTGTCAAACACCTTCCGAAAATCCAAGTAAACAACATCCACTGACTCTCCTTTGTCAATCTTGCCTGTGATTTCCTCAAATAATTCCAACTGATTTGTCAGGCAAGATTTGCTCTTAAGGAAACTATGCTGACTTTGGCCTATTTTATCATATATTTTATACTTTATTGTTGCCAGACGATTCATACTAGAACGTACAATCATCACAGTGATATTTGATTCTGCGCTTCACGCTCCCTGGATTACAAATATTAGTTAAAAATATGCCTCCAAGTACCCTGAAAGCTCATCCTTAATAATGGATTCCAACATCTTCCCAAGCACTAAACTTGCCTATGTAATGCCCTAGTTCATATTTTTACTGTTATGCTGTATGTATTTAATTTTGGTAGTATGTTCTGTTTTCATGCTTGTTTGGGTTAATGTTGAAGATAAGAGAGAGGAGAAATGTGTCATCCACATGGTTGGATTAAGGGGAGGTTTTTCTGGTGAGGGACACTAAGACTGGGCTTGGGGTTTTTGTTCAAGAGGAGATGAAGAGAGGAGATGTTGGGGAAGACCTGTTGTAACATATGATCAGGTGGGAGACCTGTTTGTTCAAGATGGATCGCAAGCGGTGTTCGGAAGGTGGTGTGTGCTTTCACGCTGACCGAGGGCCCAGTGTGTGAGTGATAGAGAAGTTCAAGATGAGCTCCAACTTGTGCACATTTAACTGTTTAATTAGAATGAGCCCTTTTTGTTATTCTTTACTAACCCTTTAGTTAAGATTCATAAATATAATTCCTTTAATCATATACAGTGTACTGTCTGTTATTTCATGGCATCAATTTGTAACAGGGTAGCAAATTACACAGTGTCCACACAAACCAGTGTCTGGGGTGGGATTGAGCGCGCCACAAGTTTGGCAGGGCCAGAGATTGTCTTCACTAGACTTAATGCAGCCAAGGAAACCAGGTTGTTTCACCTATAATTTCCTTTCTCTGTCTCCCTCCCCTCTTAAACAGATGAGTGACACTAACACTCTTGCAACCTAGTGATTCTTGAAAGATCATTACTAATGCCACCACAATCTTTTCAGCCATTTCTTTCAGAACCCTGAGGTGTACACCATCTGGTCCAAGTGGCTTATCCACCCTCTCCTTAGTAATAACAGCTATATTCACTTCTGCCCTCTGACACACTCGAATTTCTGGCATACTGCCAGAGACTTCCACAGTGAAAACTGACACAAAATACTTAGTCCACCATTTCTTCATTCCCCAGTACCGCCTCTCTAGTGTCATTTTCCATCGGCCTGATATCCACTCTTGCCTCTTTTTCTACTCTAATATCTGAAAATGCTTTTTGTAGGCTATTTTATACTATTGGCTAGCTATTATTCAGTTTGTTTTCTCTTTATAGCTTTATGAAGTTTATTTATTTAGCAATACAACATGGAGAAGCCCCTTCCAGTCCTTCAAGCCGAGCTGCCCCAGCAAGCTCACATCCCCGATTCTACCTTAACCTAATCACAGGACAATTTACAATGACCAACTAACCTATTTGGTATGTCTTTGGACTGAGAGAGGAAACTGGAGCACCTGGGAAAACGCATGTACTCCATGGGGAGGATGTGCAGAGACACCTTACAGAACGGTGCTGGAATTGAATTCCAACCTCCTGCATGTCCTGAGCAGTCTTCTTCCCAGGATAGAAGGTTCTAAAATTAGACACCATTGGTTTAATATGAGAGGGGAAAGATTCAAAAGGGAACTGAGGGGCATCTTATTCACACAGACGTTGGTGGCGAAATGGGATCAGTTGCTCAAGAAAGTGGTAGAGGTGGGTAAAATTACACTATTTAAAAGGCATTTACTCAGGTAAATGGATAGAAAAGGCTTAGAGGGAGGAGATGGGCCTAATGCAAGCAAACGTGATCCCATGGACAGACATTTTCAACATGTTGAGCTGAAGGGCCAACAGTCACTTTCTGACTTTGTGGTGAACCTGTGCTGATGGAGATTGTGGAGGAAATGTTTTTGCCCAATCCGAACTGACTCGGGTCTGCAAGTGTGGATCCAATTGCTCAAGGAAGTATTGAGGCCAAGGTCCTGAAACTTATTTATTAGTTTTGAGGGAATGATAGTATTGAGAGGTGGAAATGGGTAAGGCCAGTTAACAGGGCTTTGTGACGACTTGTAGGCCAATCCCCTGTACAGCAGATGGATTGGTGAACTCCAACCATACCATCACTCCAGAGGATGATGGAGACAGGAGGATGTCGATGGCCTATGCTCCACTGGGAGCTAAGAGCCCATGTAAGTAAGTTGGGAAGAAACACTGAGTGAATGCTGTCAGTCAGCAAGGCATTGGAGCAACCAAGTCTAAGAGTTACAAGTCATTGATCAGAATTTCAACAACACATGGGTTGATAAAGGGCCCATATAGCCAATATGTTAAACTGGAAATGAGCAGAATTATATTGGCATGGTTGGTGTGATATTTGATCTGTGGAACAACTCCATATAGAATATCAAGATTACAAACAGTCTGATTCGGTGCTAGCCCACTGTTAGAAAGAATGATGAAATCCATAGTTGTGGAATAAACTTTCTGCGTGGAACAAAGGCAAAAGCTTCACTACGCAAGGTATTAAGTTAAATTTGAGTCCTGATGCACAATTTTTTTTGTGTTTATGATTTAGTTAAAAATTCTACCTATCTTGTCTTGAATGTCAGGTAAGCAGCCTGAAAATTTGGAAATGATGAAGGATTCAGAAAAGCAAGATTTGCATTTTATGAAGAGGAGAATAGAAAAGAACATTAAAAATAGGAACAGGAATGGGCCAGTTGGCAGTTCATTCAGTGAGATCCTGCCTGATCTAATTTTCAAGTTCAAAATAGATGTTATTTTTAAAATATATATGTCATCGTATACAAACCTGAGTTGCAATTTCCTGAGGGCATTCACAGTAAATAAAAAGAAGCAAACGTTCTTACAGAGGACACTGGACTTGAACTCCAAAGTCCGACATCCCGAGATCTAATAGGGTTGCGCCCCCGTGGCACCCATAGAATCTATGAAAGCATGTACACAACACAATGGAAAAACAACCACTGTGCAAAAGACAGCAAATTGAGCAAATAAAAAAAATATATCTATAATTAATAAATAAATACATTTTAAGAGCCTGAGATGAAGAATCCTTGAAAGTGAGTGCATAGGTTGTGGGAGCAGTTCAATGCTGGGGTGAGGGAAGTTGAGTAAAGTTGTCCCCTTTGGTTCAAGAGCCTGAAGATTGAAGGGGTGATTCTGAACATGGTGTTATAGCACCTGAGGGTCCTGTACCACCTCCTTAATTGCAGCATCGAGAAGAGAACATGGCTTGGATAGTCGCAATCACTGACGATAGCTGCCAAGGAACTTAAAGTTGCTGACCCTCTCCACCTCTGATCCTCTGATGAGGACTGGCTTATGGACCTCTGGTTTCTTCCACCTGAGTTAATAATCATCTCCTTCGTCTTTCTGACACTGAGTAAGAAGTTGTTGTTGTGGCACCACTCAACCATATTTTTAATCTCCCTCCTGTATTCTCATCTGTTTGATTTGGTGAACAAGTGTGTGGTGTCATCAGCAAACTTAAATATGACATTGGACTCTGCTTAGCTTCACAGTCAAAGTGAGTAGAGCAGAGAGCTAGACATACAACCTTGTGGTGAACCTGTGCTGATGGAGATTGTGGAGGAAATGTTTTTGCAAATCTGAACCGACTAGGGTCTGCAAGTGTGGAAATCAAGGATCCAATTGTTCAAGGAAGTATTGAGGCCAAGGACTTGAAACTTATTGATTAGTTTTGAGGAGATGATAGAATTGAATTGAGAAATGTAGTCAATGAAGAGCATCCAGGTATGCATCATCACTTTCCAGATGTTCCAGGGTTGAATGAAGAGCCAATGAAACAGCTGTTGACCTGTTGTGATGATAGGCAAACTGGTGTAGATCCAAGTTGCTCCTCTAGCAGGAATTGATATGTTTCATCAACAAATCTCTCAAAGAACTTCATGATAATGGATGTAAGTGCTATTGGACAATAGTCCTAAGGCAGGTCACCATGTTCATCTTGGGAATCAGTATAATTGAAGCCTTCAGATAGCCAAAGTGAGAGGTTAAAGATATCAGTAAATGCTCCAGCCAGTTGATCAGCACAGGTCTTAAGTACTTGGCCAAGTACCACTTCTGAGCCAAATGCTTTCCGCGGGTTCATCCGCCTGAAGGATGTTCACATGTCAGCCTCAGAGACTGAAACCACAGGGTCGCCGAGGCTGTGGGAGTTTTTGAAGGTCCTTCCGTATCTTGTTGGTCAAAGTGATTGTCAAAAGCATTGAGCTCATCAGGGACTGAAACCTTTGTTTTACTTTGTAGGAGGTGACAGCATTAAAGCCCTGCCACAGCTGTCAAGCATCCTTTTGTGAAACCAGTTTGGTCCAGAATTGCTTCTTCACACTTGAGGTGGCTTTCTGGAGGCTTACCTGTATCTCCCATACCTTACTTCGTTGCCACATCTGGATGCCACTAATCATTGCTGAAACAATATTATAGCTGGGAGATTAACATCCAAGGATACATATTGTATTGAAAGGACAGGCAGATAGGCAGAGGGGGTGACATGGCTCTGTTGGCAAAAAATGAAACTGAATCATTAGAAAGAAATGACGTAGGGTTGGAAAGTGTTGAATCATTGTGGGTAGAGCTAAGGAACTGCAAGGGTAAAAAGATACTGATGGTCAGATGCCCAAACAGTAGCAAGGGTGTGGGGGATCAGCTATTCTGGATTGGGTGTTGTGCGATTAACTGGAATTGAATAGGGAGATTAAGGTAAAAGAGACTTTAGGGCAAGTCATCAAAATATAATCAAATTCACCCTGAAATTTGAGAGGGAGAAGCTGAAGTTAGATGTATAGGTATTACAAATTACAGAGACATGAGAGAGGAACTGGCCAGAACAGATTGGAAAAGAACACTGGCAGGGATGATGGCAGAGTAGCAATAGCTGGAATTTCTGGAGGCAATTCAGAAGGTACAGGATATATACATCCCAAAGAGGAAGAAGTATTCTAAAGGCAAAATGACACTACTATGGCTGACAAGAGAAGTCAAAGCCAACATAAAAGACAAAAAAAGGGCATATAATAGTGCAAAAATTGGTGAGAAGTTAGAGGATTGGGAAATTTTTAAAAAACCAACAGAAGCCAACTAAAAATGTCATTAAGAAGGAAAAGATGGAATATGAAAATAAGTTAGACAATAATATTAAAGAAGATACCAAAAGTTTCTTCAGATATATAAAATGTAAAAGAGAGGCAAGAGTTCATATTGGACCACTGGAAAATGATGCTGGAGCAGTAGTAATGGGGGACAAGGAAATGGCAGAGGAACTGAATGAGTATTTTAAATCAGTCTTCACTGTGGAAGACACGAGCAGTATGATGGAACTTCCAGAGAGGAAGGTGATATATTTAAATATAGCACCTTCAGTCCTGCATTCTTCGCCCTTATGAATTTTGCTTCTGTGGTACATCTTAACTCTTTGCTCTGTCTGCAGTTGTACCCAATCATTGGCTTGACCTTCCTTACATTCATATTACATATTACCTTATCTACTTGTAAACCTGCTGGCTCATGCTCAGCTCTGTCAAGGATGTTGCCAGGACTTGAGGACTTAGCTACAGGGAGACATTGAATAGGTTCAGACTTCATTCCCCAGAGTGGAGGAGAATGAAGGAGATTTGACTGGGGTATAGAAAATTATGAGGATATAGATAGGGTGAATGCATGCAGGCTTTTTTCCCTGAGGTTGGGTAAGTCTAGAAATATAGGTCAACGGTTTAAGAGTGAAAGGTGAAAAATTTAAGAGGAACATGAGGGGAACTTCTTCACTCAAAGGGTGGTGAGAGTGTGAAGCCGAAGTGATGGATGCAGCATTGAAGAGAGATTTGGGTAGGTACATGGATGGGTGGGGTATAGAGAGCTACAGTCTGAGTACAGATCAATGGGACTAGGCATATTAATATTTTGGCACAGACTAGTTAGGCAGAATGGCCTGTTTCAGTGCTGTGGTGATCTTTGGTAATGCCAGTCTTGGCCTTAAATACATTCAATAATTCAGCCTGCACTGTACTGTGGGGTAAAGAACTGCAGAGATCCATGACTTGCTGAGAAAGGATTTTGCACCTTGTCTCTGCTTTATTAGATGATCTTTCATTCCAGATATGTGCCCTGAGATTTGGATCACCACATGAAGAAAATGCCTTCTCAACATCTGATGTTAAACCCATCAGAATTTTATTAGTTTAATTCTTAATTAGTTTTTCTTCAAACTCCAAGAATAAGAGGAGCAACCCCTGTATTTGGCAAAAATATACACAGCCTTACTTGTCAGATGTTCAGAATCAGAATCAGGTTTATTATCACTGACATATGTCATGAAATGTGTTGTTGTGTGGCAGCAGTACATCGCAATACATGAAAAAGAATTATTATGTTACCATAAGATATAAAAAAGTAGTGCAAAAATAGAACAAAAGGTGCAGTAGTGTTCATGGGTTTATGATCCATAAGACCGTAAAACATAGGAGCAGAATTAGGCTACTTGGCCCATCGAGTCTACTCCATCATTCCATCATGGCTGATTTAGTTCACAAATCTGAGTGCGGAGGGGAAGAGGCTGCTTCTAGATGTTGAGTGTGTTTCTTCAGGGTTCTGTACTTCCTCTTTGATGGATGCAATGAGAAGTGGCTACAGTATATCATGAATGGTGGAGGTCCTTAATGATGGAGGCTGCTGCCTTCTTCCGCATTGCCTTTTTGCAGGTGTCCTTGACGGTGGGGACACTAGTCTTCATGGTGGAGCTGCCTGACTTCCAGCTGATACATGATACATGCCCTGCCTACCACTGACTTATGACATCAATCTAGCCCTGTCACATTGTCATATTTTAAAGAAGCACATTGCCTTACTCAAAAATCTAATGACTCCAAATGATGGAAGGTCTGTGAGGATTGTCACAGCCTCGGTTACAACCAAAATGGATGCAAAACTATTCTTTTTGATGTGCCTGTCCTGGTTCCTGAGGTAGTAGATCTTAACATGCCAATGAGTTTAATATCTTCTGGGCAACATGCACATTCGCAAGTTATAGAAATTGCTCAACTACAGGGTGCTTGACTGCGTAAGGGAAACTGCTGGGAAATTGGTTTCTCATCAAGATGTGGCTCCAGTATGAAGCACAGGAGAGAAATTTCTCACTTTGACTATGCAGCATCTCAACAGCTACTGACAGTAGTTCTGCAGGGACACGTATATTCATACTTTCATTCTGATAAGTATATAAAATGTTCCAGCCAAATGCTTTATGACCCTAACAGGAATTGACTGTATTAGAGAATGCTACTTACACTTGTCAGTGCATGGTAGTTAATGGCTAGACAGGCTGTAAAGCTCCATCTAATACCTTAAACAGGGCCAACTATATTTCACCATATATCGATCGGGCTCCTGTATGTGTTTTCACATGTCCCTGATCCTGTTTGCAAAGCTGTAAAGTAATAACAGTACTCATGTCAAGAGGGTAATTATCATTGATTTAACCCAGTGTGACAAATTTTTCAGTCATGCTACCTAATTCATACTCAATGTCTAAACCCAGTAACTGCCTTTGGAAGGTGTTACAATTGAAGAAGATTAAAGGCTGTTCTCACTGAGAAAAGTCTGAGAGAGACCTCCTCCAGTTAGTTCTCCACAATGGGGAGGCAGGGGCATAGGAAAGCTTCAACATCCACCGAAAGGCTACACAGTCACCAAATATTACAACGTGGCATCTACTCCTGAAGACGGAATCAGGGTGCCTAGCTATATTTCAGATTTGAGCCTCATTCAAGGGCGGTCGGTGTCAAATCAGTATTCAGTGCAGCTTGTTGGATGTGGAAGGGGCAGGAAATTAAGCAGTTCATGCTTTGAGCCAGCAGCCTAGTCACTTAGAACAGAACACTAATGAGCTCTGCCCCTTGGATGGACTGTGTGCATTGAATCAGGGAAAGGGTTCTTGCTCCTCTGGAAATAAAAAGATAACAATGTGAGGGTGGGGGAGGGGTGTTGTCAGATTTCCCTTTAAAATCTGTTGGATCCAATTGCCACCTGGGCAGAACATGCTCCTTGCATGCTGCCTATGTTTACACTTCTACATTGCAATCAAAGACTCATTTGTTCTTAACTAGTACATATAAACAGCTTCCCGCCCAATTCATCAGGCATTTCTCAAGAATGTTTCTGGCACCTGAGTCAGAATCAGAATCAGATTTATTATCGCTGGCATGTGACACGAATTTTTTTAACAGCAGAAGTTCAATGCAATAGATAATCTAGCAGAGAGAAAAATAAATAGAATAAAAAATAAACAAGTCAATTACGTATATGGAATAGATTTTTAAAAAACATGCTAAGACAGAAACACTGTATATTAAAAAAGTGAAGTAGTGTCCAAAGATTCAATGTCCATTTAGGAATTGGATGGCAGAGGGGAAGAAGCTGTTCCTGAATCACCGAGTGTGTGCCTTCAGGCTTCTGTACCTCCTACCTGATGGTAACAGTAAGAGAAGGGCATGCCCTGGGTGCTGGAGGTCCCTAATAATGTTCGCTGCCTTTCTGAGACACCGCTCCCTGAAGATGTCCTGGGTTCTTTGCAGGCTAGTACCCAAGATGGAGCTGACTAGATTTACAACTCTCTGCTGCTTCTTTCAATCCTGTGCAGTAGCCCCTCCATACCAGACAGTGATGCAGCCTGTCAGAATGCTCTCCATGGTACAACTATAGAACTTTTTGAGTGTATTTGTTGACATGCCAAATCTCTTCAAACTCCTAATAAAGTATAGCCGCTGTCTTGCCTTCTTTATAACTACATTGATATGTTGGGGCCAGGTTAGGTCCTCGGAGATCTTGACACCCAGGGACTTGAAGCTGCTCACTCTCCCTACTTCTTATACCTCTATGAGGATTGGTATGTGTTCCTTCGTCTTACCTTTCCTGAAGTCCACAATCATCTCTTTTGTCTTACTGACATTGAGTGCCAGGTTGTTGCTACGGCACCACTCCACTAGTTGGCATACCTCACTCCTGTACGCTCTCTTGTCACCACCTGAGATTCTACCAACAATGATTGTATCGTCAGCAATTTTATAGATGGTACTTGAGCTAAGCTTAGCCACACAGTCATGTGTATATGCAGAGTAGAGCAGCGGGCTTGTCCTGAGTATACAACCCAGGGGAGAAATGAGTGCTTAGCAGCTGAAATGTGGAGCATCATACCTTTAACTCTCAATCTACCTGAAGTGACTGTTTTATGCCCAGCTGCTTGAATAGGTCTCATTTCCTGTCTGAAGGTGTTACTTTTATATGGGCTTATTTGCGTGAATTTACTGAAATAACTTACATGATTTGGGTGTCAGTTACCGTACTTCTGTCATCAAATGAACATGCAAGTATATGTGTTTACTCTAATTGTGTTATTTTGGACTTGGAGATTCAAAGGCCCATTATCTCATTATGCATCCATGGTAAATCATCACTAATCGATCACTATTCTCCTATATCTCGTTTGCTAGGTAACAAGTATAAATCCTGAATGATTCATGTCTAATGGTGGAATTTTAAAGTCATAATTAAAATATAAGAGAAGTTTATGAAAATCCTGTTTTATAGGTTACAATGCTGTATTTTCTAAATATTTTTTATGCAAGAAATATATCAAAAGTATGGTACAAGTGGCTGAAATTAAGATAAGGTGCAAAAATAAAATTTGACTCGAGAAAGGGTCGGCATGTAACTTATTCCAACTCTGAAAGAGGTGGCTGAAAAGATTATGGGGGGATTAGGGATGATTTTTCAAGAAACAACATATTCTGAAATGTTTCCGGAGGACTGGAAAATTGCAAGTATCACTCCACTCTTAAAAAAGGAAAGAAGACAGAAGAGGAGCTTGTAGGCCAGTTAGCCTGATATCAGTGGTTCAGAAGATGTTGGAGTCCATTATTAAGGTTGAGGTTTCTGGGTACTTGAGGTGCAAGGTAAAATAGGACAAAGTCAGCATAGTTTCTTTAAGGGGAAATCTTGCCTGACTGATCAGTTGGAATTCTTTGAGGAAGTAACAAGCAAGAGAGATAAAGTAGAGCCAGTGGATGTTGTTTACTTGGATTTTCAGAAGGCCTTTGACATGAGACTGTTTAACAAGACAAGAACCCATGGTATTACAGCAAAGGTACTTGGAATGGATAGAAGACCGGCAGGGGGTAAAGTGTGGGAATAAAGGTTGGCTGGCAATGACTAGTGTGATGTTCTGTGTTGGGACCGCTTCTTTTCATGTTATATGTCAATGATGACAGAACTGATAGCTTTGTGACCAAGTTTGAGGATGATACGAAGATCGGTGGAGGAGCAAGTAGTGTTGAGGAAGCAGGGACTCTGCAGAAGGACTTAGACAGATTGGGAGATTGGACAAAGAAGTGGCAGATAGAATATAGTGCTGGGAAGATTATGCTCATGCATTTTGATAGAAGGAATAAAGGTGTATACTCTTTTCTAAATGGGGAGAAAATTGAAAAATTAGAGGTGCAAAGGGACTTGGGATTTCTTGTGCAGGATTCCTTAAAGGTAAATTTCCAGGTTGAGTCAGTGGTAAGGAAGGCAAATGCAGTGTTTTGAGAGGACTAGAATATATATGCAAAGATGTAAAGCTGAGACTTTATAACGCATTGGTCAAACCACACCTGGAGTTTTGTGAGCTGTTTTGGGCCCCTTATGAAAAAATCTGCTGGCATTAAAGAAGGCCCAGAAGAGGTTCAGAAGAATGACACTGGGAGTGAAAGGGTTACTGTATAAGGACATTTGATGGCTCTTGTTCTGAACTCGCTGAAGTTTAGTAGAGTGAGGAGGATCTCATTAGAACCTATCGAATATTGAAAGGCTTATAGAGTGGATGTGGAGAGGATGTTTCCTATAGTGGGAGAGTCTCAGAATATAGGGATATCCATGTTAGAACAGACAAATTTCTTTAGCGAATGGGCAGTGAGTCTGTGGAATTCATTGTCACATGCAGTTGTGGAGGCCAGGTCATTGAGTATATTTAAATCAGAGATTCATAGGTTCTTGATTAGTCAGGACATCAAAGGATGGGAATAAAGAAGGAGAATGAAGTTGAGAGGGATAATAAATCAGCTATGATGGAATGGAGCAGGCTCAATGGGCTGAATGGCCTAATTCTGTTCCCATATCTTATGGTCTTAATTTAAATATAAGAAAGACCCATCAAGGCTCTTTGCACATTGCTGCTAAGGCACAGATCTAGATACCTATACTCCCATATGCTGACAGAGTATAAAGCAGCACTGATTATGATTGTCACTTGTTGGTATTAGCCGTACTGACAACTGAACTTGATGGCCGTATTCTTGCATCCTTAGAAAAATGGAGATTGTAAAAAGTGAGAGTGATGTTCATGCACAAACTCTGAGACGGTGCATCTACAGTACGTGTCTGCACAGATGCACTGAAGTGCATCTCACATGCATTCATCTGCACATGTGCATATACAGTATATGCATATTTCTCTACATCTGAATTTGAACAATCTAAAGGTTTTCTCATGAAAATGGCCTTCAATCATTTTGGCTTGGCAAAAGGTCTCTGCATGCCTTCAGAAATACACTAGAGTTGTTGTTAGCTCTTCCCATAGCAGGAAAGACTTTCAATAGAAATGAACTCCATGCCTCATCAAGTGCTCTTGACTGTCATCCATTTGTCACAGATAAGGGTATCCAGAGTTCTGCACCTCAAGCAATTGATCAAGTTAGTGGCCGGCTATTTGTACAGTGAGTCTTGCTGTACAGGAGTATTATCTAAACAGTGCAACAGTTTGCACAATTGTATTTACCATAATTCCAAATTTAATATTGTTTAGTGTTCTTTCCAGTACACCAGTGTATGGGAGAAAGAAACAATTGTTACTTACGATCTGATGCAGCGCAAGAAAACACAATAATAAAAAAAGATAAATATAAATACGTAAGGTAATTTATATACATAAATTGATTATACTGTATGTACATAAAGTAATGTTAGGTACTTGAGTGTCTGTACATAAGGAGACTCTGACAGGAAATGATAAAGCAGTGGTGGTGGTGGTTGTGGAGGGATGGGTTAGTAGTTGGAGGTGTTGATCAGCCTTACTGCTTGGGGAAAGTAATTGTTTTTGAGTCTGGCCATCCTGGCTTGGATGCTACATAGCCTCCTCCATGATGACAGTGGACAAATAGTCCATGAACTTGGTGGGTGGGATCCTTTATGATATTGCTAGCCTTTTTCTGGCACCTTTCTGTATATCTGTCCTTGATGCCCGGTAGGCTGGTGCCAGGAATGTGTTGGGCAGTTTTGACTACCCGGTGTGATGCCTTCCCGTCTGCTTTCACTGCTGTTTCTGCACCATGCAGTGATGCAGCAGGTTAGGATGCTCTCTACTGCACATCTGTGGAAGGTCATAAGTAATTAAGTGCATAGTCCAACTCGTTTCAGCCTCCTCGGAATGTAGAGGCATTGGTGATTGTGTAGACTATGTTCTGAGACCATGACAGGTTGTGTGAGATGTGCACTCCCAGGAGTTTGAAACTGCTACTTGTTTCCTCAGCTGTGCTGCCGACGTAAAGTGGGGTGTGAGTGGCGCAAGTTCTGAAGTCAATAACTATCTACTTTGTTTTGTTAACAATGAAGAGGAGGTTACTTGCCTGGCGCCAGGCCTCGAGCTCTTCCACCTCCTCTCATCAATGATGGTGATTAGCCCCACTGCTGTCATATCATTGGTGAACTTGACCATGTCATATCATCGGTGGCTTGAGTGCTTGGCGGTGCAGTCATTTGTAGCTAGAGAGTACAGCAATGGGCTCAGCACACAGCTCTGAGGGACAACCGTAGTGAGGATAATGGGAAGGGAGAAACAGTTGTGCATCCTGACTAATTGAGGTCTGTTAGGAAGCCCAACACCCAGTTGTACAGTGATGTACTTAGAGAGAGGAATAGGAGTTTGCTCACCGAGGTCTGTGGGACCAATAGTGTTGAATGCTGAGCTGAAATCCAGAAACAGCATTCTGATATCAGTGTCCTTGTTCCCTGAGCGTGTCAGGGCCAGCTGCATCGTGGTTCTGTTGGTAAGCATATTATTCAGTATCCATTGTGGCAAGAACATTTTTTTTATTTTTGCTATTACCAGCCATTCAAAACAGTTCATGATGATTGGCGTAGGTGCCACCACGTTGTAGTCACTTAGTTCTGAAGGTGTAGAGTTCTTTGGTACAGGGATGACGGTGGCTGACTTGTAGCATGTGGGGATGGCAGCCTTGAAGAGCGAAGTGTTGGCAGTGTTCATGAAGACACCAGTGAGCTGGTGTGCACATCCTTGAGTACTTGACTTGGAAAGGTGTCTGGCCTGGCAGCCTTTTGTGGGGGGGGGGGGTGTTGACTCTCTGCAGAGTCCTTCTCTCATCGGCTGATGTTACAGACAATGGCTGCTCACCTGGGAAGGAGGTAGCTTTCATGGCTGGAGTTGTGTTGCGTGCCTTAAAGCACGCATAAAACCTCTTTAGAGATTCAGGGAGGGAGGCACCACTGGAATAGTCGATGCTGTTTGTCCTTCCATAGTCGATAATGCAGCTGAAGCCCAGCCACATGCGCTGGGGATCAATATCAGACAGATGGTCCTGAATTTTTTTTGTGCATAGGCAGCCCTTGCCCTCTACAATGTTAGTAAACTTCATCTGCTGTAATCCGAGATGCACAATGCCAGTATACTGTATGTTCCCTAATTTGTGTCATAATAAATTTGGTATCAAATTATGATAATATTATATCATTATAAATATACTTGATGTCATAGTGCAAACAGTGTCCAAAACACACTGCAAAATCACATGCACTATAGGATTCTGACCAAGTGCATTGTGACACCAGATGTTCTGCGACCCAATATGCATTGTAACAGTAAACAACAAAAATGAATGTCCCTGCTCAGATTTCTCACGGATCTTTGTAAGTAGAGAATGGAGGATATAGAACGGGGGATATCATTCTCTACCGTGTGCTGGACAGATGCCATTGCAGTAGTCAGACCTGATAGACACTTATGTCTTGAGAGATCCCTGACAGTGCAAGGTGACAGCTGATCAAAGGCCCAATGAATGCAACATAAAGCAGAAATTACTGCATCCTCTGGATAGTATCTTTTAAAGTGTGTGCACAATGTAGACCATCGTCTGTTGTAGAGGACTTCCTGAGTGGGGACTACAGCAAAAGCGGCGGAGTGGAGATACGTCCCACCAAAGGAGGTATGAAGTGCTCCTTTGCTCTGCTAGCCTGCAGGTCACCTTTAGGCAAGGTGTAGCATCTGTTTAGCCCCTCCAATCAGGGTCACCAGAAGCCATGACAGCAAGTGGTGGATGACTGTATGAACAGCAAGTACATATCACCGTGGTTATGCGACCACTAGCCGACACTAGGCAAACAATCCCTGAAGAATATTGTTAATAGCTGGGTTCACCCATCTTGTAAAGACACTACCCAGAAGAAGGCAATGTCAAACCACTTCTGTAGAAAAATTTGCCAAGAAGAATCACAGTCATGAGACCATGATTGTCCAGGTCATACGACACGCCACATAATGGTGATGATGAATAGAAGATGGCCAGAACCCACAAGATTCATCCTGTGGTGCTTACTCCCCTAAAAACACATCCATCATGAATTGCTGTAAAATAAAGCATCCTGGATTATGTGCACAGGGATGCTTTTTTTTAGTCAATTATCATCAGTCCAGTAATTGAATGCGAGGCCTGTGTGGCTGTATAGGCACTAAAATGCTGAGAGAAGATCTGAAGCCTTGTACTCAAACACCTCAATAAACTCAGTGAAAAACCAACCCCCTGTCCAGAGGTTGGCATGAATTTTGCTTTAGCAACCATAGAATAATAAAGAAAAGTCTGACATTTGGGATGAGCAATGTGGGTGTGAAATGGGGGACGTAGTTCTCTCCCATGTACTGGGCAGATGCCATTGCAGTAGTCTGACCTGATAGGCACTTATGTCTTGAGAGATCCCCGATAGTTCACGGTGACAGCTGATCGAAGGCCCAATGAATGCAGCATTAAATTCAGAATTGATTGAAAAAAAAACTAATGGCAATCTGTTAAGATCCCTCTCCTTCATCTTCCATAAGGCTGAGCATGAAGAACTGTGGCTGGCTGACATTGTGCACAAAGTATTTAACTATTTAATTGTCTACACATTGCCATTCTCTACATAGTATGCATCTAGTTTATCTACCAGTGAACAGAAAAGGTCATAGTTTGCCACAAAAGCTCTGAATTCTGCTGACAATGGAAATAAGCAATAAAATACTGGAGGACCTCAAGATGTCAGGCAGTATCTGTGGTGGGAAATGGACAGTCAACTTCATGGCTCAAGACCGTTCATCTGGATGTTACAGATGCTACCTGGCCCTCTGAGTTCCTCCAGCATTTTGCTTTTCCTTTCTGATTCCAGTATCTATGTCTCACTACTACTGGGAAGACATTGCATTCAGTAGATACACCTGGAGGAAATCTATTCAAGAGGGAGCTGCTCTATATTAGAGTGACCTCACTGTGACACGGAGAACAAGTAGAATCTGCAAATGAAGAGACTGAACAACCGAAAGACCCGAACACTAACCACCATCACCACTTGCTCTTGCCCCCACTGCACCAGAATATGTGCATCCCAGATCGGCCACCTGAGGATCCACCAGTAGACAAACCCTTAGGAGAACATCATAAATATTTGAATCAAGTGATTACACTGTTACTACTACAGCACAAAAATAGGACTTTTACCCATCTGGTTCATTTCTGCCTAGTCCCATCTAGCTGCACCTAGACCATCTCTCCATACCCCTCTCTCCTTGTACCTAACCAAATTTCTCTTAAATTAAACAATTGAACATACCTCTACCATTTTCACTGGCAGCTCATTCTACAATCGCACCAACCTCTGACTGAAAAAGTTTCCCTTCAGATTCCCCTTAAAGATTCCACTTTTCATCCTAAACATTTGTCCTCTGGTTCTAGTCTCACACAAGACCATAAGACATAGGAGTAGGATGAGGCCATTTGGCCCATCGAGTCCACTCTGCCATTCAATCATGGCTGATCCTTTTTTCCCCTCCTCAGCCCCACTCCCCAGCCTTCTTCCCGTAACCTTTGATGCCCTGGCCAATCAGGAACCTATCAACCTCTGCCTTAAATACACCCAATGACCTGGCATCTATAGCTGCCTGTCGTAATTAATTCCACAAATTCACCACCCTCTAGCTAAAGAAATTTCTCCACATCTCTGTTTCAAATGTACGCCCCTCTTGTCCTAGACTCCCCCATCATGGGAAACATCCTTTCCAGATTTACACCATCTAGGCCTTTCTATATTCAAAAGGTTTCAATGAGATTCCCCCTCATCCATTTTCTCCCTGTTTAGAAAATGAGCTGCACATGTACATTTCTACAAAAAAGCATGACCATGCATTTTCCAACATCATATTTCATTTTCCACTTTCTTGCCCATTCTCCTAATCTAAGTCCTTCTGCAGCTTTCCTGTTTCCTCAACACTACAAACCCCTCCACTAATCTTTGTATCATCTGCAAACTTGGTGACAAAGCCATCTATTACATCATACAAATGGTTGTTATGCAGCTTAAAAAGAAATGGTCCCAACACCAACCTAGATTTAGATTTAGATCTAAATCTAAATCTAAATCTAAATCTAAAACCCATGTGGAACACTGCTGGTCACTGACAGCCAACCAGAAAAGGATCCTTTTATTCCTACTCACTGCCTCCTACCAATCAGCCAATGCTCTAACCATGCCACTTGAATATTTCTTTGTTTTTGGAATACATCTATACTCTACCTTCTTCACTTTTCCCAGAAACTCAAGCCATTGCTGCTCTGCTGACATCCTTGCTAGCACCTCCATCCAATTTACTTTAGCCAACTCCTCTCTCATACCACTGTAATTTCCTGAAATACTGCTGTGTCAGGCTTTGTTTTCTCACTATCAAATTTCAAGTTGAACTCAATCATATAGTGATCATTGTCTCCTAAGTGTTCCTTTACCTTAAGCTCTCTAATTGCCTCCAGTTCATTACATAACATCCAATCCAGTAAAGATGATCCCTTAGTAGGCTCAATGACAAACTGCTCTAAAAAGCCATCTCACAGGCATTCAGCAAACTCACTCTCTTGAGATCCATTTTCAAACTGATTTTCCCAATCTACCTGCATGTTATAACCTCCCATGACTATCATAACGTTGCCCATTTGGCACACCTTTTCTATTTCCCATTATAATCTGTAGCCATATCACAACTACTGTTTGCAGGCCTGTATATAACTGCCACCAGGGACCTTTTATCCTTGTAGTTTCTTAACTCAACCTACAAGGATTTAACATCTTCCAATCCTATGTCATATCTTTCTACTGATTTGATGCCATTCTTTATCTGCAGAGCTATGCCACCCCCTCTACCTACCTTCCTATCCCTCCGATACAATTTCTAACCTCGGACATTCAACTCTGGACTACAACCATCCTTCAGCCTGATTCAGTGATGGCCACAACATCATACCTTACAATCTGTAAAAGTGTAACAAGATCATCCACCTTACTTCTTATCGTGCATTCAGGTATAACACTTTGAGTACTATATTTGGTGCCCTTTTTGATTCTGCATTCCTAATGCACTGATACTCACCCTGCTGGCTTAATTTTGACCTATCATCTGCCTGCCCTTCCTGACAGTCTAATTGCATGCTATCTTTGCTCTTTTACCATCCATCCTATCCTGACTCTCTTCACTCCCATACCCATCTCCTGCCAAATTCGTTTAAACCCTCACTAACAGCTCCAACAAACCTGCCCACAAGGATATTGGTCCCCCTTGGGTTCAGGTGCAACCCGTCCCTTTTGTACAGGTCATACCTCCCCCAGAAGTGATCCTGAAGCCCTGCCCCTGCACCAGCTTCTCAGCCATGCATTTATCTGCCAAATCATTCTGTTTCTATCCTCACTGGCGTGGGTAACAATTCAGAAATTACTACCCTGGAGGTCCTGCTTCTCAGCTTTCTGCCTAGCTCCCTAGCTTCTCTTTTCAGGAATTATTTGCATTTCCTTCCTATGTCATTGGTACCAATATGTACCAAGACATCTGGCTGTTCCCTCTCCCCCTCCAAAATGCTGTGGACGTGATCTGAGACATCCCTGACCCTGGCACCTGGGAGGCAACATACCATCCAGGTGTCCCGTTCACATCCACAAAACCTCCTGTCTGTTCCTGTGACTATAGAGTCCCCTATCACTATTGCTCCCCTCTTCTCCCTCCCCTCTGCACCACGAAACCTATGCTCAGTGCCGTTAACCTGGTATCCGTGGCATTCCCCTGGGAGGTCATCCCCCACATCAGTGTCTAAAACAGTATTAAAGGGAATGGCCACAGAGGTGCACTCTACCTGAGGGGGAGGGGGGAAACCTGTGTTTTGCCTATACCCCTCATAATTCTGTATACCAGAATAAAATATCCACTCATTCTCCTTTGCTCCAGGAAAAATGCCCTAACGTATTCAACCTATCCCTGTAACTCAGTCTCCAATGAAGATAATGTGTATTTTAGGTCCTGTTATGCTATAAGGTACTTGACACTTGCTAGGCAAATATCAGCCACACAAAAGTGAATCTCTCACGTATGTCTGGCCTGTTCGGCTATGAGCACGATTTCACACCTCAGTGATCACTAGTGCCTATCTACGTAGATAAAATCATTTTGCCTTTTATCTCAGAATTTACAAACTTGATCAGCAAACTTCACATTTTTTATTTATTTAATAAATCCTAAAATGCTGGAGTTGCTCAGCAGGTCAAGAAATATTTGCGGTGAAAAAAATGTCTCAGGGTGTTTAATTACCATCTTTTCTTCTTTTTGTTTTCATGTTTATTTTTATATTACTTTCGTGTTTGCACCTTCCTCATTGTAAAGCACTTTGGGCTATATTATCTGTATGAAAAGTGCTTTATAAATATGTTGCTGTTGTTATTATTGTTATTAAAATATAAATGCCTAGAAGATATATGCGTGGAATGGGCTGCCAGCGACAGTGGTGGAGGTGGATACGAAAAGGTCTTTTAAGAGACTCCTGGACAGGTACATGGAGCTCAGAATGGGTAACCCTAGGTAATTTCTAAGGTAAGGACATGTTTGGCACAGCTTTGTGGGCCGAAGGGCCTGTATTTTGCTGTAGGTTTTCTACGTTTCTATGTTAACAGTCATTCTATCTTTATCTGTCTTCAAATCATTTTATATTAATAGAAACCTGTACCAGCAACATTCTAATGATGATGAAAAATCCATTTATCCTTATATTCTATATTTTTCCCTGTTTATCCATATAAGTATATCTATTTTCTAACCTGCAAACACCATCTGCATATCCAGATGCTCTATTTTCTTTGTTTTTTTAAGTTTTTCTTCAAACAGTCAATTTTGAGGAGCATAGATAGGGTGAATAAGCAGACTTTTCCCCAGGCTTGGGGAATCATGAACTAGTGGCCACAGATTTAAGGTGAGAGGGCAGAGATTTAGTAGGACTATTAGAGGTAACTTTTTCAGCTACAGCAGGGGTTCCCTGCCTGGGGTCCATGGATCCCTTGGTTAGTGGTAGTGGTCCATGGCATAAAAAGGGTTGGAAATCCCTGACCTAGAAGCTGGAATGAAATGAGGTGCCAGAGGAAATGGCTGAGGCACGTACATAAACAGCATTTAACTAACGGTCACATGAGCAACATTTAAAAGGTACTTGGACAGGTTCATGAATAGGAAGGCTTAGAGGGATATGGGACAAACATGGGTAAATTAGACCAGCTTAGTTGGGAATCAGCTGTCATTTTCCCTATAGATTCATACTATCATCTGTCTTCCTGAATGTTCTGAATTTCCTTGCATACTCTGTCATTTTAGAGTGTCTTTTTCCATTCAGGATCTGGCAGTGAACAAAGTTCCTTGTATAGACCCATAGTCAATGTGTTCTTAGAAATGTATCTACATTTGAAGTCTGATTATGATGTTTTGGTTGGTCCTCTTTCCATGTTGAAAAGAGCTGCAATACTTGTCTGTCTTCCATTCCTTCAGGACAATTTCTGTTTCCAAACATATTTTCAACTGCACCTTTCATTCTCTTATCCTTCTTCCATTTTCTGGAATCCATACCATCTGGATTTCATGAGGTGATACATTTTAGTTCCATTAACGATTTTAATACGGTTTATTTTCACATATTTAATATCAGTTTTGGTTCCTCAGTACTACCATGAGTAGGTCATATGGTCCTTTATTACTTTGAGTTTGTTCCTTTGATCTTAGAGTCATAGAACACTACAGTTCAGAAAAAAAGCCTATCAGCCTATCTAGTCCATGCTGAACTATTAATTTACCTAGTCCAATCAACCTGCATTCGGACCATAGCCCTCCATATCCCTCCCATCCATGTACCTATCCACATTTCTCTTCAATGTTAAAATCAAAACCAAATGAAGCTCTTTCATTGGCAGCTCATTCAACACTCTCACCACCCTCTGAGTGAAGAAGATCCCCCTCATGCTTTTCTCAAACCACCTTTCACCCTTAACCTATGACCTCTAGATTTATTCTCACCCATCCTTCGTGGGAAAAGCCTGCTTGTATTTACCCTATCTATACCCTCAGAATTTTGTATACCTCTATCAAATCTCCCCTCATTCTCCTATACTTCCAGGAATAAAGTCTTAACCTACAAGGGGTGATTGATAAGTTCATGGCCTAAGGTAGAAGGAGTCAATTTTAAAAAACCTAGCACATTTATTTTTCCAACATAGTCCCCTCCTATATTTACACACTTAGTCCAGCGGTCATGGAGCATACGGATCTTGGACCTCCAGAAAGTGTTCACAGCAGGCGTGATTGAAAAGTTCGTGGCCTAAGGTAGAAGGAGATGAGTTATACAGGCCTCGTTACATGCACATGCAGTTCAACTCTTTGAGTGATTATGCAGAAAGTTTGAAATCAATAGCACATCAGTTAATAACTCATAAGGGGTGATTGATAAGTTCGTGGCCTGCAGTAGAAGGAGATGAGTTATTAACTTCAAACTTTCTGCATTATCAGTCAAAGCGTTGAACTGCATGTGCATCTAATGAGAGCCGTATGACTCATCTCCTTCTACCTTAGGCCACGAACTTACCAATCACCCCTGCTGTGGATACTTACTGCAGGTCCAGGATCCGTATGCTCCACGACTCTGCTGGACTAAGTGTGTAAATATAGGAGGGGACTATGTTGAAAAATAAATGTGCTAGGTTTTCTAAAATTGATTCCTTCTACCTTAGCCCATGAACTTATCAATCACCCCTCGTATTCAACCACCCCTGTAACTCAGTTCCTCAAGTTCTGGCAACATACTTGTAAATTTTCTTGGCACATTTTCAATCTTACTGATATAGCAACCAGTATAATAGCAGGATGATAGAGCTGAGGATGAGCCAGCAGGTTTACAAGTAGGTGATGGATGTAACATGAATGTAAGGAAGGATAAGTCAATGGTTGGGTACAATGGCAGACAGGGCAGAGAGTTAACTTGTACCACAGAGGCAAAATTCAAAAGGGCAAAGAATGCAGGACTGGAGGTGCTGTTTTTAAATGCGAGTAGCATTCAGAATAAAGTGGGTGAACACATGGCACGATTAGAGATTGGTCGGTATGACGTTGTGGGCGTAACTGAAAGAAGGCCATTGTTGAGAGCTTAAAATCAAAGGATAAACTTTGTATTGATAGGACAGGAAGGAAGGCATGGGCAGTAGTGTGGCTCTGTTGGTAAGAGATGGAATTACCTCTTTAGAAAGAGGTGACATACAGTCAGAGAATGTTGAATCTTCGTTGGTGGAGTTAAAAAACTGCAAGTTAAAAAACCATTATGGGGATTATATATAGGACTCCAAATAGTAGCCAAGATGTGGGGTCGAGATTGCAAAGAAAGCTGGAAAAGGCATGTAATAAGGGTAATGTCACAATTGTAATGGGAACTTCAATATACAAGAGGATTGGGAAAATCAGATTGGTGGTGAATTGCAAAAGGGAGTTTGTTGAATGCCTATGAGATAGCTTTTTAGAGTAGCTTGTACTTGAGTCTTTTCAGGGAAAGGCTATCTTACACTGGGTGTTGTGTAATAACCCAGATTTTATTAGTCAGCTTAATATAAAGGAACCCTTAGGAGGCAGTAATCATAATATGATTGAATTCATACTGCAGTTTTGAGAGGGAGAAGCATAAGTCACATGTATCAATGTCATAATGGAACAAAGGGAGGTACAGAGGCATGAGAGAGGAGCTTGCCCAGATAGACTGGAGGAGAATACTGGCAGGGATGATGACAGAGCAAAGATAGCTGAAGTTTCTGGGAGTAGTTCACAAGACACAGGATAGATATGTCCCACGGACGAAGAAGTTCTCAAATGGCAGGGCTTGGCAACTGTGGCATACAAGGGAAGTTAAGGATTGCATAAAAGCCAGGGGCATATAAGATAGCAAAAGTGAATGGGAAGTTGGGTGATTGAGAAGTTTTTAATATCTAACAAAAGGCAACTAAAAAAGTTATAGGAAGAGAAAAGATTAATATGAGGGCAAACTAGCCAATAATATAAAAAGTTTACTAAATAGTTGACAGAATACTAGAAGTTTTTTCAGTTATGTGAGAGTAAAAGGATGTAAGAGTTGATATTTGACCACTGGAAAATAATGCTGGTGAGGGAGTAATGGGGGACAAAGAAATGGCAGATTAATCTAATAGGTACTTTGCATCTGTCTTCACTGTGGAAGACACTAGCAGTGTGCCAGAAGTCAGAATGTCAGGGAGCAGGAGTGAGTGCCATTGCTATTACAAAGTGCTAGGCAAACTCAAAGGTCTTAAGGTGGATAAGTCCCCTAGACCAAATGGACTACATACCAGAATCCTGAGAGGGGTTGCTGAAGAGATAACGGATGCATTGGTCATGATCTTTCAAGAATCACTTGATTCTGACATGGTCCTAGAGGACTGGAAAATTGCAAATGTCACTTTGCTCTTTAAGAAGGGAGGAAGGCAAAGAAAAGAAATTATAGGCCAGTTAGCCTAACCTCAATAGGTGGGAAAGTGTTGGAGTCTATTATTGAGGACGAGGTTTCGGGGTGCTTGGAGACTAATGATAACATAAATCAAAGTCAGCATGGTTTCTGTAAAGGGAAAACTTTCCTGACAAATCTGTTCGGACTTTTTCGAAGAAGTCACAAGCAGGTGGAGAAATGAGAGGTAGTGGATGTCATTTGGATTTTCAGATGGTATTTGATAAGGTGCCACAGAAGAGACTGCTTAACAAGATAAAATTCTATGGCGTTACAGGAAAGATACAGGCATGGATAGAGGAATAGCTGACAGGCAGGGGGCAGAGAGTGGAAATAAAGGGGGACTTTTCTGGCTGGCTGCCAGTGACTAGTGGTGTTCCTCAGGGGTCAGTAATGGGACCATTACTTTTCACATTGTTTGTCAATGATTTGGATGATGGAGTTAATAGCTTTGTGGCAAAATTTGCAGATGATACGCAGTTAGGTGGAGGGGTGGGTAGTGCTAAGGAAGCAAAGTGATGCAGCAGGACTTAGATAAATTAGAAGAATGGGCAAAAAAGTTGCAGATGGAATACAGTGTTGGGAAATGTATGATAATGTATTTTGGTAAAAGGAACAATAATGCAAACTATTATCTAAATGGGGAGAAGGTTCAAACATCAGAGGTCCAGATGGACATTGGAGTCTTCAGGCAAGACTTCCAGAAGGTTAATTTACAGGTTGAGTCTGTGGTAAAGAAGGCAAATATCATATTGCCATTTATTTCAAAGGGAATAGTATGTAAAAGAAGGGAGATAATAATGAGGCTCTATACGACACTGGTCAGGCTGCACTTGGAGTACTGTCAACATTTTTGGGCCCCATATCTCAGAAAGGATGTGTTGTCATTGGAGAGAGTCCTGAAGATGTTCACGAGGATGATTCTGGGAATGAAGGGGGTTAACATATGAGGACCATTTGGCAGCTTTGGGCCTGTACTCACTAGAATTTAGATGAATGCCAGGGGAGCTCATTGAAACCTATCCAAATGTTGAAAGGACCAGATAGGGTGGACGTGGAGTGGATGTTTCCTTTGGTGGGGTATCCAAAACTAGAGGGCACAGCCTCAGAACTGGTGACCCTTTAGAACAGAGGTGAGGAGGAATTGTTTTAACCAGAGAGTAGTGAATCTGTGGAATGCTCTGCCACAGACTGCAGTGGAGTCCAAGTCTGTTGGTATGTTTAAGGCAGAAATTGATAGTTTCCTGATTGATCAGGGCATCAAAGGAAAGGCAGGTATATGAGGTTGAGTGGGATCTGGGATCAGCCATGATCGAATGGCGGAGCAGACCCAGTTGGCCAAATGGCCTAACTCTACTCCTTATATCTTATGATCTTATGGATATCTTACTGTGGGTACCTGACCAAATCTGCACACAATATTCCAAATTAGGCCCCCTTTGAGTTTTCTCTGCCACAAATTAAGGTCAAGGGTGATCATGAAACTTGTCTAGTTCTCCACATTCCTTCATTCCCAAAGTATCCAAGGTCTATCAGATGCAGTCTGAAAATACAAATTATACCAATTTGGGATGGAGAATTTCAGAAATTAACAATCTCCTAAGAATTTTCTCTGCTTTAATGGCAAATTCCTTATCCCGAGACAGAGCCCTTTGGTTCCAGACTCTCCATTCTAAGAAAACATCACAGCATCAACCTACCTACCTTAAATGTCACAATGCAATCGACTTTCATAAACTCCAGTAAGTAATATCATAACCTTATTAATCCCCATTCCCCTGAAACACCTCCAGTGGATGAGAAGGCTAATTATTCGGTACTTTCATTGCCTAACCTTGGGTGCAGAATACCCCTTCTTTTCCAAGCAGTAACTAAATGCCATCATTTCTAGCTGAGCAGTCATCAAATTTCAACAGGTTCATTCATTCTAGTTCTATATCGGCATATCTTTATACCCATCCTCTTGAGCTGGATGTGAATTCATGACAATATATTCTTCTCCAGCCCCTTTTTTTTTTTGGCCAGGCCAAATGATAATCCTTATCCTCTTGTCAGAATTGAGTTCAAATCCGAGGGAGCAGAGATTCAGGGAACGACCACCTAGTCCCCTGCCCTCAGGGTGTGATCATCGTTCAGCGTTAATAGTTTTGGAAGGAAGGAATACTTAATGAAATTTTAAAAGCGGTGAGTGGTTAAAGGAAAAAATAGAAACAACCTTAAAATTAATAGCAATTAGAGACCCCTATTGCTTTAAATCTCAAACTTTTTTCACAAGGTGGTTGGCTCTCTTTTAGTGTTCGGATGGAGAGTAATGGCACAGGATCAAGTCAAAATATACGAGAAGAAAGATAACATGACCAGTATAGTGGCTAAAAAAGGTCTTAAAAATCACCTATGCATACATGACTGCTTTTGCCCTTCACCTATACATTTCTCCTCTTGTTTCTCCAGCAGTTTTCTCCTTTTTGTCATTTTTCCCCTTCTGTTTAAATATGACAGATTCTTTTATTCATATCCGCTCACTGTTACTTGAATTTAACAAGTAGGCTGGAATGCATGGCTGTGTCACAGCGGGTGAGAAAAAGGCTCACTGGGGAGTCTTTGTTAAAACTGTTAAGTATTAATTTCTCCTGACGAATTTCCGCTGTCATTTCCTTAATATCGTGCACATGAAATAATCATGTCTTAAACCTAGCAGTAATTGAAGATGATTTTCATTTTCCTGGCATCATGGGAGCCATAATTTTCAACATATGAGATTTAAACCTCTTAGCAGAATGCTTTATACCTCGTTCACTTACATGTGGTCTTTAGTTCCCCCCCCCACTCACTCATTCTCACTCACGCTCTCTTTCTCCTCTCTCACTGTCTTCCCACCCCCATCCCCAGTCACCCTCTTCTCCTTCTCCCTCTCCCTCTCATTCTCCCTCTACCTCTCTGTGTCCCCTCTCCCACTCCCTTGCCTCCCTCTCTCTCTCCCCTCTCTCCATCTTCCTCACCCTCTCCCCTCTTCCTCTCCTCACTCTCTTTCTATCTCTCCCCCTCTCTCCCCACCCTCTCTCTCCTTCCCTCTCCATCTTCCCCTCTCTTTCTCTCTCTTACCCTTCTCTACCTCTTTTTTTCCTCTCCCTCTCCTTCTCCCCTCCCCCTCTCCTTCCCCCCTCCCCCTCTCCTTCCCCCCTCCCCCTCTCCTTCCCCCCTCCCCCTCTCCTTCCCCCCTCCCCCTCTCCTTCCCCCCTCCCCCTCTCCTTTCCCCCCTCCCCTCTCCTTCCCCCCTCCCCTCTCCTTCCCCCTCCCCTCTCCTTCCCCCTCCCCCTCTCCTTCCCCATCTCCCCCTCTCCTTCCCCATCTCCCCCTCTCTCCCACTTCTCTCTTCTTCTCTCCCTCTCTCGCTCCCCCTCTCCTTTCCTTCTCTCCTCTCTCTCTTTATCTCTCTCTCCTCTTTCTCTCCCTCTCCCTCCCTCTCCTTCTCCCTCTCCCTCCCTCTCCTTCTCCCTCTCCCTCCCTCTCCTTCTCCCTCTCCCTCCCTCTCCTTCTCCATCTCCCTCTTGCCTCTACCTCTCCTCTCTCTTTCTCTCTTGCTCCAATCCCTCCTCCCTCTTTCCCCCTCTCTCCCTCTCCTCTCCCTCTCGCTCTCCTCTTTCCCTCTCTCTCCCCCCTCTTCCTCTCTTTCTCTCTAGCTCCAATCCCTCCCCCTCTCTCTCCCTCCCTATTTCCTTCTCCCTCTCCCTCTGTCGTTCCCACCTCACCCTTTCTCTCTCCCTGTCTCCCTTTCCCTCTCCTTCTCCCCTTCTCCCTCTCCTTCTCCCCTTCTCCCTCCACCTCTCCCTCTCCCCTCCCTCCCATCTCTCTCTCTCTCTCTCTCTCCCTCCCTCCCTCCCTCCCCTCGTTCTCCTGGATTTTGTCACTGAGTTTGCTATTCTTTCACATTTTACACTGTTTCCTTCAGATGTATCTGTTGTATTTTTCTTCTTCCATCAAAGCTTTGCATCAGTTTTATTTTTATTTTTTATTTTTTTTATCCATTTTCCCTCTATTTACTCCAGATTCATCGCTTTGAAAAAAAAAGTCCAGAATTGATTTCCACGCGGACTATTTATCTCACAATCTACCTTTTTTGTTTCATTCCATTTTCATTTTTTTCGCCAGCAACTATCAAAGTCTTTCACATTCCCAATGTTACAGAGTGTTCCTCTGTCGCTTTCCCGACTGTGGCTGACGGTGAGGGGTGCAGGGTATTGTAGGGGATAAAATGGTTTGGACGGGATTAAACAGCAAATTCCCATTTTTACCCCTGTCCTACCCAACAGGACGCAAAGCTGTTTCTCTGAGGTGATCTCTCTTCAGTGACCTAGAGTACACTCATCCCGTGCCAGGTAGATTCGGGTGACAAGTGCAGACCACGACTGGGTGGTCGAGGCCGGAGCGGGTCTCTGTGTGTCATTTTGTGAGCCCACTCTACGTTAGTACCTTATCATTTACCACTCCTCCCGCTTCCTTTATCTCTCTTATTTCTGTACTTCTAGCTTTCATTGCCTTTATCCTCTGTATACAACCTTTTTGACAACTATTCACCGGATAATTCTCTAAAATAATTTGCCGCTTTTTATCTCCCCCCCCCCACCGACTATTTATAACTTTCTAATGCCTTTGTAAAATTTCCCCTGTTTAATTCCGTGCTTTTCTCCCTCCACCCGTTTTCCCACTTTTCTTCTTTCGGGTGTGTGTGTGTTTTCCAGCATAATTCTCACAGCCAACTCTCTGTCTCTCTCTCTCTCTCTCTCTCTCTTCCTCAGCTTCTGCACAAACGCATTCCCAGCAATGCCTGACTGATGGCGGCTGGAAGTGCTGAGATTTATTAGTGTTTATGCTGGAAGTAGCGGGCAGCCCGCTGCTGAGCTGTATGAACCCAGCACGCCGCAGATTGGGATTTGTCCGCCTTGTATCTGGGAAGCGATTTATCAGCCGAGTGGGAGCCAGAGGCGCCGGCTGCCACCTTCTCCTGCCTTTCACAGGGGCCACTGGGGTACAAGCGCGCTGATCACAAAATCTATGTATGCAATCATATTTCTCTTTAGGTGCGATGAAGCAGTAATACTTGTCACCGCCTGATGAAAGTCATTATTCTGATTAAGTCCCTAAAATATTTCATTTGTCAGTGACACTCCTTAAGTACTTCCCTACTTGCGAGCAGCCAACTGTGTCTATTGACTATGTACCACGTCAATTTACATCGCCAGCGACAACATTATTGTCGCTAATGTGCCCAACAATGCGCACCTATCAAGCTTTCTTATTTCTCCTCGGCTTGCCCTCGGATGTGAAGGTTGTCTACTTTAAAAAATGCATTTTTTTTTGGTACTCATTTTCAATGTCATAAATTTCAATTTGTGCCTGCAAATTCAGCCATTATCACCTGCGACAAACTTTGCAGTCATTCTCCAAAATAGAATGCAATTTGCTGCCAATGACTAGCAAATGAAACCTGGATGCGAATTCATTTGTGTGTGTGTGTGTGTGTGTGTGTGTGTGTGTCCGTGTGTCCACGTGTACGCGCGTACGCGAGCTTTTCTCCACTCAGCTACCCCCCCCCCCCAAACCCCCAAGCCTTACCAATCCTTTTCCTTTTTCAGGAATTACCCCTGGTCAACTGTTTCCTCACCTTTGTGCCTGCATTAGTGAAAGATCGAATTATTTTCCAATGCATATACACATCTCTTCTGCCCTTCCAAGGTTTTTAACATTTAAATGATGGAGAGAATTGAATGATCTGTCAAGGCCTTCTAAGTGCACAAGACAGAGTGACAACATTAAAATAGCCGAAGAATGCACGCTGAACAAATAAGTTGAGATACAGCACAATAATGTTTTTTTTCCCTGAGAAATTTATTGAATAAAGAGGGTCACTCAACCCCATCGCACTACAGATAGGTTTCCAGATCCTCTTTTATTTTGAAACACATTGCCACACATTTATTCTTCTGCCTGAATGCAAGATCAGTCTATGGGATCAGCATCCAGGACTTTCTTCTGGAATGTAAAACAAATCCTGGTTGAATTTCTGGAGATTTTTTTTTGAGGGAACTAGGCTGAGGGATTGATGCTGGGAGTTGACATTCTTCAGAGTCTCACTCAGACTAATACATGAATTTCAATTTATTGCTTCCTAATCTTTAGATTATTACTTTAAAACCTGCAGCTGATTACTCTTAAACTTCCACTTTGTGTTATTTGTGAAGAATAATGGATTATCTGGATAAAGGGCAATAAAATAACTCAGCAATGCCCTCCACTCCATATATGCATCACGATTAGAGTTTGCAAACACAAGAAAATCTGCAGATGTTGGAGATTCAAAGCAACACACACACACACACACACACACACACACACACACACACACACACACACACACACACACACACACCTGGAGAAATGCCAGGCAGCATCTATGGAAAAGAATAAATAGTCAAGGTTTCGGACCAAGAATCCTGAAAAAGTTACTTGGCCAGGAACATCAACTGTTTACTCTTTTCCATGGATGCTGCCTGGCCTGCTGAGTTGCTCCAGCATTTTGTAGGTGTTACTATTACAGCTCTGGTGTTCCAGAGTTCAGAGTTCAAATCCAGCACCGTCTGTACATCCTCGTTGCAAACCGCTTGGGTTTCCTCCAGGTGATCCAGTTTCCTCCCACAGCCCAAAGATGTTCCAGCTGGTAGGATAATTGTAAACAAACAAGTTGTCCTGTGATTAGGCTAGTTTTAAATAGGTGAGTTGCTGGGTGGTGTGGCTCATTCAGCCTGGTCCGTGCAGTGTCTCTAAGTAAGTAAATACATAAAATGAGTCCTTCAGTAAATTCTTGGTTACTGCCAAAGAATCATGATACTGTATAGAGGAATTTCACAGTGTGGGATCTTGATTTGCACTGGCCTCCAGCCAGTGCTTTCAGACGTTGTTATGCAATGATGCTTGAACTAACAACTGTAATGGGGTTATTTTGAATAAATAATTTGTAATGATTCTTAGCAACTCTTCTACCCAGTCAATATCATAATTTAATACAAATTATTTTGGATACAAAGCTTCAGTGTAAGATTCATGAAGTTGATAGACGCAGAGTTTGTGATCATAATTTGCTGTAGACTGAATGAAATACATTTATGAGCCCTGTAACTCCTGCATTGCAATTTCACAGAGGTGTCTATGGAAGATCCCCAAAACTTACATTATGCTTTAGCAAGCTTTGATCACTAAAGGGTTGTTTTCACCCCAACCTATGCTCTTAGAAACAAATCCTGAAATATGCACGCAGCATCAATGAGTCAACCCATAATTCAATCCCTCACATGCTTTAAATAAATATATTCCTATCACTTATCCGTGATCTTACTGTAATACATGCCGCTGGGAGGGCCTCTCCCCTCCAAAACTCCAATATATCAAAAAGATCAAACACTTAAAGAGCAATTTTATTACCCCATATGTTTTCAAAGTTCAAAGTAAGTTGCCTCTCAAAGTACGTATATGTCACCACACACTACCCTGAGATTCATTTTCTTGCGGGCATTTGCAGTAGAACAAAGAAGTACAATAGAAGTAATGAAAAACTGCACTAAAACAAAGGCAACCAATAGGGAAAAGAAGACAACCTGAACAAAAACAGAAAAAGCAATGGTAAAAAAATAATATATAAACAAACAAACAAATAAATCATGATAGTGTAGTGGCTAACTCAATGCTTTACAGTGCCAGTGACCCAGATACGTTTCCCACTTCCCATGACCACATCAGTTTCCTCCTGGTGCTCCAATTTCCTTCTACAGTCCAAAGACGTACTGGTTGGTAAGTAAATTGTCCTATGATTAGGCTAGGACTAAATCGGGGAATAGCTGGACAGTGTGGCTCAAAGGACCAGAAGGGCTTATTCTGCATTGTATCGTAAGACCATAAGATATGGGAGCAGAATTAGGCCATTTGGCCCATCGAATCTGTTCCACCATTTCAAGACCTATCCAATTTTCCTGTCATCCCCAGTCTCCTGCCTTCTCCCTGTATCCTTTCATGCCCTGACCAATTAAGAATCTATAACCCCTGCCTTAAATATAAATAAAGACTTGGCCTCCACAGCTGCCTGTGGCAAAAATTCCACAGATGCACCATTCTCTGGCTAAAGAAATTCCTCTTTATCTCCATTCTCAAATGATGCCCCTCTATTCTGAGGCTGTGTCCTCTTGTTTTAGACTCCCAATAAATAAATAAATAATATTGGGAAAATCTTGCCTGATATCTGGCAGAACATGACCAATTTCAGCAAGAAAAGTACAAACCAACTTCTGAACTTCAATAACCTCATTTTAGAGATCTTCAATTGACAAAGATATTCCATCTCTCCACTCACATCTTGATGCTGAAAAAAAATCAAACGCATCAAGATGTCAGCTTTATTCTTAAATTAGTTCATGCACGTAGGGAAGAGACTTCAATGAATTATAAAGTCATAAATATTGCATGCCACATGTATTGCAATGCACAAAGATCATTTAACCCTCCTTTTTCAGAATTATTGACAAACTAAGCAGAGTTTAGTCATAGTTATAGTCATACTTTATTGATCCCAGGGGAAATTGGTTTTCATTACAGTTGCACCATAAATAATTAAATAGTAATAAAACCATAAATAGTTAAATAGTAATATGTAAGTTATGTCAGGGAGTCCAGGACCAGCCTATTGGCTCAGGGTGTCTGATCCTCCGAGGGAGGAGTTTTAAAGTTTGATGGCCACAGGCAGGAATGACTTCCTATGACGCTCTGTGTTGCATCTCTGTGGAATGAGTCTCTGGCTGAATGTACTCCTGTGCCCAACCAGTACATTATGTAGTGGATGGGAGACATTGTCCAAGATGGCATGCAACTTGGACAGCACCCTCTTTTCAGACACCACCGTCAGAGTGTCCAGTTCCATCCCCACAACATCACTGGCCTTACGAATGAGTTTGTTGATTCTGTTGGTGTCTGCTACCCTCAGACAGTTGCCCCAGCACACAACAGCAAACATGATCACACTGGCCACCACAGACTTGTGGAACATCCTCAGCATCGTCTGGCAGTTGAAGTCCGAGGTGTAAGTGGTGAAGAGAAAGGGAGACAAGACAGTCCTCTGTGGAGCCCCAGTGCTGCTGATCACTGTGTCAGATACACAGTGTTGCAAGCACACGTACTGTGGTCTGCCAGTCAGATAATCAAAAATCTATGACACCAGGAAAGCATCCACCTGCATCGCTGTCAGCTTCTCCCCCAGCAGAGCAGGGGGGGATGGTGTTGAACGCACTGGGGACGTCAAAAAACATGACCCTCACAGTGCTCGCTGGCTTGTCCAGGTGGGCGTAGACACGGTTCAGCAGGTAGATGATGGCATCCTCAACTCCTAGTCGGGGCTGGTAGGCGAACTGGAGGGGATCTAAGCGTGGCCTGACCATAGGCCGGAACAGCTCCAGAACAAGTCTCTCCAGGGTCTTCATGATGTGGGAGGTCAATGCCACCGGTCTGTAGTCATTGAGGCCGCTGGGGCACAGCGTCTTCAGCACAGGGATGAGGCAGGATGTCTTCCACAGCACAGGAACCCTCCTGTTTGAATGGGAGTTGCCTCAGCAATAAATAAACATGATCTTACTTTTGGTCATAAAACACAACTCATTTACTATCCTATTGAAACAAACAGAGATAAATGTTTCTAACCTCATATGTGGTTTTTCTTCTCCATTCCTCCAAATTAAAAACAACAAATGCAAAAGGAGTGATTTTATTGAAACAGAGAACAATCTTCTGGAGGGACTCAACGAGTTGAGCAGCATCTGTGGGGGGGGGGATGGGGGGGGATGAAGGAATTGTCAGCGTTTTGGTCTAAAATGTTTGCATCAGGACTGAAACTACTTCTATTGAAACAGGTAGTGCTTCTGCCTTTTAAGTGGCAGAGAGCAGCCATTGAGGCAACGAGACCATGGCCACTGTCTCAGAGATTGAATGATGTCTTATATTGTTTCAAATATTATATATTAGTAGATGCCAAACTGGATAATGGTCTTCAACCTGCATTTTTCATGACCAATGCTGCTTTTTTTCTGCTATGAAATATTTGATATTTTTTGTCTGAGTGATATTGATGACTGGTGGTAGTAATAGGGCCTATTAATGTTGCATCTGATTTAAATGTGCTGTTCTGAGATAGAAGGATGGAAATCCATGGCCAGTACATGTAGTCATTCAGGGCACTGCTGGGTTGAACAGAGCCTATACTTAGTGACAGGTTAATTTATATAAACTTTCAATTCAGAGCCACATCCCTAAGTATGTTGAGACAGTAGTGACTGAGATAAGGATGATTCAAGAGTTAATTGCACATGCTGAGCCTGCAATCAGTTGTCCAAAAAAGAACACTGCTTCAGTGCCTTTGACTTTCCATGTGATTCATTCCAACCTGGATGCACCAGTAGGTCTTGTTAGACTTGAAGAGGTGAACTGCTTCAGGGTACCTAACTGGAGTCCATTGCTTGCCAGTGTTAAAGTCCTAAAACAATGCACAGTGCCAATAGAGCTTTGTGGGGAACAGACTTTGGGTAATTTCATTTCAGGTATACATTTGTTTAATTTAGTTTAACTGTTAGCTTTCATTTGATTCATACTCAAGTATCCTCCCAGAAGATCAGGTAACCAGCCAGAAATGGTTCACTGAAGTCTAGAGTCAGCTGATTTCAGTTAACCATTTCTAGTTGGTTACCTGATTATCTGGTAAGCCCTATGTCCAGCTGACTCTATACCAGCTGAACCTTGATGAGCTGTTGTTGAGATTTCGATATTTAAAACTATCAGGGAGGACAGTGAAATAGACACTGTTCCTGAAGAGTGGAACACCTCTTCCTGAAGACTGTAGAACTGGTCCATCAAGAATGACTAGAGGGTGCGGATATCACTGAGGCAGGTGGGCAGAAGCAGAAGATATAATCTGTCTAACAGATAAGGAGTTTTTGCAGCTATGTAAAATACAGGCTGCAGGGAGGATGACTAAACTGGCCACTGCATCATGATACAAGGGGGAGAATGAATTGAGGAAAATGAAGAGGAAAGTAATTGTGACATGGACTATATACTGATGGGATATGCACTGTTCTCTGAAGTCACATCCTAAACACTGTGGTTCTTGCCAGAATTGGAGTGGAAGAAGTAAAGTTGATTGTTGTGGTCAATGTGGGAAACAACAATGAAGATAAGGTATAGAAGGAAGTTCCATTGAATGTATTTCTACTCCAACTAAAAGGTAAACAACAAAGGTAAAAACTTTAGATTACTACCTGAGCTAAATGCAAATTGGTATTCTGTTCATAGGATCAGAGTACAAAATTAATGAAAGATTGCAGTAGGGAAAATGCTGTCAGTTCATGAGCACTTAGAACCAGTATAAGGGAAAAAAAAGCCATTCTATTGGCTTCATTTGCATTAAACTGTGACAAATGTCCTAAAAACATTGAATAGGGTTGCAGAAAAGGTGAGATAAAATGTACCAAGTTAATGGAAAAAGGTCAAGACCATTGTGAAAGACAACAAAATTGGTGTTAGTGACCTGAGTCTGACAGGACAGAATGTACAAACACAAAACTATGCCTCCAATTAGAGTAAAGTAAATGAGTATAATCTACTAGCTGTTGCACAGATGTGCTTGCAAAGTAAGTTTGAGAATTTAAAATATCAAGGATACTTAATTTTTAGAAGAGACAGGTAAAATAGAAGAAATCATGTTAATAAAGAACAAGATATTGGTGGTACAAAGGGGATCATAGTTCAGAAAGTGAAGGTATATTATTTGTGTGGAGCTACGAAACAACAGCCAGAAACTCTTTATAAGAGTTGTCTTTGGTTCCTGGCGGTAGTAGTAATGAAGGACATAGTATAAATCATGAAACTAGAGGTGCATTTAAAAAAAAATAGTATAATTATGGGGAATGTCATCTAGGAAATCAGTTAACAATAATAGTCTGGAGGATGAATTCATGGAGGGCATGAGATTACTTTCTAGATCAGGGGTTGCCAACCTGGGGTCCACAGACCCCTTACTTAATGGTATTGGTCTATGGCATGAAGGTTGGAATCCCCTATATCTAGATTAATATACTGAGGAATTAACAAGGGCATTGGCTATTTCAGATCTAGTATTGTGCAAAGAGAAAGTGTTAGTTAAAATCTGGTGATCAAGGAGCATTTAGGGAAGAGTGATCATAATATGATAAAATCTTACATAAAGATTAAAAATTTCTCTTTATCTCAGTTGTGAATTGCCAATCCTTTACTTTGAGTACTTGTTAGGAAATTGAAAGGTACTGGTGTTACGGGGATCTAAATGTCCTAGCGGATCAATCATTGTCAATACAGTGCAGATACAGTAAGCAATTGGGAAGCTAAATGTCACATTAGACTTTATTGGAAAAGAATTCAACTACCACCTATTGAAACCTCTTGTTGAAGTTACAGAGGACTGTGGGGAGCTCACATCTGGAATGCCAAGAACAGGGAGTGGTCTCTCCAGCAACACACATCAAAGTTGCTGGTGAACGCAGCAGGCCAGGCAGCATCTCTAGGAAGAGGTACAGTCGATGTTTCGGGCAGAGACCCTTCATCAGGACTAACTGAAGGAAGAGCTAGTAAGAGATTTGAAAGTGGGAGGGGGAGGGGGAGATCCAAAATGATAGGAGAAGACAGGAGGGGGAGGGATGGAGCCAAGAGCTGGACAGTTGATTGACAAAAGAGATATGAGAGGATCATGGGACAGGAGGCCCAGGGAGAAAGAAAAGGGGGAGGGGGGAAGCCCAGAGGATGGGTAAGGGGTATAGTAAGAGGGACAGAGGGAGAAAAGGAGAGAGAGAGAGAGAATGTGAGAATGTGTGTATATAAATAAATAATGGATGGGTTACGAGGGGGAGGTGGAGCATTAGTGGAAGTTTGAGAAGTCGATGTTCATGCCATCAGATTGGAAGCTACCCAGATGGAATATAAGGTGTTGTTCTTCCAACCTGAGTGTGGCTTCACCTTTACAGTAGAGGAGGCCGTGGACAGACATATCAGAATGGGAATGGGGTGTGGAATTAAAATGTGTGGCCACTGGGAGATCCTGCTTTCTCTGGTGGACAGAGCCACTCCATCCTCTCACTCCATCCTCCCGCCACCCCACTAGGAATAGGGTTCCCCTTGTCCTAACCTACCACCCCACCAGCCTCTGGGTCCAACATATTATTCTCCGTAAATTCCGCCACCTCCAACGGGATCCCACCACTAAGCACATCTTTCCCTCCCCCCAACATTCCACTTTCCACAGGGATCACCCCCTACGCGACTCCCTTGTCCATTCATCCCCCCATCCCTCCCCACCGATCTCCCTCCTGGCACTTATCCTTGTAAGCCAAACAAGTGCTACACATGCCCCTACACCTCCTCCCTTACCACCATTCAGGGCCCCAAACAGTCCTTCCAGGTGAGGCAACACTTCACCTGTGAGTCGGCTGGGGTGATATACTGCATCCAATGCTCCCGATGTGGCCTTCTATATATTGGCGAGACCCGACACAGACTGGGAGATCGTTTTGCTGAACACCTACGCTCCGCCAGAGAAAGCAGGATCTCCCAGTGGCCACACATTTTAATTCCACATCCCATTCCCATTCTGACATGTCTATCCACTGCCTCCTCTACTGTAAAGATGAAGCCGATACAACACGTTATATTCTGTCTGGGTCGCCTCCAACCTGATGGCATGAACATTGACTTCTCAAACTTCCGCTAATGCCCCACCTCCCCCTCGTACCCCATCTGTTATTTATTTATATACACACATTCTTTCCCTCGCTCTCTTCTTTTTCTCCCTCTGTCCCTCTCACTATACCCCTTGCCCATCCTCTGGGTTCTCCCCCCTCCCCCTTTCTTTCTCCCTGGGCCTCCTGTTCCATGATCCTCTCATATCCCTTTTGCCAATCAACTGTCCAGCTCTTGGCTCCATCCCTCCCCCTCCTGTCTTCTCCTATCATTTTGGATCTCCCCCTCCCCCTCCCACTTTCAAATCTCTTACCAGCTCTTCCTTCAGTTAGTCCGGACAAAGGGTCTCAGCCCGAAATGTCGACTGTACCGCTTCCTAGAGATGCTGCCTGGCCTGCTGCGTTCACCAGCAACTTTGACGTATGTTGCTTGAATCTCCAGCATCTGCAGAATTCCTTGTGTTAGTGGTCTCTCTATCAAGACAAGGATGTCCTTATGATAGGAGGGTACTGAAGGCTCACCAGATTAATTACTTGGGTTTGTCCTATGAGGAAAGATTAAACAATCCAGACCCATCTTCCTCTCAGTTTAGATGAAGAAGTAGTGCTATCACTGAAGTGTCCAAAACTCTGATAGGAACTGGATGGAATTGATGCAGGATAATGTTTTCACCTGGTTGTGTGTCTACAACCAGAAGTTGCTGTCGCAAAATAAGGGAAACTGAGGATAGCTTTATTTGTCACATGTATATCAAAGCATACAATGAAATGTGTCACTTTGCAACAATCAACATTGTGCTGGGGGCAGCCCACAAGTGTTGCCATGCTTCCAGCACCAACATAGAATGCCCACAATTAATAAACCCTAACCCGTAGGGTTTTGGAATTTGGAAGGAAATTGGTGCACCTAGAGATAACACACACAGTCACAGAAAATATCCAAGCTCCTTACAGACAGTGGCAGGAATTCAAACCCTAATCTTACAGCTGGCACTGTGCTGCATTGTGCTAATCACCATGCTACTGTGCTGCCCTAGTGCATGGGTATGGTAATTTCATGACTGGGAAGAGGAGAGATTATTTTCACCCAAAACCTTGTAAATCATTGGAATTCTATGCCCTAGCAGGGGTTCCCAACCTTTTTCTTATGCCAAGGAGCCTTACCATTAAACGAGCGATCCGTGGGCCCCAGGTTGGGAATCACTGCATTGTTGGGATTTAATTTCAGAATATTTTCAAGGTAAGCATAGATAAATTTTTGGATATAAAGAAGATGAGTGGATATTAGGTTTGTCCCATGAAAGGACGGGGAAGACCCGCCATGATCTTAGTGACCGACAGAGCAGATGTGAGATGCTGACTGACTTGTGCATCTTTTGTTCTTAAATTTAATATTTTGGGAATTATTTTGACACTAATTCATTTCCAGTGATAAAAGGGTTCCAGTTTGTCCAATAGCTGGGAGCAATCACAGACGTTGAAAATAGGAAAAACTCCTCATCAGCCTGAATTACATTTGAACCTTATTTTCAAGATTCAAGATTGTTTATTGGCTATACAGTACATAAGTATAGAGAAAATGAGATGGTTGTTACTCTGGATCCAAATGCAGCTTAAAAAAACACCAAGCATAAAGAACACAAAAAGCACAAGAAAACACAATAAATATAAAAGCAATGCTTTAAAACACAATGCACAAGTAGCTGTTAAATACACTCAGTGGCCACTTTATTAGGTAACTCCTGACTGCTGAGTTTATGATTGTGATCTGTTGCTACTGTAGAACATTCACTTCAGGGTTCAACATGTTGTATTCTGAGTTGCTCTTCTGCACACCACTGTTGTAACACGTGGTTATTTGAGTTACTGTTGCCTTCCTGTCAGCTTGAACCAGAATGGGCATTCTCCTCTGACCCCTCTCATTAACAAGCATTTTCATCCACAGGACTGCCGCTCATGGATTTTTTTTTTTTTTGCACCATTTTCTCTCATTTCTAGAGACTGTTGGATGTGAAAATCTCAGGAGATTAGCACTTTCTGAGATACTCGAACCACCTCACCTGCCACCAACTATCATTTCATGCTTAAAGTCACTTAGATCACATTTCTTCCCCATTGTTTGGTCTGAACAACAAGTAAACTTCTTGACCATGCCTGCATGCATTTATGCATTGAATTGCTGCTACATTTGTATTAATGAGCCAATGTACAGGCGTACCTAACAAAGTGGCCACTGGGTGTATATAAAGTGACGCTAGGTGCTGTACAGTATACATAGCGACTGTGAGAAGGCAAGTGAACTGAAATCAGTCCAATATGTTGCCTACCATTTCACTTTATTGGTAGATCTTCAGACTCTGTTTTCAGAACAACATCCTCAGTGCATAAAACCATCAACTCTACCTTGTTATTCATCTCTCACATTATTTATTTATGTTTGTAACTTAAGGTAACTTCCTTGTCTTGTTGCTGCAAAACAAATTTCAGGACCCTTGACAGGGATAATAAACCTTATTCTGTTTCTTCAGAATGGATGTTAGGATGGGTTTGTGAATAGGATGGTATAAAAATGAAAAGCAAGTTGAAGATGGTTCCCTGGGAACATTGACTGCAAAAGTTCACTCCTGCCTGATGGGAAGATATGGCAAAGAATAAGAGAAGTAGCAGTGGTGGAGATTATGTACATTGGTTGTCAAGAACTAAAGGAGGTCACATACCAAATAAAAACTTCACAGTGAACATCTAATGCTTGGATCAGGAAATCCATGCACTGGAATATTTGGCTACAATGGAAACAAATTCTTGGATTGGCCATGTCACTTGGATTTCACACAATCCTGAAACATTCCAAAGTTTAAAACAATTTATTCTTTTCATAACTGATTTGCCATCGCTAGTTCAAGTCATTGCCCATGTTTATAATTGATGACTACCCTCTAATTTTTGTTACTTCCACCCTTTTGGGAATCAAAGGAGTTGGTTCAGTCATTACATAATACAGCACATTGATGTTCTGTAATGTAAGCTCAGAATAGTCAGTGTCATATTAATATAATGGCAGTTATCTTCATATGGGACAGATATTAAGTGTCAGGATGGCCTACTTTCATCACAAGCTGCCACAGTGTTTCAACATGAAGGGACATTTACAGGCACATCTATTAAATCATTTATAGGTATCTAGTGAGTCAATTAGCTTCATATATCTGGGACAGAGAAATATATACGTGAGCGGAGTTCTTGACATTCAACTCAATCCTGGTACTAATCCATGAAAGATGCTAAATGACAATATAATGTTCTTTTTTAAACAAAAGCAATAACCCTAAATAACATTCTAAGGGGAAAAGATTGTTAAAATATTCTCATTAGTCCTCACTGAAGTCAGCAGGGTTATATTGTAACTACAGCATATTAGTTTTTACCCAGAAGCAGCTGTGCACAGATGTAACATTGCCACAGGTACTAATAACATGCTAAGTGTATTTTTTTCCCTTTTGTTGATCAACTGGAATATATTCCATGAAAATATTTCAGCAAGAGAGGTCAATGACACTAAAACAGAATGCATAAGTATCTATTAAAAAAAAGGGGTGCACTACCAAGTTTTGTGAATGTCACATGCAGTTTTAAAAATTTCTTAATGCATAGGTTGTCAGGAATTGATTTTTATAAAAATTAAATATGACTAACAATAAGTTAATGATGATTCCATTAGAACTATAAATGTAAGATCTGGGGATGAGCTGAGTACAAGGATAAGGCAGTATGCCAATAATGTTTTAAGAAGAGACTGCAATGACTCTAAGCCTGGATATTAATAATTCAACTCCAAGCATGTAACAAGAATTTTCAATTCTGTTAGGTTAATCACTTTATAATTTTCAACTCGTGACACTGAAACAAATACATTTAAATCTATTAAAACCATTCATGAATTAGCAGGAAATTTATTGTTGTTGTATTGCAATTCAAAATAAACTGAGCACTAGAAATGCAATTCTTAACCAAAAATACATTCCTTTTCATTTTCTTCTACACATTTTTATATATTTTTACTATTATTTTCTTCCAACAAAACTTCCCTGTCATTTTAAGGTTAATCACAATTGAAGAAAATTAGTTTCTAATTAACTGAATGAGCTGCCGTATTGGAACTTGTTAGCTCTTAAATGCCAGTAACGGCTGGGATTGACAGTATGATCCTAGCCAGTTGGCATAACGTGCTTGTAGGACAGTAATGGTTAAAGAAACAGAGCTGGCAGAAAATGTGTATCCTCCATGGAGGTGTAACCAACCATCGCCAAACTTGCAATTTCCGCTACACAATTCCACTCTGGATGCGGCTCTTATAAATTCATGAGAAATGCTGGTGTCAACCAGGTGTAACTATTGTATTTCCTCACTATTTAGTAAATTATCATCACCTCATTGTTTCCACATATGTTTTCACTCATCAGCGTGCTGGCAAAAATTACAGAGAAACCATCAAGGGAATATAGGGGACAAATGCATAATCTACAGAAAAAGGCTCATATGATCTCCATGTCTATGAGGGGGCAATTGAGTGGATGATTCAGTGTGTCCTTAAACAGGACATTTATAAATATGCAGGAGTTTGGGAGGTTATACATTAATGTGCAGCTAGGAGAAGGGAGAAAAGGATATGAAGCCATTCTTGCTTAACATTAATGTAAAATTTGAGATTTCATAGAGAAATATATTTTGAGATGTAATTCAAATGATTCAGAATTGTTATTTTCAGTTAAGTATTTTTGAAATGTATATGTTTTAGATTATTTGTATGTTTACTAGTATAAACTGAAAATAGCAAGCACCTGAAATACTCAGCAGGTCAGGCTGCATCTGGGGAGAGGGAAGCAGATGTAGTGCTTCAGGTCAATGAGCTTGCATCAAAACTGGAGAACTGACAAAACAGGTGTGTTTTAAGTTACAAAGAAGTTGAGAGAGCAAAGACATTGTTTGTTAAAAAGTAGAAATGAAGAGAATCTCGATAACAGCTCAAGAAAACAAGAATTAAGAATATGCACTCTGGTATTACAGAACCATTCTGCTAGTCACCAATATCTAGCCTGATCTCTGTCAAGCAACACACATCAAAGTTGCTGGTGAACGCAGCAGGCCAGGCAGCATCTCTAGGAAGAGGTACCGTCGAATTTAGTCCTGACGAAGGGTCTCGGCCTGAAATGTCGACGGTACCTCTTCTTAGAGATGCTGCCTGGCCTGCTGCGTTCACCAGCAACTTTGATGTGTGTTGCTTGAATTTCCAGCATCTGCAGAATTCCTGTTGATCTCTCTCAGCTCTGTTTTCCAGTACTATTCCCATATCCCTTGGATCCTTTATCAGCCAGATATCGTTTGCTCCCTACTTTCAATGAACTGGATGTCTATTGTTCATCCTGAAGATTTCCCCTCCATCATCAACATTCTGAACAGTCCACAAACTTGGATTTTCTGAAGGCCTTTGACAAGGTGCTGCACATGAGGCTACTTAACAAGCTACGAGCTCATGGTATTACAAGAAAGACACTAGCAAGGATAAAGCACTGGCTATTTGGCTGGAGACAAAGAGTGGGAATAAATGGAGCCTTTTCTGGTTGGCTGGCATGACCAGTGGTTTTCCACGGGGATCTGTGTTGGGACTGATTCTTTTTATGTTTTATGTCAATGATTTGGATGATGGAATTGATGGCTTTGTTGCAAAGTCTGCAGGCAATGTGAAGATACGTGGAAAGGCAGGTAGTTTTGACAAAGTAGAGAGGCTGCAGAAGGACTTAAACAGATTAGGAAAATGGGCAAAGAAGTGGCAGATGTAATACAGTCATATACTTGGATAGAGGAAATCAAAGGATAGACTATTTTCTAAATGGAGAGAAAATTCAAAACTCTGAGTTGCAAAGGGACTTGGGAGATTCCCTAAAAGTTCATTTGAAGGTTGTATCGGTGGTGAGGAAGGCAAATGCAATGTTAGCATTCGTTTCAAGTGGACTCAAATATAAAAGCAAGGATGTAATGTTGAGGCTTCATAAAGAACTGGTGAGGCCTCACTTTGGAGTATTATGAGCAGTTTTGGGTCCCTTTTCTTAAAAAGGATTTGTTGACACAGGAGAGGGTTCAAAAGAGGTTCACGAAAATGATTCCAGGATTGAATGGCTTGTCATATGAAGAGCATTTGATGGCTCTGGGCCCGTATTCACTGGAATTCAGAACTAACTGAAACCTATCAAATGCTCAAAGGCCTCAACAGTGTAGACATGGAGAGGATGTTTGTTATGGTGGCAGAGTTTAAGACCAAAGGACCGCCTTGGAATAGAGGGCTCCTTTTAGAACAGAGATAAGGAGGAATGCCTTTAGTCAGAGAGTGGTGAATCCGTGGAATTCGTTGTCACAAGGGGCTGTGGAGGTCAAGTCTTTATGTATATTTAAGGCAGAGGTTGATAGATTCTTGATTGGTCAGGGCATGAAGAGATATGGGGAGAAGCAGGAGATTGGGGCTGAGAGGAAAAATAGATTAGCCATGATTAAATGGTGGAGCAGACTGTATGGACCAAATGGTCTAATTCTGCTCCTATATCTTATGAACGTATAGCTATTACCTTGTTATTCGTCATGGTAAACAACAAATTTTGCAACTTATGTCAGTGATAATAGTCCTGACTGTCTGAAGGTTGCCAGATGGCCTCCCCCTAAGCTTAAGGCCTAAAGGATGTAAGTGAACCGAACGTGCTTTTACAACAGCTTGGTAACTTTTCTGTCATCAATGCTAATGATTGTTTTTTTTGCCTGCCATTGTGGGATTTAAACTGGTATGTCTGAGTTACTAGTGCAGTCCTTTGGACTGGTTCAGTAACTGTTTCATAAGCAAAAGAATGAGGGGAGACCTTATAGAAACATTTTGAGTGTTGAAAGGCATGGACAAAGTGAATGTGGCAAAGTTGTTTCCCATGATGGGGGAGTCTAGTACGAGAGGGCATGACTTCAGGATTGAAGGGCGCCCATTCAGAACAGAAATGCGAAGACATTTTTTTAGCCAGAGGGTGGTGAATCTATGGAATTTGTTGCCACGGGCAGCAGTGGAGGCCAAGTCATTGGGTGTATTTAAGGCAGAGATTGATAGGTATCTGAGTAGCCAGGGCATCAAAGGTTATGGTGAGAAGGCGGGGGAGTAGGACTAAATGGGAGAATGGATCAGCTCATGATAAAATGGCGGAGCAGACTCGATGGGCCGAATGGCCGACTTCTGCTCCTTTGTCTATGGTCTCATGGTCTTAAAATATCAGCTGTCTGCATGGAGTTTGCACCTCTTCTCTATGACCATGTGGGTTTCCAGTGGGTACTCAGGTTTCTTCCCACATGCCAAAGACGTGTAGTTTCATAGGTTAATTCGTCATTCAAAATATTTGCTGGTGTGTACTCAAATGGCAGAATCTGGGAGGAGTTGATAAGAATGCTGGAGAATAGAAAAAGAGGATTAACGTATAATCACTTCATTATAGTGACTATATAGGATTAGAGTAGGCAGTTGGTGGTTAGTGTGTATTCAGTGGGCCAAAGGGCTTGTATCCATGTTGTACCTCTGTCAGACTCTATGTACCCCAAATGACACAAGAGCTCGCTAAGTGAAGGTAATGAATACCTTTCCAGAGGAGATTTGATGGAGAAAGATTAGTGAGGAAATGGGGAGGGAAAACAGCGTTAGAACTATGATATTCTTATCAGCTTTGCTAGAAAAATGACATAAAAGTGAATATGGCAATATTGAACAAATCAGCTAGAATCAGTGGAAAAAGAAAAACTAGGATAATGTTATTAGTCAAAGAACTTAATTAAGATAGGTCAGTTCTGGCTTAGAGGAGAAAGGATGATTATCTGAATGTGTTGAATTCAGTATTGAGTCCCAAAGGGTTCAGCTGTTGTGTGAGTATCAAAATTATTATATGGATAATACACGGAGACCACAAAAAAACAGGGAAGCAGAAGAACATGTTTAATTTGAAAACATACATGAAAAGTAACTAGATTAACATCAGTAACACTAAACACAATCAAATTTACGTGATACTGAAAGAATGATGAAAGTTTATTTTAATTTGTTGTTCGGAAAATAGCACATCTGTCTTCCGAATGTTTATATTTAATGGAACAACAGAGTATTCAGCAGTCAAAAGCAATGAAGTATTGAACGAGTTTTGCTCCAAAGTTCAGTACAGATTTTTGTATTGGCGACTAATTTTGCAGTACACTTTTACTGTCCACATTGCTGCAGAGCACTGAGAGATTGTCACATTTAGGGTTATAGTCTTCGAGCTGTAGATTCATGCAGCACAAAAACAGATCCTTTGGCCTATCAAGTTGCCATCAATCAGCCTGCACCCTGTTTCATACCAATCCTACACTGATCCCTTTTAGTTCTCCCCACTTTCACATCAACTCCCACCCCCCACCAGATTCTATCAGTTGTCTACACACTAGGGGAAATGTACCGTGGCAAAATAACCCGTCAATCTACACATCTTTGAAATAACCCGTCAGTCTGTACATCTTTGAAACATGGGAGGTAATGCAGAGGAGATGCACATGATCACAGGGAGAAATTGCAAATTCCACACAGACAGCACCAGGGCTCCAGACTGATGCCAAGTCACTAGAGCTGAGACAGCAGATCTACTGGCACTGACACTGTGTTGTCCTTTCTGCAAACTAGTCTCAGAATTAAAGTCAGATACAATATATTACATTATCCATTGTTTTTATTTATAGAAAGTACAGAGACATGGATATAAAGTGATTAGACAGTTGATATATGTCATTGTTGTGTGGAAGACATTATCACAGAACATTGACATTTTCAACAATGCCATGAAGAAATCTGATATTCTCTCTTTCTGCCCCTCCCCCTTCCTTCTCTCACCCTTTCTCTATTTTTCTTTTACTCTCCACCTCACCTCTCTCTCTCACTCTCTCATCCACTCTCCTTCACTCTCTCTGTTGTGTGTGTACACACACACACACACTTTCCCATGAGCAATTCCACCCTCGTAAACTCTGCATTGATCAAGTATGATTACCAATCCACAGGATTGAATATTGTAATTGGAATGCATTTACTGCTCTGCAGAGTAGCTAAATAGGTGAAACAGTTGTTATCGTAATAGGCAATAAAATTTTTTGCAGCAATCTCTGACAGATAGATCTCTAATTATATTGTTCAGATACAGGATCATAGACGTGTAGTGTACGTAGACATATTTGAGCATAATCAGGACAATAAATTAATATGCTTACATATGAATATATTGAAAGATGGAATCTGAGTGTGAGTTGTGTGACCTGGTAAATAGAAAGACTTAACTGTGCACTGACAATTAATGAAAAGATGGTGTAAGTTTGTGGAACTTAATGCACAATATCAGTACTTAATTATCTATAGAAATTAGAAAATTATACTTAAGTTGCACAAAATAACAATACATGACTAAAGAGCTAGAGATTACATGCAAGTAGTGGAAACGTCATGAATTCTACTAGGAACTGGTTCTAAGGAGAACACATTGTATGAGATAAATATGGTAGCAGAAATGAGGTGTCTTCAGAAGTATTTGTATTGCTGCCTTGTTGCTAAGTTTATTATACTAATGATGGTGATTATTCATTAAAATATTCACCACGAGATTGTAAGAAATACAGTTTTAGTGAGGAAAAAGTTGGCATTTTATAGTACCTTTATGTTCTTATGACAACCCACAGTGCGTCACAATTAATTATTTACTTTAAGATATAGAATTTTTACACAGTTGTTTCTTTGTGAATTTAATTCTGTAAATCATTATCATATGAAATGAACCAGTAACTGTCTGCATCAACTAAAAGATAAATGTTGGACAGGACACCAGGAAAGCTCCCTGATCTTGGTCAAAAATCTGCAGAGAGGTTCTTCACATTTCTCTCAAAGGACAGAGGAAATCTTGGTTTAATATTATTGTGAAATACAATCATTCTAACAATGTCTCACTCCTTTAGTTTGGGACTGATTTTACAAACTCAAGCCTTTCTGACACGCTTAAATTAAGCAATTTACAAATTCATAATTAGAAAAAGTATTTAAAATTACTTTGGAATGGTTCACTTTGATTAAAATAAAAATAGGGATCCTAAGGATAATGATGTTATGGAAACAGGGAAAAAGTGAATCGTTGACATTTCGGGCCGAGACTTTTCATCAGGACTTGATTTCAAGCCCAGACCCTTTGATAAAGGATCTTGGCCTGTAAAATAGTAAACAGTTGATGTTTCGGGCTGAGTCTAATGAAGGATCTTGGTCCAAAATGTTGACTGTTTACTCTTTTCCATAGATGCTGCCTTGCTTGCTGAGTTCCTCCAGCATTTTGTGTGTGTTGCTTGGATTTCAATCACCTGCAGAATCTCTTGAGTTTAAAAAATGAATCATACACTCTTTTGATGTCTCTTGCTTGTCTGTGGATGAGGATTCTGAACCTATAGCTCTGCATGCCTAAATAATTTGTGGCTCCATCCAGTGGACTACAAAGTTGGAGATGGAGTTACAGCTTCACTCCAAATTTACCATCTAACGAAAGTGGATGAAGTTACTAAAAAGCAACAAGGAATAATCAACTGATGATCAACATTGGATACAATTACTGAGTAGAAATAAATATAAAGATGGGAGACTGAGAACCCTGATAGATAAGTGTGAATCCTGCACCTTCCAGGCACTTACAACCTGACGAAGACAATAAACATCACATGGTTTGACAGCATGTGAAAAAGTAGTATTTCAATATATGCTCCAAAGAACTAGGAGTAATTGTTTGTAGAAAATCAAAAAGAGTAAATCCTTGAAAGGTGTTCCTATGACTGGCCTCGTGGGAATATAGCAGTAGATAATTCTGAATACCTCAGAAAAAGGATTGTAAAACTCTACACAGATATAAGTTTCTGAGATGGAAGGAGATCTTTGGAAAGGGTGTAATAATGAAAAGTCCCATTCTCCCAGGAAATTCCATGTGAAATTAGAGACACAATTAGATGCATGATAGCTTTGGAAGGGTTTATATGCCATTGCTTCCTATAAGACAATGCCTCTTATGCATGCTTGGAAATGGAGAATAGCACTATACCTGTGTGCATCCCCCACAGCACTTGGCGACTTTGTGACCTCTGTCTTGGAGGCTGATGTCAGGACATTCTTCAAGAGGGTGAACCCTCACAAGGCATTAGGCCCCGAAGTGGCTCCTCTTTATTAGGGGTTTGAGGAGATTCAGTGTGTCACCAAAGACTCTTATAGATACATGGTGGAGAGCATTCTGACTGGTTCTACAACAGTCTGGTATGGAGTCTCCATTGTGCAGGATTGCAAGAGGCTGCAGAGGGTTATAGAGTCAGTCAGTTCCATGAGTGTCACAACCACCTCCATCATCGACAAAATCTTTCACAGATGATGCTCAAGAAGCCATATCCATCATTAAGGACCCTCCACTATCTCAAGCATGCTCTCTTCTTGTTACTACCATCAGGGATGAGGAACAGAAGCCTGAAGACCGATATTGGGTGATTCAGGGATAGCTTCTTCCCGTCCGCCATCAGATTTCTGAACAGTCCACAATTCCATAAATATTACCTCATTATTCCATTCCTTTGTACTATTCATTTACTCTTGTAATTTATAGATCTTGTGTCTTGCACAGTACTGCTGTTGCAAATCAAAGAATTTCACATCCTAAAAACTAAGTTGCTTGCATGTAATGCAGGAATAGGTTAGAAGAGACATGCTAAATGATTAGTGTGAATACAAGGAGAAAGAGTGCAGACTGGTGGAAGCTGGTTTATGGGGAAAATAAACTAAGTGAGGAAGAGAAAGAATGTAAAGAAAAGTACCACAGAATACGGAAAAAAATGTTTCTTTAATATCTTGTCATGAGTGAGTCCTGTTGAGACACTAATATGTTGTCCAATGCAGAAAGATATTGCAAAATTTACTGCATCATTAGTGCAGAATTACTAAAGAAGACTATGTAGTATCTTGTCCCTTTTATTAAATCTATTTACGTATTTTCACTTGACTTTATTCCTCATCAGACTTCTGTGATTCACATTATCATAGTTTACTGCTTTGATTTGACTCTTATTTAAGACATTGAATGGCAAATTTATTTAAAGATATCTATTATTCATTCCTACATTTTAAATACAGCATACTAACCTCAAAGAAATGATAATCTCATTTGCCAACCATACGTAATATGTTTAAGCGAATAAAATAAAGTAAATGTACCAAATCTTTCCTGAGCAGATCCAGCGAGTAGAAAGCCTGGCATCTTTAATGACAAAAAATTATACATAATTTTGCAAACTACAGATTTCAATGTAAACTGGAATTCACAGCTGGCAGTTGATGTAGTCACTGATCAACCAACCATTTCGCTCAGCAAGTCCCTCTTAATTTGCTTCATAAAGAAACTTTACCCATTTGGCTCAGGGTGCTGGTAATTTGCATTATATTTGCATGTGATTAGCATCATTGCCTCCTGGAACTTCTCCCACAGCAAGAGAGCTGATTAGGTCTAAAGACGAAATAAAATAAAAAAAAAAGGTCTGTAGGCATTTAAAAAAAAACATAAATGGAACTGTCATTGCCCTGTTGTTTTAAAGTCGAGATTGCTCTGAGGTATACTTCAATCTGCATGCAGCGAGGGAATGATGGAATTTCAATCTTCCCATCATTTTCAGAATCATTAATCCTAACCATTCCATTTTCCATGCTTGCCCGCCCAAGCCCCTACAGTGAATGGCACTTGAAGTGACAGTTATACATCATCTCGCACTGAGCGCCGTGAAGGCTATAATATAATATTAGTATTGTGTTGTCAACCAGTCTGTTCAAGCCATACAGCCAGGACATTAGATGCGATAAATCGATCACCTGTGACATTTTTTATTTGGGTGTCACTTTCCTCATTTCTGCCATTTGTTTTGGCAGTTAATAGGTAATCGTGCAACATTAGCATGAAACGGGCCAGCTTCTGCTTTTATTCGCTTTTGTAATTTTATTTCTGGTCCCATAAGGGTTGCATCTTCGGCGATGAAAGCAAAGGAGGACAACGCGCATTTTCATTGTATAACATATCCTTTGTCACCAGTTCTTTTTTTCATGATTAAAGTAGAATGAAGTCACACAAACCAAAGTGAACTTCATAAAATGGTACATGAATGTATCAAAGGAACAAAGATCCCACATCTGCAACTGAGCGGTGGGTCTCTGTGCTGTACAGGACCACTATTTTTTTCACCTTATCATTTAGTATGGTTGTTTTGAACAGGTAATGTCCCATCCTTGGTCAGGATCAGGGGTAAATTAATTCCAAGACCCCTGCTTTTATGTTCAAATTTCTTCTCGATCTCACCCCTCCCCAGCTGAGTAATCTTCTGTTTTCCTACCAGGCAGCACTCTCTGTTTCTTGAACCCTAACTTCTCGTGATTCTGTTGTCAGGAAATGGCTTGCAAAATCTTCTCATGATTTCAAAAATCTTAACTGTGCAATAATTACCACCCATAAATACTACATCCACCATCTGAAGTCCCTTCACTTTGTGGTAACATCATCTCTCCCACTGTGGTGCTCCTTATTTTTCAGAGCTGGAGGATGTTATCCTTTAGAAATAAAAGTCTTGGTTGCCTGGTGCAAAGGCTGAAGTGGCTGTTGAAAGTCACGGGCCGATACAGGTGGGCAGCACAATGGTGTAGCAGTTAGCACAATCACCTAACAACACCAGTGATGACCGATTTCCTGCCCCTGTCTGTAAGGAGTTTACTGGTTCATCCCGAGGCTGCATGGGCTTCCTCCGGGTGCTCTACTTTCCTCCCACATTCAAAGGATGTACAAGTCAGCGTTAGTAAGTTGTGGGCATGCCACGTTGCTCATTGAAAGTATGGTGAACCTTGTGGATTAACCTGAACACAATCCCCAAGCCGCGTTTTTCATTGACGCAAAAAGATAATACACTTCACTGTGTGCTTCTATGTTTCGATGCACATGTCACAAATAAGACAATATTTTTCCCCTTATCTTTAGGTTACCCAGTGCCTGGCTAACATTCTTTAACAATACTCTGAATTCCTCTTTCATTAAAAATTTTCAACCTCTATATTTCAGAGTGGGCTCAACTCCAACACAGAACACCAGTGATCCCTGCCCTTCAGTTATGCTTCTGAACCACGGGCTACCTTCGAAACAAGGACAGAGAGAACAATTGACAATGCCTTGACAAAAATCCTCCAAACCCACTAGGAGTATAAGCAAATCAAGTCAGCATCCAATCCTTGATCAAAAACTTCAGCCATGCGGCCCAACTAGACTCGTACAGTTCTTCTGGGCGGGCAATATCATTTGTGCGTCTGACTCGAGAATAGGCATTCTACTCCAAGTTTATTTATTTATTTAGTGATACAACCTGGACTAAGCTCTTCCAGCCATTCAAGCCAAGCCGCCCAGCAATCCCCATCAAATCCGATTAACCCTAGACTATTCACAGGATAATTTGCAATGACCAATTGAACTACGTGGCATGCCTTTTGGACTGTGGGAGGAAACCAGGGGACCCGGAGAAAAGCCATGCATTCCACGGGGAGGACGTACAGAGACTCCTTACGGAACAACACTGGAATTAAACTCAAAACTCCGGAATACCCTGAGCTGTAATAGCATCACGCTAACCACTATGCTATGTGGCGGCCGCTGGAAGTACTGTCACTGGAAGAGATTACCAGGTGGATGATAAGAGAACTTTCTGGAAAACTTCTTAATAGATATAGGAATCCAATTCCAATATATGACATTCCACTGAAATCATGGAAATCGCTAATTCAGAGAGAAGAACAAGCATTTCAGATTGCTCTGAGAAGCTTGTGATCCAATATCCAATACCCAGTATAAATGGGTGAAGGAGTGTAGTATCTCACAAACAAACCCTACTGTTCACCACGCTGGCTAGCTCTGAGGCTATTACTGTCTGTGTCCTTGAAAATGTTTGCATTGATTCTGATAAAGAGCAGGCTAAAGTTCATTCCTAAAGACATTTCCCATGGTCTGCTATACACTTGTTTACATAATGTTGAGGACTTCCACTCACCTATTTGCCTGTCACTAACACTTGCTGCAGGATCATTAGCAAAAAAAGAATTAAGGAACCTATTAATTATCTGCATAATTGAAAGGATACAGAATACTGGTTTAGTAACAGATAGCACCAAGTATGTTAACTCATTTGGAGGAAAGGTATTTTATGTCAAGGAGCTCCTGGATATAGCTGCTATATACACCCTATCCTCATTATATGTGTCTTCAGACAATGCGGATTCACAGTTATGCGAGGAACCTATTTCTACCAACTTCTCCTTTATATACATCCAAAACTCACAGTTATGTGAGGAGCACTGCTTTCCCGCCAATAAAAGTCATGCGCGCATGCCTCATAGTCTCACTCCCGCCAGTCTCGCATTGGTTTTGGAAATGCGTGGATGTGCGATCTTGTGCTCTTAAACTTTTGTTGTTTTTACCTACAGTGCAGTGATTTGGTGCTTGAAATATTTAACTATGCCTCTTAAGTGTTCAATGTCAAGTCCTGGGCCATCAGCTAAGCAGCAGAGAACCGCTTTAACACCTGAAAAAAAGTTGGAAATTATAAACAGGGCGGCATCGGGTGAAGGTAACACAGCTCTGGGATGCTACCCTGTACAGTTGCGGGCTATGATAGCTGAGTTAGGCATCACACCAAAGCAGGTGTTTAATGCAGGTGAGACCGGACTTTTTTGGAAGCGTATGCCAAAATGCACTTACATAAGTAAGAATGAAAAAAACTGTGTCAGGTTTCAAGCAGCAAAGAATAGATTGGCTTTGCTTATGTGTTCCAATGCCGAAGGAGACTGTAAGATGAAGCCTCTCTTAGCTTACCATTCACTAAACCTTTGTGCTCTTAAGGGTTTGAGTAAGAATATGCTTCCTGTCCACCGGGCAGCTAACAGGAAAGCATGGGTCACAGGTCAAATCTTTGAAGATTGGTTTGCTAATCATTTTGCCATTGAGGCTGAACGCTACTGCCAGGAACAGAATCTTGCCTTTAAAGCTCTTTTATTGCTTGACAATGTGCCAGCCCATCCTAAACATTTGAACAGCATTGATCCTAACAGAACAGTATATTTCCTGCCGCTTAACACAACATCGCTGATTCAACCACTCGACCAAGGTGTGATATCCACATTCAAGGCATATTTTTTACGGCAAACTATCTCTCAGATGCTGCAAGCAACAGACGATTTTGAAAATCCCAGGAGTTTGCCAAAGGTGAGGGAATGGTGGAAGTCCTTCAATATCAGACATGCCATCAACAGCATTGATGAATCCTGGAAAGAGGTCAGGTCTTCCACTCTCAATGGAGCGTGGAAATCAATCTGGACAGAGTGTGTGCATACTCCCAAGGGGTTTCCTGCCTTCACTGCAGCTGTCCAGGATTGTGTGGCCTTGGGCCGTAAAATTGGTAGGGAAGAATTCTCAGATCTCGAGACTGCTGCCGTGGTAGAACTCCTGGATTCTCGTGATGAAGAAATAAGTGTGGATGACCTTCCGCGTTTAACTCAGACTGAAGGTGATAACAATGAAGAAGAAAGTGTCAAGTTGCAGGTGAAGAATTTTATGGTGAAGCAACTGGCAGAATTTTTTAAGGCTGCGGAACACTTGGCACAAGTGGCGATGGACATGGACCCAAGTTTAGAACGGAGTCAGCATTTCAGTCGTTCCCTGCAGTCAAGCCTTCTTCCTTATAAGCAAATTTATGCTGAAAAACAAAATGCTGCCAAGCAATCCTCACCACTTTCTTCAAACCGGTGTCATCTCCTGCTGCCGGCAGTTCTGTGAGTCTTCCTTCACCCCTTGCTGTCCTTGATGATCCTGACAACCCACAACCATCCACCTCATCCATGTAAAGCTGCCCGACACCACAACAGCCACTCATCTCCCGGAGCCAACACACCTGCCACTGTTGGTGAGTACTGTACACTCTAGTATGTTAACTTTCTATGATTTATTATGTTGAATATTACCTTAAATTGCTGAAATATAATATGAATGTTGCCTTGTGGTACTGTTTTAGTGTCATATTGGTATGAAAATGTGAATAAATTACAGATAAAACATATTTTGGAAGCCCTCTGGAACGCATCCCTATTTTCTCCATTTAAATAATTATTCACATCACGTGTTTTCACATTATGCGTCGACTTCGAGGAACGTATCCCCCGCATATAACGAGGATAGGGTGTATCTATAGGTCAGTCCTCCCAGTTTGTCTGTGACTAGGAAATGGCACTTTGCTGCATAGACCTAGATGTTGTATGATTTATTGGTCATGAGTTTGATAACATTATCAGGTCTTTAGAAATATAATGTGTTTCCAACAATTTCAGAATGAAGTCTGTTGACAAAAGGACCATCGGCCCTTCCTGTCTGAATTCAGGAAGCATAGAGGCAGCCCTGTCCAGAAGGCAAAAGCTCCACCAAAATATAAATGGAGAATTTGGGTGCCCTTTTCTATGTCTCTAGTCTGTTTCTGCATATATACCTTCACAGGATGTGTCTCCTCACACAGGTAAGTGGATTAACACCCACTCTTAACCAGATTTCAAGCTTTAGTTAATGAAGCAATTTACCAAGTATTAAAGAGCAAGATATTAGCAGTGAGAACTCTCAACAGTCAGAATCAAAATCAGAATCAGGTTTATTATCACCGGCATATGTCGTGAAATTTATTAACTTAGCAGCAGCAGTTCAATGCAATACATAATATAGAAGAGAAAAGAATAAATAAATAAATAAATTACAGTATATGTATACTGAATGGATTAAAATCGTGCAAAAACAGAAATAATATATATTGAAAAAGTGAGGTAGCGTTCATGGGCTCATTGTCCATTTAGGAATTGGATGGCAGAGGGGAAGAAGCTGTTCCTGAATTGCTGAGTGTGTGCCTTCAGGCTTCTGTACCTCCTACCTGATGGTAACAGTGAGAAAGAGACATGCAGTGGGTGCTGGGGGTCCTTAATAATGGATGCTGTCTTTCTGAGGCACCACTTCTTGAAGATGTCCTGGATAATTTGTAGGCTAGTACACAAGATGGAGCCAACTAAATTTACGACTCTGTGCAGCTTCTTTCAGTCCAGTGCAGTAGATCTCCACCACCCCCCTACCCCCGCCCATACCAGACAGGGATACAGCCTGTCAGAATGTTCTCCACAGTATATCAATAGAGGTTTTTGAATGTTTTTGTTGACATACCAAATCTCTTCATACTCCTAATGAATTATAGTCGCTGTCTTGCCTTCTTCATAGCTGCATCAATAGGTTGGAACCAATTTAGGTCCCAACATAATAGTTCCTCACATTGTAACAGTGTTTAAATCCCTATGCTAAAATAGCATATTCACTGCTTTTTTATGAAACTAATTATTTGTCTCATTTTTCAGTCAAATTAGAATTATCTACATTAACCAACTATATATGGAAATTCTGGTCAAACTGGCTTTGGCTCAAAATTTCTAAGTTAAAGATCACTGGTGGATAAATTAGTTAGTTCTAATCTTTGGGAATAAATATTGGATAAAGCAGACAATGTCTACTAGGACAACAAACAGAACAAATCCAACTCATTGCATTACCTCCCATTCAATCAAGAGCAAAGCAATGAATGGTGTCAGACAGTGCTATCAAGCAGTACTCACTCTCCATTAACCTACTTTAGCAACATACTGTGTTCAGCTGGGGCTTAATTGATGTAGAAACCTTTGAAAAGAGTGACAGAACTATACAAGCTAAGAGCAAGTTAAAGCTTAAAGTGAAAGGGTTCATTTTGGCTACATGTCACCTTTGAAAGTCTCACCCACTGATATAGACATTTCCGTGGCAGGAATCCTACTTGTTCAGTGTAACACTGTAGAAAATCTGGTTGAATTTACGCTGTTTTTCCTAAGGTTTCTACCACCGTTTGACTGAATGTGGGAGACATTTGCCAGGAAAGAGTGTGGGAGTGGGACAAATTGGTTAGATCAATCAATGAACCAATGCTGGTACAATGGGCCAAATTGGCTTCTTCAGCAGTGTATCATTTATGATTGAATAATCCCTGTGGAAACTCACTCCAGAGTAACTAATCCTTGATATCATTACTGTTGTGCTGCTGGGCCAACATACATAAAGCAGTGGCTGCATTTCAAAGTATTTGATGTAACGTGCTTTGCTATGCTTCCAAAGGTGCTATATACAAGTACATATGTCCTTCTTTTCTTTCTTCCACCTTTTGAAATGAGACTGAATTCTCATCCTTCCAAGTCCCATCTCTTCAAAAGCTCTGGTCAAATGCACTTCATTCTATTCTTTTGGTTGTGATTCATGGCACAAACCATCCTTGTTTCTTCATATAAATCCACTTTACAAATGGTGTAACCCCCTTCTTTCCCCCAACCACAAAAATATTGTGACTGTGCATGTTTATTATAATGATCATTTACTTTCTTAGTCTGAAGCCAAACAAATAAATTAAATACAGAAAATACAGTAGGGAGGTTTAAGATCACATGTGTCATACTTTTCACCATGTATAACAGAGAACCTGAGAATAAATACAGCCTTTGGAAATTTCCGAGCAGTTTGTTATTCATACTGAAAAATCATGGGCTCATTTGCTAATAACAAAGAGAGTTTCACAGTGAGCTTTAAACTTGAGCATAGCGAAAACAATAAAATTGATAAAATCCAAGTCGTCTTGTATGAAAGCAAAACACACAGTGAATGACTCTATAAATCTGCTATTACAATTGGTCCATAAATATTCCAAGTTGTACCTTATAAAGCTGATATTTTTTTCAGGTCCTCAGTGGCATGGCTCTTCAATGACTTTGCAAGAGTTTCATGTTTTACAAGCCGGCAACATATTTATTCAATGACAACTAGAAATCATCTCAACTGTGAAACTAATAAAACACGTTGCACAAGAAAAATTGGCTATCAGCTAATCATTATGAATAACTAGCAGCTGCTTCAGTTCCAAGAAACTGCAGAAAAATGATTCCCCAACCTCAATTGCAATGGACAATATCTTTATATAGTAACATCTCCCCACATTGAAACAACAGTGTAGTAAAACAAATCTTGCAACTATAAAGCACCTTCCATGGGACCATAAGATATAGAAGCAGAATTAGGCCATCTGGCCCATCGCGTCTTCTCCTCCATTTCATCATGGCTGATCCAGTAATGGCTTTCCATGCCTCTGTCTGGTTGTTCCCAAAGCACTTTGTCAACCAATAAAGATTCTCTGAAGTGAAGTTAATGATGTAATGTAGGAAGGATAGCAGTGAATTTAAACACAGAAAGTGTGTACATGTGCAATAGAAAGAAAGATTAGCTTTATTTGTCATATGTACATCAAGGCGTTGTGGGCAGCGAAGAAGGCTTTCAAAGCTTGCAGAAGAATCTGGACCAACTGGAAAAAAGAGCCCGAAAATGGCAGATGGAATTTAATGCAGGCAAGTGTGAGGTGTTGCATTTTGGAAGGACAAAATAAGGAAGGACATACACAGTAAAAGGTAGGACATTGAGGAGTGTGGAGGAACAAAGAGATCTGGGAGTTCAGATACATGATTCCCTGAAAGTGGTGTCACAGGTAGACAGGGTTGTAAAGAAGGCTTTTGGTATCCTGGCATTCATAAATCAAAGTACTGAATAAAGGAGTTGGGATGTTATGGGGAGGTTGTATAAGACATTGGTGAGGCCAATTTTGGAGTATTGTATACAGTTCTGGTCACCTAACTATAGGAAGGATATCAGTAAGATTGAAAGAGTGCAGAGAAGATTTACTAGGATGTTGCCGGGTCTTCAGGAGTAGAGCTACAGGGAAAAATTGAACAAGTTAGGACTTTATTCCTTGGAGCGTAGAAGAATGAGGGGAGATTTGATAGAGGTTTACAAAATTGTGAGGGGTGTAGACAGAGTAAATATGAATAGGCTCTTTTCACTTAGGTTAGGAGAGATAAATATGAGAGGACATGGCTTTAGGGTGAAAGGGGAAAGGTTTGGGGGAACATTAGGGGGAACTTCTTCACTCAGAGAGTGGTGGGAGTGTGGAACAAGCTACCATCTGATGCGGTAAATGTGGGCTCACTCTTAAGTTTTAAGAATAAATTGGAGAGATACATGGATGGGAGAGGTCTGGAGGGCTATGGACTGGCTGCAGGTCAACGGGACTAGCGGAATAATGTTTCAGCACAGACTAGAAGGGCAGAATGGCCTGTTTTCTGTGCTGTAGTGTTCTATGGTTTTAAAACATAGAAATGTGTCATTTGCGTCAAAGACCAATGCAGTTATAAGATAGAGCTGGAGGCATCCTGCAAGTGTCACCATGCTTCCAGTGCCAACATAGCATGCCTACAACTTACGAACTCTAACCTGTTTGCCTTTGGAATGTGGGAGGAAACTGGAGCACACACGGAAAACCCACACAGTCATGAGGAGAATGATCAAACGTTTTGTTTTGGTGCGTGTGAGTAAGGGATAAAAACTGGCCAGGTCACTGGGTGATAATATAACTGCTGACTTCCTATTGGACCTCGTTTCATTTTCATCACAGAACATTAAAGCACAGGAACAGGCCCTTCAGCCCGTAATGTCTCTGCTGAGCATTATCCTAATTTAATCTGCACATCTGCCTGTGCATAGCCTTGGTTCTTTCTTGGTCTAATGTCTCATATTAAAGATCTCACCTTCAACAATGAGGCATTCCCATATTGCGTTGGAACATCAACCTAAATCTTTGTTCTCAAAACTCTAGAATTAATCTTGAACTCACAGTACTACCCACTAAGCCAGCACAGACACTTACATTTACACCGATTGTTCATGAAGAAGTAGTGGCAGATCAGTTTTTTGTATTTTCCCTCCATTTAGAAAATAGTTAACCTTTTCATTTCTTCTTTCAAAGTGCACAACCATACACTTCCTGACACTGTTTTCTATCTGCCACTTCTTTGCCCATTCTCCTTATCTGTCCAAATCCTTCTGTAGCCTCTCTACTTCCTCAAAGCTACCTGCCCCTCCACCAATCTTCATATCATCTGCAAACTTTGCAACAAAGCCATCAATTCCATCATCCAAATCATTGACATATAATATAAAAAGAAATTGTCCCAACACAGACCCCTGTGGGACACCACTAGTCGTTAGCAGCAACCAGAAAAGGCTCCCTTTATTCTTACACTTTGCCTCCTGCCAATCAGCTACTGCTAGAAAATTTTCTGTAATACCATTGGCTTGTAGCTTGTTAAGCAGCCTCTTGTGTGGCCCCTTGTCAAAGGCCATCTGAAAATCCAAATACACAGCGTCAACTGATTCCCTGTTGTCTATTCTGTTTGTTACTTCTTCAAAGAATTCCAGCAGATTTTTCAGGCAAAGTTTTCCCTTGAGGAAACCATGCTGACTGTGGCCTATTTTATCTTAACACCTCATCCTTGAGAATCAGTTCCGACATCTTCCCAACCACTGAGGTCAAACTAACTGGCCTATAGTTTCCTTTCTTCTGCCTCTCTCTCCTTGAAGAGTGGAGTAACATTTGCAATTTTCTAGTTTTCTGGAACTATTCCAGAATGTTGTGATTCTTGAAAGATAATTACTCATGCCTCTGCAATATTTTCAGTCACCACTTTCAGAATCCTGGGATGTTGTCCATCTGGTCCAGGTGACTTATCACCTTCAGACCTTCCTGTTTCCCAAGAGCCTTCTCTCTAGTTGTGGTAACTGCACACACTTCATGACCCCTAACACAGGGAACTTCCACTATACTGCTAGTGCCTTCCACAGTGAAGACTGATGCAAAATATCTATTCAGTTCATCCACCATTTCCCTGTCCCCCATTACTACCTCTCCAATATCGTCTTCTAGCAGTCCAATATCAACTCTCACCTCTCTTTTACACTTTATGTATCTGAAGAAACTTTTGGTATCCTCTTTAATATTATTGACTAGCTCACTTTTGTATTCCATCTTTACCTTGATGATTTTTTAGTTGCCTTCTGTTGGTTTTTAAAAGCTTCCCAATCCTCTAACTTCCACTAATTCTTGCTCTATTATATGCCCTCTCTGACTTTTATCGTGACTTTGCTTTCTCTTGCTAGTCACGGTTGTGTCAATTTGCCTTGAGAATACTTCTTCTTTGGAATGTATATATCCGGTGCCTTCCAAATTGTTTCCATAAATTCCAGCCATTACTACCCTGCTGTCATCCCTATCAGTGTTCTTTTCCAATCAGCTCTGGACAACTCCTTTCTTGTGCCTCTGTAATTCCCTTTACTCCACTGTAATACTGATACATCTGACTTAAGCTCTTCCTTCTCAAATTTCCGGGTGAATTTGATCATGTTATGATCACTTGCCCCAAAGGTTTCTTTTGCCTTTAGCTCTCTAATCAATTCCCTAAGTCCCTAAGTAACCCACTATCAAGGGACTAAATGACTACAGGCCTGTTGCCTTAACATCTGTGGTCATGAAGTCCTTTGAGAGACTAGTGTTGGCTTACCTGAAGGACATCACAGGCCCCCTACTGGACCCCTTGCAGTTTGCTTATTGGGCAAATAGGTCAGTGGATGATGCAGTCAACATGGGACTGCATTACATACTACAACACCTCGACAACCCAGGAACTTCTGTGAGGGTCCTGTTTATTGACTTCAGCTCAGCGTTCAACACCATCGTCCCAGAAATCCTCCACTCCAAACTCACCCAGCTCACTGTCTCCCCCACCATCTGGCAGTGGATCACAAGCTTCCTGACTGACAGGGTGCAGCAAGTGAGGCTGGGGAGCATCATTTCTAGCACCCAGACAATCAGTACCGGTGCCCCCCAGGGATGTGTGCTCTCCCGACCGCTCTTCTCCCTTTACACTAATGACTGCACCTCACAGGATCCATCTGTTAAACTCCTGAAGTTTGCAGACGACACAACTGTCATTGGCCTTATCCGAGATGGTGATGGGTCTGCATACAGATGGGTGGTGGAATGGCTGGCTCTCTGGTGTGGTCAGAACAATCTGGAGCTAAATACGCTCAAGACTGTGGAGATGACAGTGGACTTCAGGAGGAGCCCCCCAATACTCCCCCCACTCACTATACTCAACAGTATTGTGTCTGCTGTGGAGACCTTCAGGTTTCTGGGTGTCACAATCTCCCAGGACCTGAAGTGGATACCCAACGCGGACACTCTTATCAAAAAGGCTCAGCAGAGGTTGTATTTCCTACGTCAACTCAGGAAGTACAACCTGCCTCAGGAACTGCTGATGCAATTCTATTCAGGAATAATCCAGTCTGTTCTCTGTTTGTCCATTACTGTCTGGTTTGGATCAGCTACCAAACAAGACAAGAATAGACTCTAAAGAACCGTCAGGGCTGTAGAAAGGATTATTGGTGTGAAGCTGCCCTCGATCCAGGACTTGCATGCATCTAGAGTCAGGAAGCGAGCAAGCAGCATCATTGTAGACCATCACACCCTGGACATCACCTGTTCCAACTCCTTCCTTCTGGCAGGCGCTTTAGATTACTGTATGCCAGGACAAATAGGTACAAGAACAGTTTCTTTCCGTATGCCATCAGTCTTATGAACACTTGAATTTTAGTCCATTATAAACCAAGTCCACCTGTACATACACAGGTATACCTCATTGTATATAGTTCACGATTATTTGCACCATTGTTTTGTTTGCTTTTTGATTCTGTACAGCGAACTCAGGGAAACTGGCATCAAATTCCCTGTATGTGTCCACATACTTGGCACTAATAAAGGATTCTGATTCTGGCTGATTGCACAACACCCAGTACAGAATAACTGATCCCCTTGTGGGCTAAACCACAAGCTGCTCTAAAAAGCCATCTCGTGGGCACTCTAGAAATTCCCCCTCTTGGAATCCAGCACCAAAGTGATTTTCCCAATCTACCTGCATATTAAAATCCCCCATTGCTATTGTAACATTGCCTTTTGGCATGCATTTTCTATCTTCTGTTGTAATTTGTAGACCACATCCTTACTAATGTTTGAGGTCTGTATACAGCTCCCATCAGGGTCTATTTACCCTTGCAGTTCCTTAGCTCTATCCACAAAGATTCAACATCTTCCAACCCTATGTCACCTCTTTCTAATGATTTGATTTTTTTTTATTCCAACAAAGCAATGCCTTCCTGCTTGTCCTTTCGATACAATGTGTATCCCTGGACATGAAGCTCCCAGCTATAATCTTCTTTAGGCTACAACATCATACATGCCAATCTGTAACTGCGCTACAAGTTAATCTACCTTGCTCTATATACTGCACGCATTTAAATATAACGCCTTCAGTCCTATATTCATCCTTTTCAATTTTGTCTGCTTTTACATTGCAATTCACCCTGTTGACTGCAATTTTGTCCTACCAACAACCTCTCCTCACTATACATTGCTTCTGTTTGTAAACCAGCTACCTCATCTTCAGCATTATCATTGGTCTTTCCTACAATACTTCTTGCATTTAAGTATATGCAGCTTAGGACGCAAGTTGCACCATGCTCAACCTTTTGATGTCTAACTTTGTCTGAGGTCTTACTAACATCTTCCTTCATAACCTCTCCACTAACTGTGCTGGCACTCTGATTCCCATTCCTTGTAACTTAAGTGAAAACCCCTACCATGCAGCATCAACAAACCTTCTTGCTAAGATATTAGTTCCTCACCAGTTCAGGTGCAAACCATCCCTTCCGTACAGGTCCCACCTTCCCTGCCAGAGTGCCCAATGATCCAATATTTTTCTGTGTGATTTACTGTCAGTACTTTTGTTAGATATTACTCCTGCATGATGCACAAGGTTACCTTTCCTATTTTAAAGCTGCTACATTAATGAATTTTGTTGTTGTTGTTGCTGTAATTTCATTCATAAATAAGAGAGGGACCTTCATGACATTTATCTTGATATATAAAATTTTGAAAATCAATGGAATAAATGGAAAATATGTAAATCCTCCACTAACGTTGCACAAAATAGCTAATTATAGCTCATTATTATAAATAATAAAATTATAGCTCATTATTACTTATTTGCAATTAATATAGAACATGGAAATATCTTATTCAGATATGTTAACTTTAGCTTGTTAACTATTGTTAACTATTTAACTCTAAGTGATCAAATGTGAATTTTTTCTATGTTAAATGCCACATAAACTTGTTAAAAAGTGGCTTTAACACAGAAAATAAAATCAAAAAGACTGGTGGCGTAAGCGTGTAGTGTCAAGCTCGAGCCTATGCGTGTCACTGTTGAGCAAACTAACTTTGAAATACGACAATCTGATCAGAAGGCATGTTGGAGTATTTGAAGAACGGGGATAATTATTCAGTTCCATTCACTTGAGTAACAAAGTATGTCTTGCCTGTCTAGTCTCTGAATAAAAGGAAGTAAATCTATTATTTACTGTGCTTTATTTTTCAGGTGAACTGCAATTTATATGTCTAACATTCTAACTGAAATTAATGATGACAATAAATTGGACTGAGCACATGTTATGAGGACCCTCAAATCATTTCTGAACATTGGATACCACACATTAACCTACAAAAAATACTGGTGAGACACATAGAAAGTGCAGTTAAACAGTCCTTGCTTTCAGTCGAAGAAAACTGAAAGCAGTACTGCTTCCAGTAAGATGGTGGAGCACTCAGTTGCAGTGTCCTCTCTGGGTCCTTTATGACCTTTTAACGATCTCAAGATGCTGCTAGATATTTCGAACAGCAAGTCCTGCCGGTCTACCCCATCAGCCAGTTGCTCGGTACGAGTGGAGCTGAGTTTGTTATGTCCCATGTAGTTGCTTGTTTCAGCAACTCAAGGTGGTGGGCATCAGAGGCAGGGTGTGAGGAGGTGCATAGTCCAACAAATGGTGCAAATGATTATTTTTATCTTCTGCATGTTTTTCTTGTGATTGCAAGACCCTGTTCGACATTGGAAATGTAGAAACTAGCAAGTCCGGTTCACTGGTTCATTGGCGAGATCAGTGGTTGGGAAGCTGCGTGGCCTTTGTTGTTGCATGAACCAGTTCCACATGATATTGGGTTGCCTGTTGCAGCCACCCAGGGGAGGTGACATTGGAGGCAGCCTGGTGCGGTGGGCATCTAATCGGGCTGGGGGGTGGGGCTCTGGCCTCCAGTGTTCGCTTGGTGGAAAACAAGGTAGATTGCATTTGTCCGTAGCTGCACTGGTGCAAGATGAAGAACTGCTGCTTGTTCTTGCAGAAAACATGGCTCCAGGACAATATTCCATGCACCGTCAATATACAGGCCAAGATACTCAGGCACTTGGGCTATATTATCATTATTTTTAGTGACTGTATGTTTTACTGCTATCAGAGTTATATGTGCTATATGTGCCTTGTGCTATGTCTGACTGTTGATACTTAGAGGAAAACTGTTTTGTTAGGCTGTATTCATATGTATGCTTGAATGAAAATTAGACTTGAACTTAAGCATGATCTTAAACTTGCTTTATATTTTCCCCAGTCCTATTTATGTGGTATTTAACAAAAAACAAAACTAGCACAGCAGTCATGGGTCCTACATTCACTCAACAGTGAGCAATCCTGTGCTTCACTCAGAAAGTTTTAGTTGTTTTTCTAGAAGATGGAGCAAACTACAGTATGCCACTTTCATATTTGACAGAATTCCGGAAAAGTCTATAATGTGAACATTGATTCAGTGGCAAAAACTCTTAGTATAAAGACAAAGAAATGAATTGTCATCAGAAAGTCATGAGAATTAGCAAAAGTGTCAATGATAACAACCGATTCATCAGACCTTATGAGAGTATGAAACTTCTATCTTATGGTAGTTTAGTTCTATCAAATTCAATTAATCTTCTTTTGGCAAATGGATGGAAAGGCAGATCATAAGGAGGGCATCATAATTCTGCAACCGGATATACGCAGATTGTATGATTGGGAAGTGGAGTTTAAGAGGAGGAAGTATGAGGTCATGCACTTCAGTAAGAGGAATCAAAAGATAGTCTATTATCAATGGAAAGAATCTACAAATAAGGTAGTTCAGGAGGGATGCAGATATTCTTGAGCACAAGTCACAAAAAATAAGCAAGTAGGTCCAACAATAGCTAAGTGGTAAATGACATGTTGGTTTTTAATGCGAAGTGATCAGAATTTAATATTAAGAGGATTGTGTTACGGTTACGTATGGCATTGGTGAGGCCACACAAAGAATACTGTACACAGTTTTTGTTCCCTGATCTAAATAAGGATTAGAGGTGAGCTGAAGAAGATTCACCAGCCTAATTCCTAAGATGAGAGGAATGTCCTAACAAGAGAAGCTGGGCACTTTAGGCCTGTTTTGCTTTGGGGTCTGAGGGGTGACTGTTATATTTAGAAACTGCAAAACGTAAGAACTACATGAAATAAAAACAAGGAGTCCGTAATACTGTATCTAACTTTGTGTGTACTTTAAGTGAGGCACACAGGTGTCATGTAGTAACGTCATGACGTTTGCACTTCACTTATTTTTGCATATAACCTGTAATGAAATACTTAAATAAACAAGAATGCTTAATTAGATAAAATATTTACAATATTATTCAAATACTACTGAAATATTAAGTACACAGCACTCCTCTCTGCTTAGCTATGAACTCCTACTCAATAGAGGATGCATCTCAACTATATACACAGTATACATGCACAGCATAGGTCAGTCTTTAAATTGTCCATTCAGACCTAAAGATTTAATCTCTGTGGAGGCTTTCTTACTCTTGTGGAGAACATATTTCTTGACAAGGGGGAATTATTCTGCTTGACAGGTGAGACTTGTGGCTGAGACAACAATCTCATATTCTGGGGCCTCTTCTGTGGTGGCTGCAGGAGTTGACTCCAAAGTGGTTCTGACAGATCTGGACACCCTTCTTCTCCTTCCTTTTTCCTCTAGTTTGTGAATCTACACCTTGGGAAGGTGCATTTAGTTCACTGGAGTGTTCTCTACTTCTATTGCTGCTTTTACAATCTGATCTCTCCTCCTGGTTTCCTCATCCACAACATCATCTGACAAATCCTCTGTTTTCATATCTCCATTGACTCCTTTCATTTTTCCCTCCCGTTAATCCAGCTGGGCTTAGGTCTTTGCATCTACCTTTACAAGCAATTTTTTGTCTCCCTCTTGGAGTACATGCAATAATCTTAATGCAGGCAGAGTAGTTTCTGGTTCTGTATAATCCAAAAGCCGAATGCTTGCAACTTTCCTGAACCTCCTTGAACTCTCTTCCACCTTAAAACCAACTCACATTTCGCAACTAACTGCCTGATTTACATAATGAGAAACTTTCCTAGATATGTTGCCTATAAAAAACTGTTGTAGGTGGACCACTGCTTTCGTCACTTTCACACTTCCACTCAGCAGCACTGTCCTTCCTTGGTCAAATGTGCCTTCCAACCAGAGATGCAGGGGTTGGCCGTAGCACCTGTGTTTACCACATAGAAGCCCAATGTGGCTTTTTGCTTGTTGTATGTCACTGTCATGAATGTCATTCCCTCAGCGATTACCCTTTGTCCCATAAAAATTCTTAGTTACAGGCTTCAGTTCAGTATCTTTGAAATGCTGTTCAAACTCATTTTGTGAAATGACTGAAACAACTGAACCAGAGTCCAATTCCATTTTAATTGATTTGCAGTTCACTTCTGGTATAAGCCATATTGCCTGCCTATTGTTAGCTTTCACATTGTAAATCTCAAGGCTACTCAGTACTGCTCCACTCCCATCATTATCAGATTTTTTTTATCAACAGCATGCAGATTAGTGCTCTATTTGAAACTGCAACTTGACTTTTTATCTTTTTCTCCTCCCTGTGCAGTCCATTTATTTTTGTCTGCCCAACATACTCTTTGTATATGTCCTACTTGTTGCATTTTCTGCAACTTTCACCTGTAAAACTGCATTGGTCAGGTGTACGGGAACTCCTGCCACATCAGTCACACAATTTGTTCAGCCAAGCTGCTTTCTGTTTAGATATTGCAATTTTGTTCACGTTCCCTTTCATTCCTGACTGCAACTCAATTACATCTCTGTCCGCTGTTTCAGGGATTTCAACTGCTCTTTCAAATGCAAGTTCTTCAGTTAGGAGCCTTTTTAAATGCTTTCTTGAAAGATTCCACAAACTAAATGACCTCTCAGTGTATCATTAAGACCATCAATGAACTGACAATGCTCAGACAATTTCTTCAATTCAGCCATGTAGACTGAAATGGACTCCCCTTCCTTTTGATTCTGCTTATGAAACCTGCAGCATTCTGCAATTAACAGTGACTTCGGTGCTAAATGTTCCTGTATTACTTTCATGATATCAGCAAGGCTCAATTCAGCTGGTTTGGGTGGAGCAGTTAAACTTCAAAACAAATTGTATGCCTTTCAATCCAAAGCACTCAGCAAAATTGGCACTTGCTTCTCATTGGCCATTTCATTTCCTTCAAAATATCGCTCAATTTTTCACAGCATACAAAATCCAGTTTTCTGTTGTGGAATTTAATGCATCATTTTTTCTGTTGTAGCCATCTATTTTTGCTCTTTTTTTAAATAATTATCCCATTGTACTTACTGTTCATGAACCTATGAATTCTTCTGTTTTCCTACATTTCTTTTAAAAATCTTCCTTATGACATATAGGTGTTCAACACCCTACATCAGGATGCTGTTCATCAGCTATAGCTCAGCATTTAATACCATTGGTCCCACAGTCCTGATTGAGAAGTTACAGACCTGGGCCTCTGTACCTCCTTCTGCAATTGGATTGGTGATAATATCTCATCCTCACTGACATTCAACACTGGTACACCTCAGGAGTGCGTGCTTAGCCCACTGCTCTGCTCCCTTTATACCTATGACTGTGTGGCTAGGCGTAGCTCAAGTACCATCTATAGATTTGCTGATGATACAGCCATTGTTGGTAGAATCTCAGATCGTGACGAGAGGGCATACAGGAGCGAGATATGCCAACTAGTGGAATGGTGTCTCAGCAACAACCTGGCACTCAACATCCGAAAGACGGAAGAACTGATTGTGGGCTTCAGGAAGGGTAAGACGAAGGAACACATACCAATTCTCATAGAGGGATCAGAAATAGAGAGAGTGAACATTTTTAAGTTTCTGGGTGTCAAGATCGCTGAGGGCCTAACCTGGTCCCAACATATCGATGCTGTTATAAAGAAGGTAAGACAGCAACTATACTTCATTAGGAGTTTGAAGAGATTTGGTATGTCAACAAATACACTCAAAAACTTCTATAGATGTACGGTGGAGAGCATTCCGACAGGCTGCGTCACTGTCTGGTGTGGGGGGAATGGGAGGCTACTTCACAGGACCGAAAGAAGCTGCAGAGGGTTGTAAATTTAGTCAACCCCATCTTGGATACCAGCCTACAAAGTACCCAGGACAACTTCAAGGAGTGGTGTCTCAGAAAGGAAGCATCCATTATGAAGGTCCTCCAGCACCCAGGGCATGCCCTTTTCTCATTGTTACCATCAGGTAGGAGGTACAGAAGCCTGAAGGCACACACACAGTGATTCAGGAACAGCTTCTTCCCCTCTGCCATCGATTCTTAAATGGAAATTGAACCCATGAACACTACCTCACTTTTTTAATATACATTATTTCTGTTTTTTGCACAATTTTTAATCTAATCTAATACATATACTGTAATTGATTTACTTATTTATTTTTTTTTCTTCTTCTACTTCTATATTATGTATTGTATTGTATTGAACTGCTGCTGCTAAGTTAACAAATTTCACGACACATACCGGTGACAATAAACCTGGTTCTGAATCTGATTTTGCAAAGGAAGCATGCTGCTCTGAGGAAAAAACATGCTGTCGTTTTTTAACTCAACTATCTCGCTGCACCTTTTTAAAACTCGAACGTCTCACTGCACTTCAGCAGGTGGTCATCTCGAATTTGCTTAAAGCTTCATCATCACCACTGTTGTGTTCTGTAACTCCAAAACATAAAAACTATTCAAAATAAAAACAAAGGAATCTGGAATAACATATCTAACTTGGTGTTCACTTTAAGCAAGGCACACATGCATTACATGGTAGCATCATGCTGTATGCTTCTCACTTATTTTTGCGTATAACCCGTAATGAATTATTTAAATGATCAAGATTACAATATTACTCAAATACTATTGAAATACCAAATACACAACAGTGAACTTATTCAACAATACGATATCCTGGGGGAGCTTAACAAGGTAGATGTTGAGATGTTTTCACCACTGGGAGAGTCATGAACAAGGGGACGTAGCTACAAAATAAAGGCTATATCATTTAAAACTGAGCTGCATAGAAATTTCTTCTCCCAGAGAGTGATGAATCTCCAGAACTCTCTGCCCAAGTTGGTCATGGTGGCAAGATCACAAGAAGTATTTGAGATGGAGATGGATAAATATTTGTAAAATCAAGGTATTGGTTGTGGAGCGTTGACACAGTCATGATGACATGAGTGGAAGGGTATGAATGAAGAGCATGACAGCCTACTCCTTCTCCTCTGTTCCTTCTTCATGAGATTCCTGCTAACGGTAACTCCTTGTTCTGCTAGCTTCTTCATCAAGATATTTTTAGCAGTCATCCCATGGATATCTTGAAAGAATTCGAAATCTTCACACTTTCAAAAGAGAGAAATGAAAAAACATGAAATAGGAACAACAAACTACTAGTTTTATTTTTACGTGAGAGGAGGGTCAGGGTGTTCATGGTCTTCCACCTGGTATCCAAGAAAACACAAAGAGAGGCAAAATGGTCAGGTCAACAAATCTGAAAAATCCCATTTCAGCTTACAAGAGACAATTTTGATCCTCTGACTCATTGCATAAGATTTTTGTCATAACTGCAAACAGGTCAGAAAGATCTTCAACAAATAACTTCCATCACTTTCAACTATTTTCAAAAACAACATGATGACAGCTGATTTTTCCAGTGCTCAATTTTGGACATCTTAAAATCAATTAAAAAAAAAGCATGAGGGTAATATATAAAGATTTTGATTAAGGTGTTTTTTAAAGTTCAATTCATATTTTATTTAGACTGAAGTCTGTTGAACGCTATATATCTTTCCTGTGCGACCACTGCAACAGTGAAATATACCTTCAACATAAGTAAATTTACGAACGTGCCATTGAATTACCTCCTAAAATTCTTCAATGTCTAAGCAAGGGTGAAATCTTCCAGTAGAAACTTTATCTTGATGTTAGTCTTATCTCCTACAGTTAGTGCTGTAAATAAAATGTATCGAAGCAGTAATGCACATAAGTTTGAGGCTACACACAACAGCAAAGAAACATCAAATTGATGCACTTAGTATTTGCAACTAATAAGATTCATATATCTCTGAAACTTCCATTTATCACTGTGCAAAAGAGATTGCTGGAAGCATAAAGCTAAAGTCAATGTAACTATGGAATATCTCAGACACGTGTAAAGCTTATAGTGATGACCATTATAGCTTAACTAACCTCTGCTTTTCAATGAAAATCAAAACACTATAGATCCTGAAAAGTTAAAATTCAAAGTCAAATCCACAGTGAATTTATTAAAAAACACATAATCTCACCATATAGGACCCTGAGATTCATTTTCTTGCGGGCATACTGAATAAATCCATAATAGAATAATAACTATAATAGAATCAATGGAAGACTGCAGCAACTTGAATGTTCAACCAATGTGAAAAAGACAACAAACTGTGCAAATGCAGAAAGAAAGAAATCATAATAATAATAATAAATAAATAACCAAAAAATATCAAGAGCATGAGACGAACAGTCCTTGAAAATGAGTCCAGAGGTTGTGGAAATATTTTAATGATGAAGTGAATTTGAGTGAAGACGTCCCCTTTGGTTCAAGAGCCCGATGGTTGAAGGATAATAACTGTGCCTGAACCTCGCAGTGTGCGTCCTAAAGCTCCTGTACCACCCTCCTGATGGCAGCAGTGAGAAGAGAGCATGTCCTGGGTGGTGGAGCATGTCCCTGATGATGGATGCTGCTTTTCTGTGACATTTCATGCAGATGTGCTTAATGGTGGGAAGGGCTTTGCCCATGATGGACTGTGCTGTGTCCACTACATTTTGTAGGAATTTCCACTCAAGGGCATTGGTGCTTCCATACCAGGCTGTGATTCAGCCAATCAATACACTCTCTTCTACAGAAGTTTGTCAAAGTTTGTGAAAGTTTTACATGTCACGCTGGGCCTTTGCAAACTCCTAAGGAAGTAGAGATGCTGACCTACTTCCTTTGCAATTACCCTTACGAGCTGGGCCTAGGGCAGGTCCTCCAAAATAATAACATGAAGGAACTTCAAGTTGCTGACCCTCTCCATCTCTGATCCTGCAGTGAGGACAGGCTTATGGACCTCTGGTTTCCTTTTCCTGAGGTCTATAATCAAGCTCCTTAGTCTTGCTGACATTGAGTAAGAGATCGTTGTTATGGCAGCACTCAGCCAGGTTTTCAATCTCCCTCCTATATGCTGATTCATCACCATATTTATTTCAGCCTATGACAGTGGTGTCATCAGCAAACTTGAATATGGCATTGAAGCTGTGCTCAGCAACACAGTCACAAGTGTAATGAGAGCAGAGCAGGAGGCTAAACTCAAGGCCTTGTGGTTCAGCTGTGCTGATGGAGATTGGGGAGGAGATGTTGCTAATCCAAACTGACTGAGAATGAAGACAAGAAATCCTGGAATCATTCAACAAGTCAGACAGAATTTCTGCAAGGGATGGAGATCCAGGCCCTTCATAAGTATGACAAAAAAAAAAAAAAACAGGTTAGTGTTAAATTGTGGAAATGAATATCCATCAAAATGAAATGGATAAGACAAAAGGGAATGTTTCTTTCAGGGTGACATCAGGGTCACCATGGGGATAGGTTGTGGAGGTCATCCTGTCAATAGGTTAATGGGGATGGAATTAGAGATAGAAAAAAATAGAAGAAAACCTTTGGTATGAGGCTCGTTAGAGAGTGAAAATACAAAAAGATCAGTGAAAAGGTGTAGGATATTACCAGATAAGCCAACACAGAGAAAAACTGAGCCAAAATCACAAACAATTTTTCTTCTCTTTCCCCGTGCTGATAAATGATCTTTGAGCTGAAGCATCAACTCTATTTCTCTTTACAAAGTTGTGGTAAGATCTATAATGAGTATTTCCAGCACTTTTTGTTTTTATTGTCTACCTTTCAATGCAGGAAACAGAGAAATGTGGTTATTCCACAGATAACCAAAATAATTATCCATCTGTGAATGTGCAGATTTATTTTCTGTGTCTATGTTAGTGGCATTGGTGAAGAAGGAAATGTCACATTTAATTAGGTTGAATTCATAAAACTCATGCCCTTAATATACTCGACTACTTAGTTTAAATTAAAACCAACAAAATCAAACAGCCTAATGAGGCAGTAGTTAAGGTGACAGATAATTAGTGATTCTGGTATAAACTCATCGATTTTCCAGTAATGGTCACAAACTGTCTGCACAGATCTAAATGATGAACCCAGAGCTTCCTAATCAGTTATTGAACATCATAAATTGTTAAAAGGAGTTAATAGGTTTTGCAGACTGAATGGAAGACTGCTACTGACAGCTGTGTAAGCAGTGAAATTATCCTTGTTAGAGAAGTCATTGGGATGCTTCAGTAGCTCATTTTACCTTGTAATTAGCTCTACTGGATTATGGGACACAAATCTTTACTTTGTTTCTGTCACTGCAGCAGTAGGAGATCATTGGATCTCTTCAAGGCAATGAGTATTAATCTCATGTTTAGAATAAATCTATTCTTAAGTTCAGACAATTAACGTATTTTTCTGATTTATTGTAACTTTAAAGGATTTAATATCCTGAAAATGTACCTTGATTAGTATCATCTCCGTGTTCCCATTCACCTGTGTTCCTGTTGGGCTGTTCTGTTGGGGTCAGGCAAACCTAAGGTATGTCTTTTGCTCATTTTACATGAAATGAAAAATACATTGCTATGTTAGCAACAAATCTTGAGGGGCAGACTTCTGAAGAGTGTATTTTACAAAGGGATTCATTAACCCTCAGAAACCGTTTGAAAGTAAACTGTTTGTAAGGACTTGATTTCACTAGTATGTGAGAGAGATGATCATGAGACTGGCAATTCCAGACAACACTGGCATTAAAGTAAGAGGAAGAACTATCAGTAACTTGAGATACGCAGATGACACAGCCCTGCTAGCCACAACAGAAGAAGACCTACAAGCACTAATCAATAATGTTGCAAAAGTCTCTGCTGAATTTGGATTGCTGATAAATGGCAAAAAGACCAAAGTTATGGTGATAAGCAAAACTGCAATTCAAGCTGACATCTACATCAGAAATGACAAGATCAGACAAGTGTCCTCCTTTATATACCTTGGTGCAGTACTAAATGACACAAACGAATGCAGCAAGGAAATAAGGCGAAGGCTAGCAAAGGCACGCTCAAGCACCACCAAACTCTGGAACATCTGGAAAAATAGATCTGTGAGCCCTGACACCAAGATACGCCTCCTCAAGAGTCTCGTCTGGCCAGTAACCCGATATGGCTGTGAAACATGGACCCTGAAAGCAGCTGATGAAAAGAAGTTGACAGCATTTGAGATGTGGACATACAGACGGATCCTCAGGGTATCATACATTGAAAGGAAATTCAACGATTTCATCCTAGAAAGGATTGGCACGAAACCAATACTTCTGGAAACCATTATCCAAAGGAAACTTTGCTATTTTGGACACATCTGAAGAACTGATGACACACTGGAACGCACTGTGCTTGAAGGCAGAGCAGAAGGAAGCCGCTCTCGAGGCAGACAGAGGACAACCTGGATCGACAACATCAAGAAGTGGACCAGCCTCACCGCCAGAGATGCAAGAGGCTTGACTGGCGACAGATCGCAGTGGAAGAAAGTGGTCACCGAGGCTCTGGCAGACGATGATGATAAATATGTGAGATGCAGACACTTGCCAGACCTCAAGTTGCATTTTCCTTTTCTTACCTTTGTTGTACTAACAATAATGACTTGTGTTTACAGAGCACCCTTAATATTACAAATAAAGCTTCTTGGGTGCTTAATTAAGGATGAAAGCTGCACTATAATCTGGACTAGTTGATTACATATAGAGATGTTAAGTGGTTAGTGACGGCACCAACAATCAGAGGATCGAGGTTTGAATTCTCATCATTGTCTGTAAGGAGTTTGTCTGTTCTCCCTGTTGCTGCATAGGTTTCCTCCAGGTGCTCCAATTTCCCCCCACATCTCTAAAAGATATATTCATTTCCATAGATGCTGCCTGACCTGCTGAGTTCCTCCAGCATTTTGTGTGCGCTGCTTTGGATTTCCAGTATCTGCAGACTACTTCCTCATGCTTATGGGTTAGGGATAGTAAGTTGTGGGGCACCCTGTATTCGCACTGGAAGCATGGCACATACGTGGGCTGCCCCCAGCACCTCACAAAGAATGATGCAAACAACACATTTCACTGTATGTTTTGATATACATGCGACAAGTAAGCTAATCTTTAACCATTCATTGCAGCAGGTCCCAACGTCCAGTAGCTCTAAACAATCATTCTGTTCAAAAATTCTCATCATATCTTCAAATCATCTTCATGGTGTTGATCCTCTCTGCCTCTGTAATCTCCACTAGTCAGTTCACGCTCCAATATATCTGCACTCTTCCATTTCTCGTCTCCTTAGTATCTCTGATTTCAAAGACTGGCTTTGGACCTTCAGCTACTTTGAATTCCCTATCTATCGCTCAGTGCTTCTTTCTTCCGTTAATAAAACTTTAGTTATTTGCCCCTGTCATGTTTCTCAAAACAAATCCTGTGAGTTGTTTTGGGGTTTTTAACTATGCAAAGAATAATTTGTAAGTACAGGCTGTAGCTGTAATCATCCAGGAAGAATAATGGTATTGCAGTGAGACTGTCAAAGTTGAACCTGAAAATGCTGGAGGAAATGTAAAAACACAGCTGAGTCTGTAACAGTTGAACAAGGATGAGATTCTTTATTTTTTTCTGTGACTGTATGTTTACTGTTTTCATAATTACATGTGTCAAATGTGCCATGTGCTGTGTATGACCGTTGGTTCTGTGTTTTGCAACTTGGCCTCAGATGAACACTGTTTCATTTGGCTGTATTCATGGGTATTCACGTATAGTTGAGTGACAATTACGTTTGAACTTGAACCTGAGATTCCTCAGTGGGTAACTTGTGTGGGGTGAGATGAAGGGAGTAAAATAGCAAGAAGCTGCCCCTCTCCCTCTTTTTAGGTGTTTCAAAATTTACCCATCAGAGCTTGTCAGCTTTCTTTACTCAACATAAGATTAGGGTCAGCTTTATTTGTCACATGTACATCAAAATATACAGAGAAATGTGTTGTTCATGTCAACAAGCAACATAGTCCAAGGATGTGCTGGGGTCAGCCCACAAGTCTCGCTATGCTCCGAGTGTCAACATAGAATGCATAAAATGTACTAATCCTAACCAGTACGGCTTTCAAATGTGAAAGAACACTGGAACACAGAGGAAATCCAGTCAGAGTCATGGGGACAACGTACTAACTCCATAGAGACGGCGGCCGGAATTGAACTCCGACTGTGATAGCCAGCACAATAAAGTGGTATGCTAGCCGTTAAACTGCCACTGATGACATCAGGTTAACTTATTATCATGTACATCAATGTACACTTACTTGCATGAAACTGCCAGAGTAAGCAGCAATTCCGCCGTGAGTTTCAAAGCAATTGAATAGTGCAAAATGTAGAAGTGCAGAAGTGACAACAGTGGAAGAGGTAGAATTAAGGGTTTGAGAGTGTGGCAGCATAGTGGGAACTGAGCAGATAGGTTGAAAATCCATTGAGAACCTCAGCTCCTTTCTTTCTTCCTGTGCAATGCATAAGATAAAGGGAACCACTAATAACTCCATTTGGAGTGAGGTGGGCAATGGGATTAGAGAAACAGCAGATTCCCCATTATCAAATAGCACAGTGAAGGAGCAATAGATGATGGAACAATCCAATCGAACAAAGCCAGTGCCAAAAGACCTGTTCTTTTAAATAATCTTTTCAAGGCAGATAATAATAGAGGGATGTCCCATCTATTATGGGAATAGGCAAATTGCCATGGGTCTGTGTCCTTGCTTAGGCAGGAGTTGATTCTAGCCATGTACTGCCACTACCTGTAAGGAGTTTGTAGGTTCTCTCCGTGACCACGGGGGCTTCCTCCAGGTCCCCTGGTTCCCTCCCACAATCCAGAGATGTACCAGTCGATAGGGTAATTGGTCATTGTAAATTGTCCCATGATCTGGACAGTGCTAAATCGGGGATTGCTGGGCGATAAGGCTCGGAGGGCCTGAAGGTTCTATTCTACACTGTACCTCAAAAAATAAAAACTCAGTTAAATTAAATTTTTAAAAAAGCACTTCATTTCAGTAGATATGAGAGCTACTGGGCAATTCGTGAGACACCACCACTTTAAGAAGTTGTTGACACTGGAGATACTTGTGCCTGTGAAGGAGCTGGCTGGGCCTACAACACACTACAACTTCTTATAATCCTCCAGTCAGAATGCTCTTATAACCCTGTGCATTGGAGCCTCCAGTCAAAATGCTCTCCACCACACGTCTATGAAAATTTGCTAGAGTCTTTGGTAACAAATCTCCTCAAGCTCCTAACAAAGTAGAACTGCCTTCTTAATGATTGCATCATGATAGAGATTACTATAATTTCCTTCTTTACTATAGCTCCTAATTATCTATTATTATCAGAATGTTTTGATGTCTTGTACCATGAAAACAAATCCAAATAATTATTTGGAAACTCTTTCATTTCTCTACTCTTCATTATTTATTTTCCAGCCTTGTTCTAATAAATTATTATTTACTTAAGCCACTTTCTTCCTTTGTGTATGTCTATAGAAACTCTCCACTGTGATTTCATATTATTCACTCGTTCACCTTTATACTCTAGCTTATCCCTCTTCAGAATTACTTTTGTCAGTACTTGCTGATTTCTAAAATTTTCCCAAGCCTCTAGTAGTAGTAGTAGTAGTAGTAGTAGTAGTAGTAGTAGTAGTAGTCATCATACTTTATTAATCCCGGGGGAAATTGGTTTTCGTTACAGTCGCTCCATAAATAATAAATAGTAATAGAACCATAATACACAAATTGTCACAAAATTATATATTTTTTGGTTCAGTTTGATATTATCTTTAATTTCCTCACTTAGCAACAGATAATGCACCCTTCTTATGGAATCTTTCTTCCTCGTGGAAATACATCTTTCCTGAAATTTATGAAGTATCTACTTAATAGTTTAAACTCCTGATCAACATCTTAATCTATTTTCCCATACTGTTGTAGCCAGCTCCTCTCTTATCCTGTTTTTAATTGCCCATATTTAAGTTTAAGACACTGGTTTTCAGATCTAGACTTCTCACCCACAAATTGATTCTTTGATGATGCTGTGCTATGATCACTCTAAGGGGATTATTTATTATGAGATCATTTGTTAATTCTGTCTCATTAGACAGACCAGATCTGAAATAGCCTGCTCCCGGGTTAGTACTTCAATGTATTGCTCCAAGAAGCCATCCCAAGCATAACATCCTGTAGCAGGACTATTGGATGCTCTCTTTATATGATGCAATGGATTAATGACCTTACAATAGATCATAAAATGTTACCGGTCCTTCAGCCCAGGAGGTTGTGAGAACCTTTTAACCAACTCTAAGATCAATCTAACCCTTCCCTCCTACGTAGCCCACCATTTTTCTATCATTGATGTGTTTATCTAACAGTTTCCCTAATGAATCTGCTTCTACCACCACCCTGACAGCACTTTCCTCCAATCACCTTAAAATTATGCCCCCTCGTATTAATTATTTCCACCCTGGGAAAAAGGTCATTGGCAATCCACTCCAATCTAACTATTTACAGCCTTGCACCTTATGGCTTGCCTGCTCTGCACTTTCTCTGTAACAATAACACTTTATTCTGTATTATGTCATTGTTTTGCCTTGTACAACCTCAATGCAAAATAAGTGGTATGGATGACATGTAAGAAAAGCTTTTTACAGTATATTACAATGATGAGTCAATTTTATTTTTAAATACACTTTACTTCTCATGGTTACTTTTATTAACTTGATTTCACCGATTTTCACTCTCCATTGCTTTCAGTATTAATGCTTATTCAAGTCCCCAGAAACAATCGTGAAGTTGGTCAGTAAGCCACCTTTTTGAACACCTTTGGGCAGTTTGCACCAAAAAAAAAGCAGGATAACAGGAGCCAATTGAATACTTACAATTTGATCAGTATTGATCTTACTGAATGGACCCTCCCCTTGCCCTGACACCCAGATTAACTCCATCCAGCTCCACAATCCTTGGAGGTGTGACTAATCCTGCTCACGCTGATTTCCATGAAGACCTTAAACATCTCCTTCTAATACTGCTGGTCTTCGCGCTTTAACTCTTGTTCCATAGAGGGTTGTATGTCATTCCTCCTCCTGAAGCAGCAGCCATCTAGCTGGCAATGCTATGCACCATGGTGAATTCTCTGCACCTGTCGACTCTGCAAGGCATCTGCACACGAGTGCCGTCACAGAATCTCACTTTTAGAGAGTTGATGGCATATTCCACTGTGCTTCTACAATTTGTGTGACTCTTATTTTATTATTGCAGTATATTTAAGGTAGATTTATACAAATTGGTGTGAGCAGCTATAAAATTACCAAAAGCTCTTGTCTCTCAGGTTCCATCTCTCCAACTGCTAAAAATGTCTGGTAGTCCAATTTCTTTAAGGATGGTGATGTCATTTGAGCTTGGCAGAAATGTGATTTTGACCTTGAATAAATTCTGATGATAATTCACAAGAGTATGCAGTATAAGGAGAAGAATCTTTTCCCATTGAGCAAAAGATCTGTATTCCAAACTGAAACTCTTCTGAATACATAAGTGCAGTCAAATCCCAGTGCTAGAGATCCAATCTGTTCATCACTGCAATAAAAGTAGAAGAAATCATTTCTCAACCCATACAGTTCCTGGGCAACCTCTGCGAGGCAGAATGTGAAAGGTGGCTTGGAAATGGGGCAGAGACATGTTGAAAGCATTTGGAAAGATCATGTGTTGAGAAAGCTCAAAGTCAATGTTGTCTTGATTTCCATGGAGGAACAGTCCAGACATGAGAACAGGACCTAAGATCATCACGCGTCATTTTACATTTTAATCCAAGAAGTACAGGTGGGACGTAGTTTCTGAAGACTTAGTGGGAATATTCACCTTACTAATTGTTTTGGCTTTGCCTGATTCCCTGAGTTCACCAATCCACTCTGAGAACCCTGACCATCCCTAAGCTGAAAATCATGGCAATAGCAATGCCTGCAGTAATAACATATTGCCATTGTTGTCACAAGGGCGGTATTTATAGGTGGTTGCAATGACTGTTGTCAGATCTGATTTAGCTGGTGAGATATCCTGATAGGGAAAACCATCTCTATAAATAGCAAGAAAAAAAAAACCTAGAATGATATCCAGAGTCGCAGAAGATCCTGCCAATGCTAGAAATCTTGAGCAAGACACACAAAATGCTGGAGCGACTCAACAGGTCAGATGAAAATGAAAAGTCGACATTTCTGGCTGAGACGCTTCATCAAGGCTGGAAAGAAAGAGAGCAAAAGCCAGAATAAAAAGAGGAGCACAAGTTGGCAGGTAATAGGTGAGACCAGTTGGGTGGAGGGGGGGGAATGAAAGGAATTGAGGTTGGAAGTCAGGAAGTGATAGGTAGATGAGGCAAGAAGCTGAAGAAAAAGGAATCTCAAAGGAGAGGTCAGTAATCGATAGAATAGCAACCCCCTTGCTGCTTCTACAGATACTACTCTATCCTGGGCAAGCATGCACCATTGAAATCCAATTTATGTTAGGAAAGTTGGTAATGGCGATTTCATTACCTGTGTACCTGACCAACAAAAAGTTCGGGTGGGATGCTAATGCGAGTTGCATACAGGACTATCCGGTCCAATTTTGTGAAGGATATAATTTTACCTAGGAAGATAATTGCAAATTAAGAAAAAAAATCAATGTTTGCACTGTTATCAGCTAAACAACATGGGCCAATCCATCTGATTTCTAGCCATAATTATTAAATATCTATGGCTTTCATTGCAAAGCTATGAAGAAGCCTAGATGTTAAATAAGCAATCTTTAAATGGTTGTATAGAACCATAAAGTTGAGGGGGGAAAAAATGAGCTTACTCAAAGTTTCACAAAAACAAGGCCAGATTGACATTATGCTTATTTTTTGAATAAAGGACAAACCTGACCTAGACAAACACATTATCTAGCAATAATAATTAAAATAGTCAATGTCATTTCAATGAATAGGTTGCAAGAATATATAAATGTAGAAAGAAAAGGAAAGCAGCTGGTGAAGATCTTGGTTAACTTTGTATGGACATGGGAGAAAACTGGTTAAATCAGTGCTTCCCAACCTTTTTTTTAACTCAGTGCCCCTCTAAAGCACTTGCCAATGCCCCTCTTAGGCACAATATACTTTCCAGTACCCCCATAGTGTAAAAACATATCTACCATATGCTAACACAAGAAAAATAATTCTGTTTTAGATGTTTATTTGTCTTTAAACCTAGCCTACATAATACCTGTGTACTGTACAGCAGCTTTGATATCAATGTGATCCTTGAGCTTGATGGTTTTTAACAAGTGTTGAAATATCTGGTTCAAGTTGTGACAGTAAAAGCCTTAAAGGCCCATGTGTAACAATGTCAAAGCAGTTTCTGCTTTTTGTGAGTATGCGGTTCACTGCACCGAGGCCTCTTTCAACAAGGTAAGAGAATGGAAATGAAATGAAGATCAGCTTGGTCTTCTCCACTGACCAGGAAACTTCATATGACAGTGCAGCCACATACCGCAAAAGCCAACATTTCGAAAAGCATTTTTGCTTCTGAATTTTGATTATTTCTTCTTGCAAGCTCTCTTCCTTTTCTTCCACCTGGAAATTCCAGACTGGTTAATCACCCAGTCTGGAATTTCCAGATCATTCAAATCCTTGAATTGATTCTGAAAATCTTTCTTTACTGACTACAGGTGTAAGTAGTACTCTTGCAAATCATTCTCTGTGAAAGGGAATAAGTTTTAACTAACTTTCCATGCAGGGAAATTGTGAGAACACCCTTCTCCCAATATTTTGCTTATATATTTCCAATTATCTAATAAAAGTGGACACCGCACTTTTTACCTGGATTAAATTGAAATTCTCACCTTGCTGTTTCATACTTAGAATGTTTATTTTGTCATGCAGATCAGCAAGGTATGCCACAACTCCACATAAATTGTCAGCCTTGAACAAAAATACAAACACAGTGTCAAAAAGATCAAAGAAGCATTTTTAAGCAGCAGGTTTTTGACAGCCAATGCACTTCAGTGTGAAGAAACAAGTGTTCAAACCCTTCATCATTATCTTGGCATAACTGGCGAAATATTCTGCTATTTAATGGATGAGCTTTAATTTTGTTGATAGCAAATATTACAAGAGTCATGCTTGAAAAAAATCGTTGGCTGAGGTTTTTGGCTGTGAGATATTGGTGATGAATTATACAATGGATTGCAAATGGACATGGGGTTTCTTTTTTCATAAATGCCACTAAACCAGCATGGCAACTGACGGTATATAGTGATCCATCTGTTGCACAAGAAATGATATTCCTAAACTGAATACTTTTATCCTCAATATATATTTTGAGCTCATTGTAGATTGATTCTTCATTGATATTTGTTTTTAACTTTTTACAAAAGAGAATCTCTTCATAAACTTTTCCATTTTTGATAAGCCAGACATATGCCAATAGTTGTCTTACACTGTTGACTCATTCAGTTGTATCCCAAATTCTGTTTTTTTTTTTGTAGCTCTGTGCATAGTTGATACTCAGTGTCTTCACTCGTATCATCAGTACGATGAGTTACAAAGTTATTAGTCAGAGGAATTGATTTTAAAACACTGGCGTCCATTTTGAGAACGGTGGTGAGCGCTTCTGATACAGCAGAAATTATTAGCTTAGATTAGATTCAACTTTATTTTCATTGTGCTGAGTACAGATACAAAGCCAATGAAATGCATCTAACCAGAAGTGCAAAGAATAGTGTCATTGACAAAATAACTGCGCATAAAAAGTAAGTGCTACAGCACACAAATATAAAAGTACTGAGACAGTACAATATGGGTGCAATACTACTTAGCTTTGTGATGTGAGGTTCAGCGGGGTCACAGCCTCAGGGAAGAAGCTCTTCCTGTGCCTGCTGGTGCAGGAGCGGAGGCTCCTGTAGCGCCTACCAGATGGGAGGAGAGCAAAAAGTCCATGGTTAGGGTGAGATGCATCCCTGATAATGCTTTTCGCCCTGTCCAGGCAGCGTTTATGGTCGATGTTCTCAATGGTGGGCAATTGGGTGCCGATAATCCGCTGGGCAGTTTTCACCACACGCTGGAGTGCTTTGCAGTCTGGTACAGGACAATTGCCATACCAAACTGAGATGCAGTTGGTGAGTATGCTCTCAATGGTACAGCGGTAAAAGTCTGTCAGTACCCTGGGACAGAAGTGAGCTTTCTTGATGCTCCACAGGAAGTAAAGGCGCTGTTGCACCTTTTTGATCAGGATGGAGGAGTTCAGGGACCAGGTGAGATCCTCGGAAATGTGGACATCAAGGAACTTGAAGCTTGATACACGCTCCACTACAAAACTGTTGATGCAGATGGGGATGTGAGTGTGGCTCCTAGCATGCCTGAAGCCCACAATGATCTCCTTGGTCTTCTGGGTGTTGACGGCCAGGTTGTTGTCGGCACACCACGCAGCCAGGTGCTGGACCTTCAGAGTGAAAGTGGAGGAGGAGAGGTTGTCAAACTTAACGGATTGGGGTCTGTTAGTCAGAAAGTCCAAGGTCCAATTGCAGAGGGATGAGCTGATACCAAGCTGGTGAAGTTTGGCGATCAGCTTGGAGGGGATCATAGTATTGAATGCCGAACTAAAGTCAATGAACAGCATTCTGACGTAAGAGTTGGGGCTGTTCAGGTGGGTCAGGGCAGAGTGAAGTGCCGTAGAGATGGTGTCCTCTGTTGACCTGTTGGTGTGATAGGCAAATTGATGGGCGTCCAAGGTAGTGGGCAGACAGGATTTCAGATGTGATAGAACCAGTCTCTCAAAGCACTTTACAATGATGGGGGTGACTGCAACTGGGCGGAAGTCATTCAGGCCCGTGGCAGTGGAATGCTTCGGCACTGGTATGATGGTGGTGATCTTGAAGCCTGTGGGGACAACTGCCTGGGCCAGGGACAGATTAAAAATGTCCTTGAAGACCCCGGCCAACTGCCCTGCACAGACTCTGAGCACACGGCCAGGTATTCCATCCGGACCAGCTGCCTTCCATACATTCACTTTGCTCAGGGTGGCACAAACATCGGAGGTGGAAATTGAGAGAGGCAGTTCACCAGGTGGGAGACCCGCTTTGAGGGTGACCTCCTTGTTCTCTTGGTCAAAGCGAGTGTAGAAGTAATTGAGCTCCTCAGGGAGGGAAGCAGAGCTGGAAGGGGGCACGGTGCTAGGTGGTTTGAAGTCTGTAATGACCTGTATGCCATGCCACATGCGCCGGGGGTCCGAGGAGTTGAAATGCTCCGAGATTCTCTGTTTATATATGTGTTTAGCCTGAGAGATTCCCCTCCTCAGGTTGGCCCTGGCTGAGCTGTAAGCCTCCCAGTCTCCAGACCTGAAGGCTGAATCTCTGGCTTTGAGCAGGAGGCGAACCTCTCTGTTCATTTTATTTGCTTTTGTGATGTCACTCTATCTACACACTTGTTGATGTGCTCAAGGACAGAGTTGGTATATAAGTCAATATTAATCTGAGAGTCTGTGGTGGCATGGGCTGCAAACGTGCTCCAGTCTGTGTGCTGGAATTGGTGCTGAAGAGCAGAGTCAGCACCTTCCAGCCAGATCTTGATAGTCTTCATTGTTAATTATTCATTATTAATCTTTCACCAATTGTATGAGATCTTCCACACTTTTCTATCATTTTGGAAATGTTATAAGAAACCATGAGACCACTATCAAGGTCATTGTTAGCTTTCTTGGCAAATAACTGGAGTGTGCAACTCTTTTCAAATGCCTCTTTCATCTTCTGGAACCAAGTAATACCATATGTAGCCTTTTTAGGGTGTTTTTTATGGAAATATTCCTGCAATCTTGATGGTTTCATGGCTTCATTAGACAGTACAGTATTACAAGTAAGACACGTGGGGCATTGCTGATCTGAAGGGAACAGAATAAAGCCATACTCCAGGTATGTAACATTGTACTGACACACTTTCTGTAGTTTCTGTTTCTTAGCAGGATTAGAATTCAAGGCTTCACCACCTTCAGACTTGTAGAGATCACGCCATACATATTTGTCCATCATTAATGGGGCTAAATTAGTACTCACCGCCAGCAGAGCTATAGTTCTTCCTGTGTTCCGGTGCCTCATCCTATCTTTCAAAGTGCCTCCTCTACAAACAGTCAGTTAGGTCTCATGCCTCAAGTTAGGGTGCTGTTTACTGCCCCCTCCCAAAGAGCACCCCCAATGACTTCTATTTCCCTTAATTCCCCCATAGGACACATAACTACCCCCTTGAGAATCACTGGGTTAGATTCTTGAAAGGGAAATTTGAAAATTACAATGTTTGTAAACTTTTGAGGTGTAGATCCAATAATGAGGACAGCCACACAAAGCAATATTAAAATATAAATTCCACGAAGAAAACAAACATAAGTAGAGCAACTTGATTTTAATTTAGATTTGAACCATGGATAAAAGAAAATAGTATGCATTCTTCAAAGAGCATTGTGTTAAATTGTGCTTTAAAAAAACCTGCATTACAAAAGGGTTACGTAAATTTTCAATTCAAATAAGAACACTTTCAGGCACAAGAATAAATGTTCAAAGCGCTAGCCAATGAAAAGAGAATCTCGCTCTGTATCTGGGATAATGCGGCGCTGAGAATGTGCATTAAGAAGAAGACCAGTGAGAGGATTATGTGAGGTTTACAGTGTCTGTTTGGCCTGTGCGATATCTTACTGACTAATAGCACAAGTAGCTTTGAGCCCTCACTTACTGAGCACAGCGTGCTAATAACAGCATTGTCAGCAGATTGGGACCAGCAAGTGCCGCAGAGAAAAGCAACATTTAAGCTGAAGCTTTAGCAATTGAATTTTTCTTATCAACCAGAATGTTTTGAAACCAAAGTATCACTTTAAGGTTAGGGTTCTGGTTAGTTAATATTTTACACAATATTGCTATCTTGTACTATCTCATCAATGAGCCCTTTGTTGCAAAAGGGCAATTAGGGATTTCAATACAACAAGCTATAAAATAATTGGACGTAAACTTGCTGACTATACCCTCAATAATCTGATAGTTCCAATCTTAACTCTGTGGTTAGCAGAAATTATAAAGCTTTGGAGGACTGATGGAAGTATTGAGCACCCTGGTTCTTGTTAAATGTCAGCCTTAGCTCAGTGGTTGTTGCCCTGTTGTCTCTGAACCAAGAGGTTATGAGTTTGAGTCCTTCTTCTAGAGTTAAGCACATCATCTTGACTGACATTTCAGAGTCGTTTTGATGGAAATACTGACTTCTAACTTACTAAAAGACATTGAACTACAATGACGTTTGCCTTTTCAGGTAGGTAAAACAACATTCTTTTAAGAATATCAGGATAGTTTTATTTATTTATTATTATTATTAGTAATAATAGTAGTAGTATTAGTAGAAGTATTGTTTCTTTCATTTTGTATTTACACACTTCATTGTCTTTTGCACCTTGGTTGAACGCCAAGGTTGGGTGGTCTTTCATTGATTCTATTCTGGTTATTATTCTATTATGGATTTATTGAGTGTGTCCGCAAGAAACTGAATTTCAGGTTGTACGTGGTGACATATATGTACTTTGGTAATAAATTTACTTTGAACATTGAACTTTGAACAGTTCCCCCTGAAGCCGTAACTAATATCTCTTAATAATATTAATAAAACAATGACTCTGGTTTTAAATCTGTGGTGATATGGTAGGGTAACATTTAAGGTAGAGCTATTAGAGTGCCAGAGACCCAGGTTCAATCCCACCACCCTTTGTAAGGAGTTTATACATTCTCCTCATGACCACATGGTTTTCCTCTGGGTTTTCTCCCCCTTTCCAAAGATGTATGGGTTAGTAGGTAGATCAGTCACATGGATATAATTGGGCACTGCAGGTTCATTGGGACAAAAGAGCCTGTAGCATGTTGTATCTCTAAATATAAATTAATAAATTAATGAAGTTCAGTTACTACAACAGTAAATTATCTGTAGTTACATGCTTGCAAACTACAAATGCTGTAAACCTGAAATAAATACAGGAAGAGCTGAAGATACAAAATACTGCAGATATTGGAACCTGGAGCAAAAATCAAACTGCTGGATTTCAATATTTGAGACAGATGGTTCCCAAAATAACTGATGCTGATGCCAAGATTAACGAAAGCATTTTTGTAGGTCCAGGGTTCACACAGGTCATCAAGCGCAGACAGGTATCTGTGAGTAGAAGCAGAATCAGGTTTAGTATCCCGGCATATGTCATGAAATGTGTTGTTTTGCAACAGCAGGACATTGCAATAAATAATAATGATACTGAACTATGTAATTTGCAATAAGAAATATATAAATTAATTAAATAAGTAATGCAAAAGGAGAGAAAAATAGTGTATATGGGTTCATTGTCCATTCAGAAATCTGATGGTGGAGTGGAAGAAGCGGTTCCTGACTTGTTGAGTTTGTGCCTTCAGGCTTCTGTACCTCCTCCTTGATGTAAAAATGAGAAGAGGACATGTTCTGGGTGATGGGGGTCCTTAATGATGGGTAACAGCTTTTTGAGACTTTGCCTTTTGAAAGTGTCCTTGATACTGGCGAGGCTAGTGACCGTGAAATGAAATGAAATATCTTTATTGTCATTGTATAGTTCAATTTGTCATGCGCCAATACAGCGAAAATGAGTTTGCAACTCTCATACTCAATGCTATAAAACAACAAATAAAATAAATAAAATCAAGTAACCAGCCAGTACAAGCAATGTCCAGCAGTATAAAAGCGTAACTCAGGTGCATGACAGCCATAAAACCAGTATTAAAGTAGCAATGTAACAAATTATGGATGATGCTTGATCGATTGGTTCAGAGCAATTATAGCTCTGGGGAAAAAGCTATTTTTCAGTTTAGAAGTGCGGGCATAGAAAATCTTATAACGTCTGCCAGATGGAAGAAGTTCAAACAGATGATTGCATGGGTGTGTATTGTCCTTACAGATGCTTGTAGCTTTCCTTAGGCAGCGAGAGCTGTAGGTGTCCTCCAGGGCTGGGAGCTGTGTCTCGATGATCTTCTGTGCGCGAGAGATGGCCCGCTGAAGTGCTGGAGCTGGCTGAGTTTACAACCTTCTGCAGCTTTTTCTGATCCTGTGCAGTGGCAGTGGAGAGGAATTATCAGCATTTTGAATTAAGAACCTGCATAAGGGCTACAATGGAAACGCTCAAAAGGTCAGGCAACATCAGTGTCACGAGAAACGTGGTTAAGGCTTCAGATCAATCAATGCACAGAGGACTATTTCATCCTTACATATGTTTCTCAGTGATTGGTTCAATAGAAGCCAGTTAGGACATTAGGTCCATGCCATCTGCTAATATTTTCTAGACCAAGGAGTATTATGAGGAACATGTCAATGAACCTAAATGGGAGAAGAGGGGATTTTTATTCAATGTAAGGTTCACAGTAATGAAAGGAACAAGAACATACTCAGGAATAACACTGAGCAACAAGTTTTATCAAAAGTGTTGCTTCCTCAGAAGTTTTTTTGTTTCTGATAGACCATTTGAAGCTGAACACAAATATAATTTCAGACTACTTGTATCATATAGGAATTTGATAGAAACAAGAAATTCACTTTTATAGAATATAATACATAATTACATAATAGTGCTGATATGTGTGGGCACGTGGCCAAGTGGTTAAGGCATTCGACTAGCAATCTGAAGGTCATGAGTTCGAGCCCCAGCCGAGGTAGTGTGTTGTGTCCTTGAGCAAGGCACTTAACCACATGGTGCTCTGCGATGACACTGGTGCCGAGCTGTATGGGTCCTTGCCCTTCCCTTGGACAACACCGGTGTCGTGGAGAGGGGAGACTTGCAGCATGGGCAACTGCTGGTCTTCCATACAACCTTGCCCAGGCCTGCGCCCTGGAGAGTGAAGACTTTCCAGGCGCAGATTCATGGTCTCGCAAGACTAATGGAGTGCTGATAGTTCAACTAAGCTAAAAAAAAAAGTGTTGATTTTCATTCGTACTCTGGTTTCTCCCTTAAGCATCCAATAATAATCCGCCAGCATTGATGGATTCCAGTTGCCCTGATACAGTTTCTCCATGACCGTGATATCCCGATGAAACCTTTCCCCATGCTCTTCACTGACAGCGCTAAGATTTGCAGGGAAGAAGCCTAAACAGGAATGCAGAAAATGAATCTTTACTAGCCTGTTGCACTTTATGGTTTTGTATGCCTGAACCGCATTGTCAACCAGTTGCACGTAGTTTGATGGTCCGTAGTTACAAAGAAATTTTTCAACAGCATCTTTGAATGACTTCCATGCTATTTTCACTGGTCCCACTAGAAGTTCATCAAATTGCTTGTAATTGATGACCTGTTTGATTTGTGGACCAACAAAAATGCCTTCCTTAATCTTGGCATAACATCTGTTATTCTGGGAAACACCTGCCTCAAATATCAAAGTCCTTCATGGAAATTTAAAGCCTTTCTAAAACCTGTCCTGTCATGCAGTATCCATCCTGCCTAAGTATGCCCAGCCATGCCTGGATAACATAGAAAACGTTTCAGCTTACATTGTGGGTAAGATATTAATTGACTTGCATTATGAATTGAAATAACTAATATAGGTGATTTCAAAAAAATGGTGCATGATAGAGATGATGTTCATGATCAACTGTCCATAATCCACAAGATACACCCAAAAATATTCAGGAGGCAAAATCTTTGTTTTCTAGTGTAATGGATATTCATGACATCAAAGATGAGGCTTATAATTATGGGATAATATTCTCAATAAAAAATCAGAATCAGGTTTATTATCACCAGCGTGTATCATGAAATTTGCTAACTTAGCAGCAGCAGTACAATGCAATACATAATGCAGAAGAAATAACTAAATCTGTTACAGCTCATGTATATCGAATAGATTAAAAATCATGCATGCAAAAACAGAAATAATATGTATTAAAAAAGTGAGGTGGTGTTCAAGGATTCAATGTCCATTTAGGAATCGGATGGCAGAGGGAAGAAGCTGATTCTGAATCGTTGGTGCCTCCTGTACCTCCTATCTGATGATAATAATGAGAAAACAGCATGCCCTAGGTGCTGGGGGTCTTTAATAATGGATGCTGCTTTTCTGAAACACTGCCCCTTGAAGTTGTCCTAAGTACTTTGTAGGCTAGCACCCTAGATGGAGCCGACTAAATTTACAACCTTCTGCAGCTTCTTTCGATCCTGTGCAGTAGCTCCCCCATACCAGACAGTGATGCAGTCTATCAGAATGCTCTCCACAGTACATCTGTAGAAGTTTTTGAGTGTCCTTGTTGACATACCAAATCTCTTCAAGTTCCTAATGAAGTATAGTCATTGTCTTGTCTCCTTTATAGCTGCATTGATATGTTGGGACCAGGTTTGGCACTCAGAGATCTTGATGCCCAGGAACTTGAAACTGCTCACTCTCTGCACTCCTGATCCCTCTATGAGGATTGGTATGTGTTCCTTCATCTTACCCTTCTGGAAGTCCACAATTAGCTCTTTTGTCTTGAGTGCAAGGTTGTTGCTTTGACATCATTGCACTAGTTGGCATATCTCGCTCCTGTACACCCTCTTGCCTCTATCTGAGATTTTACCAACAACGTTTGTATCATCAGCAAATTTATAGATGGTACTTAAGATATGCCTAGCCACATAGTCATGTGTATATAGAGAGTAGAGCTGTGGGCTAAGCACACACCCCTGAAGTGCACCAGGGTTGATCATCAGCAAGGAGGAGATGTTATCACCAATCTGCACAGATTGTGGTCTTCCGGTTAGAAAGTCAAGGATCCAATTGCAGAGGGAGGTACAGAGGCCCAGGTTCTGTAACTTCTCTATCAGGATTGTGGGAATGATGGTGTTAAATGCTGAGCTATAGTCGATGAACAGCATCCTGACAGAGGTGTTTGTATTGTCCAGCTGGTCTAGGGCCATGTGAAAAGCCATTGAGATTGCATCTGCCGTTGACCTATTGTGGTGATAGGCAAATTGCAATGGGTCCAGGTCCTTGCTGAGGCAGGAGTTCAGTCTAGTCATGACCAACCTCTCAAAGCATTTCATCACTGTAGATGTGAGTGCTTCTGGGTGATAGTCATTAAGGCAACTCACATTATTCTTCTTAGACACTGGTATAATTTTTGCCTTTTTGAAGCAAGTGAGAACTCCTGCCCGTAGAGTGAGAGGTTGAAGATGTCCTTGAATACTCCCATCAGTTGATTGGCACACTTTTTCAGAGCCTTACCAGGTACTCCATCGGGGCCTTCCACCTTGCGAGGGTTCTCCCTCTTTAAAATATTGGATTTATACCTAATAATTTTGCAAATTAAAACAATATATTATTAAAACTTAGTCAATATGTTAATCTTTTAGTAAGATCTTCTGCATTACTAATTCATAACTTAATCTTTCTGCTGTGATTTCTAATTAACTGAAACACTGGGAAAAAAATTCATTTGCCAAGAAGTCACATTTAGTATGAAATAAAAACAGAAGATGCAGGAAACATTCAACAGGTCAGACAGTATCTGTGGAAAGAGAAACAAAGTTAGTGCTTCAAAGATACTTCATTGGATTTAGTGTCATCAAATTCAGGTCACATTTGCTTTGACTGATTATTGAAATGATTTAGTTCTGCAATGAAATGTTGGCTGCCTTGCATAGGGTGTGTTCATGCATTCTTTTGTTCATTGTAGTGTATTTAATATTTCAGTAACGTTAAAGTAATATTGTAAATATATTGGTTAAGTAAGCATCCTTTGTTGTTCACATAATTGATTGAGTTACATGTAAGAAATACATGAAGGGCATATGTCATTACACCACCACGTCATATGTGAGCACATTACCAAGAAAAAAACAAGTAGACAAATTATCATGCGATCCTGTGTTTTTCTTTCAATTAATTTCTGGAGTGGTATGAGGAAGTTTTAAAATGAACCCGAGATGACAACCTACCTGTTGAAATGCAGCACGTTTTTCTTCAGAAGGGGAGATAGACGGTAAAATTAAAAAAGACACAACATGGACAAAATTAACAAGTAACATGTATGCCTAAAGGTTCATAAACAGTGAGTACAAGATTATAATAATAATCTGCTACCTCAGAAAGATTGAGAGGTTCAATTGCATAACAGATAACTGGATGTTGTATACTGAATGAAATGAGCAGTATTTTGAAGCAAATTAAATAGTCAGTGGAAAACAAGTGTCACTGTTGCTGAGTGCAGTGGATAGAAAAGCATACAGTTTGTTTAGATGTTTAACTGGTCCAACCAGACCAGCTGAAATGAGTTTTGCTGATGTTGTGAACATAATGCAGGAACACTTTAAACAGAAACCGATGTTGATTGCTGAAAACATCAGGTTTCATAAATGGAATCAAAAGGAAGAAGAATCCATTTCAGTTTATGTGACTGAATTGAAGAAATTTTCGGAGCATTGTCAGTTCAGTGATGGGCTTTGTGATGCACTGAGAGATTACTTACTTTGAGAAATCTTACAAGAAAGCATTCAAAAATGGTTCCCAACTGAAGCACAGCTCACGCTTGAGAGTAGTTGAAATCACTGTATCAATGGAAACAGCAGCCAGAGACAGAATTGAGTTGCAGTCTGGAATGAAACTGCGCGTGAACTGAATTGCAATGCCTAAACAGAAGACTGCCTGGCTGAACAAATTGTGTTATCATTGTGATGGAGGCTTACATACACCAGACTAATGCAGATTTAAAGGGGAAACTTGCCGAAAGTGCAGCAAAGCAGGACACATACAAAGAGCATGTTGGGCAGACAAAAATAAATGGACTGCAGAGGGAAGAGAAAAAGAGAAGTCAAGATTCAATTTCAGAAAAAGTACTAGTCTGCATGCTGTTTATGAAAAATCTGAAAATGGTGAGATTGACACAGCACTAGGTAGCCCTGAGATTTACAATATGAAAACTAACAATGGACAAACAATATGGCTTACACCAGAAGTGAACGACGTTAATTGAAATGGAATTGCACACTGGCTCAGCTGTTTTAGTCATTCCACCAAATGAGTTTGAACAGCGTTTCAAAGATACTGAACTGAAGCCTACATATATCCAACTAAGAACTTACACTGGACAAAAATAATTCAAGTGGGATGAACATTCTTAACGGTGAAATACAGCAAGCAACAAGCCACACTGAGCTTGTATATGGTAAAAACGGGAGGGCCAGTATGGTGAGGCTGTGACTGACTGAGAAAACTACAACTTAATTGGAGCTCCATCCACCACTTGCATGCCACATCCAATAACAGAGTCGACTGAAAGTGAGTTAAGAAAGGTACTAGATGATGCCACAGAAGTGTTCAAGGATGGTGTTGTAAAACTCAACATATCAAGGATAAAATAGTGTTAAATGAAAATGACAAAGCTCATCCAGTTCCTTATGAAAGTCCGTGATAAAGTAGGCAGTGAGCTAGATCGCATGAATGCTGAAGGAATTCTTTCAAAGATTAAGTGGAGCCAATGGGCAATGCCAGTCATCCCAGTGGCCATGACAGATGGGTCTGTCAGGATCTGTGGTGATTTTAATGTTACCATCAACCCAGTACCAAAAGTAGATCCACACCCTCTGCCCAGTGTAGAGGATATGTTTGTAGATCATTCTGGAGGGTAACACTACAGCAAATGGATTTAGATGGAGATGGAAGAAGACTCCAAGGTTTTTTTTTACACCACAAACACTCACAAAGGGCGTTATTGCTGAAATAGGCTTCTTTTTAGAGTAACTTCTGCACCTGCACTCTGGCAGAAAGCTGAGGATGAGGTGCTACACAACTGCGCAGACACACAGTGGTACCTGGCTGATCTAATGGTTACCAATGAGGATGACAAGGAACATTCAATAGCTTTCAATTCCCTGGACCAGACCACCTCATCTTCACCATGGATGTTCAGTCCTTATACACTACTATACCCCATCAAGGAGGACTCAAAGCTCTCTGCTTCTTTATTGACAAAGCAACCAACCAATTCCACTGAGCCACTGCCCTCCTCTGGTAGAACTGGTCCTCACACTGAGCAATTTTTGCTCCGGCTTCTCCCACCTTCTCTAAATTTGAGGGGTAACCATGGGCACTCGCATGGCCTGCAGCTATGCCTGCTTCTTTGTTGGGTGTGTTGAATCCTTCCCCAGTAATACTCCCCAACTCTTCCTCCACTACGCTGATGACGCTATTGGTGCTGCCTCATGCACCCATTCCGAGCTTGTCAATTCATCAACTTCGCCTCTAACTTCCACCCTGCCCTTATATTCACTTGGTCCATCTCTGACACCTCCCTCCCCTTTCTCAAACTTCTGTCTCCATCCCTAGAGATAAACTGGCAATCAACATCTTTTATAAACCTGCTGATTCCTATGGTTATCTTGATTATACCTCTTCCCGTCCTATTGCCTGTGAAAATGCTATTCCCTTTTCTCAGTTCCTTCGCCTCTGCCACATCTGCTCTGCAGCTTTCCATTCCAGGACCTCTGTGTTGTCCTCCTTCTTTAAAGAATGCTGTTCCCCTCCCTCCACTACTAATGCTGCCTTCACCCACATTTCCTCCATTTCCCAGACATCCACGCTAACTCCATCTTACCACCACCTTAACAATGATAGAGTTCCTCTTGTCCTCACCTACCACCCCATTAGCCTCATTATCCTCCACAACTTCTGCCAACTCCAAAGGGATCCTACCACTAAACATATCTTCACCTCCCTTCCCGCCACCCCCACCACCACCACTTTCCACGGTGATCGTTGACTTCACGATTCCCCTGCCTACTAGTCCCTCCCCACTAATCTCCCTTCTGGCTCTTATCCCTGCAAGCAGCTTAAGTGCTACACCTGCCATTCTCCTCTACCCTCACCTCCATTCAGGGCCCCGTTCTAGGTGAGGTAACACTTCACCTGCAAATCTGCTGGGATTGTCTATTGTGTCTGGTTCTCCTGATGTGACCTCCTCTACATTAGTGAGACCCCCTGTCTCAAACTGGGGGACTGCTTCATTGCGCATGTCCATTCCATCCACCACAAGCAGGAATTCCTGGTGGTTGAACATTTTAATTCCCATTCCCATTCTGACAAGTCGGGCCAACTTGTGCCAAAGTGAGGCCACCGTCAACGTGGAGGAGCAATGCCTTTTATTCTGTTTGGGTCACCTCCAACCTGATGCATGAATAACAATTTCTCCTTCTGGTAAACAAATTCCTCTCCCCTCCTCTATTCCCCACTCTGATCTTTTACCACTTTTCACCTATTACTTCCCCCTAGGCCCCCCTCCTCCTTCTCTTTCTCCTATTGTCCACTCTCCTGTCCTATCAGATTCCGTCTTCTAAAACCTTTGACTTTTCCCACTCACCTGGTTTTCTCTATCACTTTCCAGCTAGCCTCCTTCTCCTCCCCTCCATCTCTTTATACTGGCATCTTCCCCCTTGTTTCTCAGTCCTGAAGAAGGGTCTCGGCCCGGATTGATTATCTATTCATTTCCATAGACGCTGCCTGACCTGCTGAGTTCCTCCAGCATTTTGTGTGTGTTGCAATGGAAGAAGCAGTGTGGGGTGGCTTTCCAAAAGGAAATGATGACATCAGACACTGTACACAATACACAAACATTATAACCCACATCATCCAGCAAAACTTGCTTGAGATGCCTTGCCTTACTCTATAGGTGCAGTCCTGTCTCATGTTACAGGTGATGGAATATGTCATAGCCTTTCTCTTATGAATGCAGAGAAAAACTTATGCATAATTGACAGAGAAGCCTTGAATCTGGTTTGGAGTGTAAACATTTCAACAAGTATTTGAATGAGAGAGAGTTTACCCTCATTACTGACCACCAACCACAAGTGTCTATTTTCAATCATCTGAAGGGTGTTTCATTAACAGCCGCAGCACGAGCACAGAGATGGACTCTGTTTCTTGAAGGGCACAATTACAAGATTGAATTCAATTGGATGGCTAATCATGGAAATGCTGATGGATTGTCCCATTCAGCCTTGAAAAAGGATTTTAAGAACTTACAAAAGAGAACACTCCTCTTGACATATTCTCCCAAATGCAAATCAGAAGTCTGATTATTATGACTGAGATGATCCAAAGGGAAACCAGAAAAGACCCCGCACTGTCTCAGTTCTGCATGGCAAACCACAATGGCTGGAACATGCAGCAGAAATTCCAGTTTCCTTATGTGGGGATTGAGAGTTGTTACACCATCCAAGCGGAGAGCTAACATGTTGGAGAGGGCACAGTATAGTCCAGTTATCTAGGCATGGTCAAAATGAAAGAATTAGCTTGAAGCTGTGTCTGGTGTCCTGGGATAGGTCAGCAGATCAAGCAGCTTGCCATGCACTGTTTGGATGCCAACAAGTCCAGAGGATGCCAAGAACAGCACATTCCACAACCAACAACTCTGCAGCCTATGAGATTTGTGAGCTGTCCCTTGCACTAATTGAGTTGAGATGTATTCTATATTGATTTGGAGATTATAACTAAGAAGGGAGGTGTGTAGTGTATTTAGCATTTCAGTAATATTTGAGTAATATTGCACATCTATTGTTTGATTAAGCATTTTGTTGTTTACATAATTCATTAGTGGGTATATATCTAAGCACTGCACGAGCGTCTTACTAAGTGGACAAGTTATCCCGGGCTCCTATATATTCTTTTGATTAATTTCTGGAGTTACAAAACGTAGCATTTATGATAAGGATTTTTTCTGATTCATGGAAATGTATCAGCATATTGTTCGAAACCTCTTAAAATTAAGAAATAATGCTACTCAGTTGTTAGAAGTAGCTCAAAACTATCCTTTTAAACATTCTGATTGAAATGGAATTTTGAAGCAGGATTGAATGCACAGCCTCAATGATACTGTGCATTTAGCACTACTGTTTGAGGATTACTTTCCAGGCTTTCTAGGTATCTCTGCTTTGTTCAAATTTCCCTTCCTAATTCCCTCTTCAGGTTTTGCTCACCATTTTTTCTCTTGATTAAACCTCTATTTCCCGAGAACTGTGGACTTTGTGAAAGCATGAAAGTTTGCTGCAGTTGAGCTACCATGAAACAATTAGTCAAAATTCACTCTATCTGGAATAAATACCAAATACAATGGATTCTGGTTAATTGAGCCATCAGTTAATCAGGGCTGCTGCTTATTTGGGTCAACTCTTAAAGAACAAAAACTAATTGAGAAAATAGTTGGGATTTTCTTTGTTTATTTGGGACGCTACGGCACTTAATTGCTTCAACAGAATGTTGCCAAACAGTTTCTAACTAACATCAGTCGCATGCATTTGCGTGGCCATTATTAATAACATTGTACTTTGAGTGAACAGTTTTTGGGTAGCTTCAGTTGTGTGTTTGTGTTCAAAAAGCAGCAATTTTTGTCACTGATAGTTGGCGAGGAATAAGCAGTGAGACAATTCATAACTGCTCTGTTCACTGTGGTTTCAAGCATTCTGGCTTGGGTATGCCAGAAACGGCCAGGAGTGAAAATACAATCTTGCTATTTCAGCAAGTTGGAAACTACGAAGAATTGTTTTGTAATTCATTTAAATAGATAAATTGTTACTCAGTTTGTCTTTTGTATACTTTTTAAAACTATTTCCATGCAGCTTCGGCTAATTGGGGCAGCCACTTAACTGGGCCAAAATATACTGGTCCCGATGTGTCCCAATTAACCAGCATCCACTTTATTCTGGAATGTATAGATCTAAAAAAATAGCCCTGATTTGTTCTTTAATAGAAAGTAAATATTTCAGTAGTCATATTTCAACAGTGCTGAGCATTACACCATTTTCCTGAAAAAGTGGTTACATAGATAGCTCAGTAAAGGCCTTTCAGCCCACAATGTTGTGCTGACCTTTAACCTGTTCTGAAATCAATCTAACCCTTCCCTCCTACACAGCCCTCTATTTTTCTACCATCCATGCACCTATCTAAGAGGCCCTTAAATATCCCTGGTGTATCTGCCTCTAGCACCAGCCCTGGCAGTGCATTCCACACACCCACAATTCATGAGTAAAAATAAACTTACCTCTCACATCCCCCTAATACCTTTGTTTCATCAAATTAAAATTCTGCCCTCTTGTATTAGCCACTTCCACCTGGGAAAATGACTCCGGCTGTCCACCTTGTGCACCTATATGAAATTATCTTTCATCCATCTTTGCCCCAAAGAATGAAGTGCTAGCTCGCTCAACACCTCGTAAGACATGCTTTCCTTTCCAAGCAGTGTCCTCTTCAAAGCTTCCACATCATTTCAATATTACGGTTTAGCAATGGAGTTTCCTGAGCACTGTAGACACTAACTCACCATAGAGCTTCTTAGTGATGAATATGAGGGACATCTGGGGTTCAACAGCCCCACTAGACAACCATGATCTTTATTCCATTTCACCATCTTTAACATATGGTACAATTATTATAATGCATTGGTTATTGAGGACTGCATTGACCCTGCCAGCCTTTATAATCTCCATGAATAGCCGTGAAAGAAATACATCTCTCTTACATATAATTCCAAAGTGTTCATGAGGCATGCTTCCTTGTTAGTTGATATCTAGGAAGTGCTGCCAGAAGAGGTATTGCAATCAGTTACAATTAAGAGGCATTTAGACAGACATTTTAATAGACAAGGCATAGAAGACTACAATGCTAGTGCAAGCAAATGGGATTAGTGTAGATTGGCAAAAAACCCAGCATGGATGTGATAGGCAAATTTCTGTGCTGTACGGCCCTGTGGTTCCATGAATCCATCTCCTTCTCAATGTGTAGGTGTTATGTGTTTAATGAGCCATTCTTTTTCCTTCTCTATCTTTTTAGCTCAGTCCAATCTGATGATCAGCACCTTGGTTCATCATACATTTCAGAAAGTTCATGGCAATGACTTATCTTCATTCCATGGCAGAAGGGTGCACTGCTGACTTGACCGTTTGATCTTCAGACTAGGTTTTCTGCTGATTACCTGGTTAGTACTTGGTTAGGAAAAGCACATGCCGGGGATGTGCCAAGATTCCAATACTCAACAACTACATGCAAATGCATACCTGACATCTTACATAATTATTCAAAGTTAAATCTTGAGTCACTTGGATCAGATATGCATTAGTTCACACACAGATCTATTGCATTGTGCCTGATCTACAGTACATTGAAGTTTTATTTGTAGTCATTAATCATTTCTCCTGATTTCTCGTAAAGTTCTAACTTTTATCAAACTCACATGACAATCCATTTCCAACTAATGATTCCTTCCAATAGAAACAATTGTTCATCCCAGCTTGGCAAAAGAATAAACCAGGGAAGGTAGTGCACCCATGGCTGACAAGGGAAATTAGGGATAGTATCAATTCCAAAGAAGAAACATACAAATTAGCCAGAAAAAGCAGCACACCTGAGGACTGGGAGAAATTCAGAGTCCAGCAGAGGAGGACAAAGGGCTTAATTAGGAAAGGGAAAAAAGATTATGAGAGAAAGCTGACAGGGAACATTAAAAGCTGACTGTAAAAGCTTTTATAGATATGTGAAAAGAAAAAGATTGGTTAAGACAAATGTAGGTCCCTTACAGTCAGAAACAGGTGAATTGATCATGGGGAACAAGGACATGGCAGACCAGTTGAATAACTACTTTGGTTCTGTCTTCACTAAGGAGGACATAAATAATCTTCCAGAAATAGCAGGGGACCGAGGGTCTAGTGAAATGAAGGAACTGAGGGAAATGCATGTTAGTAGGGAAGTGGTGTTAGGGAAATTGAAGGGATTAAAGGCAGATAAATCCCCAGGGCCAGATGGTCTGCATCCCAGAGTGCTTAAGGAAGTAGCCCAAGAAATAGTGGATGCATTAGTGATAATTTTTCAAAACTCTTTAGATTCTGGATTAGTTCCTGAGGACTGGAGGCTGGCTAATGTAACCCCACCTTTTAAAAAAGGAGGGAGAGAGAAACCGGGGAATTATAGACCAGTAAGCCTGACATCAGTGGTGGGGAAAATGCTAGAGTCAATTATCAAAGATGTGATAACAGCACATTTGGAAAGCAGTGAAATCATCGGACTAAGTCAGCATGGATTTGTGAAAGGAAAATCATGTCTGACAAATCTCATAGAATTTTTTGAGGATGTAACTAGTAGAGTGGATAGGGGAGAACCAGTGGACGTGGTATATTTGGATTTTCAAAAGGCTTTTGACAAGTTCCCACACAGGAGATTAGTGTGCAAACTTAAAGCACATGGTATTGATTTGGATAGAGAATTGGTTGGCAGACAGGAAGCAAAGAGTGGGAATAAATGGGACCTTTTCAGAATGGCAGGCAGTGACTAGTGGGGTAGCACAAGGCTCAGTGCTGGGACCCCAGTTGTTTACAATATATATTAATGACTTAGACGAGGGAATTAAATGCAGCATATCCAAGTTTGCAGATGACACGAAGCTGGGCGGCAGTGTTAGCTATGAGGAGGATGCTAAGAGGATGCAAGGTGACTTGGATAGGTTAGGTGAGTGGGCAAATTCATGGCAGATGCAATTTAATGTGGATAAATGTGAGGTTATCCACTTTGGTGGCAAGAACAGGAAAACAGATTATTATCTGAATGGTGGCCGATTAGGAAAAGGGGAGGTGCAACGAGACCTGGGTGTCATTGTACACCAGTCATTGAAAGTGGGCATGCAGGTACAGCAGGCGGTGAAAAAGGCAAATGGTATGCTGGCATTTATAGCGAGAGGATTCGAGTACAGGAGCAGGGAGGTACTACTGCAGTTGTACAAGGCCTTGGTGAGACCACACCTGGAGTATTGTGTGCAGTTTTGGTCCCCTAGTCCGAGGAAAGACATCCTTGCCATAGAGGGAGTACAAAGAAGGTTCACCAGATTGATTCCTGGGATGGCAGGACTTTCATATGATGAAAAACTAGATCGACTAGGCTTATACTCTCTGGAATTTAGAAGATTGAGGGAAGATCTTATTGAAACGTATAAAATTCTAAAGGGATTGCACAGGCTAGATGTAGGAAGATTGTTCCTGATGTTGGGGAAGTCCAGAACGAGGGGTCATAGTTTGAGGATAAAGGGGAAGCCTTTTGGGACCGAAATGAGGAAAAAGTTCTTCACACAGAGAGTGGTGAATCTATGGAATTCTCTGCCACAGGAAACAGTTGAGGCCAATTCATTGGCTATATTTAAGAGGGAGTTAGATATGGCCCTGGTGGCTAAAGGGATCAGGGGGTATGGAGAGAAGGCTGGTACAGGGTTCTGAGTTGAATGATCATCCATGAGCATACCAAATGGCGGTGCAGGCTTGAAGGGCCGAATGGCCTACTCCTGCACCTATTTTCTATGTTTCTATGGACAACCAGAAATGAACGAAATACTTCAAGTGCGATCTCCTCAATATCCTATACAGTCATAACATGGCATCCCTACTCCTGTACTCAGTGCCCCAGCTGATGAAAACAAATTTGCAAAATTTCTCCTTCACCACTCTTTCTACTTGTGGTGCTACTTTCAGAGAACTGCACATCTGTCACTCCTTCTACAACATGTTCCAGAGCCCTTTCATTTACTGTGTAAGTCCTATCCTGGTTTAACATACCAAAATGCAACACTTTGCACTTGTCAAAGCTAAATTCCATCTGCTTTTCCTTGGCCTACTTTCCTAATTGTTCTACATCCTACTGCGATCTTAAATAAACTTCTTCACTGGCCATTATACCGTGAACTTTAGCATCATCTACAAATTTACTAACCATGCCAACTATATCCTCATCTAAAGCACCATTATAGATGACTAATAACAATGGACTTAGCACCAATCTTTGCACCATACTGCTGGTCACAGTTGTCCAATCTGCAACAGAGTCCTCGACTATCAGTCTCTGATTCCTTCCACCAAACTAATTGTTTATCTATTTGGCTAGCTCACTCTGCATCCCATGTAATCCAACCTTCTGGAGCAACCTAATTTGTGAGGTTTTATCAGAATTGCTATAAAGTCCAAGTAGATTATGTGAATCCTTTTGGTCACCTCTTCAAAAAATTTGATCAAATTTGTGAGACTTGATTTCCCACACACAAAGCCATGGTGACTATTACTAAACATTTATTTCCTTACAAAGTTCAGTTTGACCCTATCACTCAAGATCCCCTCCAGTAACTTTTCCACCACAGTAAAGTTCACCATTGTGTAGTTCCATGACTTGTCCTTGCAGCCCTTCATAAATAAAGGAACAAGATTAGCCATCCTTCCAATCTTCCAGTGCCTTGTCCATGGCTAGCAATGATAAAAACGTTTTTGCCAAACCCCCAACAATGTTTTCCCTGGCTTCTCACATGCAGTCACCTGATTACCTCAATTACTTTGAGCCTATTTTTGTCATGTCCTTAATAGGTTCTTGATGTTTAACATGCAGAACTCAAGCAAAAAAGTTCAAAAGCTCTTCATAAGATTCTTCTTTGGAACATTTTACAAAACATTATTGCAACCCAAACAAAAATTATTCTGATGACATCCTTATAAAAGAGACTACCTTACAGAAATGATCAACGTTTAGGACCACAATATTCATTTACAGTCTATACAAGTCGCTCTACACCAATACTGAATTTGGAAGGTGATTATATTCTAGTGCCATTTTGCCAGCTGTTCAGGACTTCCAGGGAAAATTCATAGATGCCTGCTCTAACTCCTTGCATCATTCCCTAACAATGTTTGTGATCCTAACACTGTAGAGCATGTGCTCTGCCACTCTAAGCTCCAGTCATATGTGAACGTGACATCCGCCTTCATCAGCAGCCTTCAATAAATCTGGGGAATTTCTTTGTAATTATTAATATTTTGTGGAGCTGGTTATCACTCACAAGGCCAGTATTTATTGGCCACATCCAAATGCCCTCAAGAAATTTCCACCCCTTTGTTGAATTATTGATAATTTCACAATGCTGTTGGGGAAGGAGTTCCAGGATTAAGGCCTGCGACAGTGATACATTTCTATATCAAATGGTGTGCAGATTGGAGGAGTGTGATAGGCTCTGTTGAAATACTCAATCTGCTCAGTAGGTATAACCACATGGCCTCATTCATAAAAATCCAGACATGGATGCACAATTATCATTATCCAGGTGTGCTGTTCAGCATTTTGGTCAAACAGAACTGCTATATTTCAATAATAAGTTAATTTTCATAGCCACAGGGTGGTGAATCTGTGGAATTCATTCCCAAAGGTGGCTGTAGAGGCTCAGTCATTGAGCATTTTTAAAGCCGAGGTTGATGTGTTCTTGATTAGTAAGGGCGTCAAAGGTTCTGGGGAGAAGGCAGGAGAGTAGGGTTGAGGGGGATAAAAATCACCCCTGATGGTATGGCGGAGCAGACTCGATGGGTCAAACGCTCTAACGCTGTTCATACGTCTAATGGTCTTCTGGTCTAAACTGGTTTTCATAATAGTAACCACTTCAGCCGAAAGTATTTTTAAATACTTTAGTGCCAGGTACATAACTAAATCTCCATGACTACTGCTCTCACTAATTATGGAGATATCCAAGCCTCTCTGTGTATGAATTTGAAACAAACTCTTCTGAATGTTAGTGACAGCATCTCCTGATACTCAGAGGTAAATTCATTTCTGTAACTCCATCAAAGCATTGACACTAGCAACCCCAAAAAAGTACAGAGCAGCATTCAGAAGGTTGCTTTACTAACTATATATTCACAATAAAAAGCATAAGGAAAAGTATTTACTAAGCCGTGATAAAATGATAAATCCCAATAAATCTGTGTGGATTAGGGAGTCAAGCGATTAAGTGAGCTGTCATATTTCCCATTGTATGCAGAGTGCTATGGGCTGAGGGGCTGATAATCCCCCTGAGGAAACAGAGGACAGCCCAGCTGCTCCGGCAGAGCTTAGGGACAGCGAGTACGCTATAGACATGAAAGTCTCTGCATTAGCTTCCCACATTTTTTTTCATCTTAAAGAGTAAGCCCTTTTTCTAAAGGCTACTTTGATAAACAAACACTCAAAATCCGCGGGGATTTGGAAATCCAGACTTATCGGAAAAAGTTTGAATCCAGGGACCAGTTCAATAAAAGCAGATTAGAGCAGTCTAAATAAGTTGAACAATGCCAGGCTAAGTTAGTGCTAGTTTCTGAAACATGAAATGACTCAGAGTGGATGAGAAGCATGCGCTCTACAGGAATCTGTTCAGGACACTGCTGAGCCCATAAATTAGCATTTGACTGAAAGTAGTGGGTTAACAATCCCATATTAAACATGCACCTGAATCCATTTATGATGCTATGCAGACTTCTGATTTTGCAGCCTTCTCAATTTTTGCTTGTGGAACTATATTTAGAGCACATCTGGCAAGTCACTTCATCTGAAGTGGCTACAATTTAGACCATGAGATATAGGAGCGGAAATAGGCCATTCAGTTCATTGAGTCTGCTCTTCCATTCCATCATGGCTGATTTATTTTCCCTCTCAATCCCATTCTCCTGCCTTCTCATAACTTTTGATACTTTTATTAATCAAGAACCTCACTACCTCCGCTTTAGGTATACCCGGTGACTTGGTCACCACTGCTGTATGTGGCAACGAATTCCACAGACTCACCACTCTCTGGCTAAAGATATTCCTCTATTCTGAGGCTATGCCCTCGGATCCTAGACTCAGGTTTAGAACACCCCACCCCCCCGCCCCCAGTCCTAGAATGTTTGTTAAACCTGAATGTGAATTTGCATGAAATAGTGAAGCCTCAGTTTTGGAGTTCAAATGATCTGTTTTGATGCTAACAGCATCAAAATGCTAGAGGAGATAACTTCACATACATGGCTCTACCTTCTCACCAAACCTCTCACCTTCATTTTCCTCCTGCCTATCCATGAACTCACCTTGGAAAAATTGTAAAACGTGCAAATCTAGTCTACAAAGCACGTTGGAGATTGTGCTTGAAATGTCAAGACAAAATAGCAGGTGGAAAAAGTTCAACAACAGTTTAATTGAAAGAGCACCATTAACATTGTAAAAACCATGCATTTTCCACTAGTGCCATCAGATGAAACTTCATTGTCATTCTTAAAGATTAGTAGCTATTTTCTGCCATGACCTAAAATGAGCATCTTTTCTTCTTTGGGTAGATATTTGGAATCATTAATAACTTACTTCCACTGCAGGTCTGTGAATTCTCAGGTGACTAATGGAACGTGTAAACAGGTGGAGCAGCCACAGCTTGACAGGATGAAAGGGGAAGTTGCTGGATTGTTAAGTGCTTCTCCCACTGACTAAACTCACCCTCCTTGTGCTAACATTGGAATGAGGCAGTATGCTCAGTCCGTTTCCACACCTTTCCCTGCTTTTCTGGGTGAAGGAATCTCCCAAACCAATGAAGGTGTTTGAACTCTCAAGGGGGCATTGAGGACACTTTTGAAGTGACTTTGAGTTTATGCTTATCGTGCTTTTCTTATGCTGCATCAGATCTGGAGTAACAATCATTTTGTTCTCCTTTACACTCGTATACTGAAGATTGACAATAAACTATTCTGAGTCTTGAACCTTGATGCTCTTTTGCCATCAGGGAGTTCAGAATAGGGAGCTTGTTTCATGAAATCTGGTATGAGATGGGACTGATTGACTGGTTGATCAGTCTTGATGCTGGGAAAGAAATAATGATGCAGTAATACAGAGAGAATCACCCTCACGTTGCAATGCATCCCAGAGAAATTTGGTGTTTGCAGCAGTGTTTTCCTGGCATGGGGAAGAAACATATCTTGTGTCATCCCAAAAATCGGAACTAATCAACCAAAGTAGTTGAAAGAAATGTTAATGGGGTATTAAAAATTGCTGCATTCATTATGGTAAAACCATGACTTAGCTGCCAAGGCTAATGTCTCACCTCACTGGTGTTTGCAAAGTGCTAGGTGATAACTTGTTTTGATCTTCAGGAATTGAGGAAATGTGACCCTGACCTGAAAGGGAAGAATGTGCAAATAAATATATAGCACCATATTATGTGACTCAAAATAATAATTAGGAAATCCAGTTACAATTTTATGCAGAAGAATGTGATAGTCCTTGGGCACAGTAATGGCCCACAAAGAACCTAAGTCACCTCTGGTAATTCAACCTTAATGGTGCCAGTCGTGAATCTTTTACATTCATGAAGTTCCCAAGTTAAAAGTTTCAACGAAGGACAGAATAGGACTGAGAGGGAACAATATTCTCACAGGCAGATTTGTTAGAGGTTGGGGAGGGTTTAAACTAGTTTGCAGGGGAATGGGAACCAGAGTGAAGGGACTCAGGATAGGACGAATGGCACAAAAGCAAAGATAGCGTGCAGTCAGACTATCAGGAAGGGCAGGCAGATGATAAGACAAAATTGCAGCCATTGCAGCCAGCAGGATTCATATCAGTGCATTAGGGATGCAGAATCAAAACGGGTAGCAAATACAGTACTCAATGTGTTATATCTTAATACACAGAGTATAAGAAATAAGGTGGATGATATTGTTGCACTATTGCAGATTGGCGGGTATGATGCTGTGGCCACCACTGAATCATGGCTGAAGGAAGGTTGTAGTTGGGAGCTGAATGTCCAAGGTTACACATTGTTTTCGAGGGATAGGAAGGTAGGCAGAGGGGGAGGCATGGCTCTGCTGGAAAGAATGGCACTAAATCATTAGAAAAATGTGACATAGATGTTGAATCATCGTGGGTTGAGTTAGGAAATTGCAAGGGTAAAAAGACACTGATGGCAGTTATATGCAGGACTCCAAACAGTAATTGGGATATGGACCACAGATCACAGTGAGAAATAGAAAAGACATGTCAAAAGGACAATGTTATGATAGTCATGGGAGATTTTAACATGCAGGGAAAATCAGGTTGGTAATGAACCTCAAGAGTGTGAATTTCTAGATGGCTTTTTAGAGCAGTTTGTTTTTGAGCCTACTAAGGGATCAGCTACATTGGATTAGGTGTATGAACTCAATGTGATTGAGTTCAACTTGAAATTTGATAGGGGGAAAGTGAAGTCTGATGTACCAGTATTTTAGTGGAGTAAAAGAAATTACAGTGGTATGAGAGGGGAGTTGGCCAAAGTAAATTGGAAGGAGATGCTGGCATGGATGAGAGCAGAGCAGTAATGGCATGAGTTTCTGGGGAAAATGAAGAAGGTGCAGGATAGATGTATTCCAAAAGCAAAGAAATACCCAAAAGGCAATATAGTGCAATTGTGGCTGACATGGAAAGTCAAAGCTAATGTAAAAGCAAAACAGAGGGCATACAAAAAAGCAAAAATTAGTGGAAAGATAGAGGATTCGGAAGCTTTTAAAAACCTACTGAAAACAACTAAAAATCATTAGGAGGGAAAAGATGAAATATGAAAGCAAGCTAGCAAACAATATCGGCTGGATAGTAAAAACTTTTTCAAGTATATAAAAAATAAAAGACAGATGAGAGTGGATATAGGACCGCTAGAGAATGAGGCAAGAGAAATAATAACAGGGGACAAAGAGATGGCAGGTGAGTATTTTGCATCAGTCTTCATTGTGGAAGATACTAGCAGTGTATGAGGTATTGAAGGGTGTGAGGGGAGAGAAATAAGTGCAGTTAATATTACAAGGGAGTAGATGCTCAAAAAGCTGAAATATATAAAGATACATAAGTCACCCGAACTAGATAAACTGCACCCTAGGCTTCCAAAAGAGGTAGTGGTAGAGATTGTGGAGGCATTAGTAATGATCCTTCAAGAATTATTAGACTCTGGCATGGTTCAGAAGGACTGGAAAATTGCAAATGTCACTCCACTTTTTAAGAAAGGAGGGAGGAGCAGAAAAGAAATTATTGACCAGTTAGCCTGACCTCAGTGGAGCCAATTTTTAAGGATTAGGTTATGAGAGGACTTGGTGACACAGAACAGATAGGACAAAGTCAGCATGGTTTTCCTTAAGGGAAAATTTTGCCTGATGAATCTATTGGAATTCTTTGAGAAGGTTACAAGTATGATAGATAAAGGGAATGCAGTGCATGTTGTATATCTGGATTTTCGGAAGGTGTTTGACAAAGTGCCTCACATGAGGATGCTTACCAAGTTAAGAACCCATGGTATTACAGGAAAATTACTAGCATGGTTGGAACATTGGCTGATTGATAGGAGGCAGCAAGTAGGAATAAAAGGATCCTTTTCTGGTTGGCTGCCAGTGACTACTAGGTCTTCGCAATGGTCAGTATTGGGACCACTTCTTTTAATGCTCTTTATCAATGATTTAAATGATGGAACAAATGGCTTTTTTGCCAAGTTTGCAGATGATACGTAGATTGATGGAGAGACAGGTAGTGCTGAGGAAACAGGAAGGCTGCAGAAGGACTTTGACAGATTAGCAGAATGGACAAGAAAGTGGCAAATGAAATACAATGTTGGAAAATGCATGGCCATGCACTTCGGTAGGAAAAAAATTGTGCAGACTATTTTCTAAATGGGGAGAAAATCCACAGCTCTAAGATGAAAAGGGACCCGGGCGTCCTTGCACAGAACACCCTAAAGGTTAACTTGCAGGTTGAGTCAGTGGTGAGGAAGGCAAATGCAATGTTAGCATTCATTTCAATAGATCTCGAATATAAGAACAAGGATGTGATGCTAAAGCACTGGCGAGGCCTCGCCTTGAGTATTGTGAACAGTTTTGGCCTCCTTATCTAAGGAAAGATGTGTTGGCTTTGGAGAGGGTGCAGAGGAGGTTCGCAAGGATAATTCTGGGAATGAAAGGGTTATCTTATGAGAAACATTTAATCGCTCTGGACCTGTACTTACTGGAATTTAGAAGGTTTGGGGGGGGGGGGGGGAGGATCTCATTGAAATCTTTTGAATGTAGAAACGCCTAGACAGAGTAGATGTGGAAAGGATGTTTCCCATGATGGGGGGGGGGGTCTAGGACAAGAGGGCACAGCCTCAGGATAGAGGGATGTCCATGTAAAACAGAGTTCCGGAGAAATTTCTTTAGCCAGAGGGTGGTGAACTTGTGGAATTTGTTACCACAGGCAACTGTGGAGGCCAGGTCATTGGGTGTATTTAAGGCAGAGATTGACAGGTTCTTGATTGGCCACGGCATCAAAGGTTACAGGGAGAAGACTGGGGAGTGGAGCTGAGCAGATTTGATGGGCCAATTAACTTAATTCTTAGGGTCTTTTAGTCTAACACACACATGAACTGTCTCGATGAGGTGTCTCAGCCCAAAATGTTAACTCTTTATTCCTCTCCATAGATACTGCCTAACCTGAAAGTTCCTCTAGCATTTTTTGTGTGTCATTCTGAATTTCCAGCATCTGCAGAATCTCTTGTGTTTATCAAAGGGCAGCAGCTCTGTATAACCTCATTCACTTATGTACTCTTTTAAACTGGTCATTTATATTTGTGTTTAACCCTTGGAATGACAGTCAAAGCCACAACATTGTAATTTCACCATTAGGGCAACCTAATATTTTGAATGCTGTTCACTGGCCACTGTGGTGAAAATTTTTAATTATCCAGTTGATGGGATAAAAATAAACCTCATCTGTTAGTGAGTCTTTTCTGATGCTCCCAAGCTGACTGTCTGCTAGTGCCTTTCCAACAGGAATTTAAGTTGACCCTCATGTAGGCACTTTGGAGTCATGAAGTTACACAGCACAGAAAAACACTTTTGGCTCCACCAAGCCTGTACTGACTTCTGAACACATATTTACACCAATCCTACATTTTATTGTCTCCATATTCAATTATTCACCAAAGTAACAGGAGCAACTTACCGTGGCCAATTGACCTACTGACTCACATGAGTGTGAGGAAACTGGAGAACCTGGGGAAACCCATGTGCTCATGGGCAGACTGTGCAAACTCCATGCAGCGAACGATGGAAATCAGGATTGATCCTGAGTTGCAGTTCCTCGGTTAGCTGGGTCACTGTGCTGTCTTAGTTAGTGGCAATGGAAACCTTTCTATCACAGATATAGGCCAGAGGATTTGCAGATAGATCATATCAAAAAAGACTTGTGAATAGTAGCTCACTTGGCTTGAAAGATTCCTGGAGTAGAAATTTGTCTGCATTCTGAAGAACAGAATGTGCTAGAAATAATTGGAACGGATCAGGTGGTGCAGAAACTGGCCCTTTGGCCCATGATTACTCTACCGACTGTGGTGCCAAATTAAATTAAATCTCTTCTCTAGGCACATGATCCGTATTCTTGTATTCATGTGCCTAATTAAAAGCCTTAAAAACC